>NW_008805070.1:1049893-2270872 GCF_000004825.1 Heterostelium album PN500 | reverse complement strand
AACCCGGGTCTTCGCCCGGAGGCAACCCGGGGCTTCGCCCAGAGGCAACCCGGGGCTCTGCCCAGTGGCAACCCGGGGCTCTGCCCTGTGGCAACCCGGGGCTCTGCCCTGTGGCAACCCGGGGCTCTGCCCTGTGGCAACCCGGGGCTCTGCCCTGTGGCAACCCGGGGCTCTGCCCTGTGGCAACCCGCATATTAATCATCAGGTAAACCTGACGATTAATATGCGGGTTGCAGATAAATTGAAGTGTAATAAACGATCTTTTATTTCTGTAATTGAAATCTTGAATATTTGATTGAAAGTACTTTATAATATTTTTTAGTTTTGCATTTTGTCCTAACATTTTTATCAATGTAAACCTTGATGATTAAGAAGGGAGTAGCTTTAAATTGTTATAATAAGCTGTTTTATATCTCATAAATTAAATTCTTTATGAATTGATTGAAGTTTAAAAATATTAAAAATAAAAATTGCATTATGGGCATGAGTTTTTATCTATGAAAACTGCTGTTTTGAAGAATCATTTTATTATATTAGATAGAATTGATTATGTATTTTGCAAAACAAAAACTTTGATTTACCGACATCGAATTTTGTTAAATTAGATGTGATTTTAAATAGAATATGCTAGTAACTACTGTATTACTCTAAATTAAACCAAATTACAAATAGAATAATTGATTCTATTATTGATTCAAATATTGATTTATTTATTTATTCATTTATTCATTAATTCATTGATTTAATCATGTATTCTAATCTTTCAAAGACATGTATTAATATATTTATTAAGTTTTAATTGATAAATACTTTTATATTCATTCTTTTGAATTAATTCATTTATTAATCATAGATTCCAAAGTGAATGAATCATATCAAGTCATGTGAATCGAATAAATAAAATAAACATTTATTATTTTAAAGCTGAAACTATATACATTTTTAATCACCACTATTTACAATTGTCATTGATATCTTGAGATCTGCACGAAATGTTATTGTTTATGCGTTGCATTTATAAAATTTCTATTGTCACTAATCTAATAGATAATATTTCCAAATGTTGTTGTTGTAGTTGCTGTCGTTGTTGTTGATATTAAATATATCTTTTTGAATGTCATCTTCTTTAAATATCTGTTATCTAAATTTATAATTTCCTAATAATAATCAATAATAATAATCAATAAATGTTAGTAAAATTCTATTAATTAATATAAAGTATTATTTCTTATATTACTGTTTATCTATTTGAAGCTATTTAAAGATGATTGGCGTCTATTATTGTAATCCAAATGTAAATGATTTGAAACATTCGATCTCGCTTGTTCGATAGTGACCATATCTTCTTGTAAGATGGTAGTGGCTGCATTAACTTTGATCAAAGTGTTGGTGTATGTTTCACCTAATAGGTAAGCAAATAAGCTTTAGAACAACAAGTTGTACTTGATCAATATCATTTTCTATTGCTTGTCGAAATAAAATCTATTTATAAACTAACTTGACTCTCTATATGATTGTGATGTATATTAGATAATTGCAGTATATTTAAAAATGTTTAAAAATATAAATTTACATACCTCAATAGCACACCTTGGCTTTGTGTCGCAGGCCCGTCTCCAACTGTACTTTCATTGGCATCGCTGAACCCTCTGTCTTGATAATCTTGATGATCATACTATTAATTGGTCGTACTTGAAATGCATTACTATTGCAATAGTTCTTTCACTCTGATAGTATCTTTAATCACGTTGATCCTTGTCATGTTTTAGCCAAAGAGTCGAACACTGTATCTATTAATAAATTAAAATTAGTTTGTTAGTTTAGTTTAGCATTATAGGAATGATCATTATCTCAATATTACTCTTCAATATGTATCTTTTTAGAACAAAAGTAAAGTTGGCAACAATATAATAGACTTATAATACTGAAATCATTGAATGAGCTTACATTTGAATTGAATCTTATAACTCATTACTTTCTTATATAATTACTATATTCTAAAGCTGTAACATCTTTTAAAATTATTAAATAAATAAATATTGATATTATTATACTATTGATAAATATATCTTAAGATCTATAAAATGAAAAAAAAAAAAAAACAATTCAGTGACCATAAACACTGAACATCAAAAGTATTATTTTTTTATTTTAATTGTTAACAACAAATTACAATCATTTATCATTTAACTATAGCTTTAAAAAACAAAAATTAGCATATTTTTTATATTTACCACTATTATCATGCAAACTCTTGTAAAGATAATTTAAAAGGTTAGTTAACTTTTATTCTTATTTAATCTACACTCTAACTTTACTGTTTTTTATTCAATATTATATCGATTTAACTTGTTTATAGACAAAATACAATATTAATCATGATTCAGACAACTTGGATTACCAAATATTTAAACTTTAACATAATTACACACCAACAAAATAATCTTATATCAACTACCTTGAATCACAATTACAATTAACAAAAATAACATAACAGAGAAACCTATACTTTGAGTATACAAACCTATACACTAATGATTTCAAGTTACCGAATGCTCATCACGATTATTCACACTTTCTCTACAATTGAAATTGATTCTCAATTCAAATAGCTCATTTTATTTATTCATTAATTATAATTCGTTTAATCAATCATTCATTAGTTTTCTCATTCATTGAGATATATTTATTTATTTATTCATAAATCCTATAAATTATATATAATTTCAATAAATTAAATACTATCATTTATTAATTGATTTACTAATATTTTTAAACTTTAGTGATATTGCAAAGTAAAAGCATCTCAATCCTCAAAATCATGATAAAATAAAAAAAAACATGATTTTTTTGATGAAAATCATGAAAAACACACATTCGTAAAAATGATTATATTTATGTAGTTAAGAATTACAATTATTATTATTATTATTGGTATAGTTATTGTTATTATCATTATTATTATTATTGGTATAGTTATTGTTATTATCATTATTGTTGTTACTGTTATTGTTGTTATTTGTGGTGGTAGTTGTAGTAGTTGTTGTTGTGGTAGTAGTAGTTGTAGTTGATTTCTTTCTTTGGGAGAGGTAAAACAATAATTCATCATCTGACATTCTATCAAAGACATCAGGCAACACCACCTTGGAAACCACTTTACGTTTCTCCATGACTTCAAAGAGTTCCGATTTCCTCTTTCCAAGGAGTTGTTCTTCTTTGGCTATCTTGTCGAGTTCACCGTGGATCTCCTGGTCTGTAAGCAAACTTATAGCCTTGGCTTGTGGCGCAGACACTTCTTTGGACTGGACACGTGGAAGATTGACTTCTAATTGGTTTTTAAATAAGAAGTAGTTTTTGTGTTGCTTGGCCTGTTCCTTCACCGTAGGAATGATCAACATCGGAGTTGGAAACGGGTTGCTTGCCGAGCCAACCGGTGGTACAACGTTGACTTCATTCATAATTCTATAGACAAAATAATTCTTTCATTTCCTGGGAAGCGGTATTATGAGACTCTGGCTTCTGACAACCATGGCCGTTGCATGTTAAGGGACACTTATGAGAAACCCGGTATCTCATATCCAGTTTGTCCTGGCCTTTAGGTTTTCTTTGATGGCACAAAGAACAAACAACACCAGTACAGTTTGCAGCCTCTGGGTTGAACGCCACTAAAGCGGGAACACTGGTCTCTGCTTTGAGCGAAGTGGAGGCTAACTGCACATACACAGACAGCAGCGTTACATCACCATTTGGTTGGAAACCGGCGGCAAGTGGATTTGGTGGAGCTTGGAGACCGGCTACTTGATTTGGTTGAGCTTGGGCACCGACTACTGGATTTGGTTGAGCTTGGGCACCGACTACTGGATTTGGTGGAGCTTGGGCACCGACTACTGGATTTGGTTGAGCTTGGGCACCGACTACTGGATTTGGTTGAGCTTGGGCACCGGCTACTGGATTTGGTGGAGCTTGGAGACCGGCCTTGTTTGATGGTCTACCCCTAGTTCTCTTCATTGCTTGAGATGGAGCTGTATCATCGGTAGGAACTGTTGGTGGTTGGAGACCTGCAAGTGGATTCACTACAATTTTTTCGTAGTTGTTACGAAGTTTTTACATAGTATTCAACTCAATAAATGCAAAAAAAAAAAAATTTGTATGAAAAAGCATACTACGAATGGGATTCGTTATGCCCTTTTTTACACATTAAATTCGTAGTTGTTACGACAATTTATTTTTTAATGAGAAAAAAAAATGTTAAATAACTTTAAAAAGAACACTTGCAACGATTTTATAGATAATCTATATTATAAATGAGAATATTTATTTTTTTGTTAATCATAATTACTATATTAGTATTTATTCAGAAGATAAAGCTTTTAAATGTAAACATACCAATATTGCATTCATAGACATGTCTCGTAGTTGAATCTACTATTGCAAAAGATCGTCAATGCATCATCGATCTCTACAATGTCAGTTTCATTTGTCTTTTGTATCTTTTCACCACCTTGTTTGAATTTGATACTGTTTTCAAATGAATTATTGATTATACTATACAATGTTTGTTATTGTAGCTTCCCACCAAGTGCTATATCGACACCATCTATTTTTTTTTTTTTGTTAGTTCACATTCTAAACATCAATTAAATATACACTGGAATGACATACTATTTGATTTAGCAAAGACTTTTTTGTCCATTTTGGAATAACGATGGGCGAACATCAGATGATCGATTATTCTTCTCTCTCTTTGTGTTGTTTGTCTTTGTTGTATTTCAGAAGTTCGAACGATCGTTGTTGTTCTGTGGTTGTAGTTGCTGTAATTTGAGTTGTTGCTGCTGTTGATGTTGATATTGTTGTTGTTGGTTCGTTGGTCGCATTTGTAGTGTTTGTTGGTTTAGTAGCAATATCTGCTGAGAAAGATATTCGATCTCCATATCTTGACTCTCCAAATAACTAATAAATGGATGATTTAAATTAAAAAAACTATTGTTATAGTAATTATTGTTATTATTGTTATTATTATTATTATTATAATTAATATTGTTATTGCTATAAGTGAAGTTATTGTTATTGTTATTGTTAATGTTACTGTTGACTATCTCAAATTAAATAACTATTGTTTGATATTGCTATCAAATCTGCAAATCGATAATAAATAACTATTAATTGACTATCTTAAATTAAATCTTAAATATTATTATTAATTGACTATCTCAAATTAAATAACTATTGTTTGAAATGATCATTTTTTTTTTTTTTTTTGGTTCGAGTCATCAAAATAAATTTTTAAAATTAATGTGGTAAAAATCTCGACAAATTGTAAAAAAATGAAAACCACACTAGCACACCTTAAATTTTTACTATGATCAAAATGCACGTTTCAAAAGTGAAAAACTTTTTTCACACACTGATTTGTGTGGTGCCCATGACAACTACGAAACAATCGTAGTGGAAGAAGCATATATCTGAAACACACCAAGGTACCTGGGGTGGTGATAGATGCAGCCACTTGACCCGAGAGCAACGTCTCAAAGTTGCATCTCTAGTGGTGACCATTGTCAAACACAATCCAACCTACACGGTTGACCAGGTGAGGTTGAAACTTTCGACTGTCGGAGTTTTTATTACCAAAAGGTAAGTCGACTTTATTAATAATTAATAATTAAATTAATAGTCATATATAATTAAACTTTTAATCTTTTTATATATAATTAACATGAAATTTTAGTTATTTGAGAGGTGTAATAAAAGATATGGGCTGGTCTTTTAAGAAGCCCGAGTATAAACAGATCAATAAGTTTACTGATGAGAACATGGTAAGATACACCACACACCTGTATTGGGTGAACACCCACGATTGGAACAAAATGGTTTTCATGGACGAGGTCCATTTTAACTCTAAAGGTATGTGTAAATTCATTTATTATTTAATTTATCTTATAAATATTAATTTAAATACATATTTTTTATTTATTTCTTATTTCTTATTTCTTATTTCTTATTTCTTATTTTAAACTGTAGATTTAAGAAAAAGAAGTGTCTTGGGTCCGAAATCCCAAAGAGTACATGTTTCCACAGACTCTTCATTATCTTTTTCGTTTAGCCTTACTGTTGCCATTAGATTCGACGGCTCCATCTTTGTTTCACCACAACGATCAACCAACGATCAATATAATTGTCTTGACTACATCACTGCCGCCATCGAATCCGATTTCTTGAAAGAAGGAGATGTCTTGATCATGGACAACGCCACAGTTCACTTAGGTGATGATACCCACCCTATCATAGTGGAACGTCTGACCAATGCTGGGGTGGATATACGTTTCTTACCTGCCTATTCGCCAGAATTGAATCCCATTGAGCTAGTTTTTGGCTATGTCAAGAACTATGTCCGTCATCACAGAACTCTGCAGGAGTCAAACCTGGTTGGACTAGTCACCCACGCACTCCAGAAGATCACACCCGTGATTATACAGAACTTCTATATGAAAAGTTGCAGGCCTTGGGATGATTAGCCTCTCGTGCTGCCACAACAATTAACTACAGTAAGTTTAAGTATTAATTAATTGTAAAATTAAAATCTAAAATTTTTTTGCATTAAATACAATTAATTATACTTATACTTACTGTATACAACCAATAATATATAATTAATAACAATAATTAACAATAATAATAATAATTTTAATATTCATGTTTTTCATGATTTTCATTTAAAAAAATCATGTTTTTTTTTATTTTATCATGATTTTGAGGATTGAGATGCTTTTACTTTGCAATATTAGAACAATAAAAATGGGATTTTTGAATTCTTTTGGAATGAAATTTTAAAAAAAAAAGACAATAGTTTTTCTTTGTTAAAAGGGTGGTGTTTAAAAAAAACCGTTTTGTTAAAGTTTGGAAAAAGATAGCTTATGAATGGAAACCGTAGAGTGTACGACCTTGTTTCTTTAGAGCATAGACTACATCCATTGTGGTTAGAGTACGACGATCTGCATGTTCACCATAGGCAACAGAGTCACGAATAACTTTTTCCAAAAATTGACGTAGAACATTATGTACCTCATCATAAATGGGGAAAGAAATACGTTTGACACCACCTCTTCTAGCTAGACGACGAACAGCAGGTTTAGTAATTTCGGTATAGTATCCAGCAAGAACCTTTCTATATCTCTTGGTACCAATTTTAGAGCCTACTTTTCCTCCTTTGCCTTTTCCTGAAGCCATTTCGATTTATTGATTTAAAAGAATATTGAAAAAAAGTTTAAACTTTCTGTTTTTGTAAAATACTTTTGAATTTTGAAATTGATTATTTTTTTTTAGTTTGATGAAGTATTAACATAAACAATCTTTTTATATTCCTTTAAAACCAAAAAAAATTTCAAAAATCCGATCAAAACTCCTCTATTCATATTAAATTGAGAAAATCAAATTCAAACACATCTTTTTTTCATTTTTCTTTCAAACTCAGTCAATGTTTACAAAATCATTTCATTTTTGATATTTAATCGAAATTCTGACTGGGTATTTGGTAATAGGGGCATTAATTTTTTAAATACATTATTTCCAATCAATTTTCCAGTTTTTAATTAATATATGATTTATTTTTCTTGAATCATCTTGTCTGGTAATGAAAATTTCAAATTCTATCATTTGATCTATGGAATTTAAGAGATGAATCAATCTTTGGTTGGCCTGGCATAATATGATAGAAACTATAAATTTATTTCATTTATTAAATATTATTATTTATAATTTCATAACACAATTTGATTTTTAATTTTAAAAATATGAATATTATAAATTTTATTTAAAGATATAATATATGTTGGTTTGTTTTTTTTTTGTTTTTTTTTTGTTTTTTTTTAACATTGTAAATTATCACCTGTTGGAATATTAAGAATTCCACAAATATTTTGATAGTATTGAACACGACTTTGCATTTGTGCAGAGTTGGCACCATTACATTCCAGTCCTCCATTGATAGCTCTGATTGTTTGACCAAATGAATGTTGATAAACCATTGCATAGTGAGGTGTTGTTGATGTAGCACCACTTTGAGTATTCCAATACCATAGAGCGGTCTTCCAAGCAATAGATGAGTCTGTTGCAACCCAATCTGGATTATTTAATAGATCCAATCCAAGTGCATTGCCAGCTGCCGCATAGTTATAATTCCAACTCAATTGAATTGGACCACGACCATAATATTGTTTATCTCCACATGATCCTGTTGAACAATATGAATTCCAATTCGCTTGATTGATTTCACGAATATAAACTAATCCTCCGGTCTCATGATTTACATTTGCTATTGATATGAAGAGTTGATTGTCGATATTAAAGAATTAGAATTGGATAACATATAAATAAATAAAATATACATCTGATCTCTTTGATCTATAGAATAATACATTACCTAAAAATGCCGCTGCTTCTTGTAACATTGTAACATTATCACCGGTAAAAGTAAATGCTGGATAGGCTGGCAAAGCAGAAACCAATCCACTATAGGTATAGAATGGATTTCTATTTGGAAAGATTTGGTTGAATTCCGATTCACTAACGATCCAATATCCTGGATTGTGTGGATTTGGTGGACTTGTGGTATCGGTACCTCCACTACCACCACCTACTTGAACCACACCGTTTTGACAGGTAACCAATGACCAATACCAAGTTGAGATTAAAGGATCAGTTCCATCACTGCCATTTGCACCTATATTAATCAACTTATATAGATTCCCACCTAGCCAAACAACTTGATTAATTTGATAGTTGATATCTCTTTGCCATGTAATAGAATTACAATCACCAGATGAAGCAGTTCCACTTCCACCAGTTGATGAGGATGAAGTTGTACTACCACCATCACAATTTGTTATTTTAGACCAATACCAAGTTGAGATTGAAGGATCGGTACCATCACTGCCATTTAAGCCCACATTTACTACTTTGAAATATTCGCCATTGAATTTTACAATTTGACCATAAGGGTAGTTTATATCTCTATACCAATCAATAGCAACTGAGCCACATGTTGATCCACCAGTAGAGGATGAAGGAGTACCAACTGAAGAACAATCGACTTGTGCCCAATACCATGTAGAGACTGAAGGATCAGTACCATCACTGCCATTAGTTCCTATGTTAACTACCTTGTAACATGCTCCATTAAAAGAAACGACTGTACCTAATGGATAGTTTACACCTCTCTGCCATTGAACTACATTACCAGATGATCCACTAGATGAAGAAGAAGAGCCGGAAGTTGAAGCATAACAATCTACTTGTGCCCAATACCATCCTGAAATAGTTGGATCGGTTCCATCACTGCCATTTGCGCCAGCATTAATAACTTTGTAGCATGCGCCATTCATAGAAACGAATGTACCTAATGGATAGTTTACACCTCTTTGCCATTCAACTGCATTACCAGATGATCCACCAGTGGTTGATGATGATGATGAAGTTGAACTACTTCCAGCAGAACAATCAACTTGAGACCAATACCTATAGTTATTAATAATTATTGGAACAACAAAGGAGGAGGATAAAGGTTAGTAACCGATTAAATAATTTCAACTGTTAATACTTACCATGTCGACACTGTTGGATCGGTTCCATCACTACCATTTGCGCCTACATTAATAACCTTGTAGCATGCGCCATTCATTGAAACCACTTGCCCCATTGGGTAGTTTACACCTCTTTGCCAATCAAATACATTACCATTTGCAGAACCTGTGATTGATGATGAAGAAGATGAAGTTGAACTACCCCCAGCAGAACAATCAACTTGAGACCAATACCAGGTTGATACTGTTGGATCAGTACCATCACTGCCATTGGTGCCAGCATTAATAACCTTGTAGCACGCTCCGTTATGACTTACGATTTGACCTAAAGGATAGTTTACACCGGCTTGCCATGTGACTGTATTACCTGTACCAGCACCAGATGAAGGATTAGTGTTACCACCATTTCCAGAGTTACCATTGCAATCAACTTGAGACCAATACCAAGTGGATACTGTTGGATCAGTACCATCGGATCCATTTGCGCCTACATTCACGACCTTGTAATAAACTCCGTTGAATAAAACCACTTGCCCCATAGAGTAGTTAACACCGTTTTGCCAATCGACTGCATTACAACCTCCAGCTCCGATGACTCCACCGGTTGCTGCTGCTCCTGTGGCGGCTGCGGTTGCTGCTGCTGTTGCTGCTGCTGTTGCTGCTGCGGTTGCTGCTGCTGTTGCTGCTGCTGTTGCTGCTGCTGTGGGTGCTGAACCAGTAGCAACACCACCTGTACTATTGCTATTATTGCATCTTATTTGAGTCCAATACCAAAAAGATACAGCGGGATCAGTTCCCTCGCTGCCATTCCCACCCACGTTTACCAACCTGTAATAGGTACCATATCTTATGACGACTTGACCACGATTATAGTTGATACCAGCTTGCCATTCTACAGCACCTGAACAATCTCCTTGGCCACCTGGTGTGGTTGGAATGGAAGGATCAACAGGATTCAAACCGGTATTTGAAGAGGTTACACAATCGATTCTACTCCAATACCATGGAGATAAGATAGGATCGGTTCCATCACTTCCACCACTCATACCGGTATTGGTCAACTTGTAAAACAAACCTGGGCCACGTCTAACTATTTGATTTCGACTATAATTTTGGCCTGGTTGCCAATCAACGTAATGACAATCACGTGTAGCTGGTGGTGTAGTACCTGCAACTCCATTACCACCAGTATTTTGAACCGGTCTACCAGTTCCGTTACCAACGGGTCTTCCAGAGCCACTACCCCCGACTCCAGCTCCACCACCAGCTCCAAGACCTGATTGTGATAGAGCAGTTGGTAACGATAACAATGTAATAAATATACAAATATATAATAAATAATATCTATTTGATAACATTTCAATATGACTTTATCAACAACAACATTGTTGTTTTTATAGGTTTCGTTCTTCACTGACTTGCACTGTTCACTTCTCGAACTATGTAAAAGTAAATGTGTTGAAAGTGGGGAAGTGGGTGCACCTATTAATTACCACCTTTTCAAATAATAAATAATTATTTTAATAATAATCACTCTCTCTAGTTTGGAAAAAAAAAAAAATTTAAATTTGGTGAAAGGCAGACGACTGAAGCCCATTAACTTAACATTATTATTCAACATAAAAGATTTGGTGTCAACATGATGATTATTAAAACTTAACACTAACATACTTATATGTAAAACAATAATTTTTTATTTTTAGTTTATTCTGAACCAACTGTTGGGTGGTGAACCGTGTCTCTATGAAAGGGTGGATCATTCAAGTTTGATCTTTGCAAAAACAGGAATTCAATCAAAATGAAAAGTTGATCGCCGCTTGGAAATTTTTTTAATACATTATTCATGATGTCGACAAAAGTTTGCATTATTTGATTTGAACCTAAAAGAAATTTAAATTGAAGAAGATATTATTTATGATATCTACTTTAATGTGTTCAATTTCCAAACCGTCCGACCCAATTAATTGATAGAAAGAGGAAAAAAAATGAGATATTCATTCAGTAAATCAAATCATTGAAAAAAATAAAATAAACCATAAATAATAGCAATATTAATAAATTTTATAATTTTTATTTAAAACATATTAATATTGATATTGAATGTTATTTTTGTTAGAGTTATTGATATTAAATCTACAAGTCATCTTAAACAGCCATCTAAATTTTTTTAATAACAACAAATGATTAGTAACATTGAAATATGATAAGTTTAAGTTTTAGAATGAGAACTCACTTCTTGGGTTTAGTTGAACCCAGTGTCTTTAACCTCGTTGGTTCTTGTAATCTAAACCATCTACACAAGTTAATCTAAAAAAAAAAAATTCAACTGTTCATATATCTTGTGCTACATGATTATTAACAATCAATTTGATTGAAGAGACAACTTTCAATAGAATGAAACCTGTATTATAATTATAAAATTGAATTGTGCATCTCTATAAAAATTGGTTAATCATGATTTATTTATTTATTACTATTAATACTACTACTATTATTAAAAAACTGTTCTGAAAGCGGAAGCTGGTCTATTGTATGATGTAATAACATCAACTTCGTCGAATTCACTCTCTGGTGAACGATCGAGTTTGTTTCCAATCAAACACAATTCTTTCAATTTCTCTTCAACCTCTTGTTCTGATAAATTTGTTACAACTTTCTTTTCTTCTTGTCCCCAATCTATTTAAAATAATGAAATTGTTAGTAAAGGCTTTAATGTCAAATAGATTACTTTAGAATGATTTATTCATACCGTATCTTGCATAAATTACAGGTTCAATTCCGTGTCCCTCACGAACCATCAATGGTAACTTTGGATTCAACTTTTTCAAATCTGTATAGTTTTTAGTAATGAAGTTTCTATATATATTTATATATATAAAGATAAAATGATTAGCAATTAAGAGAAAATGGATATACAAATGTTTGTTTGTTTGTTACCTTAAACCTTCACTGCTTGGTGTTGATTGACAAAAGTGAATTCTAATCTCTTGGAGATTATGTGATAAGAGAGCTCTCCAGGACATCTTGAAATCTAATTTAAAAAAATAAAAATAAAAAAAAATAAATAAACAAAGTGAATATTAATTGCTATTTAATAATGTAATCTATTAAAGTAAAAAAAAAAAAGATTAAATAGTTGCAACAAAGAGTAGAGAGTGGTGTTGATTGAAAGAATGTAGATTAATCAATATGTTATCTATCTAAACACTTTGAAGAATATTATTTAATAACTAGTGATATGATGATGGAGATATCTAGATATTCTATAGTTTAACATTTCTATGATCAATAAAAACATTGTGTCGATGTTTAGTGTTACTGATATGGTGGCGAGTGAGTTTTCTATTTACTATATTTGTGAAAAGAAGGTTTAGTATAAATCTCTACCTTTTTAAATATGATATAAATCAATGAAAATCAGTGCTTGCTAATAAACATAAGTCTATTGTCGAACAATGAAAAAAAAAAATGAAATTTAAAAAAAAAAAAAAAAAAGAAAAAAACTTTTTTTTTTTTTTATTGATTTTTTTTTTTTGAAACATATTGATTCGTTTTGTACAATCATATTGATTTTCATTATTCATTATTTTATTATATAGAGTATAGAAATGACATCAATCTGTATGAGAAGATCGATTGTAGGACTGTTACATAAATCGAATACTGTAACACCAAATTCATTATATATATTGGGTCGTGCAAGAGTCAACAAGCATAAACTACCGGAACATATGCAAAAAGATGACTTTGATGATGACGATGGAAAGGTTGTAGAATCAAAGATTTCAAAGACTAGCATGGACAAGATTAAACAGAGATTCACTAGTACTTTCAAGAGACCAGATTTGGATAAACAACCAGAACAAACAGAGGAAGAAAAAGAGTTAAGATTGTTCATACATCAATACGATAAATATAGAAAGGAAATTGAAAAGAGACGTGATGATGAAGAAAAATATGCTGTAAATATATAATAATTGATTCGAAATAACAAGCAGATTTAGTATTAATCTCAATCACAAAACATACACATAATCTATAGATGCATTATCAATGGGAAGCAATTGCAGAGCTACCAGAGGATCTAAGAAAGACTGCAATGTTAGTTGACACACACGACGATGCACCAGATTGGATTCCATTCTGGACTTTAACACCACCATCAGAAGATCCAGCATCAAAGATGGTCATGAAAAAGAAGGTCAAAGCAAAGAAACGTTCAGAAGAGTTGCTAACAGGAAATCTTTTCTAAAATCATATATTATAATAAACAACACTATTTTTTTAAATATATTTATTTATACACACAAGTTAACTTTTTTTATTTCCAAAAGAATTTACTGTTTTGTATGCCTAAATTGTTCTAAATGATCTGGGTTTTTACGATAACATTTACCATCATATTTACAAATTGGTTTTACATTTCCTAATCCGAGCGGATCACTCTGTGATCTTGTGATTGGTTTAGTAGGCATGGTGAAATTGTCGTCATCGTCACTGTTTACAGCAAACATTACATCGTCATCATCATCAACATCCATAATTTCATCACTCTTTTTTGTTGTCTTTTTGGTTGTTTTTGCTTTACTTGCTTTCTTTCTTGTTGTGGTGGTAGTTGTAGTTGTTGTTGTTGCCGCTGCTGATGACGATGATTTTGTCTTTTTCTTTGGTCTATTCTTTTCATCTTCATCATTATCTCTATCATTGTAGAGAGCTGTTTCGGCATCGTCCGATTTCAAAAGATCCAATTTCTTTTTATCGAGCTTTCCTTCTTTGATATATGCAGTTGCCACCTCAACTAAATCAGCCTTCTTTGCTTTGGTTGGTGTTTTCTGACCTTGGTTCTTGAGGAATTCATTCAAATCTGCAACTGTTAGCTTCACGATTCCACCATTCTCTGCGAGTTTCTCCCAATCGAGTTTGGCAAGTGCATTCTTATTCTCACGATCTCTTTTCTTTGATTGGTTGAGTTGTTGTACATAATCACTAGAGTATACCGAATCCTCCCATTGTTTGACGAGATCTTGATTTTCATCTTGTTTATCTTTGTTTGGTTTTGTATTGTCGGTGGTTGGCGCTACAGAGTCACGCTCTAAAGCAAGCGCTTGAAGATTGGCATAGTGTTTCTGTAGTGCTGGATTGAGAAAGTCGGCTGGATTATAATCGATATGATATGCTTTGATCACTTGTTTCGCACAATCGATCTGGTTTGTTGTTGCTGTAGACTCGCTCTGCTCCACTTGGATCGCACGAATATCGTCGGCATACGGCAAATAGATGATATGGAATCCACGTGGCATTCGAAGATCTTCGTCCTCCTCTTGTGGGACGAGAGCAACCATTCTTGGAGAGGTGTTTGAACGAGGCAGGAATTTGGCAATCGCAACCCGATCACTCGATAGCATTGCATCGAGCAGTGCATTGAGTGCACGTGTAGATCCAGTGATAGATTTCTCGTCTGGAAACAAAAAGTTGGAGTGTTTGACTAATCGATGTCTTTTGAGTGCTGCCTTACTCGGTTTGAATCCAAGCAGTGTTAAACCGACACGGTCTAACGAACGGATAGAGTCTACCTCTCTCTTCTCAAAGACAACCGGTTCACCACCGTAGTACATACAATAAGCAATCTGTGACGGCAAAAGAGTGGTGCCACTTGACATGCAAATATTTTTGGTGAGTGTCTTTATCGGTAGATTGCTTGCTGGATCGAGCATAGTTGGTGACGATCTTGTGGCAGCCGATACCAAACTATACAATTGTGTTCCGATAACGACATCCTTGCCAATATACATCGGTAGTTGACCTAATGATCGCTTCTTAAACTGTTTACGCTTCAACTTTGAGAAGAGCTGTGAGAATCTAGAAGCGGAACTAAAATCTTGGTCAACGATTTGGTCATCTTGCAAAATGATAATCTCTTGGTAGAACAATGAGAAATCGAATGGATGATCGGAAAGAGCATTGTTCATTGAAAATAGTTCAATTTCAATACCTAAATCAGATAAATCCTTTGCTCTCTGAATTGCAATTACCTTTTGATTATCATTGTCTTGTGTTGGTTGATCTTGATTTGTAAATAAAAATATACGTTTATGTGATAGTTTTATATTACTATATAATAATAGAATAAAGGTTAGCATTTTGACATTAAATGATTTGTATCAATAAATTTATATATCTTACCAATTCGAAAACATTGTAGAACAAGTCCAAAGTGCATCACAAAACACCATATCTTTATTTTCAGTGTAACCACCGAAAGAACTATAATCACCCTCCAGAATATCTTCTAACAACAGAATTGTTTTTGGATCGGGTATATCCAAGTCAAATAATACATAAATATTTTCAAAATCATTTAGATTCTTATTCTTGTCCTATAATATAAACATAAAATATAGATTGCGCTGTGATTAGTAA
Organism: Heterostelium album PN500; assembly: GCF_000004825.1. Classification (NCBI taxonomy): domain Eukaryota; phylum Evosea; class Eumycetozoa; order Acytosteliales; family Acytosteliaceae; genus Heterostelium; species Heterostelium album. Next base: position 2,254,877 of record NW_008805070.1, on the reverse strand, counting down.
TTTTCTATTTGCAAGTAGAGTATAGAGTCATTTTGACTTACAGTATTGTATAAACATAAACCAATAAGATCACTATCACTTGTTATAATCTTATCGGTGATCGTTTGTATTAAACATTTAATGGCATTATCGAATGGTTTCTCCTTTGTAACAGGGTCTGGCTCAAACATTGCCTTTGAGGTGTCAATAAGAAAGATGATACAATCTCTCATTACTTGGTATTGATATGCGTTTGCTTGTTGTTGTTCATCATCATCGTTATCTTTGGCAGCAAACAAATTATCCCAACCACCTTCATTCTCCTCATCGTCGTCATCTATATAGTTGAAAAACTGTGCTCCTGACATCGACGACATAGATACGCCATTGGTACCACTAACTGTATTGCTTTTACTTGTCTATCGATTAGTTAGTTAGTTGGGTATGTGTTGTGTATGTATAGTTGAATTAAATTACCATTTAATAAACATAAAATAATATAATATTATAACTAATAAAATCCAAATTTTGTAATCTATTTTTTAGATTTGTTTTTGCAAAATCACTTTTTTTTAATTTATTTTAAAAAAATACAAACAAAAATCTAAAAAAATTTGATAACTAACAAGATTATGATTAAAATAAATCTCTTCTTTGTGTTTATTTGATTATTTTCCAAAGATTATATTCTTTTTTTTTATAATTTTTGTTGGTTTATTAAATGATTCTTATATAAAGTTGGATAGATACTTGGAAGTACCCAAGTGTCTACTTGGCGCTAAGTTTTTGTATAGCTGATGTCAACTCATTGACACTGTCATCACTGTCATCACTGTCTTCCTGGCCGTCATCTTCACCACCCTTTTTGAGGACTTCTCGAATATGTTCTTTGTCTCGTTCACAATTTCCTTTTCCACAATCGCAACATATGCAATGTCTCTTTGTTGTATTATGTCCATAGCACTTTTTACAGTATCCCATTCCACGGCAGTTTTTTTGTGGACAATAAACCTGTTCAAATCTGGTTAAACACATTTCTTTAAACCTGTTTTGTTGGCACATTTTACAATTGTGAAATTTGCACATACTCTCTGTTAGAATAAGTTATATATATATTTTCGAAGCTTTGAAATAATATCCTTTGTCACAGAAATTTTGTGCCACTCTTGAGAACTGGATTGACAAAAGATCTTTTTGCTTATTCCGAACAATTAAATTTGCAAATCATTTTTGCTTTGTCACCAAGCACTTTGGTAAAATGCCATTTGGTATTTTATTTTTATTTAATTTTTTGGTTTATCAATTTGATTATTCAATTTAAAGAAAATCTTAAAATTATTAGTTATAGATATTTCTAGAGTGCACATACCAATAAATATTTTTATTGATAAATAGTTGTTAAAAATTTATTGTTGTAAACAAAGATTTAATTATTTGTAATAAAACAAGTCATTATCAATCTTTTCGTGAAAGAACGGATGGTTGAGAGCGTCACAAGCCGATAGTCTCTTTGAAGGTTGATATTCTAATAACTTTGATATTAAATCTAAAAGCTTTTGATGTTCTGGGTGAAAATATTCCTTTTTTTTTTTGAATCAAATATTAGTTGGTGTGCTATAAAAACGAATAAATACAAAAATACATACAACCAAACCCCTCATAGAATTCACTTTTTCCAAACTTCTTGTATCTTCATCATGTTTCCAATCAAGATATTCACCGGTTGGGTAATATTTCCTATAAATAGAAATGAATAAATAAAAATAAAAAAAAAAGATTAAAATTTTAGTTAGTTATTTAACCAATCTTAATTTAAAGATAAAATGATAAATACTTTGAATTTTGAGTTAAATGTTGTGGTAAAGGTCCAATTACTCTTTCCATCATTGCTAAATGTTGACGATTGCTATGAGTGTCAAACAAAGTTGCACCAGTGTAAAGCTCTACTAAAATACAACCTATACCCCACATGTCACAAGGATAAGACCAACCATTGCCCAAGATAATCTCTGGTGGACGATAAGGACGACTGCATACAACGCTAGTGTGATGCTTATCGTCAAAGGTTGCACCACCAAAATCAATGACTACGATATCGGTTTGCTCTAAATGATAGTATTCATCATCGAAAAGATTGAAATCACTATGTAGGTCTTTACTGTTGCTGCTTCTGCCGCTGCTGTTGCTGTTACTGTTGCTATTCTCATTGCTATTGTTGTTTGATGACGATGGTGGTGATGGTGGTTGTGGTGATGGTGGTGAGAGATCTTTAGTGTTTTGGTACGATGTCGTAGTAGATGAAGTTGGAGAAGAGGTCTTTGTAAAAGTGTTATTGTTGTTGTTGTGTGTATTTTGAAACAATCTTTGTAGATAGTGAATCATACGATTTTTCAGTTGTGTAGGTAACATCCTGTTCGATATACTATAGTTTGAGTTTTCTAAAAGTATATTCTCAGGTTTCAAATCTGTATGAATCAGAGATAGTTTATGCATTGCTATATAGAGTAAACATAAATTTGAATAGAGAGAGAGAGAGAGAGAGAGAGAGAGAGAGAGAAGAAAAGAAAGAGAGATAGAAGTCGGAGGAGGATTATTGTTAGCACAACTACTAAATTGAGATGAGACTCAAGTGGATCTTACTGTAAATTGCCGTCAGCAATTGCTTGGATATATTTTGGATGTGTGACAACGGAAACGGTCTATTACGATTCTTTTTCAAAAAGTCGTAAAGACTCAGTCCGTACCTCCTAAACACTAGACAAACATGATCTTTATGTCTAAACCAATTCAAAAGGCGAATGCAATGACTATTTAAATGTTACGGTGATAATTAATAATAAGTAGCCGAATCTTTTTAGAGGATTTTAACATAAAAAATAACATACTATTTCTGATTTGTTACACCATTTCTCTCTAGTGAATCCAAAATATCAATTTCCACCATAGCATCTTCACTGTATTTCTTTACTGCTCTAACTATCTTTATAGCAACGTATACATCTGAATTAGAGTCAAAGCATTCAACTACTGTACTGAAAGTACCTGTTCCTACTACTCTTACTACTTTATCTGTAGTATAAATGTGATTAGTAAAAATTAATAATAATAATTTAATAAATAATTACATCTATCATGTAGGTATTCACCAAGTTGTGCTTTATAATAATTATTCTCATCATCCCATGCCGGTTGTTGTGGTGGTGCTGATTTAGACTTTGTAATTTGATCATCATGATATGAACGTCTATTATCTGATTGTGATGCTGCTTTATAGTCATCTGAATGATAAAAATGATGATTTGTTTCACTTTTATAACCATTATTATTACTACTATTATTATTGTTATTATTATTATTATTATTATTATTATTATTAGTATTATATCTATAAGCTCCTCTATCTTCATTATTATTATTATTGTTGTTGTTGTTGTAATATGAAGAATTATAATTATTGGTATTATAATAATCTCTATTGTAATCTCTGATGTTGTTATATTCATGATCTCTGTGACTGTTAATGCTATGACTATTACTGCTATAGTCATCTTTATTGTTGTTGCTATAATAATATTCATTTTTACAATTTATATATTTATCTCTGCTGCTGTTGTTGCTACTGGTATTACCGTAATCTCTGTTATTATTGTTGTTGCTGTTGTAGTTACTATTACTACGGTAGTCATCTCTACTACTGTAGTTGGTTGTGTTGTTCCCCCCTATGTATTCCCTATTACTATTACAATCGTCACCCCTGCTGCTGCCGCCGCCGCCGACATTATAGTATCTCTGACTTTGGTAGTATCCACTACTACTGCTGCTACTACTTTGATATGTTGAGTTCCCACTGTAATTTACATATGATGAATCTTTATAATCTTTATTACTAGTAATGCTACTTGTACTGTGACTGTTATTGTTGTTGTTATTGTTACTATTACTACCACCACCACCACCACTATAGTAGGAAGAATTGTAATAGGAATTACCATAACTATTGTTGTTGTTGTTGCTGCTGTTGCTGTTATTGTAGTAAGAAGAAGAGTAGGAAGAAGAAGAAAAGTTATTTCCCCATTTTCTATTACTATTACTATTATTATAATATGTACTACTACTATTATTATTAGCAGTATAATTATAATAATCCAACTCTTTTTCTCTTTCTCTATCAATTGATCTAACTCTCTTCCTATTATATTCAACTGATTGATACATCATTACTATTGTAATGATAGATTAAACTATCCTTTAATATATATTAATATATAAATATATATCTATACAATAATGTTATGTATGTATCTAACAGTGAAATAATTATGATTAATCGGGATTAACAATAAATTAAAATTAAAAAAACTGAATATTTTTTTGGTTTTTTTTTATTTTTATGTTTTTTTTTTATAAAAAGTGTGATGTGGTATTTTTTTAATTGAAGTTGAAATTATCATACAACAAATTCAATTTAAAAGATGGGTAATCAAGGTGCAAAAAGAAGAAAGCAACAGAATGAAAGTGAAATATTCAAACTAAGAGTTGCTATTCTCTCTGTGAATGTAATATATTATTTGTATAGAGTTTACTATCATGGTGATAGCTTTGGTGGTTGGAATTGGTTCCTCTGGATCGTCAGTCTTTTGTTGGTCGGTATTGCCTATTTCCTCATCAGTCTCATGGCGAAACCAACATTCCAAGATGGTGAATTGATCGATGGTGGTGCTGATCTCTCAATGAAAGGTTTAGTTGAGTAAGTTTATTCAATCATTCTCATCATCATCATTTAGATTACTTTTTGTTAACATCATTCTCTCTATAATAGATACTACTTTGATACAATTTATATTTGTTTAATTATCTTGATATTAGGTTTGTTTAGTGATAAAGCATTCCTCATCATGTTGATTATCCCAGTATTTGCATTCTACCAATTGTGGGTCAAGTTTTTGGGTCCATGGTTCTTCCAACAACCATCAGAGGATACAAATCAAATGGAAACAAAGAGTAAAAGAAGAGAGAAAATGGAAAAGAAAGCAAATAAGATTAAATACTCAAGATAGATATAATAATAATAATAATAATAAATTTAATATCATCCAGAAAAGATTAATAATTTTATTTAATTATTTGATTCGGTGGTGGTGGTGGTAGTTGTTGTTGTTGCTGTTGTATTATCATCTTCTCTTTTTCTTTTCTTTAAAACCTCTTCTTCTTCTTCTTCTTCTTCTGGTTGTTCAATTTCATCTTGTTTAATTGTCATTTTAATATCTTTGTTGTTAGAAGACATTGTTATGGTCGATGTTGATGTTGAGGTTGTGGTTGTCAAAGTTGTTGCTTTAGTATCATTACCCTTTACTTTGATTGCAGATAAAAGGAAACCAGATGATCCATCCATATTCATATTTGGATGTGTACGTTTAGGTAGCACCTGTTGTTCACGCATCCAAATCTCGGCAACAGAGATGTTGACAGCGAGCATATTTTCGTGGAGGAATTGGAAGCACTCGACTAGGTGTTGCTGGAACTGCGAGAAGATTACAATGTTACCCGATGGATTCAAGTATGGAAGACACGCCTTGAGAATATTGAGTGGATGATATTGTGTTACTATCACCAAACTGTTGACACCATCCTTTAGAAGCGGGGTGGTATCGTCGATTCTATTCTGATTGTAAACACCGCCAGCAGTCGAGTTTGGTAGTGACATCGTAACTGTATTATCACCGAGTGCCTCTGCATTCAGTTTGTTGATCAACTCGATCGAGAATGAGTAAATGGTTTTCTCTACCTTTTCTTCGAATCCAAAGTTTTGAGCGATCGATAACGATGGACCCTTGCCAATGAATGCACTCAAAACCTCACCGTCACCACCCATTCTCTCAGCGATCGCACCTGTAACAATACCCATTGCCGATTCAACAACCAACACTCTAATACCTGCTCTAACATTAGCATGTGTCAAAAGACGACCAAAAGTATCGAATCTAAGGTGACTATAATGATAATAAATAATAATAATAATAATAATTGTGCATAAATTATGTTAATGATTTGAATTGTTGTTTGTAATATTTGAACTATATCTATATATATTTACCAAATTTTCTTTGCATCTTTTGCATAGTATGATTCACAAAGTGTTTTAAGTGATGGTTTCAAAATACGAATAAGTGTAGAATGCTTTGCCATCTTTTTCTTGAGATACTTTACTTGACTGTATGCTGTTTTGGTGTGGAATGACGAACTATTATCAATCAAAGCAGTAATTACATCTTTATAATCGCTACCTTTCTCTTTCAATCCTTTGATATCGTCACCTGTCAGCTTCTGTGAAGTATTGTATGGTGTAAGTGTACTGTTGTTTGCTTCTTGATTATTGGAAATCTCTATAATATGTTGTTTGTTTTTTTTTTTTTTTTTAATTTTAAAAGCTATTAGTATTAAAGATATTATCTATATTCGATCGGTTAGAAAGAATAATATACCTGTAATTCTCAAGAGTTGTTCATCCATTTCTTTTGGATTGACTTTGTTCAATTGATTAGAAGAACCATTTACACTAAAAGTGGTAAAGTATGGTTGTCCTATAGCATTCGATATATCGATATTTCTTTTCTTTCCTATTGTAATCTTACTTTGGTATGATTGAAACGTTAATAAATGTGATAGTACACAGTGTGATAGTGTATCAATAATCAAAAACATACTTTGCAGCGACAAGTCTAACATTTTTATATTGCTCTCCATTATTTATATTTAAAACTACATTATCACCTTCCTTTATACGATTTCTACCGTGTGCTACTGCTGTTGTTGTTGCAGCTGTATCTTCTTTATTTGGTACTACCTCACTATTTTCAGTCACTTTTGTATCTACTTCCATCTCTATCTATTTATCAAAAAAGGTACAAAAGAAAAACCGATCGATTAATATTTGTTTTTTTTTGTTCAAAAAAAAAAGTTTTGGGTCCAAATCTTTGTATGAAAATTTCATCTTGGTAAATAGAACTGGGAAGAATAAGGCATTTTTTGTAGGATTATCACTATTTAAACTTTTTATTTATTTTTTATTATTTTTTATATCAAAATATAATTAGTTTAAGGTAAAATATTGTTTTATTTCCAAATTTTAAATTTTATTTGTTATAAACTTTCTCAACAACATCTTTCAAAAGAAACCCTAATTTCAATCTGTTTAAACTCTTCATCAGGAAATTTACCTGATATAGCTTGGAACTGGAGCTTTTGGGATACAGAAGTTGATCCGTTATAGTTTTAAGTTCTTATGTTGTAAATACTCTTTTAAAGTTACATAAAAGTACAAATAGATATAGTATTAAAATTGCCAAGATGATTTTCCGAATAACTCAATTCATGTGCAATAAAGTTATGATTGAAGCTCTTATTCAACAATCCTGTTCTCTTTTTCAAAGAGAATTGGTAACATATTCCTTGAATCCTTGACTTAGCCTATTTTATATTAGGTAATATCAAATAGTTGAAATTAGTGAGGAGAAAGTTTATAACAAATAATATTGGAAATGTGTAAAGTCAAGAATAAATTCTGATACTGGAAAGGTACTAATTTTAAAGTAAGCTGTAGTTTGATGAATAAAAAACTAAATATTTAAGTTTTATAATCAACAAAAAAATAATTGATAATTTTTAAAATACATCTTTCTTTATGATTTAATTTAAATTGGACCAATTATTCAAATAATAAAAAAATATGATTTATTTGATCTGGAATAACTAGACAAAGCATACTATCCTCAATTAAAATTATAATACAAGTTCAATTCTTTATTTACTATTGATTGTGTGTTACACTTTCACCGTTGTGAACTCTTCTAATAGTTTCAGCCAATACAGATGCTAATTTTCAATAGATTTGATATTAGTTTTATAGTTTAAATAATAGAATAATAATAATAACTTACATATTGACACAATCTTTAGTTTTGGACATTTAGCTAGGTTATGAGAATTTGGAACAGAATCTGTGATAACCAATTGAGATAGAGAACCTTCATTTATTATATCTATAGCATTATTTGAGAAAACACCATGAGTTACGCATGCAAATATCTTTGTTGCTCCTCTTCTCATTAGAGTAACCGTTGCAGAGTTGAGTGTTGCTAATTTATTTTAATAATAATAAGATCAATGATTAGAACTGAATGGATGAATGTTGCACTAACTACTAATCTCTATTATAAACTTACAGCAAGTATCAGCAATATCATCTATAATGATTGCTACTTTATCTTTGACATCACCAACCAACATAGTTTCAGAGTCTGACGATGCAATATTGGCTTTGTGTATGATCGCTAAATCTGCTTTCAGTTCATCTGCAATCTTCTTTGCTCTCTTTACACCACCCACACCCGGTGCAACAATAATATAGTCAGAATGAGTCGGTATGATCCTTTTCTTGATGTATTTAGTAAATAAATGATCAGAGTAAACATTTTCAACTGGTATATTAAAGAATCCTTGAATTTGACTCGAACTATTAAAGTAATATTGATTGTTAGGTATAAATCAAACTATACATATAATAATAAGATAAAAACATACTGTAGATCAATAGTAATGACTCTATCTATACCAGAAACCTCCATCATATTGGCAACTAGTTTACAAGTGATTGGTGCTCTAGATTTATCTTTTTTCGACTGTCTAGCATAGCCAAAGAATGGAACGACTGCAGTAATTCTATGTGCAGAAGCTCGTTTTGCACCATCTACCATTACCAACAACTCCATCAAATAGTCATTAACACATGGATTACAAGTTGGCTATTACATTATATAAAAATATTATAAATGTTATTATTATCAAAAATAAAAGAATAAATAAATATTCTTAAAGAAAGCTATACCTGTACTATATATAAATCTACATCTCTAACGGATTCATTGATAAGAACTTGTGTCTCTGAATTGGCAAACTTTGATACCAAAACATTACCAACTTTGATATTCAACTCTGATGCAATATCATTAGCAAGTGTTGGATGTGCATTACCTGATAAAATTACTAACTTATTATGATTGGTTGACATAGTTTAATATAAAATAATAACATGAAATTGAGAAATGATTTTTTTAATTTCATCCAAACTATAAAAATTTATTTTTGTCTGCCATACTAATTTTTGACTTAACAAATTTTATTTTATTTGTATTTTCTAAATTTTTATTTTCAAACAGATAATATGCAAAACGATTTAATTGTTGAAAGTCAAGAAAAATACTATCAATGTTATATTGATAATGGTGGTGAATCAAAATACATTATATGTCAGCTAGATGTTACATATAATGCAATGTGTGTTGATTTAATTGGAGGAGGATTAGAATCAGATAGTGATCTTTTTAAGGAGTTTATTGCTAACGTAGGTAATGAAAGATGCTCACCGAGATACATGTTCATCGCACTCGATCAACCATATCACATAGAGATCTACGAGGAGTTTAAAGATATATTAAAACAACAACAGAGACAGCTTAATCAACTTTCAACCGATAACTCTTTGAACTTAAAGTACAAACTTTCATGTCTGGGTGGTGGAATCGTTAAAATCGATGACGATAAGCAAACACTATCTTGCTTTGGTAAAAGCTATCAATTTGGACCACCAGATATCAAGTTGGTCAAAGCAATACTAGAATCAACAAATATTTCAAACTATAAACTAGATATTCAAATTACCAATGAAATAAGAGGATAATCAAATCAAATTGACCAATAACATAACATAACAATAATCTTTTTTGTAATAAATAAATATATTTTGTTTTCTTTTTTTTTTATTTACAATTTTAAAAGTTTGTCATTATTACATAATTTAAATTAATTTATGTATATCCTGTTATTTACATTTCTTGTTTAGATTCTTGAGAATAGCTCTTGTGCTTCCTTTGGTGCACTCTTTCTTAGTGCAATTTCAAATCTACAATGTAAGTGTGTTTCATTACCAGATGTACCTACAATGATTGGCCATTTTGCTTTTGAAACAAGTAAAGGTTCATTTGCATTAAAGAATCGAGCTAAATAATAAAAAAATAATTATTAATATTAAAAATTATAATTACAATTAATATTATTATCATTAAAACAACTTACATTCATTTTTAACAACTTCCAACATATCAAAACATTTATCATAGGCTGTCATATTAAACTTCTCTGCCATACGCTTACAGATATCTCTTGCAGTTTCAGTGGAGGAAATCTTGATACTCTTGAAATTTCCTTGTTGATAATAGATTTTGACGACCTCAGAGTTGTCGATGGTCACTGCGGTTTCACGAGCGGGTTTGCTAAGAATCTGGAACATTGGACTGGTTCTCTCTTCCAGGTCCTGTGAAATGACTGGTTTACCTTCGGAGGCAGCTACCATCTCCTTTTGGAACCAACCCTGTGCCAGATCGTAAGCTGAGAAATTGTTATTGTCTGCCAAGTGAATGTTGGCACCGTGTCTAATGAGCCAGAGTGCCAGAACATCGTATCTGTTGGTGACCAACGAGTGGAGCGGTGTAATACCTCGATTATCTTGAGCATTGACATCGGCACCTCTAGTTACCAACAACTCCAAAGCCTGTTTATTTCCTCTGGCCGCTGCAATATGAAGTGGTGTCGTACCTTTTTCGTATTCCTTCATATTGATATCCACTCCGGTATCTATCATCTCTCTTAATTTTTTGATATCATTATTTCCAACTGATCTTAACAATTCATAATCATATTTTTGTAGTATAGACATTTTCTTTTTTAATTACTATTTTTTTTTCAATAATAATAATATATTTCATATAAACATATAAATTTAAAAAGTTATATTAAATTGTTTACATTTTTAATAATTTATTTATCACATGGGGCAAAATTTTAAATGTATTTTTATAAATAAAAATGTGGGTTTGTTTTTTGTTTTGGTGTGGATTGATTGGGTTGGTTTGATCAAAAATTTCAATGAAATTCTACAACATATAATTGAAAAGGGAAACGAAGACGGTGAGAGAGAAAAAGCAAAGTATTTTTGTTTTTTTTTATATATTTAATTTTTTTATAATTTATTTATTATTATACTTTTTTATTTTTTAAAAAAAAACTATTTCTTATTTCTTTTTCATTTTTTTAAGATTTAGTTCTTCTTTTTGATACCGTCAACGTAGTTCATCTTGTAATAAGTCAAAATTGAGATTGGGAATGCAACTGAACCCAAACATAAGAGAACAAAGGTACCCCATTCCTTCAAGTGGAGGGAAGTACGCTTGTCGTAGTCGGCAACCGATTCGACGTACATTCCACTGTAGCTGGCGGCGGCAGTGTATGAAATGGTGTCGTCTTGTTGTGATTTACGGTATGAGAGAACGGTTGGGGTCAATGGGTAGATACCTTGAGTCGATGGGACGACAGTCAAAGTTTGTGAGACATTGGTACCTGCTTCGAGGACTTCCCATTTACCGTTGGTTGTTCCCTTAACAATTTCAAAAGTTGATCCAGATGCAGTGAAATCGGAATCAGTGAATGCGAGATCGTAGGCTGGTCCTTCACCAACGTTGTAGATGACAAACGAGATTTCCAACTCTTTTCCAACGACTGGTCCATCGACAATCTTCTTTTGGAACAACAATTCTGCTTTCGATGCAGCACAAACTGCAATGTACAATGCAACCAATGCAACTAATAATTTACAATTCTGTCAATTGAATAATAATAATAATTGTCCCAATATAATTTGAACAAAAGACAATATTGTTTCATGATTAGTTTTTGATTGATTTTGAATGTTGATTTTAAAATGATTTTTTAAACTTACCATTGTTTTATAAAAATATTTATAAATATATATAGAGTATATAAAAATGATTAATGAAGAATTTAACTAAATCAATATAAAAAAAATAAAAAAAGAAAAATGAAATTGTAAAAAATAATTAAAAAAGCTCAAAGTTAATGTTCACTCACACACTGTGTCATCAACATCAAAAATGAAAAACACACAAAAAATTTTAAAAACAAAAAAAAAAGATTCAAAGACTTTTGTTTGACTGTCCTCCAAAAAAAAAAATATGAAAGAACAATTTTTCAAAAAATGTCAAAAAATAACGTTATTTTTCGTTAAAGAGAAATAATAAGAAATAAAAATTTTAAAAAAATTTTATATTTGGTAAATCTTATTATTTCTTTGTGCATAATTTGTTAAAAAAAAAAAAAATAACATATAAAATAATTTTAAATAGCCTTAAAAGACTTAAGTCCAGGATTTTTTAAAGTGTAAAATACCTTTAAAAAAAAGGTACGAGAAATTTTTTTGTGATATCAGCAAAAAATAAAATTATCAAAAAAAAAAATGGATAATTCTCTGTTGAATTTTCTTTGTTGTGTTTGGTTTTCACCAAAAATATCACACAGTTTTTTTTGCAGTTTGTAAAAGCATCATCGGAACAAACATTGAACCAAATTTATCATTGTAATATTTTTCTTTATTTTTATTTATTTTTCTTTGCAAATCAACAAAAAATATTATATATTTCAAAAAATATCATTATCAATAAATAAAGAATAATTAATCATCAATTGAAATGAATGGTTTAGAGTCGTTGTCACCTGAGGCCTCCACTTATAGCCCACCGGTGTCTGGTGGTAAACATCTGATTCCAGACTACATTATCGAACAGTGGAAGAAAGACTTTATCAATTTGGAGGTACATGATCAACAAGATCAACAACAGCAACAAGATGATCAACAAGCAGCACAACAGACTCAGAATGCAGACGATGCATTCTTTGATCAAGTCAAAGCAAAAGCAGAAACAAAACAAGATAATACTTTGATGAATGATATTTTTGGTTCGACTACCACTACAACCACCACCACATCGACTACAACAACAACAACCACCACCACAAATTCTACACCACACTCTTCGACACCAGCGTCATCAGCTGCCAAGAAGATTACAGTAATCGATATGGATTTAGGTGTATATGGTTTGCCAGCGCTAACTACAGTTCGTGGTGTATTCTGGAAAGTAGCATTGGGATCATTGTCGAATCAAACAAAGAGTGAATGGCGTGAACAAACAAAGAAACAACGTACTAAATATGATACTTTGAAGAGAGTATATATCATTGATCCTCGTGGTATCAAAGAACCTGTAAAACCTGTAGCTGGTGTTTTCGATGATCCTCTATCTCAAAACAAAGATGTAATTATCAATAATACAATTTTATAATTATTCTAAACATAATATTAATTCCTTTTCTAAACAAATCAACAGAGTATTTGGAATCAATTCTTTGAGAATGAAACAACACAAAAAGAGATTGGTCATGATATTACAAGAACCTATCCAGATATAGATTTCTTTGAAAGAAAAGATATACAAGATACAATGACTGTATGTAGTAATCATTTTTGAATAATCAATATTAATACTAATCACCATCATTATTATTATTATTTACTTTTTATTAGAGAATTCTATTTATTTTTTCAAGACAATATCCAAAGATTAAATACTTACAGGGTATGAATGAGATTTTAGCACCACTTTTATTTGCTTGCTACGCAGATTCTCACTGGGGTGATTACCGACAGATCTACAAATTGGGTGAATCCGTTGATGAATACGGAAATACTGTGCAGGTGAGTTATCCATCGACACCGCTCGCCTATCCAATCGATGAGACCGATCTTGCATCGTATATTCGTGATGCACGTTACGTTGAACACGATACCTATTTCCTCTTTGATGCTCTGATGTCGAAAATCAGCAAGTGGTTCACATCGCCACCAAACTCACCGATGCCCACACCCAAGTTGTCCGGCGCCAACAAAGAGCTCTACGACATCTCGGAGCGCGAGGCATCCGATCAGGCGATAAACATCATCGTTGTCGACCAATGCTTTGAGATATTCCACCAGCTTGGAATCATCGATCCACAACTACACAACTACCTCAGAGACATGTCAATCGAACCACATCTCTACTCCCTCAGATGGTTGCGTATCCTATTGGCACAGGTATTCCCACTCAACAATCTTCTCATTCTCTGGGATGCAATATTCAGAGATTCTGTTGAACTACTAAACTACATTTGTATATCAATGCTTATTGTCATAAGAGATTCATGTAAATATCAATATCAAATGGTTTAATATTAAAACTTACTAACTAACTAATCATTAAAAAACATTTAGTAATTGGCAAAGATTATTCAGAATGTTTACATTTATTGTTTAATTATCCGATGACACATGATCCAACATCATTGTTGTTTACAGCATACAGTGTCAGTGAAAGAATTAAAGCTATCATCTCTGAGAATCCAGGTGTAGACTATAGTTATACTTCGAGCAGAGCAGTTGCCAAACCAAAACCAAAACCAAAAGTACGTCCTCATTACAATCTAGCTTCTCAATCAAAGAAATATAATACCATTTCAAATCCTTCATCATCGACAACTTCATCCGCTTCCACCGGCGGCAAACAACAAGCAAATGGCACTAAACCAGCAGCACAAGTTACAAAGCAACAAACAACTGCCACCACTACCAAAACAACTACGACAGCATCGAGCGGTGGATTCTTCTCGAGTGTAGCATCCACTGTAAAGAGTCTCATCGTTGAACTCAACGAGATGGATGTTGCCGGTGAGATTGAAACTCTTCGTGAGAATCAAATTCATGTATCAAGTAGAATCGAAAGATTAGTATACATTTTAGATACAATCAAAGTGTAAGTGTTTATCATCATATTTCTTTTAACTTGACATTTCAAACTTGTTTTAACCAAATGATTTGATTTGAATCTCTTTTGTAATATAACAGTCAAGATAACCATGAGACCATTCAATCAGTTCAAGAGGAATTGATGTCAATTCGAAAAGTGTTGAACCCCAATGCACAAGCATCACCAGTATTCCAATCAACCAACCAAAAAGTCAGCATTCAAAATGAAATACTTGCAAATACCAGCACTGCTAAAGGTTTGACCGTACAGCCAACACCATCACCACAACAACAACAACAGCAGCAACCAACATCTCAACAACAATTATCATCATCACAATCAATATCACAACCAAATCCAGTACAACCACCACAACTTGACTTAAATCAACAATACAATAATAACCAAATAGATCAGCAACAACAACAACAACAACCACAGCAATATCAACAACAACAACAACAACAACAACAACAACAACAACAACAACAACAACAATATCAGCAGTACAACAACAGCAATATCAACAACAACAACAGCAACAACAATATCAGCAACCACAACAGCAACAACAATATTCACCACCATCACAGTATGAACACTATGATTTTGAACAAAATGAAGATTATGAGCAAGCTTATTATCAACATCAACAACAACAACAACATCATCATCACCAGCAACAACAATATAATACATCTAGATCAAACCAACAAAGACAACAACAACATATTTTTAACGAATATCAACAACAAGAGCCAGCCATCCAAAAAGTGCAGCCACTTAAACATATGAACTATCCACAGATGCCAATATACCAAGAAGACTTGGTAGAGGTCTACTCTGATGATATGAATCAAACCTCTAGAAATGCTCAGGAAGAAGATGTCAGTGAAGCAGAGTACAACTATATGAACAAACTTAATAATAACTTGGGTTTCAAATTCTGAACAAAAAAAAAATTATTGAAAACGAAATTCTAAAATTGAATAAAAATGTATTAATATTGATTTGACACAATGTCCACCTTTATTTTAGCACTTCAGTTCAAATCTAATTTAATTTAAAGTTTAAATTAGTTATAGTCTAATAATAAAGAGTTAGCAGAAAAAGACAAAACACAACAAAATTAAAAAATGAAATTGAATAGTTTAAAAAAAAAAAAAAAAAGAAATTTTGGTTCATGCAAAAAAGTTTTGTTTTTTTTTTTGATTAAACAAAACAGAACATTCCCATACACAGAAACTAATAAGCAACCACCACAAAGAAATTACAATAACAATATATCTATAATTATAATAAATAAACAATCATAATCATCATATTTATGATTAGTAAATAATATATATCAAATATATAAATATTTTAGATTTCAATAGATAGATATTACAAAAAAAAAATATATATAGTTAAAAAAAAGAAATAAATAATTTTTTGTGTGTTGTGTTTTGTGATTTGTTTTTTTTTTTTGATCAATATTTTTATTTTTTAGATAGATATTTATTATTATTATTTTTATTATCATTGTTTATATTTATTTATATTTTTTTTAGAAAAAAGATTGATAGGTTGGTTGAATGATCGATTATTATTTGATCATTAACTGCTATTAGAAAAGATAGTTTGATCAAATGAAAAAAGTATCCTCTATCAATAATTTCTTTAAGAGATCGACCAGTGGCACCAATAGTAATGGTGGCACACCGACCGGAGGAAACTCTGGTGCCAACAGTCCCACTATAGCAAACGGTAGTGCATCACCAGGTTCACAGACACCACCGAATCTCTCCAACATCGAGTATGAAGCAGATGACCATGTATTCTCACCTGCAAAAATAACGAAGCAGAACCAGCAACAACAACATCAACAACAGCAACAGCAGCTAAACAGTTCACATTCAGCACTACCATCACTTGGATCAGAAGCAGTGCAACACCACCCTCTGGAGTCGTCTGGCTCCAGTCTGAGCAGCTCTGGTGTTAGCAGTGGTTCGATATTTAGTCCTCGCACATCACCCACCTCCACACCCATTTTAACTCGTCACATAGTAGAGCAATATCCACCGGTTGCTGATGTTATTACACCACCACCACCAACATCATCATCATCATCAACATCTAATAGTTCTACATCTACATCTAATAACACCAATAGTAATGGTGGTCAAGAGATAATTAAAAGTGCTTTGATTGTCTCAACAGATACCGTATCACCAGACAAAAAACCATATACAGTCTATAAAGTACAAGTGGAGACGAACAAGTCGATGTATATCATTTGGAGACGTTACTCTGAGTTTCTTGATATCGACTTGAAGTTGCGTGCAGCCTATCCTCTGAGTCGACTACCGTTTCCTCCAAAGAAAACGTTTGGTAAGATGAACAATGAGTTTATCGAGCAGCGAAAAGACCATCTACAGCAGTTTGTTAATGCACTCTTCACACATCCAACACTTACCGACCTGCCTTGCGATCCAATCGTCGTTGCATTCTTTCATCAAAACTCAATCGATCAAAATCAACTTGAAATCTCAACAAGATCCAACACACCAAAACAATCAAAACTTGCAAATGATCAAGGTAAATCTTTTATTATTATTAATTTATAGAATATATTCTAACATTCATTCATTTAAATATTATTATTATTATTATTATTACGATCGTCTTATTTAGTTGTTAGATATATTATATCAACTTTACCATTTTGGTCGGATTTACTTGATTATGGTTCATTGCTATCACTTACAGAGACATGTAATTACTTATTGAACACCGTCAGTTACTATAGTGATCTATGGAGGAAACACTATTGGGATTTGCATACGGTGCTACACTTTGGATATACCAAGCTTTGTGTATGTACGATCGAGCTGAACAACTATCTTCAGGAGCGATCGAACGGTCTGAAGCGAGACACCAGTCATTCCAATCTCGCACTGATCTCGTCGAGTCCATCGACAGGTCACCACGGTTCGCCATCGTCCAACCCATTCATCAACATCATCTCCGGAGGTAAGAAACAACACTCTAAACAAATCTCACAAGACTCTACGACAAGCAGTAGCTACAACGGTTCGCCAACACCAAACTTGTTAATCGATGGTATCAACTCTGCTGGTGTTAATGCCAATGGTAATGGTAATAGTGGTGGTGGAAGTAGTCGTGATTTAAGATCATCATCATCGTCTTCATCTCATCAACAACAACAACAACAGCAACAACAACATTTGACAATGGTTGAATCGATGGAGTATTCCAGACAGGTATTCCTTCAACTACTGGCCACTCACTATCACCTTCGTACCTCTTCAGATTCACATAAATCACATAGAGACTGTGATTGCCTAGCACCCAAATTCCGTGGTACTATCATCGGAATTCCCAATATCACTGGCAGCTTTCTTCAATCGTTCAATACAGAGTTTCAAAATACACGCTCGCCAGTCGCGCTCAACCGTACGGCATCGTCGATCGACCTCGAATCGTCGCGCGAATCGATAAACATTCCTCTCAACGAATCGATGCAACAACAAATCCTGCTGTCATCGTCAGCATCGTCTGGCTCACTGGCGACATCCTCCTCTGAACTCGACCAACAACTCTCAATGGTTTCACACATCGTCTCCAACGGCAGAATGCTATGTGTCAGCACATCGGACTCTTCCAATCTCTCGAGGGAGGAATCACGTTTCAATCTATCGTTGTGTCATTTCGTACTGTTGGCATTCTCCCTCATCGACATGGCATCGTTTGAATCGATCGGTGTCTGGGTTGAAGATATCAAGATGATGTGTCCAGAGTCACCGATCATCCTCGTTGGACTGCAGAGAGATCTACGTGAGGCATCGAATCCACTCGGCCAATCGATCACCTACCAGCAGGGTCTAGACAAGAGCAAGCAAATACCGAATTGTCTGGCCTATATCGAGTCACCGAGCGCGTCAGACGGTGTTGGTGGATGGCGTCGTAGTCTTCTCTCCGAGTTGGCATCACAACTGATCAACCACTACCGTGAGGTATTCGTACAGCACACAACCAAGAAGTCAAACTACACAGTCAGAGGATCTTTCCTCTCAAAGATATTCCCACGATATCCGGACGAGATCATCCACAAGGGATTGACCTCCTACGACGGTGACGTAGAGAAAGCATTGGAGCTACTAGCACTCGACTATGCCAACTACTCTGAATCCAACGAACATCAATCGACCAGTCACAAAAGACAACATCTTAGAAGTCAAAGTGTTGATACATCATCATCATCAAAGAATAGTAGTATTAATAGTAGTAGTTCAAATCTCAACACTTGGATACATAATGATAGTAATAATACAACAAGTGGTGATAGTAATAATAATAATAGTAAATCGAATAATCAACCACCACCACATCGTCAATCAGTAAAGATACCAGAGAGTCAAATCAATACTCTAGTCGAGAAACTCAAAAAGAATTCAGTCGATAGCTTCATCAAAGGATTCTTGAGAAAGAAGAATCAAACACAAGATCAACAAGCCGAGATGGTCCTATCGTTCCTCAGAGAGATGCGTACACAACTACAATCTAGTCAGCTGTTCAGTTCGTTGAACGTACAAAACTCTGACCAAGAAGAGGATCTCACCAGTCTGCCACTAGGTGAAATCGAAAACTACCTCTACCAAAATATATATAAAGTGGTGTTCTCTACACAAGAGTCACTCGAGAAAGATGTACTACTCTCTGATCGCATGAGTAAACTCGTCTTTGTCGAACCACAACACTTGGAAATCAATCAAATTCATTGGAACAAAGACCTCTGGCTTGCCGCTGAAAAAGAACTTCATTCCGTCAATGATCTGTTCTCTCCATCTCAGAAATTAGAATGTATATTAAATTGTTGTAAATTATATTATGTAAGTTTATTATAAATATAGCAAACTATTCTATAACTTAACGATCTTATTAAACAAATTGTTCTTTTTCTTCTCAGTTTTATTATCAAACTCAGATAGTCCAGGTGGAGCTGACGACTTTTTACCACATCTTATTTATGTAGTTATTCATGCAAATGTACCAAATTTATATTCAAACTTTGAGTAAGTTTAAGATAAAATTATTAATTTTATATAATATTATTCATAAACTAATATCACTACTATTCAAAAGATTTACATCAAAGTTTTGTAATTCAGAACTGTTGAAAATGGAAAGATATTACTATTTTACGACTTTTGGTATTGCTGTTACTTTTATTGAGGGAATAGATAGTAAGCATTTGAAGATCGATGCTGAGGAATATGAAGCGTATATGTCTGGTAAGAAGAAGTACGTTCCAGAGGAACTAAAGAATAAACAAAAGGAGCTCGAGGAGATCGCTCAAATGAACGAAGCATCGAGAGCAAAGATCATGCAAAAGTTGGGTATCGACGAAACAACGGCGACCGTTGCAATCACTTCGCCCACCAAGAAGAAACCACAGCTACTCGACTCTGAGGAACGTTACGAAGAGGAATCGATTGAGAAGGCAATCTCTGAGGAGAAGAGTTGCAAGCAAGATGCCGCCGCACACACCTCGACCACCTCCAACGAGAAGGAGAATCCATTCGAATCGCCATCTGCCTCGATCGACGGTCCACTTCTACCGATTCAATGGGCAACCTCTGCACCTACAGAAACCAACAAGCGAAACAGTGTCAAAGGAATGTCCTTGTCGAGAACACCGTCACCACCCGACTCAAAGTCACTTCAAGTTGAAGAGCATCCACTTGCATTCAATCATAAATCAAAATCGGAAGATATTTCAAATATAAATATAACATCAACATCAACATCAACAACAACAACATCTACACCACCATTGACATTGCCAACTACAACTGAAACATCAACTGCAACAAATGCAACAACAGATGTATCACCAGTAACAACAACTACTACCACTACTACATCATCATCATCTCCAACGATGGTGGAACAAGTATCACAATTTAGCTCATCGCCAATGGAAAACTCACAACCAAAGCCAAACGAAGTTCCAGAGTTACCACCAATCGAACAACCAGTTACAATCACCAAAAACACAACCAACAACGATGAAGACAATATCGATAATCCACTCGATTTAAATCATAACGTTATTATTGACCAGTAATGTTGTATGACTACTAATATAATTGTTTTTATTATTTTTTTTTTCGAAACATTAACAATAAATAAATGTGTATACACATTTTTTATACATTAACAAAAAATTTATATTTTTAATATAAAGATAGAAATAATATCAACACTAATAACATAAACATTGTTATCTTAAGATAACTCAAGCCACCCGAATTGAATTATATCTATGATTAGCGAAATTTGAACAATCAAAAAAAAAATTGAATTCTTTGTTTGAAAAAAAAAAAACATTCAAATGCAACGACATGACAAACTTTTTCATTTAAAGTTTCATTATATTGTTTAATTGTTATTTTGATATTCATTGATTATAACAAAATGACTAAAGATGACAATGGTGCATTAGTGGAGACCGGTGTCAACAAAGCTGACGAAAGAAAGAAAGCAAAACATCAAAAGAAGAAAGAACAGAAAAAGAGACAGAAACAAAAGAAAATATCACAACTTCAAGATCAATCAAATAACAATACCAGCAATAGTAGTAGTAATAATAATAATAATAACAATAATCGTAAAAAACAAGAAAATGGAAATGGTATACATGTAAGTAATATTAATATTTATTCGTTAGAAACTATAGTAATGTTAAAAGTTAACTAAACTAACTAACTATATTTTGTTTTGCTTTGGTTTATATAATTTAATATAGAAAGATAATATAGAAAATAATGCAAATGGTGATGATCATGTAGATGAAGATATGGGAGAACAAGAAGAAGAATTTTTAATCGATGAAAGTGATCCTACATTCGAGTTGTATAATAAATTGCTAAAACATTTCGATAATCCTACTGGATACTCTGAGGAAGACGAACAGCAAAAGGAACAAGATAAAGCAGAACAAGAAGAAGAACAACAAAAGGAAATAGCAATCAAAGAAGAACCAAAAGACATTGATGATAATGGAGAATCGGATGAAGAGGAAAATGATAACGACAAACCATCAAAGATGTCAAACAGAGAGAGAAAGAGACAACAAAAGTTAAATCTACCAATATTGAAACAATTGGTAGATAGACCAGATATTGTAGAGGTAAATATCTATAAACATAACAAACATAATCAATTTTTACTAATCAACAACAACAACAACAATACTTTATTCCAATTATATTTACAGTTACATGATACTAATTCACCAAATCCATCATTTTTGATATCGATGAAATCAACGAGAAACTCAGTGTCAGTACCAACACATTGGTGTCAAAAGAGAAAGTATTTACAGGGCAAGCGTGGATATGTAAAGCAGCCATTTGAATTGCCAGAGTTTATTGCTGCAACTGGTATCACAAAGATCAGAGAAGCACTACTCGAGAAATCAGCACAACAAAAGACAAAGACAAAACAACGTGAACGTCTACAACCAAAGATGCGAACTATGAATATCGATTATCACGTGCTGAGAGACGCATTCTTTATACATCAGACTAAACCAAAGCTGTGCATCCAGGGTGAGTTGTACTACGAGGGCAAAGAGTTTGAGGTTTCCATCAAAAAGACGAAACCCGGTGTGCTCTCTGAAGATCTGCGTCGTGCACTCGGAATGGCCGACAACTACCCACCACCATGGTTGATTCACATGCAGACACACGGACCACCTCCATCCTATCCCAACCTAAAGGTTCAGGGTGTGAACGCACCTATCCCCGAAGGCGCACAATATGGATTCCACGCCGGTGGCTGGGGTAAGCCACCTGCCGACCTCCAACAGCAATACGCCAACGCCAACTCACATACCAATGCCATTATCGACTCGCTCACTGCACCCGTAGAGAAAGAACACTGGGGTGAGTTGTTGGCTGAAGAGGAATACGAAGAGGAGCAACAAGAAGACGAAGAGGATGTCGATCAACAGGAAGACGAAGAACCAGAGGAATCTGATATCTCTGAGGGTATCTCATCAGTTCCATCTGGATTGGAAACTCCAGATACAATTGATATCAAGAAAGGAAGACAACAACAACAAGATGCAGGTCAACCACGTCAACTCTATCAAGTTCTAGATCAAACTTCGGTAAGTTTTCTTTCAATTTTTAATTGGATTATATATATAATGAAAAAGGAGAAGAGACATATATATATTTATTAAATTTGATGTTGTTAATATTAAACATTTTTTTTATCTTTATTATTACAATTATTATAGAGAACAATTGGATCAGGTATTATGGAATCAAATTATAAATATAATGTACCCTCTACAATTAAAACGTCGACAACTACAACCACTCCGGGCAGAGGTAGCAATAAGGTTGATATTATAAAGAGTCAGAGATCAGCACCAGTCGACATTACATTCAATCCATCGGAACTCGAAGATATGAATGAACTCGATGAAGATTTACTCAAGAAAAAGTATGAACAAGCTGTCGCTGCCGAAAAAGGACCACAAAAACCAAAAGAAGATTTATCAAATGTCGCTGATGATCATAAAAAGAGGAAGATGCAATCATCAAAAGATGACAAACAAAAGAAATTTAAATTTTAATTATTTAATATTAAAAATACAAATAAAATATATTTGTTTGTACATAATATATCTTTTTTTTATCAAAATATAAATAAAGTTAACTTTATATAAATAATATCTAATTTTTATTTAAATTATTTAAATTATTTAAATTATTTATTTTTTATTTTATATTAATTTATATTAATTTAATTTATTAATCATCCATCAATCAACCCAAACACTGTGCTGTGAGTGTGATTATCAGATCAAAAGAAGATCAAACTTACTTGAAAGAACAGCAAAGAACAATTCTGGATTATCAACCATCATTGTTTGTTTATCGATAATGAAAAAAAGGAGGGAAGTTTGAATTTTAAATTTTTAAAGTGGCGCCAAGAAAATATTTGATTTTTTATTTTTCATAGATTCGGTTAATTATTATTTAATTTTTTTTATGCTGATTGATCAACTAACTGCGACAACAACAACAACAATATTCAAATCTAGAACTAAAAAACTACAATTTATTATATTTATATATTTTTTATATATTTAGTTTATTTTTACCTTTACAAAAAAGGGTATGTGTCTGACAATAATTAATAATAATAGTATATTACAAACATGTTTCAACTATTCTTAGAATTTCAAAAAAGAATAAGAACGATATGATTCTTATCAAATCGATATTTCTAAGAAATAATAATGTATATAATGAATGAAGATCATATAAAATACAAAATATTTATATTATTATAGAGATATTGTAAAAACAAATTTAAATTCCAAGAAAACACAAATATTCAAAATTTTTTTTAAAAAAAAAAAAAAAAAAAAAAAAGAGATACAACGAATCATTATTTATCTTAGTTGCGAATGCATTTAAGTCGTGTTTCATCGGAATTAATAATATAAAATCATTCATTCATTCATTCATAATAATTTAAATAATAAAATATAAATTTAGCCGTTTTGAAGTGACGATCAGAACAAATTTAATTAATAATATCTTTTACTTTTTAGATACAAATAAGAATTACATTTATTATTTAAATAGAAATACTCATTTAATTAGTATTTTTATATAAATAATACAATTTTGTATAATACTGTAATAATGATCATGAAAGATTCAGTTTTAAATACATCAAAGGAGCAATCCACTCCAAACAGTAAGATGTATGTAATCAAAAGAGATGGAACCAAAGCTTCTGTAAGTATTCATTTTTTTGCTGTAAAAAATCATTCAAATATTAATTTTTTCATTTTTTGTTTTTTTTTTAGGTACAATATGATAAAATTACACAAAGATTACAATCACTTTGTGATTTAGAACCAAAGTTGAATGGAGAGGTTATCGATCCATCAGAAGTAACACAAAAGGTAGCCAGTGGTGTTTTCCCTGGAGTAAAGACAACAGAGTTGGACAACTTGGCTGCTGAGACTGCTGCCTACATGTCCACCAAGCATCCAGACTACGGTGTATTGGCTGCACGTATCTCTGTGAGCAATCTGCATAAGCAAACCAGCAGCAGCTTCCTCGAGACCGTTGAGAAGCAACACTCTTTCACCAACCCAAAGACCGGACAACCCGCTCCACTTGTCTCGGACGAGTTGTACAACCTCGTCAAGATTCACCACAAGCGACTCGAAGAGGCCATCGACTACAGACGTGATTTCGAATACGACTTTTTTGGATTCAAAACGCTCGAACGTAGCTATCTCCACAGAATCAACGACATCATCATCGAGAGACCACAACAGATGTTGATGAGAGTGTCTATCGGTATTCACGGTGACGACATTGACTCTGCCATTGAAACCTACAATCTCCTCTCACAGCGTCTCTTCACCCACGCCACACCCACCCTTTTCAACTCTGGTACACCATCGCCACAGATGTCATCGTGTTTCCTCGTCCAAATGAAGGAGGATTCCATCGACGGTATCTACGACACTCTCAAGCAGTGCGCTCTCATCTCCAAGTCAGCCGGTGGTATCGGTATTGCCGTACACAAGATTCGTGCCGCTCGTTCCTACATTCGCGGAACCAACGGTACTTCCAACGGTCTGGTTCCAATGTTGCGTGTCTTCAATGATACTGCCAGATACGTCGACCAAGGTGGCGGAAAGCGTAAGGGTGCTTTCGCCGTCTACTTGGAGCCATGGCACGCCGACATCGTTGAGTTCCTCGACCTCCGAAAGAATCACGGTAAGGAGGAGATGCGTGCTCGTGACCTCTTCTACGCACTCTGGGTATCCGACTTGTTCATGGAGCGTGTCGAGAACGACGACGTCTGGAACCTCTTTTGTCCAAACGAAGCACCGGGTCTGGCCGATTGCTGGGGTGACGAATTCCGTGCACTCTACGAAAAGTATGAAAACACACCAGGACTTTCGCGTCGTACCATCAAAGCACAAGACCTCTGGTTCACCATCATCGAATCGCAAATTGAAACTGGTACACCCTATTTCCTCTACAAAGACGCCTGCAACAGTAAATCGAATCAACAGAATCTCGGTACCATCCAATGCAGTAATCTCTGCACAGAGATCATCCAATATACATCGGCCGATGAAGTAGCGGTCTGCAATCTCGCATCGATCGCTCTTCCCAAGTATGTCCGTGAGAATAAGGAAACCGGTAAGCCAGAGTTTGACCACCAGTATCTCTTTGAGGTGACCAAAACGATCACTCGTAATCTCAACAAGATTATCGATCGTAACTACTACCCAGTGTTGGAAGCACGTAACTCTAACTTTAGACATCGTCCAATCGGTATTGGAATCCAAGGTTTGGCCGACGTCTTTATTCGTTTGCGTTTGCCATTCGAATCGAACGGTGCTGCCATCTTGAACAAAGAGATCGCCGAGACTATCTACTTTGCTGCGTTGACTGCCTCTGCAGAGTTGGCCGAGCGTGATGGTCCATACGAGTCGTTCAAGGGTTCGCCCGCCAGCAAAGGTACACTCCAACAAGACTTTTGGAACGTAACACCCTCGCCAAGATGGGATTGGACATCACTCAAGCAGAAGATCATCTCAACCGGTTTGCGTAACAGTTTGCTCATCGCGCCAATGCCAACCGCCTCCACCTCACAGATCCTCGGAAACAACGAAGCTTTCGAGCCATACACCAGTAACATCTACAGTCGTCGTGTACTCGCCGGTGAATTCACCGTCGTCAACAAACAGTTGCTCCAAGATCTCATGGATCTCGATCTCTGGACACCAGAGATGAAGAATCAAATCATTGCCCATCGTGGTTCCATCCAGAACATCGAAGACATTCCAGACGACCTCAAGGAACTCTACAAAACCGTATGGGAGATCCGTCAGAGAACTTTAATTGATATGGCTGCCGATCGTGGTGCCTTTATCGACCAGAGTCAGAGTTTCAATGTTTTCATTGCAGAGCCAACCTTCCAGAAGCTCACATCGATGCATTTCTACGCATGGAAGAAGGGTCTAAAGACTGGAATGTACTACCTACGTACCAGAGCCGCTGCAGATGCCATTCAATTCACTGTCGATCAAACCATGTTGGCAAACAAAGAACAAAAAGATGCCAATGCCACAGCAACCGCCGATGGCGCTCAACCACCATCAACTCCAATCCGTACACCAACCAAAACACCAACACGTAACAACATCACCCCAACCAGTCCAAACAATATCGTTAGTCCACTTCGTTTCCAAACCCCAACAAGTTTATCACAACAAACACAACAAGATGAAAACTATGAAAACATGGTTTGTCGTCGTGAAGAAGGTTGTGTTGTTTGTGGATCATAATCTCATTATTAATCAAATCACATTTTTCAATCAATCAAAGCAAAACAAACAAAACACTAACTTCTTTAAATATCCTCCTCATTTTTCCATACATTTTAACACTTTGTATTAATTTATTTTACTACAAAGAATGATTCATTTATAAATAAATATAAACTAAAAAATTATTTAAAAATTCCATTTTTATTATTAATTATTATTATTATTAAAAAAAAAATCAAAAACTAGTTTGATTTGAAAATTAAAAAAATTTTAAGAATTTGAAGTTGGTGCAATAAATTGATCAAATTCTTGTTAATTATTAAATTTTTTATTATTTTTTTGTTTATTGTATTAATAGTTCATTTATATCTTGTAGATATATTTATATATATTATATATAGTTGTTAATTTTCAGTTTGTTGTTGTTTTTGTTGTAGATTTTAAAAAAGATAAATAATAAATAAAAAAAAACAATGAATATAGATAATGATGAAGATATGATGGTTGAATCAGGATCGACTACCACCACTGGTTCAAGTGTACAAAAGACCAGTGTTTCATCGAATGTTTTCGATCTCGACAATTATATCAGTGGATATACTGGATTTACAAAGATACATCGTTTGATGTTCATCGGTGAGGTCTCTGGTGACTTTGAAGCAGAGGCAATCGATCGTGCGCAACGCGAGATAAAGTCTGGTCAGAACGTTGAGCTCTATGGTCATCTCATCTCAAAGATCACCAGTCTCAAACCGGACTTCCAGTGGGTCGATTCCACCAACAAGCGTAACGCGCAGCAACTGGAGAAACTCGAGCAAGATCTCAACGCAGCCAAGTCCAACATGGTGAAAGATGCGATCCGTATTGCACACAACGAGCTCGGTGACCACTACTATCGTATGGGTGACTTCCCCAACGCACTCAAGTGCTACGTGCGTACACGTGACTACTGTACCACCTCCAAACAGATTCTCACAATGTGTTTCAACATCATTCGTACCGGTGTCGACATGGGTAACTTTATCCACGTAATCAACTACGTAACCAAAGCCGAACAAACCTCCGATCTCGACCAAGTATCTCTTGCCAAACTTCGTTCTGCCATGGGTCTTTCAAATCTTGAAACCGGTAAATACAACATGGCCGCTAAAAAATTCATTGAAGCTCCATTTGATAATTCTGGAAATCTTTCAGATGTATGTTATTGTATATTTATAATAATGATAATAATAATCAACAATCAAATCAATTTTATTTTATTAACTAATTATTATTATTATTATTATTATTATTATTATTATTATTATTATTATTATTTAATTTAGATGATTTCACCACAAGATATTGCAGTTTATGGTGGTTTATGTGCATTGGCAACATTTGATAGAGCTGAATTGAAAAAGAAGGTCATTGATCATCCAGTCTTTAGAAACTATTTAGAATTGGTACCAGAGATTCGTGAACTTATCAATGACTTTTATAACAGTAAATATAGTTCATGTTTGAATTATCTTGAGAAACTTAGAGTAAATATTATTATTATTTTTTAATCAATTAACAATTATATAATATATTAATTATTTTTTTTTTTTTTTCTTTTTTTAATGTTTAGCCAACATTACAATTAGATATTCATCTTCATGATCATATCGATAAACTTTATTCAAAGATTAGATCAAAGTCGTTGATTCAATACTTCTCACCGTTCTCCTCGATCGATCTCAATACGATGGCAGTTGCATTCAATACCAATGTGCAATCGTTGGAGAAGGAGATCAGTAAGCTTATTATGGATGACTCTATCTCTGCCAGAATCGACTCTCACAACAAACGTCTCTACGCCAGAAAGACCGACCAACGTAGTGTCACCTTTGAAAAGTCGTTGCAGGTCGGTCGTGAATTCCAATCGAACGCCAACGACTCATTGCTCCGTTTAAATATGCTCAACAACAATTTGGTAACCAACAGCGCCAACCCAAATCAACGTAAAGAAGACAAATTCTTTGATCCAATGTTAATGATGCAAATGGCTCAATTCAACCAACAACATAGATAAAAACAAACAAAATAAGAAAAAACCAATATATATTTTTTTAATTAAAAAAAAAAACTTATTAATTTAAATTTAAATTTTGTTCATTGGTCATTGTGTGATCATCGTTGGAATGAAAAACAAAAAAAAAAACCAAAATAAAAATAAAAATTTGTGTTTGTAAAAAAAAAAAAAAATTGTGTGTGATATTTTTTTTTTTTTATCATTGATTGACCTACAATTTTCTCTGCCTTGTCATCAAAAATATAATTTTTTTAAAATTTTTTTTCAATTTTTAAAAAAAAAACAAATGACTCACTGACAACTTCTATTTAGTTTGATCCGGATAAATTTTTTCATTTTGTTGTTGTATATTAAAATAAAATATATATAAAAATAAAGATGAAATCTACTACAGCTTTAGTTTTATTATTGGCCTTGTTGGTTGGTTTGTCCGCCGCCAAAGTTCACTTTGAAGAGACTTTTGGAGGTATGTATTATTAAATCAAAATATATATTAATAGATAATGAATATTAATGAAAATTATAAATTTCTTTTTTTTTTTTTTTCCTTTTTATCTTTTTTTTTTTTAATTAACTAGATGATTATACTTCAAGATGGGTTTCCTCAAAGTGGCGTCAAGATGACGGTACTGCCGGTAAGTTTGTTCACACCGCTGGTAAGTGGTATGGTGATGCCAAGGATGACAAGGGTATCCAAACCTCACCAGATGCCCGTTTCTATGCCATCTCCTCCAAGTTCCCAGCCTTCTCCAACGAAGGTAAGGATTTAGTTTTACAATTCACCGTCAAGCACGAACAAAAGTTGGACTGTGGTGGTGCTTACATCAAGTTGTTGCCAGACACTCTCGACCAAGAAAACTTTGGTGGTGACTCTGAATACTTCATTATGTTTGGTCCAGATATCTGTGGTGCCTCCAAGCGTACCCACTTGATCTTCAACTACAACGGAAAGAACCACTTGGTCAAGCGTGACATCAAGGTCGAAACCGACCAATTGTCTCACCAATACACTTTGATCCTCAAGCCAGACAACACCTACGCTGTCTTGATCGACAACGTCGAAGTCCAATCCGGTTCATTGTTGGAGGACTACGATTTCTTGCCACCAAAGCAAATCAAGGATCCAAACCAATCCAAGCCAGCCGACTGGGTTGATGTTAAGACCATCGACGATCCAGAGGATGTCAAGCCAGCCGATTGGGACACCACCCCAGCCACCATTGTCGACCCAGAAGCTGCCAAGCCAGAGGACTGGAACGATGAAGACGACGGAGAATGGGAAGCCCCAACCATCGCCAACCCAGAATACAAGGGTGCCTGGAAGGCCAAGAAGATCCCCAACCCAGCTTACAAGGGAGAATGGGAACACCCAATGATCGACAACCCAGAGTTCAAGGAAGACGCCAACATCTACGCCTACAAGAACATCGGTTCCGTTGGTTTCGAATTGTGGCAAGTCAAGTCTGGTACCATCTTTGATAACATCATCGTTTGCGATTCCGCCGAAGAAGCCAAGAAGTTCTCCGAAGAGCACTTCGAGAAGAACCAAGCCGCCGAAAAGAAGATGTTCGAAGATATCGAAGCCAAGAAGGCTGAAGAGGAAAAGAAGAAGGCTGAGGCTGAGAAGAAGCCAGAGCCAGTCACCGACTCTGATGTCGAAGAGCCAGTCGTCACCTCAACCACCCCAGAGGTCAAGGTCAGCTCAAACTCCAAGAAAGCCAAGGCCGACGTTCACGACGAACTCTAAATAAATAAAATAAGAATAAAATAAAATATAATTATATAATATATAAATTAACAAAGTTGTTTTTATTATTATCATCATTTTTATTTCTACATGTAATGATCTTGACCGGAAGGATCATGGCTAAAAACGAGCTTATGTGTTTTCCAATCATCATCTTCATTCTCTGTTTTCTTTGCTAAGGATTTCTTAAAACTATTTAATTTTTCTAAAACCTAACAGAATAGATTGTTATGTTAATAACAAATGAATGATTAGTTTATACACAATTTGTGTGGTATGAAAAAGTTTAACCTACATGAGAATCTTGTTGTTTCTTTACTCTGGGCGGGGCAATTGGATCATCACCTCTTTTTGTTGTCTTTTTAAAACTAAGGCTACCAACAATCTTTTTCTTTTTTTCTTTTGGTGGTTGAACTGTTATTTCTTTTGTTGATGGTTTTATAATTACTTTTACTGATTCTTCATCTTTATTATCATCTTCTTTTTTATTATCATTGTTATTGTTATCAAGAGTTGTTTGATTTTCATCTTCTCTATCTCTTTTCAATTGATTACTTTTTTGTTTAATTGATTCTCTCATTCTCTCTTCAAATGACTTTGAATCACTGGGTAGTGATGATGTTATTTCTTTTTTTGTAGTAGTGGTGGTGGTTGTTGTTGTTGTAGTTGAATGTTTTTGTTGAGTTTTATTTGATTCATTATTATTGTTGTTGTTGTTGTTTGATTTCTTTGTAACTATTTCATCTTGTGGTTCTTCATCTCCAAATGATAATAATCCTAAATTTCTATATCATTCATTCATAATATTATTAGTTGAAATTCTATTAAGTCAATTTTGTTTTGTAAAACATACTTTGGTATTGCTTTCTTTTTCTTTGTATTGGTTGTGGATTGTGTTGTTTTCTTTTGTCTTGGTTCGATATCATCGAATGGATTATAGACAACATCGGTTGTAATGATTTTCGGTGGGAATAGAGGTCGCTCGTTTTCATCCAATTCGATCTCGTTGACCTTTAGGATATTAAAGATGGTGTCACCGACGATCTTACCAAAGAGAGTATGTTTTTTTGTGAGAGACTCTGCAGCGTCCAGTGTGATGAAGAATTGCGATTGGTTCGAGTCTGGCGATGCCGATGCCATTCCGAGCATACCTCTTCTACTGAATCTAAGTCTCGAGTGATACTCGTCTTTGAAAGGCTCGCCGCCATACACCGACTCACCGCCTTCACCAGTTCCAGTAGGATCACCCGTCTGAACGATAAAGTTCTTCACCACCCTATGGAACAAGCAACCATCGTAGTAATTCTCCAGACACAACTGCACAAAGTTCCTACATGCTTTCGGTGCTTCTTTTGACCATAATTCAACTTCAATATCACCTAGCGTCGTTTTCAAAATAATTTTACCATTGGTTGTTGGTTCTGCCATTATTAATTATTAATTATCAACTATTATTATTAATATTAATATTTTAATCTTAATCTTAACTTTTCAAACAACAACAACAACAAAACACCTTTAAACTGGTTGTTGTTGAAGAAATTAAAAAAAAGAAATAAAATAAAAATTTGATTTTTTTGCAAAACAAAAACAGTGATACTTAGAAAATCAAAATTAATCATTTATTAAGTTTTTGCTGTTATTTTTATATTTTATTATATAATTTAGATATATAATTACATATAATGGCTGATCAGCAGCACCAACAACAATCATCAGATATACCTGAAAAAGGAACTATAGAAGATAAAAATAACAATGAGACTGAGAATGTTGAAAATGTTGTTGTTACATCATCATCATCAACATCGGCATCACCGACAATAACAACAGTGGTTGATACACCAACAACGACAACAACAACAACAACTGTAACATTGGATAACCAACCGTCAAGTGATCTTAATACAGTTGGTATAGATGATAAAGTAAATGTTGCAACTGGAACTTCAACTACAAGCACAACTTCAACAACTACTACTTCTACAACTTCTACATCAACAGCAACATCATCAACCGATGGTAATAATAATAATAATAATAATAATAATAATAATAATAATAATAATCAAACTGATCAAGATTTATATAAAGTAGAACAACAACTAGAGAAAATAACAATATCTACAAATAACAATTCAGTTCAACAGTCTAATGGTCAAGTGAATGTTAAAGAATTATCTTTGGCGATGAGTCATATTAAAAATGAATTAAGTCAGCTTAGAACGTAAATATATATATTATTTAACCATTTATTTAAATTTATAATATTAATATAATATTAAATTCAAATACAATATTTGTAGGTCAAAGAAAAAGTTAAATAAAATATCGAGTTTGATTGAAAATGTTATGAAATCAAATTGGTCTGGTAATTTAGATTTAGATCAGTTCGCTACCGATCCAGATGAAGACGATGACGAAGAAGAAGATGATCAAATAGGTGACTCTGCTCTCGAGGAGGAAGAGGAGGATAATGAAGGAGAGCATGACGACGATGGTGATGATGAAGACGATGTTGAAGATGACGATGATGGAGATGGAGATGGAGAGGAAGAAGAAGAAGACACAGATAGATTCTATGCTAGTCACACTCACTTTAGAGGTGTAAAGAGAAATATGGTCTATGATGACACTGAGGAGTATGACGAAGACGATCAAGTCGACGATGAAGAAGAAGAAGAAGAAGAAGATGTCGATGCTGACTATGAACGTAGATTGAGCGAGTTGATAGCAGGACAACATACTCTCTACTTTGATGAAGAGGGTCAACCTGTATTCTACGATATCGATGATAATCAACTCGATGAAGATGATCAAGCATTGGAAGAAGTTGATGAAGAAGAGGAAGAGGGTGAGGATGACGATGAAGAGGGTGAAACTCAAGATGATAATGGTGAGCTTGTTAATGATTTGGATGAAGAGCTTGACCACGAGGTTGAATCATACAACAAGACAAACGAAGAAGATGATCTCAGAGAAGGAATCTATTGGTTACCAAAAGCAAATTCAAAATGTAACTAATTTATCATATCCAGATTTTAATATTATAATAACTAATTACCTTGTTGTTTTTTTTTGTTAGTAACTTCACCATCTCTTCAGAATGTTAATCAAGAAGATGTAAATATTAACACTTTTATTTCATTTATTTGAGTATAACCGAATTCTAACTATTTTACTATTAATATATAACTAGACAAGTGATAGATTGATATCAAGAAAGAAGTTGTTAGCCAATATTGATAGTAAATTGAAACATTTACAAAAGAATAGATATCCACATTCCGTTGTAGAGTATAGTGACAGTGAAGATGACGACAGTTTTCAAGTTTGGAAGAGAAACTTCCCTGGTGTTAATGACAATGTCACCAGTAATAACAATATCATCATCAACAACAACAACAAAAACAACAATAATAATGGTTTAAAACCAGAGATTCATCATCATCACCCAGTTGGACATTTGAAAAAGAAAAAGAAGAAAGAACCAATCGTCTTGAATACCATTGCCGATATTGTTGATGTTGGTGACCAAGTCGATGATGAACCAACTGTACTCGATGATGATTTCCTTCAACAACTACCAATGTCAAGTTATATCAATAATTTGGTTAACAGTCAACAACTACCAAGAATGGATTCACCAAATAGAAACTTGGTTTCACCCAATAGTTTGTTAATGCAACAACAACAACAGCAGCAACATCTACAACAGAACCAACAACAACAACAACAACAACAACAACAACAAATTATACAACCACCACCACCACTATCACAACAGATTCTTATTCCACAACAAATAATGCAACCACAAAACTATCCCTCTACACCAAAGATAAACTATCAACCACAACTACCACAACAACCACAAACTATCTCTCAACAACAAGTATCACGTGTTCAACCAGTAGTAATGCAACAACAACAACAGCAGCAGCCTGTAGATCATGCAGATCTTTATCAGCAACATTTCCAACAACAGCAGCAACAACAACAATCTGCAGCATCGATCAACTGGCATGTTGACTGCAAGAATCTACTGTTGGAGACATTCAAGTTCATTGAGAACCACTCGTCATTCGATATCTACTATCTAACGATGATCATTGAACAACTCAACGGATTGAGCACTCATTTCCAATGGACCAAGTTGTACGATGCCGTCTGCAACACTGTTCAGATTCTTTCGACCACACATACATCTGCCACCAGTGGTGGTGGAAATGTTAATACCGTTCCAACTGTTGGTGGCACCACCCCTCGCCAACATTCATCTCCCTCCGTTCAAAGCACACCAACTACATTACACCACCACAACCACCAACCTCGACAACACTCTACACAGTATAACGATCATTTGAATTCCGATCAACAAGAGTTCCTCCAGAGACTACAATCACTTCAGTTGCAACAACAACAGCAACAGCAAACAAGACAATATCAACAGCAGCAACAACAACAAGTGACTACAATGTATAATACACCACAACCACAACAACAGCAACCATCACAACAACCACCACCACAACCACAACAACAACAACAACCAAACTATTATAATCATCAATATCACTATCAACCATCGCAACAACAAATTAATTACTATCATAACCAACGCAACAAGCGTACCAATAATAATAGCAGTAGCAATAACAATAATATTAGTATAATTAAGACTCCACTTAAATCGACACCATTAGAAACACCATCAAAAAGAGGTGCACAGTATACACAGGTTAAAAAAGGTAAACCATATATACCACCTGACCAAAGTAGAGAGACTTCTTTTGCATCAGATTCAACCAACTCAAAGTTAAACAGCACATCCAACTCAAACTCTACAAATACCAACATCACTAGTATCATCAACAGTAATAGTAATAGTAATAGCAATAGCAATATTAATGGTGCTACCAATGGTGGTGGAGGAGCTCGTAATGTAGAGGAAATCTACAAAAAACTATATCAACAAAGACAGTTTCTCCTACAGCATCAAAAACGACTGCAACAACAGCAGCTTGTCCTCAAACAGTTGAATTTGTTACAACAAAAACAACATCAAAGAGTACAACTAAAGAGTCAACAACAACAACAACAATTGCAAAATGAAACTCAATCAAAAGATACCGATGATTTACATTCTTTGGTAAGTTTTAAAACCGAAAAATATAATTTATATTAAGTTCATTGTTTAAATTCTCTTATTAACTTTTTTGGTTTATATCTATTATTATATCATTATTATTATTAGTCATCGATTCACTCTGACAGTCATTATGATGATACCTATGATGAAGAAAGTTCTGTTGTTGATTTCAATGAAGATGATGATATTCAAATAGATGATGATGAAATAATTTTTGAAACAACCAAAAAAACTAGTAAACATATTTTTGTGATTAAACAAAAAACAACATTATTTTATTTTTTTACATTTCTTATCTCTATATTGAAAATTCTATTGTGTGTAATAATTATTATTATAAACAAAGCCCCACAAATTACTCTATTACATCATATTTAATGGTCCAAAGTATTTTAAAAAAAAATATCAGCATAAAAAAATAAAATTATAACAATCAAATTTTAATGACCAAAACAGCAAAGATGTCTTTGCAAAACTGATCAACATTATCCAAAAAACCCATTCCCATATCACATCATGGAGGAAATTGATTTTTTGTTTTGGCCACCATCAAAAAAAACAAAAAAAAAAAAGCCAAAACACCAATAAAATGTCATCAAATCGAAACAAGATCTTTTGCAACTTTTTGGGGTTATTATTTTTATATTTATCAATTCTTATTAATTAATTAAAGATATAAAAAAGTACAAACAAACAAAGAAATAGATTAGATAATATTTAGATAGATAGAGTTATTAAATGAAAAAATTTAATAAGGCATATGGTGAAGCAAAGGTCTCGGTGAGAGAAAAGATTGGAAAGAGAGATTCTCTTACAGAGTTGCCTGATTACAAGATCAAAACGAAATCTATCGATGAAATTAGAAATAGTTTAAAGGAACTAACAACGAGATTGGTAAGACAATCGAAAGCACATCAAGTGTTGATCAATGACAATACATCATTGGCCGATTGTTTCACAGAGTCTGGAACACAATTATTACAAGAGGTAATCATTTTCAGTTCTTTTCATCTTCATCTTATCATTCATAAACTAAACTCCTTTACATTTTTAGGAAATACATACATCTTCATCAGCAGCTATTTTAGGTCCAACACTTACAATTCTTGGTGATATGCATAATCAATTTGAAATGACAAGATCTAAATTGGTAAATAAACTTATATTTAAACAATTTAAATATCAATTTATCTAATATTATTTTATTATTTTAGGATATTGGTATTAATGACACATTGAACAGTAAATGGCAAGATTATTTAAAGAATGACTTGAAAGATGCAGCTGTAAATATTTTTTTGATTTTAATTTATCCTTATTAAAATTTTTAATGATAACTAATATTCTTAATTCAGGTTGCAAAAGCAAGATATGAT
Organism: Heterostelium album PN500; assembly: GCF_000004825.1. Lineage (NCBI taxonomy): Eukaryota > Evosea > Eumycetozoa > Acytosteliales > Acytosteliaceae > Heterostelium > Heterostelium album. The sequence continues at coordinate 2,217,420 of NW_008805070.1, read as the reverse complement.
AAATTTAGAGTTTCATTCGATGCCTCCACAGAAGCTTATAAGAATTTGAGAAAAAAGAATAATATTCCTCCAGAGAAATTGACAGAGTCTGAACAAGATCTTCAGGTATCGACTCAACAATTCTCAGATGTCGCTGTGGAGTCTCTATATATTTTTGAAGATATTATCGATAAGATCACTGTTGAAAGTATAGATACTGTGTATGACTATATAAAGGTGTACGAGACCTACTTCTCAAAAGGTTTGGAAATAGTCAGAGAGATTCTTCCAAACATCGAAAGACAACGACAAACCTGCGCAAAGATTCGCCAATCTGCAACTGAAAAGAAAAAGAAGAGACAAGAGATCTCTGCTTATCAATCACCTTCTACCTTTGCCAACTCTGCACAACAGCCATCTGCTTTGGCCAGTCCAGAGCTGAGTGTCAATGGTTCATCAGCAAATCAAACACAACCAAATAACAATATCAATAACAACAATAAGATGTTTGGAATTTCTTTGGAATCATTACAAAGTAGAGATGGCGATATTATACCAGCAATCATAGTAAAGGCGATCCAATTTCTCAATGGACATCTGGGTGTTGAAGGTTTATTTAGAGTTTCACCGAATCAAAAGCATCTTAACGAAGCAAAACTGGCGATCAACAATGGAAATATGACCAACTTTGATAATGTTGACGATCCTCACTTGGTTTGTGCACTTATTAAATCGTTCTTTAGAGAGTTACCAACACCATTGCTCACCTACGAGTTATTTAGACCATTGGTAACTCCAGTTGTCGAGTCAATCAATGAAGATACACCAGACCACGCCAAAATAATCTCTCAACTAGCAGCAACATTATCGAAGCTTCCACAGTGTAACCGTACACTCTTCCAGCTACTCTTAAAGATGCTCAGCAACATTACATCGAATTCCAAAGAAAACAAAATGACATCGAGCAATCTCGCTGTAGTATTAGCACCAAACATCTTGTATCCCCTACAACTGGATATGGAGTCCATTACAGAAGCAAATGCCACCGTTGAATATATGATTAGACACTTTGCAACACTCTATCCAAATTCAGACTCTTTAGAATCATTAGTAGCAACAGCAACAGCAACAGCAACAACAGTCACATCTTCTTCAACACCAGCTTCACCATCATCTTCTTCAACACCATCACCATCATCATCACCCTCACCAACACCGAAAACCTTTAACAGATTAAATAGACAGAGTGTAATATTACCGCAAACACCACAACAGAGTAGTTCTCCACAAGACTGGCGAAGAAGTGTCGGAGGAATAGCTCCACCAGCATTACCTGCCAAGCCTTCACTTGTCAAACTCAATAGTTTATCATCATCCACCTCACAACTACCCTTACCTCAACACACTAACAACAACTCAAGTCCACCAATGTCGCCACCTGCACTACCACCCAAACGTTTATCAAGCTCCACTTCACAATTATTACCATCATCAAATCCAGCACTCAATCATCAACAACAAACAAACAACAACTACAACAGCAATAGCACAACAGCGGAGAGCAACAACAGTGATTCTAAAACAACATTTAACAATAGAAGATCAATGTTTATAGGTGCTACACCAGTTTTACCTGCACTTCCAACTAAACCACCACCAAAACAACCATTAAATGCAACATCATCGGCAACAACTTCTACATCAAACACAATGTTATTCGATGCACCACCTCCATTGGCAACATTGCCATCACAAACACCACCAACGTTGCCTCCAAAAAACAGTTCATCATCATCATTCCGTAAACGACCACAAGCCATTAAAATACCTTCAGGAACCACCGTATTGACATCTCCCGATGGTACTACCGCCAAATACAGTCTACTGGATGACTCTTTTTATTTCGAGAATTCAAACAATAATATGAAACAACCTCTGACCAAAGAAGAAGATATAGATCTAATAGAATGGTAGAACAAAAAAAAACAACAACAAAACAATGTAATCTAATCTTTCATTATAATAATAATAATGCTAATTTTATGCCAAATATACAATAGTTAAATTATTTAATACAAGCAATTTATCAAATTCTTTTTTTTATTTTGTTTTGGTTTTTTTTTTTCAAAAAATTGCAATCTTATGTTTATTTTTTTGGTCAAATATTTAATTAATTTTTAATTTTTAATTTTTTTTTTTGTTTTTTTGATACCAGATATAAAGATAAATATAGTATTAGGAGTGAGTGAAGGGAAGCTAAGCTTATTGTATGTCTTCAAATAGATAAACAGCGACAACAACAATAACAATAACAACAACAACAATCAATACGATATACTACATATAAACACTACCATTTTCATCAATAGTCACAGTCACATTTTAAATAAATACATATATAGACTATTTTGTGTGTGTTATGATATAGAAAAACAAACAGGTGATCTCTCGGCACTTTGCATTTAAAAGCTGCAATCAAGTTTATTACTACGTATAGCTCTCACACACCCACTATACCACAAAAAATAAAAATAAACTATACTATTATATCTTTTTGGAGCAAGTTTACCTTTATACATTAAAATAATAATAACAATAAAAAAAATAAATCCACATAATAATAGAATAATAGTAATAATGTTAGTAACACACTCTTCATTCATCCTTTACAAATATTTAATATAATAATTATTATTTTATTACAACTTTGCTTTGCTCTCTCTATATATGTATGTGTGTGTGAGTGAATGCGAGAAGTGTGGTGTGTGGTTGCAAAATAGTAATGTAATAATAAATTATCCATCATCACTATTATCATCATCATCATCAAAACCATTTAATCAATTCAATTGCATTTTCACTCCCCATTTTTGAATCTTTTCCATCTGTATTACTACACATATATTTTATTAATGTTATAAATATTTATTACTTTTATATATATTTTTTTGTTGTTCCTCATCCTCCAAACATAGTTTTCTATTTGTTCAAAAAACAAAACAAAAAACCATATTCATTTCTGGTCAACATTCATTTACCAAAACATAATCAAATTTTTGGTTGTTGATTTCAAAATCTCTTGACTAAATTTCCGGATACACAATCTAATCTAATTTATCCAACTCTTTAACAGCAAACAAAAAGGGAAACAATCAAACCAACAAACAAACGCATCATACCATTCTTTAACTATTCCTCTCAAAAAAAAAAAAAAAAAAAAAAAGGACCCAACAAGAAACAATAATATAATATAATCAATCAATTAATTAATTTTAGTTATTCAAAAGGACACCAATTTATATTTATTTTTTTATCACAAGTGATTATTAAATTGGAGTTGCATTTATCACATCAATATCAAATACCATTATATATTTTGTATCATTTTACATTTTTTTAATTATAATATTTTTATAAAACAGACATAACTATCTATAGTAAAAACCAACAGAGTTAGTAAATATGGGAAATAATGCTTCAAAGAAAAAAAAAGTTACAAAAGTCGAAATCGGAGCGGATGTCAAAAAAGAACCAATCGGATTTGTTCAAGGAAAACAATATAAACTTGTCATGTTAGGACAAGGTGGTGTTGGAAAAGTAAATAATAATATAATTATAATCTTTTTTTTTTATTTTTTTATTATTTATAGTTTTATTTTTATGAAAATAGTTTTTATTTATTCTCCTTTATGACTGAACTTGACTAACAAACCATTTATTTTTTTCTCAACTTTTAGACAAGTATAAGTATTAGATTTGTTTCAGATAGATTTGTAACGGACTATGATCCAACGGTAGAGGATGCATATAAAAAAGATTATCAGATCGATGGCAAAGAGATTACTCTGGAGATTCTAGATACTGCTGGTCAGGAGGAGTATGCGTCGGGTGTTCAAGATAAATCGATCAGAGTTGGTGAAGGTTTTATTTGTATCTACAGTATCACATCAAAGGAGAGTTTCCAAAGACTAAAAGATTTGCGAGAAAAGATTTTGTGGGCAAAAGATTCAGAGAATATACCAATGATCATCGTTGGCAACAAATGTGACATGGAGAAGGACAGGCAGGTTCCAGCGTCAGAGGGTAAAGCATTGGCCGATGAGTTTCATTGTCCGTTTATAGAAACAAGCGCAAAAACAAATACAAATGTTAAAGATTGTATGGATTTAGTATTAAAAGAAATATCAAAATATAATTATGAATAATATATAACAATAATAATAATAATATATAGAAAATTAAATAATAATAATAATATCTATCGTTTCCATTTAAATTGAATCCATCCAACCTTGATGTAAAATTCAACAAAAAAATATGTATAATAAAATTAATTTTGTAATTTAATTTGTCTATTTTTACAATTTATTAATAAAAGTTTGAACTGTATGTTGAGAGTTTCTTTGAATTTGATGATGAAAAAATGAACTTCTTATTTGTAGTTGAGATAATGAATTTGTTTCAAGTAGTTATTGACGATGTTCCACCAATTTTTAACAACGAGCCAATTCATTGGATGATAAAGTAGTGAAACTTTTGAAATACAAAGGGTAACGGCAATTGTTTTCATCCTCTTCTTGTCATTGATATGTTCTCTGACATTATTCTAGTGGACTATATCATTTCTTTGATAGTATACAAAATAAATAAAGTATTTATTAAATCTTTCCAAAATTGTTTTTTTTAGCAACACGGTTTTTTGACAAATTCCTTGATTCGATTTTCAATGTCGTCACGAATGAGTCTCACTTGGTCTGCTGGTTTATTCTTTGGATCTTCAATATGCCAGTCTACTATTTTAACACCTAGTACATAGGGACACTGTTCTTCACAACCCATTGTGACAATCATACATGACTCAGTTGCCAACTCTTTTGTTAACTTTTTAGGTACATTGCTGGAAAGGTCGATGCCAAGCTCTGACATGGTCTCTTGCACAACAGGATGGACATGGTCCGCTGGATTAGTACCTGCCGATACACCGACAGTGTCAGTGTGACGGTTGTGAAGTTTAAAGAATGTAGCTGCCATCTGTGATCTACCGGCATTATGAACACAGGCAAATATGATTTTCTTTCTATTTCTCAGTATCGATTCCTTTGGTGGAATTGATGGAATATCACAGCACTCATTATTATCAAGGCAACACCTGACATTTTCCTCTTTATCAGGTTGTTGAAACACTTGTTGCTGTACAGTTTCCTCCAACTGATTACCATTTTCGCTAGATTTTTTAATCTTGTGATACCAACGCTTCTGAATAAAGAGAGCGACGTAGACTAGAGCAACTAAAACTGGAACCTCAATGAGAGGACCAATGGTTGCTGCGAGTGCTTCCTTCGATTGAATACCATACGTTCCAACAGCAACTGCAATTGCCAATTCAAAGTTGTTCGAGGCGGCTGTGAATGATTGTGGTACAGCAATTTCATAGGGAACCTGAGTCTTGTAGCAGTAGACAAAGATCGAAGTAAACATTACCATAAAGTAGATGAGCAGCGGCACTGAAGTTCTTATAACCTCACCAATGTTATCGATGATCTGGCGACCCTGAATAGCAAACATAACAATGATAACATAGAGTAATGCAAGTAGTGACATCCTACCGACTTCAGGTAGATAGTATCGCTCATACCATGCGAACCGCTTGAAGCTGAAACGAGTTAGGATACCAGCAACCAATGGAATGCCCATATAGATTAAGACACTACGTATAACAGTCCACATGTTGATGTGAATATTGCTGCCACCTCCAAGAATAACAACAAAGAAGTAACTTAATGGACCATAGAAGAACATTTGGATGACAGAGTTAATGGCAACAACCAGCGCGCAAAACTCATCGTTTCCTTTCGCAAGATGATTCCAAATGAGAACCATTGCAATGCAACGCGCTACACCAACCAAGATGACACCGCTTCTGTAGTGAACGAGGTCTGGTAGTGTCGCCCAGGCAATTGCGACCATCACCAAAGGTGCAACGATCCAATTGACCACCAAAGACACACCGATTTGTCTGATAAAGAAGCTTCTGTCTTTGACAAACTTGCTTGCCAACTTCTCATAGTGTATACGACAAAACACAGGATACATCATCAAGAGTAACCCAACTGCGATTGGAAGTGAAACACTAGCTAGAGTGGATCGAGAGAATGCATCTTCTACCGATGGTACATAGTAACCAATTAGGATACCAGCTGTCATAAACAATAGTATCCATAAAGGAAGCAATTTATCTACAAGTGAAAGTCCTTTCATCATTTTGTAATAACTATTTATGAGTATGTACTGTACAACAGCAATTGCACTGAAAGAAAATGAATAAATATAATCACAACCCCGAGTTTTGTCTAATAAAATAAAAATGTTCCATTTAAAAACATAAGAAAATTTGACCAACCACTATAATTTTTTTAAACAAAAAGAGATTCTAATTAAATTTAGAAGCACAAGATCCATTTAGTTACAGAGAAAAAAAAAATAAAAAATTTGGGAACCATTTTCGTTCAATATAATTTTTTTTATTTACAAGTATTTGCATTAATTTTAAGTTGTAATATGATACAGGGAAATTTGAATAAATACTAGATAACTTTTATTCTTTTAATTTTTGGTTTATTGATTGAAACCATAACCATGATCATGACCACATTGTCCGTACTCGTTAGCAAAGACATCTTCACAGGCTTTGTAACCAACTGGTGGGTATGCATAACCAAAAGCAGTGTAGAAGGCTCTGTCACATTCTTCTTTCAAAACAGACTCTTTCAATAGTGGAACATAGTTGGAACCTTGGACACCTTGAGCACCAGTCTTAAAGAGAGACAAGATACTGTTACTGTAAATCTCTCTGGTTCTAATGGTAATTTGCTTCGAACCAATACGGGCAAGTGTTGGAATATCTGTTCCATATACCATACGGCCAAGACCTCTCCATACAGAAGCAGCTGCGCACATTGGACATGGCTAAATAGGTTAATTAGTATTTATGTACTGGTTTCAAAATCTTATCGATTTACTTACCTCAGCAGAGGTATATAATGTATGATTTGCTAGAATTAAGAAAAATAGAGTAAGTTAATGATATATTGCATATAAACAACATATATCTATCATTTTATAGATAATACATTGAATTTGTTCACTTTAGTTTAATTTTTTTATACATACCCCAGTTAATACCTGGATTTGTACGATCATTTCCGGTTGGACTTGGGTACAATTTAGTACAATTATTAAAAGCAGCTATTTCTCCGTGACTGAGGACGTTATCATTACCAGAATTAACACCATAGCAAGAGATGTTGTTGCTAACATGATTAACAATGATTGCACCATATGGACGTCTATTGTTACAAGTTATAAATAAATCGGTAAATAAGAATATAATAATTAATTTAAAAACTACAATAGATTAATTAAATTTGATATTTACTCTCTGTTCAATGTAACACCAAATGCAAGTGCTATTCTCATATAACACTCATCTCTGGCATCTTGAGTTCTGTAAACACAACGTGGACATGGAGAATATCCAACCTCTGGAGTACATGGTGTATTGGTTTGACCTTGAACCAAAGTGATACAAAGAATAACAACTGCAAGTAATAAATATTTCATTTTATTTTGAAAATAACAATAATAATATTGAAGACGAGTAAATACTTTTTGAAGTGATTCTTTTCTTTACTTGCAAGTCTTATTTATACTAATTCTGATGAGGGATTTGAATAAGAAATCTTGATTATTATAATCATTCATTTGATAACATTTGGAAATTTGACAACCTAACCCATACAAAAGTTACCTTTTTTTTTTATTAAATTAAAATAAATTTGAACTTGAGTTTGGTTTCAGCACACACAATCTGCAAAGAATATGAAAAAAAAACGGTGTCTATTCAATCAATATCATGAACATAAATTTGCACGAGATTTTAATTTTCAAAAATCATGATTCGTTCGTTTAATTAAGATGTTCGAGAGGCATAGAGAGAGATTGAATTTTTTTTTATGTTTTGTTTTTGTTTCAAAATGATAAATCATATTACCCATCTTAGATGCGACGAGCTGATTGGTTTGATGTTTTTTTTTTTTACATTATATTTTATTGAATTTTTAAACAAATAAACTTAATTATTATAATCTATTATACCAATACTCGTTGTTATTCCTAGATCTATTATCAAAGTCTCTTTCTCTATCAATATCTCTGTCACGATCTCCTCTTTCCCCTCGATGATTGCTGCCGCTGCTGCTGTTTCTTTCTCTTACTCTGTCACGGTCTAGATCTCTATCACGTGGGCCGCTGCTACTATTTCTTTCTCTATCGCTATCTCTGTCTCTATCACGATCACGATCTCTATCTCTATCACGCTCTCTATTTCTGTCCCTATCGAAATCTCTGTCTCTATCCTTCTCACGATCTAAACTATTGTTTCTGTAACTACTACCGTTACTGTACCTTGATGATTGTTGTTGTTTCTCTGATACACCACCACTATGATATTCTGATGCTCTGCCATTGTTTTGTTTTCTGTCGTACGGTGTTTTTGTGTGATCTCTATTGGTAGGTGGTCCGCCGCTCGGTCTTCTCGATCGTCTGTAGCCATCTTCGTGTTCGTCTTGATAAAAATGATTGTCTGGGTCTTCCCATCGATGAGGATACGCTGGCGGCAAATCATACTCTGTCGCGCCAAGTTGGTGATGTGGCAATGGATACGGTAGTATTCCCTCTGCTCTGATTCTCGAGCTATATGCTGCTGCCGCTGCTGCTGCTGCCGCCAGTGGATAAGGCGGAAACATTGGATATGGGAAAAAGATGGCATCGTCCATTGCCATCGGGTGTTGATTGTGTAGTTGTTTAAACATATGATGTGAAGGTGGTAGTTGTTGTTGTTGTTGTTGTTGATGATGATTATTATTGCTATTGTGATGATGATTTTGCATTTGTTGTTGATGATGATGTTGATTACTATGATGTTTTCTAGGTACTATCTCTTCGGGATGACAACCTCTACACTTGCAAATCTTACATCCACCGTCTGGCAACACACCCTTTCTCACCGACGATGGCACTTGACATAGACAAGCTTTTCCATTTTCACTGAATGCTTTCATACATGGTTTACAACATCCATTCTTAAGAGTTACACTGCTATCATTATCACTTGGTTGTTGTGTTCTTTGTTTACTATTACTATTACTATTGTTATTGTTGTTGTTATTTAATTTATTATTCTTTTGATCTTCTAAATCTTGTGGATGACAACCATTACAACCACAAGCTACACAACCATTTTCACCTAGTTTACCTCTTCTCTGGTTCGAGGGTACTTGACATAGACAAGCTCTTCCATTGTTACGTCCTTCTTTACAACAGTTTGCACAACAACTTTTTGTCTGTTGTTGTTGTTGTTGTTGAGTTTGTTGTAGTGGAGGTGTAGAAGAGTTACTATTACCAGTTGTATTTTTATTTCTACCGTTACTGCTACTGCTACTACTACTATCTCTACTGCTTCTCTGATCCTCATTTTCATTGTCATTGTCATTTTCATTGTCATGATTATGGTCATCTTCATTATCATTACTATTATATTGATATCTATTACTGTCCCTCTCCGATTCTAATTTTGGTGATGATGTCTTTAGTTTCTGTAGCTGTTGTTGTTGCTGTTGTAACTGTTGTTGCTGTAATAACTGAAATTGTTGTTTAGCCAAACAATTACATTCTGGACCACAACAACTACTCTGTGTTACGATGGTGGCTATCGGTGCATTATTTAGGTCTCTAACAACACTACCTCCTCCACAACAACTAACAACAATCACTTTTTCATTTTGGCCACCATTACTACTACTATTACTATTATTATTACTATTATCCATTATTATTATTATTATTAAAAAAAAAAAAAAGAATAAATTATTTTACTTTTTAACTATTTTTAATAATAAAAAATAACAAATAATAATAATTAAAAAAGGGAAATATAAATAAAATTAATTTAAAAATATATATATATAATTTAAAATATCAATTTATAACTTTTTTATTTTAAAAAAAAACTTTTAAAAAAAAATATCAAAAAAAAAAAAAAAAAGACACTTGTTTGTTTGCTCATCAATTTTTGGGAGGATTTTTTTAATTTTATTGCAATTCGTTGTCGATCTGAAAATCTATTGATTTTGGTACAACCAACTGACTTGGAAAAAAAAAAAAAACAATTATTATTATTTATAAAATTATTATTTGTTTTGTTTTTTGTTTTTTTTTAATTAATTTTGTGTTGTTTCTTCTTCTTCTTCTTCTTCTTCTTGATCTTCATCATCTTCTTTTGGTAAAATAGCGATAAATGGATTAATAAAAGTGGATTCCCATTGATTTGGACCTAGTGATAGTTCTTGTTCTGTCAATAGACACTTTGAGAGTTGCTCAATGAATTTGGCTTGTGTCATTGATTTAGACTCCACACCGACAATTGAGATCTCGCTCTTTCTATCTTGATACTTGAACAACTTAATATCTCTATCGATACTCTCTTTTACTGCTGGATCAATTGGCCATTCATTTTCACTCATCGTAGAGTAAAATTGATTTCCATATGTAAATAATTCATATCCTGCATTCTATTTAATAAAAAAAAAAATAGTTAATAATATATTCATTTATAATTAACTAACTAACAAACTATTTTACTTACAACTTCAAATGAATAATTCATTTTCATATCAGTTGCCAACCAAATGAAACCATTGAGATAGAGAATTGAACTGAGTGTTTTGCTATTGATTTTCTTGGCTTGGGCGTCGGCAAATATGAATTTAAAGAGTCGCTCTGGGTGGAATGGTACACGTTGATAGAAATGAGTGATAAATACACCGCTCATCTTCTTCTCTACTGGTTGATAGTTGCTAACACTCATCGATGGTTCACCAAAGAGTTCACTGATAACATTGACTTTTGCCAACTCTGTCTTTAATACTTTTACATTTGGATTGATCAATTTGACTAAACTCGATAGGAATTCAACCTCATCTTCTTCAACCAAATCAATCTTATTTAGAATGATAATAGATGCACATGTTAACTGAAAAAAAAAAAAAAAAAAAAAAAAAGATAATATTAGTAAACTAATCTAATCTAAACTAAAACAATCCATTATAATACATACTTGATCAAAAACTAAAGATGAAACTGGTTTATCACCTTTTTTAACTAATTTATCTGATGATGATTCTTTGTTGCTGTTGTCATTGGCAGCAGCAGCAGCAGCAGCTTGTTGTTGTTGTCTTTGTAGGTTTTGACAACAGTTCACTTCACCTTGATCGGGACAACAAACGGTTTTCTTTCTCGATCCCGAGAGTGATGTGTTTGAACCTGCAAGTGAGGAGTTGGATGCTGCCAATGCTGCGGGTGTTAATGGTACACTTAGAAATTGTGATGCTGTTTGATTCGGTTGATGACCAACAACTGTATTATTATTGGTAGAGGTAGAAGTAGTAGAAGGATGGCAACATGCACCATCATGTGTATGAGAATCTGGACTAACAATACAAACATCTTCAAACTCACTCTTGAATCTTTCATTCAGAAGTTGTGTAGATTTCAAATTGACCAACGCCGAAGCACAATCCAACAAACAAACAATATTCAATAAGTTGATTTTCTATATAGTATATATATATATTTAGTTGTAATTAGTTTACTTTAAACAAACTAATTCACTCACTACTACTACTACTTACAGTTGCTAGGGTTGCTAATGGTCCTTCATCAATGCAGGAGAGTAGCTCTGCGAGGAAACTAGATTCAAAAGAGTTACTGACGAATATGATATAGTCGAATGGCGATGGTTCATTCTCTTTGAATCTTGTGAGTACATCACTCTCTATGTTTTGCACGTCGAGTGTACAGCAAACGCAGCTACCGCCCATCATTTCGATGGCGACGTCCTCACGCAACACCTTTGCATCTTCAAAGCCATAGAGAATCGTTTGTGGTAGAACATCGCTATCGAATATCAGAGCGTATCGTTTCTTCTCTTGTAGCAACTGATGAACAAATGTTGATTTACCTGAACTGATGAATCCTTCAACCACAATAGCTGGTATTAATGTTGTCATTTTTCATATATATATATAGCCAATATAAATATACAAAAAATAAATATATATATAAGTTTCTAAATACTATTTTTATTGTTACTGTTTTTAATATTACAAAATTAATTATTATTATTATTTTTATAAATAAATAGTTTTTTTTTTACAATATTTTTAATTAATTATTTTTAAAATAGCCTGACCCTTTCTTTCCAGAACACCCACATTTTTTTTTTAAAAGTTTATTTTTAATTTTTTGTTTTTTTTTTTTTTTTAAAAATCAAGATACTGGAATTCAGTAATGTGTCTAATGAATTATCCACTTAAATAATAGAAAAGAAAAAGTTGATTCAAATTATATATAAACGTAAGTAATATTAATTCTTATTCCATCTGAAAGTCAAATAATTGCTTATTTTTAATTTAAAAAAAAACATTTAATAATAATTGAATTCAAACTAGTTTCCAAAAAAAAAAAAAAAAAATAGTATTCTTTATTACATAAATATAAATTTGAATATTCCTTTTTTATTTAAATTAAATATATATATAGTATCGCGTGTGATTACTTGTTGATTGTTTTTTTTTTTTGATTTTTGTTGATTTTTTTTTTTTTTAAATTTAATAAAAAACTACTTTAAAGTGCAATTGCGACACTATCTGTAACGGTTGTTCTTCTCTTAACATTGATATGTGAATCCTCTTTTTCTTGTGTTTCTTCTTCTATTGCTCTTTTACTGGTGTGGCATTCATCAATGGCTTGTTCACTTGGTTCTGGATTAACAGTTGTTGTTGGTTCTCCATGTTTCTTGAACAAAGGATCCTCTAGTTTTGATGATGGTTCTGATGTTAGAGATGGTTGTTCTTCTTGTTTTGTTTGTGGTTGATTATCTTTCTTTTGATTCTCTCCTTCTTCCTCCTCCTCCTCTTCTTGGTCTACAGGTGAATCATTGTTTTCTGCAAGTACTGCTGGTGCATCGGTATTATTGACAGATTCTTCGGTTTGGTTGGCTACTTCATTGGTTGTAGTTTCCTCTTTTTGTTGTTGTTCTGGATTTGTTGTTTCCGATGGTTCCTCTTGTTTTTCTGGATTGGTATCCAATTCATTTTGAGGTAAACTATCAGCACCGTTCACTTCCAAATTTTCTTCACTAGTGACTGGAACAGCAACAACAACTTCATCTTGATTTACAGTTTCCATTTTGTTATTTTTTTTTTTTAAATAAAATTTGTTGTTTTTAAATAATAATAATTAGAATAATAATAATTTCTAGAAATAAATTTATTTGGAATGAAAAAAAATAATATTTGATTGCTATTAATAAATAAAATATACAACAAATAGTTTGATGTTACTACAAATGGAATATAATATTAAAAAATAAATACAACAACAACAAGTATAGATTTAAAATATAATTTTTTTTTGTTGATTGATCTGAATGAGTGAAGGTTAAATGTTTGATTGATGTTGTAAAAAAAACCAGTAGCGTACTAGTGCAAATTTGAAACTGAAAATTAATTAATAGAATGAAAAAAAATTAATTTAAAATAAATATAAAATAGGTGTTTACAAATAAATTCAAAATATGCATGAACTGTGTGTGGGTTGGGAGTATAATTGATTGATAGTGTGAGTGTGTGTTATTTTTTTTTAATGTTTTGAATGTAATGCCAATACTCATTAAAAATGAACTATATTTGTGAGCATTGATCATCTACTTTTTAAGTATCTATATTAGATAAATTTAAATTAAAATTAAAAATGATTTGGTGAGTGTGTGTGAGAGAAACAATCAAAAAATATATATATTCAAAAATATAAAGATATTGGCCAAAGTACACATATAAACTCATATAATCTCCTTCTTTGTGTTACCATATAACACACACACTCACACACTCACACCACTCACAATCTTAGTGTGTCACCAATTATCTTTCAAATTTGGATAAACAATTTTATACAGCGCAGTGATTTTATTTGAAAAAATTAAAAATAAAATTAACAGTTAAAAAAGTGGGTTTGTTATTGTTTTTGAATTTATTAAGAAAAAAAAACAATTAACAATAATAAATTAAAATTAAATATTATTTTATTATGACCTCATTATTATTAATATTAAAATTTAATTTTTTCGACAGTTAAAGATTTGATGGGAAGTTGTTGAACGATCATATTGACATTTGAAACAAATGTTGGATCACGGTCAAAGATCGGTTTCAACAGGTCGTAGTTGGCTTCTTTCAGCATCGACTCCATCAGGAAATAACTATTACCAAACTCCAAATATAATCTGGTATCATAACATCGTAGCAATACATCGTCAACCCTCAAAAAGAATCTTTGTAATACAAATATACCTGTTGGCATCGCTCTCTTTAATATTATTAATATTTTTTTTATGATATTTTAAACAAAAAAAAAAAAGCAATTGATTAACCATCGTATAATGAAATAATATATATATTAAACATTTCAAAACTTACAACTTTAACACTTAACATTGAAATACCATTGTCTGCCAATTCATCTTCAAAAAGTATAACATCGTCATAGAATAAGATTGGATCTGGTCGTTTTAATTTCTCTATATCAATTTGTTCTGTTGTCGTTGTTTCAAATATACTCTTTAAATATGAATGAATGAATGATTAGATATCTTATTTTTCTTTTTAATGATATAATGATGCTTACTTGTGGTCTGTTTGTCATAGTATAAATATGACCGTCTTTGAGTACTGATCCATTGTAAGGTGTGGTGAATGTCCATTCGAAAGATTTCTCGAGTGGACCTGTGAATGTACCTTGATTGATAGCTTGCCAACGCGCAGAGGCAGCCACTTTGATTGTCTGATCGGCTGTCTTCTTACAGAGCGACAGTGCATCATGTGTGTTGAATACAATAGAGAATGAATTGTCCTCTCTCGCTACACTGACATAGTTATTACCGAATACCATCTCTGGTAACTCATTCAGCTGTAACTCTCTCTCCCATTCTTCTTTCTCCGTTGAATTCAATATTGGTTTCTTCGAGGTTGTTACCACCCAACCATTTACAGCCACGCCATTCTTTAATAACTTTGTTCCTGGAGGTAACTCTTGCTGTTGTTGTTGTTGTTGTGATACTGACATAGATTAATCAATCTTTAATAACTACTGCTAATACTACTATTTATAATAAAACTTGAAACTAAACAAACAAAACTATTAACTATAGTTTAACAATTTCAATGAAATGATTGATATTTAAAAAAATAAAAAAGTTAAAAATTTTTTTTTTTGATCAAATTTAGCAGGTGGTAGGTGATCGATTGATTGGTTGTTCAAAGTGATTTTGTGGTAATTAATTTGTCATTTTATTTTATTTTATTTTTCAGAAAAGATAAAAAGAGTTAATTTTATTTATATCATATTATATTATACCATATTATATTATATACATTAAAAGGTAATTCAATTATTTTTCCAAAATAATATATCGTTTTGTAGTTTCTTTTGAAAGTTTTCGTACCACCTGTCGACTGTTGTCGTAGGTACCATGTTGGGTGGAGCTCCGTTCGTACCGGCGAATGAAAGTACGTAGTTTACAAAGTTGTGACACATTTTGAATGCGTATTGTTTGAAATCGATAGCTTTGAATGTTGTATTGTCGGATGCTGCATTCGTCTTTTGTTTAGCGTTGATCTCTGCCTCTGTCTCTATAGATATTCCGACTTGTGCAACCGATTTCGATTGATCGATCATCGTCATATCGCCCTCTTGCAGAATCGAAAAGAATGCCGATGGTTTCAAACTGTTTATAAATCCTAAATATTTCCAATCTTGAAACGGTGTATATGATAAGTAAATAGCTGCTCCATATCCTGCTGGGAAGTTTCTAATATTCAATAGTACAAGCATTAGTTAATAACTATTCTTTCTTCATAACATAATATAATATTATTACTTACTGCTCAGTTAAAAAAACAGCGAAATTATGTACATTGGTAGCATCATCAATTTGAAAAAAGAATTTACCTATACATATATATATCATTAGGAAACAGGGTCAGTAGAACAACTCAGATAAATTAAAAATCATTTTTAAATGATTATAATAGTAGTAGTAATAATAATAATAATAGTCACTATCAATAATTACCAGGTTGAAGTTGAGTTACACTTGGTTGAACAGGTCTACCAGAAATTACATAACCAAACATTTTTTAAAATATCTTAATCTATCTATTTTTAATTTTTAATAATATAATATCTATTCTATTTACAGCTATATTACACGTATTTATTATTATATTTAAATTGAACAGGTGACTAGTTTATTGTAAGTTCACTGTTTATTAATTCGGTGACACCACTCAATTGATGTTTGAAATGAAAAAAAAAAAATAAATTAGAATTTAAAAAAAATCACCAAAATGGTGAAAAAAAAAAACGAAATCTTTAAAATTTTTTTACAATTGATTAATGTTGGTTGCACTCAAACACACACACAGATAGATATCGAATCGACAACAACTAAACAACAATTATGTATAATATATTAGTTGGATTCCTTTTAGGAATCATCTTCTCAAGTGTTTCTATATTATATTTATTCTTTAGATTGTTGGCAAAGAAAGTAGATCCACTAAAAGAAAATAGTAAACGACAACAACACCATCATCATAATCAAAATAATAAACATAATAATCATAATAATAGTAATTCAACAAAAAAGAAATCAATATTATTTTCATCTGGATCAGCATCATCTGAACCATTCGATTTTGCAATCAGCAAAGATACACCACCAACATCGATCGAAACCTGTAAATGGATCAACTTTATAACTAAACGACTGCTACAAGAGATCAACCATTCACAGCAATTCTCACAATCACTCTATCATGTTTTAAATAGTTTGGCATCGGACGACGATTCCAAACCAGATTTCATTGTATGTCTATCTACTGTCTTATTATTATTATATTTATTATTATTATTATTATTATTATTATTATTATTATGACTACAATTCATAATGAATCATTAACTCATTACTTGTATTTACTTATAAATCTTATTATTATTATTCTTATTATTAGGGTAATCTATCATTTTCAGATATAAATATAGGATCGACAACACCAGAGATCGGTACCATTAAATTGATATCGCCAGTGAATGCCTCGGTCAATGTCTTTGAATTCGATATTATCTATTCAGGTGACGCATCAGTCACTGCATCCACTGAACTATGGTTGAATTGGCCACAGAAACACATGGCATGCTTACCCGTAAAGACAAAGATATCTTTGAAACAATTAACTGGTAACGTAAGTATCATCAACTTAAGTTGTTCAGAAGCAAACAATATAATATATAAATACAATTGTATTGGTCAAGTCAAGTGATGATTAACAGATTGTTATATTTCCTATATATATATGTAGTTTGTTTTATATATACCGAATCATACGAATCCAATGTGTACTCTTTACTTGAAGGAATCGCCTTCTCTGACAATGAGAATGATAACCAAGATGGGTTATGAAACAGTATTGAAGGAACCAGGTAAACTAGGTCAATTCTTGCAAAACTTTATCGTAAAACAATTGAATCAACGATTGGTATCACCGAATAAGATACAATTCCCATTGTTCTCAATGTTACATCCACCAGTAGTAAATGCATCGCTCTATCCAACATCGTCTTCAAACAATAACCATAATAATAATAATAATAGCAATAGCAACAACAACTCGACATCAGCTTCATCAATTTCAACCGGTGGTAGCATGGTTAAATCTACATCTTCACCGACTTTATCATCTATTTCATCGAAATCCTCTAAGCATAGTAGCAGCGGCAACAACAGCAATGGTTCAACATCACAAAATAAACAAATTAAACAAAGAAGACAACAGCAACAACAACAATCGTCTCAACAATTATCACCACTTGTTGGAACAACACCCCCCAATACATCACCAACTTTAACCTCACAACAACAATAGTATTAATAAAATAATACAAAACGAACAGAGGTGTATTAGAATAAAAGAAATATTGAATAATATGTTATTAGTAAAAAACAATACCATTTTTGGTCTCATTTCCGAAAGTTAATTTAATGTTTTTTCTGTTTTTTTAAGGAATAATTTTTGGTGACCAGTCAGTTTTTGATGAGTCATACACGTCAGTGTTTCAAAAATCAACTGTGCTGTATCATCTTCTTTTTTTATAATTAGAATGATAGTTGAATATATATATAGATAGATATTATAAATATGAATATTTTATTAAATAGAACATTTTATTGTTTTTTTGTATTTTTATTATTATTACTTTGTTACTGTAGAGCAGATGATAATATATTACAACAAGATCTTGCAAATAAAGATATAAAAGAACAACAACAAGAACAAAAACTTGATTCATATCAAAAGATAGTTGAACAATATCTACAACATCAACAACATCAACAACAGCAACAACAACAACAACAAGAATCAACAACTACACAACTGCAAGAGTTAAATGTAGATAATGGTGATGGTGTAACTTCAGAGAAAGAAAAAGAAATACCTGCTGTTCAGCAGACACATATCGATGTTGCTATTACCGAAGAAGAAGAAGAAGTAGATATATCGGTGGTGGTAGATCAAGATAAACCTGTTGTAGAGGATATCAAAGAAGATACTTCTCGGGAAGATATTACTATTAAATTTTCAGCTACATCAGATAATAATAATGACGTCAATTCAAATTATAATAATAATAATAATAATAATAATAAGAATGAAAATAATAATGATAGTCCGACAACAGATAGTAATCAGAATAATCAAAAGGAACAAAGTATTATACCAGAGTATATTGGTAATCAAATACTTCAAGATATAGAAAATAAAATAAATAATAATAATAATAATAATAATAATAATAAAGAAGAGAAAATTAATGAACAATCTACTGTTTCAGAAGAAAAGAATGAAGAATCAAATGAAAACACCAAAAATCAACAACCTAATCAAACAGAGAAAGATACTGAGAAAAAGATAGAGAATGAGAATGAAAATAAAGAGAAAGATAAAGATAATGAAAAAGAAAAAGAAAATAATAATGAAACTAAAGTAGGTTCAGAAGATAAAGATACACAGCAGCAACAAACAGAAATAGAGAAAGTTAAGGAAAAGGAAATTGTTGATGAAGAGAATAATGAAAAGAATAATGAGATCCCAAGAATCTCAACAGTATTGGAGACAGTACATAGAGACGTAATCACTTCAATAGAGCAAAAAGAAAAAGAAATAGAGCAACAGAAGATTGCTGATACTCAAAGAGAGACTAAATTACAAGAGGAACAAGATACAAATAATATAAATAATGAAATTAAATGTATGTTTTATTTAGATAATAATAATAATGTTAATATTTATTATAAATATAAACAAAGACTAACTTTAAACTTATTATTAAATAAAAGTGGAACCATTCAATAAATTTACACAGAAAGTAATATTCTCATTGGCGGATACCGAGTCGAATTCGGCGTTGGCTCTGACGCATAACAATACGGTGAGCAATCAGACAAGTTATCCGACTGTGCGTACACCAAAGGATCTACCGGACAAGTTTAATTATGCCGGTGCAGAGTGTGGTGCTACTGTGCTCGCTGCCAATTCCGAGGCGAGAGAGATCAGTAGTATCTTGCATTCATCGAAAGATCGCTACATGCTCAACCAGTGTAATACCAACCCTTGGTTCGTCATTGAGTTGTGCGAAGAGATCGGTATTCAAATCATAGAGTTGGCAAACTACGAGTTCTTCTCATCGATGTTTAAGGATTTCGTTGTCATGGGCATCAACAAGTATCCTAGTAGCACTTGGCATTTCCTTGGTAATTTCACCGCTGAAAACATTAGAAAACCACAATATTTCGTTTTGAAAGAGAAATCTTGGTATAAGTAAGATTGACTAAAACAAATATATTTTATATAAGTTGTATCTAATTAGACTTTTTTATTTTTAATCTTTTAGATATTTGAAAATTAAGATGTTGACAAATTATGGTAATCAAATGTATTGTACTCTTTCAGACATTAAAGTTTATGGATCGACTATGATTGATGATTTAAAAAATCGTATGTTTATTTATTTTTTTAATTAATTATATGATTAAAGTTTATAATTATTATTAACCTTTTTTTTTGTTTTTTTTTATTAATAAAGAGGTTGGAATTAATATTCAAGAAGTAGAGTCAATTTTAAATAGAATGAATAATAATATTACATTTGGAACTTCATCATCATCTAAATTGAAAACGAGAAAGGAAAATGAAACTATATCGTGGACACAGTTGCAACAGGTTTCGATGAATTTGACACAGACAAGAGAGTCGTATTCACCTCCCGATAAAAATGGTGGTGGTAGTGGAAATGGAAATGGACAGAGTAGTGCAACTAGTTCTGCCACAGAAGAGAACGATGAGCATGGAGCAACACACGTAGAGTCTGCCAGTCCTCAGAGTATTCTACAGCTACTGGCGAATCGTGTGAAATCGGCAGAGATCAACCAGTCGATATCGAACAAGTATCTCGAAAAGCTAGAGACTCACTACAGTGAGAGATTCAGGAGTTTAGACGAAGACTTTACCAAGATCATGTCGGTCATCAATGGAATTGCCGAGCTTGGTTCGGACCTCGAACGACGAGTTGCGATAGAGCAGCAATCTATCGAGAAGAAGATCTCTCAGGACATTGCCAAAGAGTTGAATCTACTGCGTGAGCGAATCAATCGGCTCGAACAGAAACACGAAGAGGATAAAAACTATTATATCACATTGTTGGCATCATCATTTATTTTGGCTATCATCATCTCCTATCTGATTATCAAGGCAAACATTGAAGAAACAAGCTTTAAGCATTCTAGCTTGAGAATTCCATGGAACAACAGCAACAGCAACAGCAACAATAATGCCAGAAGAAATTCATTACCAGTATTCAGTGACCAACCAACAACACCTTTGACCTCACTTTCCAGCAGCACATCGATGATTAGACCAAATACACCAAACACACAATTCAACATCAATACATCACCTACCTCAACTGGAAATGGATTCGACTATGTTCGAAACAGTCCATTCAGTAATCAACAAAGTCTATTGAAAGCATCCGAAGTTTTACTTTCTCCACCAATCGTTTCAAATTCTAATACCAACGATATTTTCAAATCGAAAAAGAAGAAAAAAAAAGCAAACATAGTTCAGTTTAATAACAACAAATATTAATATGAATAAAATCAATTGTACATTGTGAATATTTTTTTATTGTATTTCCTTAAAAGAAATTGATAATTTAAAGATTTAAATCGTTTATTTATAAATGGAATGAGATAAAATTCTTGATACAATTGCAGCATTGAATTTGTCTTGTGATTGACCAAAAATAAGGTAATGATTATCATATATCTTTCGAACATTAAGATCCACTATGTAATTGTAATTGATAAAACAAAAGTTGGTTACTGACTTGGGTTGGTCGAAAACATTCTCAATCATATTAGAAGGAATAGTCATTGATTTTACAGAGTTTGGAATCAATTTACTTGAGAATTTATCTGAACCAAAACAATCTTCTATCACGATTTCTTCAACAGTGTTCGGAAATTCGGAATCAATGAAATTGATTGTTCTATAGAATTCAAACATGATCTTCTTCACTGATGATAGAATCCCGTTTGGAATTGTTTTTTTATCTAATTGTAAATCGATGTGGCCAAAATATAAAGTTTCCACACCTTATGGAATATCTCTGATAATCGATTCATTTTTACTAAAATGCAGTTGCAACTTCTTGATCTTCAGGTTGTCAAGTGATTCTTGTTTGGTTCCATCTACACATAGTCTTTCGAAATGATATTGTGACCGATTTTTGAATATCTCATCGATATCATATTCTGTTAGGAATATATTGAATATTTTATTGAAGGTGATAGAGATGACGTAAGACGACATACAATATTAATATCTAAATTCGTGAGGGGGCCTGGTAGATCTGCCAAATCTAGTGTGCTCTCCAAATCATCAGTTTTGATGAGTATCAGCGTTGTGAGATTGTTCAGTGATTTGATGAATGGGATCCATGATAAAGGTGATACTCTTAATGTACAAAGTGAAGATGGTAATACTCCATCCGATATCATACTTTTACCATAATGAACAAGAGCTCTAAGATTTGAGGAAGTGATCCAACTTGAAGTGTTTGAGTGTAATCGATTCCAAACTCTAAATATGTTAATGATGATGGTAATACATGAGAGTAGTTGATTGAAACGTTCACCAAATTTCAGTTTCTTCAATGTAATTGGAAGAACACCTGCCAAGATTGGTTCATTAAAAAATGATTTCCATTCGAATTTTAGTTTCTCAAGTTTCGGTGGAAGATAACCTACCAGCAATGGCTCATCAAAGTCCAAACAAAATGTTATCGATGTCAAATTCACAGGTAATACAAATTATAAACTCATAACTCTGTCTAACATGTAAACATTTGAATTCGATATTATTCCATAGAGATTCTCTGTATTCTGCTCACCAAGTTCTCGAGCAATATAAACTCTAGTGATGTTTGGTATAATTCTATCAGTTGTGTCACTAATATGCGTAACTGTGTTGTGAAAAAGATTTGAAAGAATTAGAATTTGTAATAATTTAAATATATTTTTAAATATTATTTTTTACAAGGATCTATAGAATAGTCTTTTGAAAATAGAACCACCAAAAGAAATACTACATCCATATCCATATGACAAAGTACAATTAGTCTTTTGATTGAATGATCTGAATATTAATGATTGGTACGATTTCAATGTAATTACTCCATCTTCTTTATAATGAATAAATCAAAGATAATTAGTTATCTTGAAGATAACATAGATAGAATATGTGTCAGTTTAGTTTGTAAAAGATGGTTCAATGAAAGAGATAAATATCTATATTTTAATACCGATAGTATTAGAATGAATAATTTTATAAAAGAAGAAGATGGAAATTTTGATGAAAATGAAGAGGATGAAGAAATTATTAATAATCGTAAGAGTTTATTTACCTAAAAATCATATCGATCATCAATATTCAGATCACTCGAACAAAAGAGTAATTGTTCTCTAGCATTTGATGTGTCTCCTTCCCGAACAGACTATTCGATAGACATAAGTAAGTTATTGGTTAATTACTTTTTTTAAAAAATAACAAATTCTAATCTTTTGTTTTTTATAATACAGATAGTCCTAATATAGATGATAGAATTTCACAAAATATAACTAAATTTTATTTAGATTCATATGATGATCTTTTAAATAATATAAAATCTATCTATGGAATGATATCTAATTCAAATGTGTCCATACTAAAAGGAATATCAAGTTTATCGAATGTATTACCCGTGAATTTGACATCGATAACATTTCATTATGAGTTCAATAATTTATTGTTGGCAGGCTATCTTCCACGGAATCTAAAGAAATTGAAATTCGAATTGGAATCATATTTAATCAACCAATCTTGGCAGGTGTTCTTCCAAATACATTGAAGAAACTGAGATTTGGTGACAGTTTCAACCAACCAATCGAACCTCATGTATTACCATCATCTTTAACATATTTAAAGTTGGTAATTGATTATTCTCAAACACTTCAAGTTGGATCTCTTCCTCCAAATCTCAAAGTTCTTGTTCATCTTGGAAAAAGTAAGATATCATCAGATGGAGTATTACCACAATCACTTTGCACTTTGAAGTCACCTATATCATGGATTCCATTCATCAAATCACTGAACAATCTTACAACTCTAACACTTTATCAAAGTGATAATTCTATTATCACAATTGACTTGTCAGAGCTTCCAGATTCTCTCACAAGTTTAAAGATTCTTTATTTCTGTCGTCTTATCTCAACTCTATCACCTTCAATCAGATATCTCGATATACACCAAACACAATATGATATCGATGAGATATTCAAAAATCGATCACAATATCATTTCGAAAGACTAACTATAAATGGGTATAAACAAGAATCACTTGACAATATGAAGACCAGAGAGTTGAAAATCGATTGGTGAATATTCAATTATCAGAGATATTCCGTTTGGTATCGAAACCTTATATTTTGGATTCCATGGATACAAAAACATTAAAATTAATCGAAATTCGATTCCATCATCAGGTGATGAAAATCATTTTTCAATATCATACAACATTCGATGCCTTAGAATCCTATATTCCAAACACTGTTAAAGAAGTCGTGATTTTAAAAGTTATAGACGATGAACGAATATCAACACTATGGATTCAAACTCTGTGAAATCACTTACAGTTCCTCCAGAAATGATCCGAAAAGTTTTGTCTGAAAAATGTCGATCATTAACCAACTTTTGTTTTAAATATAACAAAAATAGATGGCTCTCAATGTTCGAAAGATTTATGATAATCATTATCTCATTTTTGGTCATTCCAGACAATTTTAATGGTTCAATAGTTACCTACGATTGTTTAATTTCATTTTATGCCACTACAAAAAAAGCTTTTAGATTTATTTTTGTATATCTTGATTTTTTTTAATAAATTTGGACTCTTCTAGTTATTATCTATTCATTTATCTCACATTTATTGAAATATCTTAACAAGATAGAATACAATTGAAGAAAGCGTGTGCAGCGAAATACAGGCAAGCCATGTAATAAGCAAACCCAAAGGTAAGTTAGGAGCAGAGCATACACAAGTAGATAGATTGAAGAAAATTACACAGATAACTAACAAACACTTTTTCAAACAGCAATCAACAATCAACAAGAACAGTAGCCAACAGTCGAATCGCGTCAAAGTAAACATAGGAGAGTAAATACAGATAAATGAGCAATTGGTCGATTACAGATCTGCAATGTCATCGCAAACCTCGCCAGGCACAATACTGTCACATAACAAAGCAATAGGAAAGTAATCGACTTTCGTGGACAACTGAAAGTAAATTCATAGTCTATCAAACTTTCAGAAATATAATAGATATGTCATATTGTATTGACACTCTCGTTGTCGAATTCAGTCTATCAAGAAGGCATACAAACAATTTGCATCTTGTTTGTTATCATTAATACATATAACAGGATTGATAGTCACCATACAGAATATGTTACTGTTAAATTTAGTCCGAGAATCAGATTGAAGGTATGTGTGTTCGCTAGTTTATAAAGCAGCAGAGTTGTAAATAAAGTGTATGTATGTACTATATTGGTGGTGTATTCATTTTCTAATATCTTATTAACTGTGATTTATCAGCATACAGATGTAAATAAGCCTGGTCTAATGATAGCAATAGCAGCCAACAATTGTATCAGGTGGTTGATCGTTATTAGATATGTTCATATAATCTAATGATAATATCTCTACAACATCCAGTGTATAGTGGTTGCTTGATGGTGATGGATCAAACTACCAGGTATTTGGTAATGCATTTATGATATCATTCGTAGAACAACTGTAAGTCTAGCATTAATAATACATTGATCAATAGTTTGGAATCTACATTAAGCAATCTAATCGATCTACACGGTGTTATTTTACAAAAAATTTAAATATCAAATATAAAATTTAATAATTAAATTTATTTTTAATAAAATTTCTATTACATATGACTAATATTTTTATCCATACAAAAATAAATAGTAGTTATTTAAATGAGTGTTTATTTATCGTAAATGAATTGAGATACAAATTTTCATACAATTGCAGCATTATCATCAAAGATATTTGGTGTAATCTTATCATTTGTTTCATCTGCTGTTTTATGACAACGGCGATCTATATTTTATGTTTCAAAATAAAAGATTTGAATTTGTTATTCTTAAAAAGATATTACCAATAACTTACGTATTGCTATCGAATAGTCTGTTTGGTAAGAAGACACACCGTATGTCAGAGTACAATTTAGCTTTTTTTTAAGTGATTTGAGTATTCACTACGATTGTTTCGTAGTTGTCATGGGCACCACACAAATCAGTGTGTGAAAAAAGTTTTTCACTTTTGAAACGTGCATTTTGATCATAGTAAAAATTTAAGGTGTGCTAGTGTGGTTATCATTTTTTTACAATTTGTCGAGATTTTTACCACATTAATTTTAAAAATTTATTTTGATGACTCGAATCAAAAAAAAAAAAAAATGATCATTTCAAACAATAGTTATTTAATTTGAGATAGTCAATTAATAATAATATTTAAGATTTAATTTAAGATAGTCAATTAATAGTTATTTATTATCGATTTGCAGATTTGATAGCAATATCAAACAATAGTTATTTAATTTGAGATAGTCAACAGTAACAATAACAATAACAGTAACATTAACAATAAGAATAACTTCACTTACAGCAATAACAATAACAATATTAATTATAATAATAACAATAATAACAATAATTACTATAACAATAGTTTTTTTAATTTAAATAATCCATTTATTAGTTATTTGGAGAGTCAAGATATGGAGATCGAATATCTTTCTCAGCAGATATTGCTACTAAACCAACAAACACTACAAATGCGACCAACGAACCAACAACAACAATATCAACATCAACAGCAGCAACAACTCAAATTACAGCAACTACAACCACAGAACAACAACGATCGTTCGAACTTCTGAAATACAACAAAGACAAACAACACAAAGAGAGAGAAGAATAATCGATCATCTGATGTTCGCTCATCGTTATTCCAAAATGGACAAAAAAGTCTTTGCTAAATCAAATAATATGTCATTCCAGTGTATATTTAATTGATGTTTAGAATGTGAACTAACAAAAAAAAAAAAAATAGATGGTGTCGATATAGCACTTGGTGGGAAGCTACAATAACAAACATTGTATAGTATAATCAATAATTCATTTGAAAACAGTATCAAATTCAAACAAGGTGGTGAAAAGATACAAAAGACAAATGAAACTGACATTGTAGAGATCGATGATGCATTGACGATCTTTTGCAATAGTAGATTCAACTATGAGACATGTCTATGAATGCAATATTGGTATGTTTACATTTAAAAGCTTCTTCTGAATAAATACTAATATAGTAATTATGATTAACAAAAAAATAAATATTCTCATTTATAATATAGATTATCTATAAAATCGTTGCAAGTGTTCTTTTTAAAGTTATTTAACATTTTTTTTTCTCATTAAAAAATAAATTGTCGTAACAACTACGAATTTAATGTGTAAAAAAGGGCATAACGAATCCCATTCGTAGTATGCTTTTTCATACAAATTTTTTTTTTTTTGCATTTATTGAGTTGAATACTATGTAAAAACTTCGTAACAACTACGAAAAAATTGGTAGTGGATGATCGATATGATTTCAATGAAAATACACTCTTACAATTATCATTCTCTTCATATTCTTGAAAATTATACATTTTAATACGATCGGTATTAAAATATAGATATTTATCTCTTTCATTGAACCATCTTTTACAAACTAAACTGACACATATTCTATCTATGTTGTCTTCAAGATATTATCTTTGATAATAATAAATGTGATAAAATAACAATCATTGAATAATTATATTTATAAATGATCAATAATGATCTACAAATTTGATAAAAAATTAGCATTAATAATAAATTTTAAACTTTTTTTTTTTTTGTTTCACCAAGAATGATTATTTGACTTGTGTATATTCTTTTGCAATAAAAGTATCTGATTTTGTTGTTTATTGATAATTAGTGGTAATGTAGTCTTAGATTGAGTATTTAGTTCATGGATGAATGAATTCCCTTAATATACGTGATACAATCCCAGCATTGAATTTGTATCTTGGTTGACCAAAAATGAGATACTGATCATCATATATCTTTCGAACATGGAGATCTACTTGTTGATTGTAATCGACAAAACACAAGTTGGTGACTGATTTAGGTGTGTCAAAAACTTTGTCGTCCAACAAATTAGAAGGAACAGTCAGTGATTTTACAGAGTGTGGAATCGGTATACCTGTGAATCGTTCTTCCGAACGAGAAAAATATTTTATCACGACTTCTTCGACACTGTTTGGAATTTCAGATTCAATTAGATTGATTGTATTATAGTATTGACATATGATCTTCCTCACTGACAATGGAATTGAGTATCGATCTTTTTCAGCAAATTTAAACTGACCGTTTCCAAAATATAAAGTTTCTACACCATATGGAATATACCTTAAAATCGATTCACTATTGCCAAATTCCAGATCAAATTCCAGATGCAATTCCTTGATCTTCAGATTGTCAAGTGATTCTTGTTTGTTTCCATCGACACAGAGCCTTTCGAAATGATATTGTGATCGATCTTTGAATATCTCATCGATATCATAATCTGTTGTACTGTGTATATCGAGATATTTGATTGAAGGTGATAGAGATGACGCGAGACGACATGAAGTTTGAATATCTAAACTCGTAAGAGAATCTGGTAGATCTGACAAGTATATTGTGTCAATGGAATCATGACCACTTGTAAGGAGTGTTAGAGTTGTAAGATTGTTCAGCGATTTGATGAATGGAATCCATTTGAAATGTGACGCCAAAGTACAAAGTGATTCTGGTAATACTCCATCTGATATCTTACTTTTACCCTTATGAATAAGGACTCTAAGATTTGGAGGAAGTGATCCAACTTGAAGTGTTTGAGTGTATTCACCTCCCAATTTTAAATATGTTAAAGATGATGGTAATACATGAGGTTCGAGTGTTTTGTTGAAGTATTGAGCAAATTTCAGTTTCTTCAATGTATTTGGAAGAACACCTGCCAAGATTGGTTCATTAAAATCTGATTCCCATTCAAATTTCAGTTTCTCTAGTTTCGGTGGAAGATAACCTGCCAACAATGACTCATTGAATTCATGAAATGTTATCGATGTCAAATTCGCAGGTAATACACTAGATAAACATACACTGTTGAAACTAGCTATTTCTTTTAGATTGAATACATTTGAATTCGATATCATTCCATAGAGTATCTCTGTTTCCTTTTTGCCAAGTTCTTCATTTGTTTCCAAAAAAACTTTGGTGATATTTGGTGTAATCTTATCATTTGTTTTGCGTCTATCTGTATTGTATATTTAAAATAAACGATTAGCATTTGTATATTTTATAAAACAACACTGTCAATACCAATATCTTACCTAAATCTATCGAATAGTCTGTGTCATAAGAAATACTACATCCATATCCATATGACAGAGTGCAATTACTCTTTTGATTGAATGATCTGAATAATAATGATCGATATGATTCTAATGTAAATACACTCTTACGAAAATCACTTTCACGATCTTCTTCTTGAAAACAAGACATTTTAATATTATCGGTATTAAAATATAGATATTTATCTCTTTCGTCGAACCATCTTTTACAAACTAAACTGACACATATTCTATCTATGTTATCTTCAAGATAACTAATTATCTTTGATAACAATAAATGTGATAAATCAACAATCATTGAATATTATAATAGAGAGAAGAAATATATAGAACCTATTCAATATTTTTAAAATTTTAGATTAAAGTTGTCAAATGAATTTTGGGTAAAAATTAAAAAAATAAAAAATAAAAATTACACTATTTTTATATGGGGTTCGTAGAAAAAAAAATTACAAATAATTTTTTTATGAGAAAAAAAAGTTTATTTGAGGGTTAGTAATGGTAAAACGAATGTGCAAAGCATGGAAGACATCGAGTTTGGTGGTGGGTGGCCAGAGTCCGATACAGACTCTACAGATCTTCCAAGGATAAGATTCAAAAACATATTTTCGGAATTATTAATTATACCACAATCACCAACAATGAATCACCACCACTGCGACATGAATAATCCTATTATCGAAGCTATTGGATCTGGTGTATCTATTATTGAGGAGCATCCTCTTTGCCAAGGAGTATGTTTAATTTTTTTTTTGAGTCCACTGGTATCAATGCACTTAATTCATGTTAGTATTACACAAACTTACATTTGTATATTTTTTTCTTTTTTTTAGGAAGAAATAACATTTTGAAAATTTTCGTGGGTAGCCAGCTGTGGGTGTGTGAAGTGTTTCGCAACAGAAGCAAATTAATTTGCCACATACAAATTTCAATTTCTATCTTCCGCCATCTTTTTTGACTAATACGACGGTTAACTCCTTATGAAATGATACCTATATTTTGATTTTAATTACATACTTAGTTAGAGAGATACAGATTTGAACTTTAGCTAACCCAATTTTGTTATAGGTGATCGCATATCACAAAAGTGCTCTCAGGTTGTGTTTTATTGAATGATTCATCGGTATTGGATATATAGATCTATATAGACACTCTAGTTGAAGCAACAATGAATGGCAATGGGTTCCGATGTTACTACAGACCTGTGGTGTGTTATTAATTATATTCAATGTATGTAGGTAATAAATGATCACTCTTTAAAGTCTCTTTAACTAATCTAACTAATAGCATTTTCCACTATAAGATAGATCTATCTTAGTAGAGCTGCAGAGAGCGTGAACATCTACACATAAAGTTATCGCTTTCGATGATGAACTGTACAGAATCTAATTAAATAATTGACAGACTGTCTCATATCACTACACAACGACTATCATAATCATTGGTCAATATTATGTTATGTTAGTTGTTAAAAAGATATTGATCAACCACTTGATCAGTCAGGATCAATTATATGTAAATATATTCAATCTTTAAACTATTAACGATCTTATAGCGAAAATAGTGTTCTGCAGTTTAACTACAGAAAAACACCAATCATCAGATCAGTCAGTAGCAGGTATAATGCAGTGAAAATGAAATAGTTGATTTCACCAAATAATAGGCGATAAAGTTATCCTTATTAGAGTAGCAATATAATGTTGACAGACGAGTGCCGTATCAGTCGGCAGGTCATATAAGAGACAAAACCACAGCAATTCAATAGAGCATGCAATGATCATATCAAGATTGGCAGCACAGTGTATCGAATCAAAACAAAACCATTCAAAGTAAGATAAGAGCAAAACATACAAGTAGATAGACAGAGAGAAACAAACTAACACAACACTTTTAAACAGCAACCACCAATAACAGTAGCCATAAGTTCAATTATATCAAAGTAAACGAAAGAGAGTGAATAATATAGTTAAGTGGGCAATTGGTCGATAAAGATATCGAGTTAACCAACATTTAGTTAGTCAAGTCTTTATCATACAACACACTCTACTCTCAACTAACAAATACTATCAATAATAAAATCATTAAAAGTAGTTAAAGTGTAACATGTTTTAATAGTTAATTGTTAATTGTATATGTTTATTTATCGAATGAATTGAGGTAAAATTCTAGGTACTATTGCAACACTGAATTTGTTAAATGATTGACCAAAAATGAGATAACGATCATCATATATCATTCGAACATGGAGATCTACTTTTTGATAGCTATCAATAAAACACAGGCTGGTTACTGATTTAGGTATATCGAAAATATCGACATTTGGAATCATTTCGGAAGGAACAGTCATTGATCTAACAGAGTTTGGAATCAATTTGCTCGGGAATTGATATTTCAAATAATAATATTTTATCACGACTTCTTCGACACTGTTTGGAATTTCGAAATCAAGTTGATTGATTGTTGTATTGAATTGAAATATGATCTTCTTCACTGATAATGGGACGCCATTAGGAATTCTTTTTATTATTTGAAAATGATATATATCGTATCCAAAATCTAAAGTTTCCACACCAAATGGAATATCTCTGATAATAGATTCATTGGTTAAAAATTGTAGTTTCAACTCTTTGATCTTCAGATTGTCAAGTGATTCTTGTTTCAGTCCATCGACACATAGTCTTTCGAAATGATATTGTGATCGATCTTTGAATATCTCATCGATATCATAATCAGTAAGATGTATATCGAGAAATCTGATTGAGGGTGATAGAGATGAGATGAGACGACACGAAGTATCGATACTTAAACTTGTGAGAGAAGTAGGTAGATCTGCCAAATTTAATGTGGAATTCGAATCATCATTTTTTTTATTATAGAGTGAAAGTGTTGTGAGATTGTTCAGTGATTTGATGAATGGAATCCATGATAAAGGTGATTCAGTTAATGTGCAAAGTGATTGTGGTAATACTCCATCTGATATCATACAAATACAATAGCAATTAAGAGCTCTAAGATTTGGAGGAAGTGATCCAACTTGAAGTGTTTGAGTGTATTCACCTCCCAATTTTAAATATGTTAATGATGATGGTAATACATGAGGTTCGAGTTGTTGATTGAAGTCGTCACCAAATCTTAGTTTCTTCAATGTATTTGGAAGAACACCTGCTGCGATCACTTGATTAAACTCTGAATTCCATTCGAATTTCAGTTTCTCTAGTTTCGGTGGAAGATAACCTGCCAACAATACTTCATCGAATTCCTCATGAAATGTTATCGATGTCAAATTCACAGGTAATACACTAGATAAACTTGTAATTCCTTTCAGTGTGGACACATTTGAAATCGATATCATTCCATAGATTTCCTTTAAATATTTATTATCAAGTTGTTCATCTAAAATTACTTTAGTGATATTCGATATAATTCTATCATCTTCAGGATAACTATCTATTTAAAAAAATAAATATATAAAGTGTTAGATTATGTGTTTTTATTGTAGTATTATGAATTAGCAATTATTTACATGGATTTACTGAATAGTCTGATAGGTAAAAATCTCTGCTATATGCCAAAGTACAATTATTCTTTTGATTGAGTGATCTGAGTATTGATGATCGATATGATTCTAATGAAAATAAACACTTAATATTATATTGTTTCTCTTCTATCTCTGATTCATTATTAGAGTGATCGTGATGATCATCAATATCTTTACAAAGATTGATATTTATACGATCAGTATTAAAATATAGATATTTATCTCTTTCATCAAACCATCTTTTACAAACTAAACTGACACATAATCTATCTATGTTATCTTCAAGATAACTAATTATCTTTGATAATAATATATGTGAAAGATTAATAATCATTGAATAATAAATGATCAAACAAATAGAAAGATTTGTTTTTTTATCAAATCTCGATCACTGAAAATAATCCAATTGTTATGATTGATTGCGTAAAAGATGGGTAGAACCTAAGACAAACTATTTGACCATGTTTATGATGGATTACAGTACAGAGACATGACCACCACCACTTTTGAATATTCAAGGTACCTTGCACTCTGCAGAGGTAAGTAGAAACAGAATATCGACTGAACAGTGGCATCAAACCACTCAGGAATGATATTATGACATAGATTTTATTATTAATCCGTACATGTATTAGCTGTTACATGGTTTTTAAAATAAAAATATAAAACAAATTAATTGACAATTTTTGAATCAAAAAAGGGACTTTAGTTTAGATGGTAGAACGCTGGCTTCGCATGCTTGAAATCTGGGATCGATACCCGGGAGTTCCACTAAATTTTTAAAAAAATGTCCGCATGCGGATTTTTAATTAACCAATTCAATCATCAGCTGTAGAAAAGTCATGGATATTTCAGTGAACACTCATAGAAATTCCATAGAAATTCCAGAAGACGTTTATTAACGATCCATCGATGAGTCACCAACCGGAGAAGTTCTAGAATTGTTTACCAGGATGAAGTCATCAACGAATCTCGTCCAACCGATGGTAAACCAAGAGTATAAATACCCGAGAGAACTCCTTGTTTCGATATCTCATTATTAATATCGAATCAAGGTATGTTTATTTAAAAGATAATAAATAAAGTTGGATCTCATTATAAATATCGAATCTGCAGAATTATGAAAAAGTAAAAACTGTAAAAAAAAAAAAAAAAAAAAGAAAAATTTGATGGTTCACACCATCCCAATATAAAGCTTAAATTTAAATCAATTTTTACTTCTTAAAAAAAAAAAAAAAAAAAAAATTTGAAGATGTAACAGCATATTCCGGCTGTACTCTCACACCTTCCCTATCAACCACAAGCGCACTGGTAATGTCTGTGAGTTCTGTGGTGACACCTTCACTGAACTCTGCAACCCACATGAGCATTTCTTCTTCAAATGCAGGAATGTAGTTTCACAGCAGTTCCTTTCCTTTATCAAACATATATACCACAAGTACTGTAACTATAGACTTCGCAATTGGAAGCACTCGTGCATCAAGTTCGACGGTCCTATTCGTACTACTGTCCACTTCACCCACCTTACTGCTGCTATCGTATATTCGTTATGGCAGGCGCTGTCCTGTGAAATGTTTGGTGATGGTAGCCATTACAAGCTGGAAAATACATTCAAAAGAGCAGTCACCCATTACACCAAATTAATCGATGCCAATTACCACAAGTACTGTTTCAGATTGAAGTAACAGTAGATCGCTGCTGGCTTTGGCTCTGATGTTAGATTATAGTTCGGTGGAGCTAATGGTATTGATCAAACTCTTAATCATCTTCCTCTTGGCCATGCTACCAGCCGCTGGTATTTTTTATAGACGTTGACTATAGTAGACTTAACTGACAACCAGTCATTTAGCGAAGAGATAACATTGATATCCTTTTTTTTCTATGATTTAACTTATTTTTTAAAAAAAATTTAAAAATTTTATTTTAAATATATACTCTTTTTATACAAATAGTATTTGTGTTCTGTGCTGAGTTAGTTTTGTTTAGTTTCTTTAATCTTGAAACTGTTGAAAATTAGAATTGTATTTTAAATCAATAACTTCTTGTGCCATTCAGTAATCCAAATCAAGTATTCTTTCTATTTTACTTAGTATCATACTTATATATAATATTATTAAATATTTCACAATAAATTTAAAAATTCTATAATAAAAAATATTTTATTACTTCAGAAATATTGCACAAATTAATTTTATCATTTATTTTTTTTAAAATGATAAATGATTTAATATTAATCATTTACAAAGATCTACCTTAGAATATTTTCTTACTTTATATAACATATAAAAGTATATCTTTCTGATACTATTGATACCTCTGTCCTGTTTCTCAGATTTTTGCCGTACATACTCCCAGTTGTGGAATGTTCATCTGTGTGATTCTTGTGGAGCACATCATAATTAGTTAACTTCCCTTTTGGCATAGCGGGAAAACCCAATCCACTGGTTTAACCTGTTCAAACTATCCACAGCTGCGGACGTTAACTCTAGTAAATAGGTTATCATTCCGCTCGGTAACACTTCCACTGTTAACCTTCCGTTCCCTGTCTCCACATTCCCTTAAAGATACTTAGGTGTCAACTTCAACCCGGATGGTCACTGCTCCAAACTGGCAAGTATGATCAATCTCATTAAAGCTAACCTAGCACTGTATAAGTATAAAGCTTCTACTCTGAGAGCGAAATCAACCATCAATAAATCCTATGTACTTCTCATGCTCTTCTATCACTTCTATCTTGATTCACCCACACCTGATCAAGCTTGTCAACAGACTTATTCCTTGGTTCTTCACCAGTGCACCTCATGCCAAAGCAAAGTTCACTGCTTTGATGTCTTTGGACAAGTCTTGCTTTCACTGGAATGAAGGTGGTCTGAATTTGTGGGGTCTATCTCTTAGTTCTGCTGTTTATAAGATTACTAACAAGAATGTTAGATATCCATCTCCATTAATGTCACAATTTATGTAACCGTACATTATTACATCTGATTTTATATTGTATATAAACCCATTGGTTTCATTTACTTGATATCTTTCTGGAAAGAATGCCGAAACTTTGATTCCATTTAAACAAATAAAAAAAATAAATCTACACATTTTTTTTTTCCAAAATAATAATTAATGTTGATGATTGAACCATCAACAGATTTGTTTTTTGTTTAAAAAAATGTGTTGGACAACATAAAAAAGATTATTTTATTCAAAGAATCAGTTTTTTTTTTTTAACAGATATTTATTCTAGTTTCTTTTTTTTTAATCATCCCATTTCCTTTTTTTTAATTAATTATAACAATTTTTATTTTTGATAAATAAATTTTAAATTAGTAAAATAAAAATTTTGTGAAAAAAACAATCATTCTCAATTTGATGATTATTTATTTTTAAAAGTTTATAAATGGATCTAAATTCAAATATTTATCAATCTAATCACTATAGTTTCTTTCGTTTTTTAGAGGAAGAGTATGATGAACGAGTCTATAGAAACAAAGTTGGTTTAAAATCAAAATATTTATACAAAAACATACCCAACCTAATTTCAATGTCTATAGATTCTCTCGTTACAGATACATGTACATCAACAACCATAAATCAACATTATAGATTTGAAAATGAATCATCAGAAACATCATCATCAGAAACATCATCATCAACAACATCAGAACCAACATCATCAGAATCAACAGTAGAAGCAAGTTATTCAATATTATTACCACCGTATGCAACTATCAATTCAATGCAAGTTGAATACAATGATTCTGTTAAACTAGTTGGTGTTGTGAGAGAGCGAAATATCGCTAATCAGGAATATAACGATGCTATGGCATCAGGTATAGTTGCATTCATGGCATCGCGTGATTCCGAAGGTCAATTTCAAGTATTACTTGGTAACGTCAGAGTGGATACCGATATCAAGATTAGCTTTACAATTATATCAGAGATTGGAGTCTATAAGAATGATCTTCAATTCCTACTACATAGATATTGGTTTCCGCTTGGCCATTATCCAGTAAAGATTAACATTCAACTAGAACTCTCAAATCAATTGGAATCATTGGAATTACCAAACTATCAATATAGTATCAATGATAATTTGATAACAATTGAATCAGAATCAGGAATAGCAAATAATATATTACTATTATTATGTTTAAAACAAGAAGTAGAAGTACCAAATGTATTTATAGAATATAATAATCAAGATCAATCATATGTTGTTGCATTAGATTTTAAACCAAATCACGGGCTTATGAATCAATATAAACCGATTGATATTAATCAAAAGGCAGAATTTATATTTATAATTGATTGTTCATTCTCAATGAAGAAAGATCGTATCATATTGGCAAAAAGAGTACTTCAATTCCTAATCAGATCGTTACCAATTGCTTCTATTAGATTTAATATTATTAGATTCGGATCAACTTTTCAATCTTTATTTGAAGATGGTTCGAAAGAGTACAACGATCAAACTCTACAATTGGCAACAAAATATATTGATGATCAAGTAGAAGCAGATCTTGGTGGTACAGATCTCTATCCTGTTTTAGAGTACCTCTTTTCAAATGAAAATCAATCATATGATCATCAGTATCCAAGACAAATATTTGTATTGACAGATGGTCGTATTAATGATACAGATAAACTTGTTAGTTTCGTTAGAAGTGAACGCTCTACTTCTAGAATGTTTACAGTCGGCATTGGAAAGTCTGCTGATAAAGAGTTGGTTTATGGTTTGGCATCGGCTGGTGGTGGTGAACACAAGATTGTCTTTGAAGATTGGGATAGTTTCGAATCGATCATTATGGAACTACTCGATAGCTCTTTGAAACAGAGAATATCGAATCTCACATTGAATTGGGGAGAGTTACTATCGACAATAGTGAAACAAGCACCAACTATAATTAGACCAATCTATTTAAATGAAAGAATGATACTCTATGGTATATTCAATAGCGATTCGATAAACAATGAAATTATCAATACAATTCATCAGTTGGAATTGAGAGGAACCGACCCGATTGGAAACGAACTATTATTTAAATTCAATTTAGATTTTAAATCATTAAATAATAATCATAACAATAGTTTTAATAGATTATTATTACATTCAATTGGATCATTAATTTATATATCAAGTTTAGAAAAAGATATTAATAACAAAGAAGAAATAATTAATATTGCAAAGAAATATAATTTAATAACAAATTATACATCATTAATAGTTACATCTGATGTCAATTGTGATTCTCCTATTACAGAGATGAAATCA
This sequence comes from Heterostelium album PN500, assembly GCF_000004825.1. Lineage (NCBI taxonomy): Eukaryota > Evosea > Eumycetozoa > Acytosteliales > Acytosteliaceae > Heterostelium > Heterostelium album. The sequence goes on along the minus strand of NW_008805070.1, from coordinate 2,179,302 downwards.
ATTCAATTAGTAGATCGTATACATTCATTCGCAAGTTATTGGAGAGATAATAATAGTAATCAAATATCTTTTCAATCAAAAACAATGGAAACAAGATCATGTTGTAATATAGGATTTGGTGGAAGTATAAAATCTGAAAATTCAATTAAACCATTAAATAATAATAATAATCAGAGTAATAATAATGTAATAGTAAATTCATCATCATCATCATTGTCTTCTTCAACTACTACTTCACCTACTTCATTACCATCCTCATCTTCAAAGTCTATGTTATTTGCAGAGCAATCAAAAGAAAAAGAAAGACTATTAGAGATTATTAAATTACAAAATGCAAATGGTTCGTGGTCTGTCGATAATAAACAAACCAAAGTTTATAATAGATTGGAATGTCCGTTCGATGAATTGAAATGTAATCCTGACCTATGGTTGACAATTCAGATCATTGCAAAGCTTGAAATGGAATTCAAATCGATGCAATCACTTTACACAAACATACAATTGAAATCTATGAAATGGATCAATCAACAACTTGCTACCCACTCTAACACCCAACTAACCTATGAATTATTATTAGAAAGAGTGAAAATCGATTTAGAAAAATCACCTCTATCAAACACTTTGTGAAATTTCCTTGTTTATAAATATATATCGATATAAAAAAAAAAAACAAAAATTTAAAAAATAAATACAAATGTAAAATAAAGATAGTTTTGTACACCAGAAGCAGATTCAATTTTACTAATAATTACTAATATGATGATACTGTTGTTAATAGGTAAAATGACTTATTAATTTAAAGGAATTGTGACTTTAGATTGTAGCTCTGGTATGTTTTCAAAAATCCAAAAAAAAAAAACACCCCACCCATTAAAATCATTTTTTTCATTAAAAATCAAAAACAATTAGTTTTTTTACCACCACGCAATGAACATCATATTTAATTTATTATTTTAATTTAGAACCAAATTCCAAAACATTATTTATTAAAATTATTATTCCACTGATCAAAGTGTATGCCAATCATCTCGATTCAAGTTTGATTTGAAATTCCAGAGGTTGTTGTTGTATTTTAGTAAAATATAAATAGTCTGATAATAATAGACTATTAACAAATCATTAGTAGTAGCAGAAGTAGTAGCAGAAGTAGTAGCTTCAGATAGATAGAGAGATAGAGATAACACTTGTTTGTTTGTTTTTATTTTTTTAATCGATCAATTTGAAAAAGATGGAAGACATTCAACCAAATGAATCATCAGAGAAATATTATAAACTACTATCACCCAATGCAGAGACACAACGTTTAATTGATTCTCTAAAAAGACAATCAGATTGGAAATCTTGGTATGTTTATTTATTTTTAATTTCTATTTATTTTTGTTTATTTATTTTTGTTTATTTTACAAACTTACAAAGGGGAACTTATGTTTCAGATAGAGAATGGTCAACCGTTAGAGAAGATTACAGTTACGATGGAAATGTTTGGAGTTATTTCACACATGATCAAGCTAGAAGCAGAGCATATCGTTGGGGTGAAGATGCAATCGGTGGATTCTGCAATCGTTTTCAAAATCTTTGTTTGGGAACTGCTTTTTGGAATCATCAAGATCCAATCATTAAAGAACGTCTATTTGGTTTAACAGGTCCAGAAGGAAATCATGGTGAAGATGGTATATATACAAAAAAAAAAAAAAAAAAAAAAATATTTATTAATTTTTAATTTATTTTTAGTTAAGGAACATTATTTCTATATTGATAATACACCAACACATTCCTATGCAAAGATGTTATATAAATATCCACAGAGTGAATTTCCTTATGAACGTTTAGTAAAGGAGAATAAGAATCGATCTAAATCCGAACCAGAGTTTGAGTTGGAGGATACCGGTATCTTTGAGAACGATGAGTATTTCGATTGTTTCATCGAGTATGCCAAAGCCAGTGAAGAAGATATTCTCTGTCGTATCACTGTTCACAATCGTGGACCTAAAGCAGCACCGATCACTGTGCTACCACATCTCTGGTACAGAAATACTTGGTCATGGGGATATAACGATCGTCGTCCTTACATGCGTGCACTTCGTCCAGGTGTTTTAATCGGTGAAGAAGTACACATAGGTAAGAGATACTATGCATCTACAGATCAACAACAAAGCAACAATAGCAGTGGTAACAAATCAACTACTACTAATAATAGTGGTAGCGGTGGTCAAGCATGGGAATCGCCAGTTCGCTATATGTTTACTGAGAACGATACAAACTCGGAACGTCTTTTCAATTGGCCAAATGCAAGTCCATATGTAAAGGATGGTATTAACAATGCTGTTATCAAAGGTTGGGATGATGTCGTTAATGAATCCAGTGGTACAAAGGTGGCTGCCAAATTCCACCGTGTTTTGGAACCCGGACAAAGCTACACTGTCAAAGTTCGTTTTGCAAACTATGAATTTGAAAATCCATGGCTTGATTTCGATCAGATTTTCGCAGCTCGTATTCACGAAGCCGATGAATTCTACAATGCGCTGCATCCCGAGAATCTTTCGGCCGATCTCAAGCTGATTCAACGTCAAGCGCTAGCCGGTCTGCTTTGGAGCAAACAATTCTATCATTTCGGTGTGCAACTCTGGAAACACGGTGATCCTTCTCATCCACGTGCCAATATGAATGTCGTTAGAAATCAACATTGGGATCATTTCTATGCGAACGACGTTATATCGATGCCAGATAAATGGGAATATCCATGGTTTGCTCAATGGGATCTGGCTGCTCATGTCATACCGTTGGTAACCGTCGATATGGAATGGGCGAAAAGACAATTGATTCTGCTGACTCGTGAATGGTATATGGCACCGAATGGACAGTTGCCAGCATATGAATTCCAATTCAGTGATGTCAATCCACCGATTCATGCTTGGGCAACACTCGAGGTGTATCGTTATATCCACCAGAAAACTGGAATGAAAGATACTGCTTTCCTCGAGGAGATATTCCACAAGTTGCTATTGAATTTCACTTGGTGGGTCAATCGAAAGGATGAACATGGAAACAATATTTTCGAAGGTGGTTTCCTCGGTCTCGATAATATTTCGGTATTCGACCGGTCCGCCTCTATTCCGGGCGGTGGAAAGTTGGAGCAGGCCGACGGTACCGCGTGGATGGGACTGTACAGCTTGAACATGTTGGCCATCTCGTTGGAGTTGGCACAGACCAATCAGGCATACGAATCGATTGCCACTAAATTCCTGGAGCATTTCATCAATATCGCCAATAGCATCACGCATAGCGGTGAGGAGATCGGTGGTCGTAAAGGTCTGTGGGACGACGAAGAAGGATTCTTTTTCGACTCGATTATCACTCCCAATGGAATATCACAACAGATCAAAGTTTACTCGCTGGTCGGTCTGATTCCACTGTTTGCCGTCGACATTATGGAGCAAGAGGTTCTCGATAAACTACCGCGTTTCAAAGCCAGACTCGATTGGTTCGTTCGATATCGTCCGAATCTCTTGACATCGATGGCCAGTTTCATGGTTCCAGGTCAAGAGAAACGTCGTCTCCTCTCGATCGTCAACAAAGAGCGACTGACCAAGATTCTCACGAAAATGTTGGACGAAGAGAAATTCCTTTCGGAAGTCGGTATCCGTTCGCTCTCGAAACAACATCAACATCCCTACGAATTCAACTTGATGGGTCAGAGCAACTCGATTAAATACGAACCCGGCGAATCGTCGTCGGGCATGTTTGGTGGAAACAGTAGTTGGCGTGGACCTATCTGGTGGCCCGTTCAATACCTCCTCATCCAATCACTCAAAAAGTATCACATGTACTACGGCGATGACTTTGAAATCGAATTCCCAACGGGCTCAAAGAACATGATGAATTTGGATCAGGTCCAAAAGGAACTTTCCCAACGTCTCATCGACCTGTTCACCACCAACGAACAAGGTCAACGTAGATTCTCAAAGAACAAACCACTCTTTGAGCGTGAACACTGGAAAGACTACATCTTATTCTACGAGTACTTCAATGGTGACAACGGTCTTGGACTCGGTGCATCTCATCAAACTGGTTGGACTGCTTTAGTTGCCAAATTAATTGAAGAACATGTTACTTCAAATAAAGATTAAAATAAATAATCAAAATAAATAACTCTTAAAGCTATCAAAATTAAATCTTTTTTAAAAAAACCCCAAATTTAATTAATTGTAATTCCTTATTCTGATGGAATATGTAAAAAATCTGATGAAATATACATCAGAACACAAAAATCACAAAAAATAAAAAAAAAAATGAAAAATCACCACCAAATCAATGCCATGTCTTTTAAATTAAGGTAATCAGGTCCTGATTGTTTGCGAATTTTGATGTTTTTGATGACATTTTATCATTTCGGTCCTTTTTGTTTTGGGTTTTTTTTTTTTTTTTTATTTTATTCTTTTTGCAAACCCACCTTAAAAAGCAAAAGATTTTTATTCATTAATAAACAATTCAATATCTTTTATTTTTGATATAGATAGATAAATAATAATTATGAGAGGAAAAGTAAAGATTTATTAATAATTATTTTTATAAAAATAAAAAGATATAAAAATAAAAATATTAACAATCATTTTTTATTTTTTTTTGTAAAAAAACAGGTTTCTGTACCACCTGAAGCATTGGCTGCACCAGATATGTGTGGTTATATGACAAAAGAAGGAAACAGTTATAAATCATGGCAGAAACGTTGGTTCATTCTAAAGGGTATCAGAGTATATTACCTGGTTGAGAAGAATGATAAATATTCGAAAGGATTCTTTGATTTGGATAATAGTAGTTTAGCTAAGAAATTGAATACTCAAGAGATTCATTTGAATACTGCGAAGCGTCTCTACAAGTTCTTTGCACCAACAATACCAGAGACTGATCGTTGGATTGCCGCTCTCAATGGTGCTGTCCAAGCATTCCTCAAAGGAAATCTATTGGCTGGAACAACAACAACAACTGTCACCGTTGCAACAACCTCACCACCTGCAACTACATCACCACCAATTGTTTCACCATATCCAACTCAACCACAACCACTACAACAACCAGGACAACCACAACCAGGACAACAACAACCACAACAACAACAACCACAATTATATCCACATTTACAGCAACAACAGCAACCATATCCATATCCACAACAACAACCAATTGTTCCAATTTCACAAACATCGACTACACCTCAACCAATTGCTACTATTACTACAACCAACTCTTCTTTGACCTCTGAAACAGATAGTGAGAAATCATTGACTTCTTCATCAACAAGCGAAAATGGTGATTCAAAGAGAAATTCATTAACTCCAACATCGAGTACCTCTACTACTACTACAACAACAACTACCTCGACAACAGCTACAACACCTAATCCAACAGCACCTCAAAGTTCGATTCCAGTGTATGGAGCACCACCATCAACTTACACACAACCAACACAACCAACAACACAACCACAACAAGCTCAACCAGCTCAGACAAATCAACAACAAAGACCTGTATCACAACAATTTGGACAACCACAAGCGCAACCACAACAACCATACCAATATCAATATCCACCACAAGCTTACGGTCAATACCCACCACAACAGCAACAACAATATCCAGTTGCCTACGCTGCAGGAACACAACCAGTTGCACCTCAACAAGGTGCTGGTGCTAAACCTGCTGCTGGTCAACCACAGGGACAACCACAAGGACAACAACCTTACCCATATCAATATCCACAACAACCACAACAATATCAATATCCAGTTGCTTATTCAACCGGTACACAACCAGTTGCTCCTCAACAAGGTGCTAAACCAGCTGCTGGTCAACCACAAGGTCAGCCACAAAGTCAGCCACAGCCACAAGGTCAACCACAACCACAAGGAACACAACAGCAACAACAACAACAACAACCATATCCCTATCAATATCCACCACAAGCATACGGTCAATACCCATATGGATATCCACAACAACAACAACAATATCCAGTTGCTTACGCCGCAGGAACGCAACCAGTTCCTCAACAAGGTGCTAAACCAGCAGCAGGTCAACCACAAGCGCAACCACAACCACAACAACCATATCCATATCAATATCCACCACAAGCATACGGTCAATACCCACAGCAACAATACCCACCACAACAACAACAATATCCAGTTGCTTATGGTCAACAACCATATCCACAACAACAACAACAACAATATCCAGTAGCTTATGCACAACCAGTTGCTCCTCAACAAGGTGCTGGTGCTAAACCAGCTGCTGGTCAGCCACAACAACAGTATCCAGTTGCAACAGCAAGTGCTCCACCTGCTTCAAAATAAAACAATTATGTATTATTATTATTATTAATCTAACATAAAATATATTTATATAATTATAAGTTTTTAAATAAAATGATTGTATTATAAAAAAGATAACAGATTACTAATTTGTTTAATATTGTTTTTTTTATTATTTATTTATATATTTTAATGTTTAGTATGACAGTATAGTATTATTATGTTTGTTTGTTTGTTTTTTATAGGTTTTTAAGAATAGTTTCAGCATCTGTATGTGAGTAACTATTAAATGATGATCAGATTAGATAGAGTTTGATAATTAATAAATAACTGTATGCTTGAATATGATTGATTAACTTTTATACATACTCATCGTCATGCTTTTCGATACTTTCAAATACAATGTTACCATTATCGACAATGAGTGCGAATCTTCTTAATTTAACGTATGGAGCTTTTACACCCAAACCATGAACCTCGAGATCTTGACAGAGATGAAGTTCCTCTGCGAATGCACCGTTCTCATCGCACAAGTGAGTCAATCTTTGATTTGGATCCAAACTAATTCTATTTGCCTTTAACATTGGTGGATCTAATGTTGATCTATATATTTAAAAATAATAATAATGATAATGATAGATTAATGTTTAATTTTTATTATTACTAGTGATGTTATTGTTATTGTTATTGGTTATTGGTTGTTGGTTATTATAACTTACAAACAAACGATGTAGTTTACACCTTTAGAGTAGATCTTATCACAGTTGTTAACGAATGATGGTACATGTTGGAAGGTATCGACTGGGCTGTTACCTGGAATACCGACAACGACAACCTTCTTGTTGGCGAAAATATCGTTTACGTTGTGCTTATTATATCTCTGATCCAAAAAGTAGTTGGTCTTGTTGAGTACATTCTGACCGACTGCATAGTTTCTCAAGGTGAATGACGATGATGTCGATGTACCAACCAATTTTGTTAAACTCTTTACTGATGATTGCATTGCTCTTTCGTTGTTATTTAATCGAATAAATAAACCTTGATAAACACTACCGCTACACAAACACTAATTACTAACTTCTATTAACTCTATACTAAAAATGATTCAATCACTGTGATTGTTAAATTCTGTATGTCTATTATCGTATCGTTAAAAACTGATCATTGATCAAAAAAACACTAAATTTGATTTGGATTTTTTTTTTTTCTTTTTTTTTTTTTTTTTTAATTTTATTAAAAGAAATAAATTAAATGATGTTCATAAAAAACATATCAGTAACTAATCAAAATTGATATTGTTTAAAATAGATTCATATTTTATTATTTTTTTGTGAACAATTTAAATAGTTATTAATTTTATAATAAATTAACCCTGGTAAACTGTTGAACGAAAAATGTTTTTTTTTTTTTTTTTTTTTTTTCATTTTTGACAATCGGTTGCTTATAAAAGATGTGATTTTTTTTCGTGTTGCATCGGAGTTTGTTTATTTTTTTTGAAATTAATAATAATAATACTGTAATAATAATGATAATGCAAATAAATGAATATATATTAATATTTGTATCTAAATATGAATCGAAACAAGATCATCTATTACATTTCTCAAAGATTATAGATGGTTTAAATATAGATACTGTTCAAGTAGGTTTGTTTAATCATTCAAATGATTAACTAATAAATCGAAACTAACATTTATTATATCTATATATATATATAATAGAATGAATCTATATCAAATGAAAAAGATCAACTACAAGTTAGTAAATGGCAATTCTCATTATCAGGTGAACAATTAACATATCAGGAGTTATCATCAATGTTTCACGAATATATAGATTCAAAAGTATGTTTATATTATAAATATTTAAGATCTTATTATTTATTTATTAAAAAATAACATTATCTATTATTTTTTTTAGACGAAAATAGATTTCTATTTAGCACCTTTAGAACATTATAATTGTCAACCAAAGTTGGCAACTTTCGATATGGATTCATGTTTGATAAAGAATGAATGTATCGATGAAATGGCTTATACTATGGGTGTAGTCGATAAGGTATCGGATATAACACGTCGTGCCATGGAAGGACACTATAACTTTGATCAAGCATTGATGGAGCGTCTTGCTCTGCTACGTGGAATGACAGTTGAACAACTCGAAGACGTTTGGACAAGAATCGAGTTGAATGCCGGTGCTTTCACACTCGTTCAAACACTGAAATCACTTGGGTTCACTGTTGCACTGGTATCGGGTGGATTCACTTTTTTCTCACAGAGAATTGGATCGCGTCTCGGAATCGATCATGTCTATTCCAACGAGTTGGAGATTGTCAACGGCAAACTAACGGGCGAGGTAATCGGACCGATTGTCAATGGCGATATGAAGTTGACGGTATTGAAAGAGTTGTCGCGACATCTCGCTCTCGGACAACAGGAAACAATTGCTATGGGAGATGGATCGAACGATCGATTCATGGTGGGACATGCACATCTCGGTATTGCTTATCACGCCAAGCAAATATTGAAATCTTCAACGCCTTTCCATATCAATCATACTCCACTTCACACACTATGTCTTTTCCTCTCGGCGACCATTCCACATCTAAAGCAACAAGACTCTGAAGTACGACGTCAACTTCTCAACCTAACAACCAAAGAGAATACTCAATCCATTCATCAAATCACAGAAAACTCTGCATTACTTAATCAATATGCTCATCAATTGAGAATAAGTCCTTCTCAATAAAATACATTAAAAATACAAAAGTAAATCATTAAAAAAGAAAAGTGTAGTATTTTATTATTTAAACATGATTAAAATTACATTATTAAAAAAAAAGGTTTAGAAATTATTACAATGGTGGTTTCAATTTAAAGAGTACTATATCCTTGAGACCATAAGTATAATCCATATGAATTGAATATAACTAATTCTGGCATTGCTGGAATAAGTACAATGGTTCTGTCCGTTGCAGATGAATAATCATTGAGAGTACCACTGGAATCAATCATTGTCTTCGCATTGGACGAACAAGTAGTTGTTGTATCATAGATCAATTGATAGGCTCCGGTGGAACTTGACCAACCATGTTTGCAAATTTGAAGATTTGGTGGTGATTCTTGAATGATTTGGTTCGTGAACATATTTTTAAGAGTATATATGTTTGAATTGATTTGGAAACTTAGGAATCTATTTTGGTAAATATTGTTTGTATTTGGTTGAAGTGCAGAGTTTCCATAAACTTTGGAGTTTCCAAAATATCCATATGTCAATGATCCTTTTGTTGAACGCAATACAATTGCCCAATCCGATGGTTGATCGCTTCCTGGAGCTGGAAGTTGGAGATATTGAGATGATTCTAGGCTGGTTGTGCTCCATTTACCAAAGATATGACAAGAACTTGATTGTGTTATTGAGTTTACAAAGCAGAATGAATTCGTTTGCATACTGTAATGAACATATATTCTGAGATCATCTTTAAATTGTGTAGGATATTCATATTTCCATAAAGGAGAAGATCCATGATTTGGATTTTGTCCATATAAATAAGCACCATATGCATTTCCATTTTTCTTGATTATTAAATAATCTCTTCCATTGGTTATGAATTGATCTACTCCAATATAATTATTTGTTGGATCATTATTGTCAATGAATGAACCTGGAATCAATCCAATCTTCATTGAAGTTGGATATCCTAATTTCGACCAAATCATTTTGCTTTTAGAGTTTTGAACGATCAATCCGTATGGTATGCCGTAAAGATTATTATCAAGAAGATTGAGATATTGACCTCCAAGATTCCAACATCCAATTGCTGTATAGGTTCCAGATTTACCATTCAAAACAACATTTCCATCTGATTGAATTGTAATTGAATATGGTCCTGATGTTGAAGTTGACACACCAAATGAATATACTTCAGAACTTCCATATTTTAGTGTTAAGTATCCATTTCCTTGAGAGTTGATTGAGAGCGATGAACTTGATGTCTTGAGTGTTCTACCTTCTGGAAGTGTTGTTGGACATTTCAATCCAAGTGAATCTAAACATGCACCTGGGAACAATGGAATATAAGTTATAGTTTCAACTAAAACTGAACTTGGCTATATTATTATAGTGAAATAATTAATAAAAAATGACACAATTAAGTGTAAATTATATGTTATTTTAAACCACTTACATAATTCCAAATTTGATTTTGATTTGATGAATCACATGTTTTGAATTCAACAATATTTGAGACAGTATTGAGTTGAAGACAAAGTGAAGAAATATATTCTTGAATTGTGTATCGTCCATTTGTTAATTGATTGAGAATATTAAAATTGTTTTGTGGTATTGATGTTGTTCCAATCAATGTTGTTGTTTGACTGTTCAAATACATCTTTGTTTGTGGATTGTAAAGATGTGGTCCAAATGAATCATATTTCAAATACCAGAATTGTTGAAGATTCGATTGATCACATGTTGAAAGTGTTACTGATGATCCAGATGTTGTTGGTGCCATCAAACAACTTTGAGATCCCATATTTTGGATCATCTTATATTCTAAATCTTGATATGAAAGGAATGATGTTGATGAATCACTTGATGTATACCAAGCAATACCTTCTTTTGTCCAACCCGGTAAGTTTGGAACAATTGAATATCCATACACTAATCCTGATCCAAATGTTGGAATTTGAGTTCTTGAATATCTATAAACTGGTTTTGGTGAAACTGTATCATCGAAAGAATTATAAGCAAGAAAAGCTATACCATCATATACCCAACCACTTGAAGTGAATGAACTTTCCGTTGTATAATAGAATCTATCACCATTTGATTGAGTAAATTTGAATCGATAAACAATTGATTTCTTTGAATCAGGATTAGCTTCGGGTACCATAATTACAGACCATGGAACTTGGAATGCTTTGAATGAGTTTCCGCCGTATAGCCATCCAATTTTCTTTAAATTTATTGGAATAAAATTTACACTTCCAAGTGAGGCACCATTATTTGAAGTAGAACTCTTATCATTGAAATTATTATCAAATGACCAATATCCAACCAAATTTGGTTCATTTCCAAAAATATTTCTATTCATGGTATTTAGTATTTGTGTTTGAGTGATTGCAACATTCCATAATGTGACATCATCGATAGATCCATCAAAGTGTGGTTCAGTTGCTATATTTATATAATAATGTGCACCAATTAATAGTGAATTTGTTGATCTTGCACTCAAATTTGAACCTGTAGTAGTTATTGTGAGTTTAACAGCATCTAACCAAATTTCCAATGAACCAGATCTTCGAATAGCAGCAACATGATGCCAATTTCCATCAAATATTTGTGTTGATGTTGATGTAGCTCGGAAAAACCCGAAACCATTATCAATTGTGAAAATAATGACACCATTTGTATTGATGACAATTCTCCATCCACCATTGTCAGCACTGCTTCCAGCTTCAGGTTTATTTGACATGATTGTTCCTGGTGCAGTTGTTTGGACAAGAGATGTTGCTGAGAAATCAAAGGTTCCAAAATCATAAGCACTTTTATTTGGAATATTGATTTGACTTGTAGATCCAATCTTAGCCGCAAAATCTGTAGCTGGAGAATTTGGAAGACTAAAGAGGAAAAAAAATTATTAATTTAAATTTTACATTTAAAAATTATTTAAAATACAAACTTGTATAAATATCTATATTCACCATTTGATTCACCAATAGAATATTGAGATACTGCAACTGGTGCAAATAATGAAACTGGGTAACGGAAGTCAACATCATCAAAGGCAAATGATATTCCACTCAAATAAGAATTTCCTAGTGAATCAATGGAGTAATCATATCCAGGATCTACGATATCTACAAGACAATTACCAGGATATGAAGAATCCATTGTTACAGCCTTGGAATCTGTAAAAACCTGACCTATTATATCTGTAGCACCAGTGTCGGCATAAGAGAAAGTTATTGAAAAAATATGATTTGGGTCAGAGGTAGTGGAGACTGAAACTATTGGAATTTGTCTTAAAAATAATGTTGGTTTTTGTGTAACATAATTTCCTAAAGTACGACCAATAAGTTTTGTTGATCCATCATTGTATTCAATAAAGAGTCCAACTATACCAACAAATTTATGAATATAAGGTGTGATTTTGGACATCATTGTTGTCTTTGATAGTTTAGAAGCTACAATTTCAGGTCTATACAATTTCTTACACATTATATTCATACACATGGCAGCATTACCATTGAAAACACCCGTGAGTTCTGATAAAAGAATATGAGAAACTGGGCCAATTGATCCACCAGTTGGATATAGCTTGACATCAAAATATTTCCAATTGTATGAGAATAATGTTACTGACAAATAGAAATGATTGAGATCTGTAGTAATCTGATTCCATTGTGAAGGTGGAGTATATCCATCTTGGAATGGTATTGATTGAATTCTTCTGTTTATAACTGAATTTGAATAATCGGTATAACTGATAATCTTTGATTTCATCAAAGTATCATATCGAGCTTTAACAGATTGACTCCATCCCAATTGATTTCCATAAGTTACACCATCTCGAATGAATGATAAATATACATTTGCAAATTGAGCAAACAATGGTAAGAGAGTTGTTTGGAATTGTTGAGTTTTAAAGAGTTGTTCTTGACGAATCACTTGGGTAACACAAGAAATATAAACTGAACTTAGGTATTCGGCAGTTGAATCTGGATCAGACATTGCAGCAAAATAATATTCATCCATCAATTGAGAGAATCCAAGTAATTCCGATTGAACCAGAGCATAAGTTGCATTATCAATGCTCCTATCGATTGCAACCTGAGCATAGACTAGGATACTATCCCAAACGGCTTGTGGGTTGGCAGCTTCATTTGGGAACAAAGAATTGACAATAGCAGCTGTCAAAGGTGGTGGAATTCCAGTTAGCATTGAGACTCCTACTGATATTGAGGCAGTTATTAGATTCCTAGTAATCACGAATGTACTAGGCATCTTAACCTTCGTATCACCATGGACTTGATGATTAAAAACTATTATTGTCAAAACAAACAAAATTAATAATATATATAAACATTTCATTTTAAAAAATATTTTGTAATACAATTTGATTAATCCACGGTGGTGATGTTACATTTATACTAACTCTATGATCTTGAGGGAATAGTATTTCAAATGAGGGATGAAATATATAAAGTGATTGGTGTTTATGATTTAAATAAAAGGAATCAGTTTTACCTTTTTAAGAGTTTGTTTAGAAAATAATTATCCAAAAATTGTGATTTAGCAGCAGTAACTGTTAACCAAAATATTATCTAAAATTAGTTTTCACTTCAAAATTTAATATATTAGTTTATTTTTCCATTCTTTTAAAAATCTTTAGTACCAATATTATTGAATATTTTTTATGACAATTATCTTTAAAGAATTAAATTTAAAATACTATCTATCTTTATTGTAATCTCATACCACATTTATTTTGAGATATTGAAAAACTTAAAATAGAAATTTTATAAAAATTAAATTGTTTAATCCAAAATCTTGTTGTAACCCTACTTGAAATACAACATACATACGTGGTCAACTGATTTAAATTTTTGGGCTCTCTCTGAAAAAAATTGACCCAAAAACTATTGTAAATTTTTGTTTTTTTTTTTTAGTTCCATTATAATGAAACAATCAATCAATCAATCAATCACTTGTATTTTTAGAGAATAAATTCTTTGTTACCTGTCAACTACACAACTTCTTTTTGATTTCAATGATTCAGTGTTTTGAAGATCTCCAATCAAATGTTTTCTAAATTTATAATCATGGGTGATTTAATTTGAATTAAAAAAAAAAGTTTGATCACTTTACAAAAAACTATGATAGGTCCCATTAGGTTAGCATTCAAATGAATTTGTTCTCAATTGACAGGGTATCGCTAACTATAATTCGCACACAAAACTAAAAAAAAGTTATTAATTCCTTAATGTTTTTTTATATTAAAAATTAATATTATCAAAGGCATGACAAATTCTGTATGATATAGGTACAATTAATATTAATTTTTATTTTCTATACTTTCAATTGTTTAATATACTGATTTTGAAAATAAAAACAAGTTCAATAATAATAGACAAACTCTAAAGAAAAATAGTTTTTTTTTTATTACTAAAACCCTTTCAATTTTTACATCAATATATCATATAAACTCAATTTAATTCTTTTGTTATTTTTGTTGATTATTGTCATCTTTATCATCATGTACTCAGAAATATTAAATTTTAGAATGATTTACATATTTTAAATATAATAGCCTTAGAGATTTAAAATTTTTCTTTAGACTTGTTTTAAATTTAAAAACATATTTCAAAAAAAGAATTTTCACAAGTGTACTGTGAAAAATTGAATATTCCTTGTTAAAAAAATAAAAAAAAACAAACTAGAACTCAAGATAAAAAGAAGAAATAATGGAGTTATTGTTGTAATTATCCTTCTAGAAATTTAATAAATTAAAAAAATGATGAACAACGATTATTTGTTTCTATCATGAAAAAAAAGCAAAATTCGCAAATCAATTAAAAAAAAAAAAAAAAAATTCCTTTTTTGATCATAACACATAATGTTGTTGATATTTTTTTAATTATTTATTTTTTAATTTTTTAATTTTATTTTTTATCATAAGTGACATGTTTGATTGGTTAAACGGTTTTTATTTAGTTTGAACTAAAAAACTATTACAATTAACAATTAAAATATCTTTATAAAAAAAAAAAAAAAAAAACAAAAAAAAAAAAGATATATCTTAATATATATTTATTTAATTTTATTTATTTAAAATAGATAAAAAACAAAAAACAAAAATATAGTTAACTATATATATATATATATTGTAACAATAATAATAATAAGAAGTAAAAGATGAGTAAGTCACTCTCAAAGAGTGGAGGTAGTAGTGCTGCTGGTACACCTGTTATTAATGGATCTTCACAGAGTACTGGTGGTGGCAGTGGCAAGGATTCGATGACGAGAGAGGAATTCGAGAGGCTAAAGATGATACAGGAGCTGAAGGATGAATACGAGAGGAAGATTAGTACGATCGTTTCGTGTCTACAAGAGAAATCAGAGGAGAACATCGATTTGAATGCCAAGGTGGAACGACTGGAAAAGATGATGGCCATTCGTGATACCAATCACGAGAAGGTGGTGGAAGGCATCCACGAGATCATCTCGCACAAAGACGAGGAGATCATAAGAGAACGCAAAAAGTCGGCGGAACTCGAGCGTCGTACTCATTCGATGAGTGAGCTGTTCAATGAGATGGCCGAAGACAATATAAAGCTGAAGGACATCCTCGAGGAGACGAGAAACCGAATGATTCAAGCACAGAAGGAGGTGAATAAGGAGGTTGCCAACGCGGTGAAACGCTCACAGACACAGCTACAGCAACAAGTACAAACACTACAGGTACAACTTCAGCAAACACAACAGCAGCTACAACAACATCAAAACAGTCCGGCCAACGGCAACGGTATAAAGCTGTTCTCGGGTCTATCGAAACTCGTCAATTCCACTGTGACGCAATCACAACAACAACCTTCTACCTCACCAAAGAAGTCGCCATCCAACAACAGCTTATCGGTTGTTACTAGCAATGCTAGCAATGGTGGTAGTTTAGAGTCGGTTTCACCTGGTTTGACTAGCCAGAAGAGTGACGGCAATTTGAAGGAACATATGCAGACGATGTTGACTACACAGGAGCAGATGATGGATATCAGCTTGGAGGAGATCGCTAGAAACGAACAGTATATGGGATTGGATCATCTGTTGTTGACTGACGACAAGTGGATGGCCAAGTTCCGTGAGGCACCGATGAAAGCAATCACCAAGTTGCTTCTGGAGAAGTTGATTGACCGTGTGGAATCGGACCAACAGAAATCGAGTGAAACCATCGAGCGACTGAGATCGTCGCTGCAATCGCTCGAGAGTAGAAACGATGAGTTGATGCGTGAGTTGGAGACCAACGAGAAGCTGCTGAAGGAAGCACAGAACTCGGCATTCAAGGAGAAGCAAAGAGGTGATGCATTCCGTGATAGCGCTGTAGAGTACGAAAAGAAGATAAAGGATCTCGAGACTAGAATGTGGGATAACTTGAACAAGGAAGGACAGCGACGTACCGATGCAGAGTATAACGCCAAACGTCTGAAAAAGAAAGTGGAAGAGTTGGAATTCTTACTGGAGGAAATGAAAGAGGATGATTCCGATGACGACGATTCCGACGATTCCAGTTTACTATCCGATGATTCAGATGATTCAGATAATGAAAAGAAAGATAAACATAAAGAAGAGGAAGAGGAGGATGAAGATGATGATAAAGATGAAGAAAAAGTTGAAAAGAAAGAAGAGGAAGAGGAAGAAGTAGAAGAGATAAAGAATAGAGATATAAGGACAAATCATATAAAAGAAGAAGAAAAAGAAGAAGAAGAAGAAGAAGAAGTTATAGAAAAAGAGGAGATAGTTGAAGTAAAAGAAGAGATAGTAAAAGAAGAAATAGTAGAAAAAATAATAGTAAAAGAAGAAAAAGAAGAAGATATATTGGAAAAGGAAGAAGTTGTAAATCATATCATTGTAAAAGAAGAGATAGCAGAAGTAAAAGAAGATAGTGATTCTGAAGAAGAGGAAGAGGAAGTAGTAGAACAAGATAAAGTATTAATTGAAAAAGAAATAGAAAAGAAAGATAAAGAGCCAATAGATGTTAAAGATATAGAGATAATAGATCCAATAAAACTTACACAGTTGGCATCGGAATCGTCGAAATTCAAAAGAGTGGTCAGAGAAGATGTAAAACCACAAAGTGTACCAACAGAAGATAAATTAGAATCACCAAGACAAAATAAAACAGATAACAATAACAATAATAGCAGTAATATTACAATAACTACATCTACATCTACATCAACTTCAATAACACCTACACCACCTGTACTAAATACTACTACTCCCACTCAATCATCATCATCACCACCATCATCATCAACATCAACATTAAAACAAACAATAACAAAAGAAGAATCAAATGATAGTCCTAATTCATCATCACCAATATCAACACCTGAAGTATCATCACCATCATCATCATCATCACAGAGTACAAGCTCCAATCAAGAATCAACCTCACCAAACAAACAACAACCAACTAGAAGTACCAGTTCAAGCCGTCTGAGTATAGGTGGAATCGGATCACTATTGAAGAAAGCAGTTCCAGGACACAGTAAAGATCACGACACCACCGATAGCGACTCCTCACTCTCACACAAAGAGAAGAAACAACGCGAGAAAGAACAAAAGGAACGCGAGAAGAAAGAGAAAGAGGAAAAGAAGAAACTTGAAAAAGATAATAAGAAACGTGAACTTGAAGAGAAGAAAAAAGAAAGATCAAAAAAAGATTAAATAGATAGATAGATAAGACAGAGATATATAATATATATATATTTTTATTATTTATTTTTTATATCTTTCTTTTTTTTTAATTTCACATTATATTTATAATTTTATTTGTAAACCAATAAAAATTAATTGAATAATTTTTACAAGAATCACTTTACTAGATCAGTAATCTATCAATAATATTTAAAAATCTTATCTTCTTTTAATTAAATTTAGATTTTCTTTTATTTTAATTATTAGAAAAAGATTGTTGATGTCAACAAGAATCGACGAATTCGGAAACAAACTTGATCAAAAAATAAAAAAATCAAAAAAATCAAAAAAAAAAATAAATCTAAATAATTATTCAATAATTTTTAAAGGTCAAAAACAAAAAAACACTTTTTTTATAAGATATTATTTTTATAAAAATAATTAAAAAAAAGGTAAACGGCGACCCCTTTTTTTTTTTAGATTCAAATAATAAACAAACAATGAAAATATATATATTACAAAAATTTATATTTATCTTAATATTTATAGGTGTAGTTTTTTCAGTACCATCGACTTGTAAGTTAGTCAGTTAGTTAAAGTTTACTTTTTAAATTTCAATTCCGATATTCATTAAAATATTTTTATTATTTTAGTAATCTATACAATTTCACAGGATGAATATAATATTGGAAATCCATTTTCACCAAGAGATTTGATTATAGTTGTTACAGATATTAGTCCACAACGAATAGCTTTGAATGGGTTGAATTTAACTGATTTCCAAGGCACTTCATATCTTACATCACAGACATCTTGTACACCGATATCTATTTCTGCACCGTGCACCTACAACATTCCACTGGATAGCTACAAATCTATGGTACCTCCTTTCACGTTGAGAGGAATGAACGGTGTCGATATTGTTCCGATCGAGATAAACTTCTTCAACGGCTACAACCTTATAAACAATCAGGTTGTGGATTTCGCTCAGTATCCCCAGAGGATAAGACCGTACGGTATCAACATTTGTCAAGACAAAGAGATATTAACCAAGTATAGTCCCGATCCATACGGATATTTACTCGGTACAAGCAATTCGAGAGCAACTCTATTTCAAGGTACAAGTGGTTCCGGAAGATATTTGAATACCTATATCAACATGGTCGGCAGTTCCTACCAATTGAACAGCTCATCTTCCTTGCTTTTTGGTAATGCGGTAATGAAAGGACAAGTAATTTCATGTATAGATCCTGCACCTTTTGATTTTAATAATCAAACTATGGTCTCTGTAAATTATATGGCGCTACCAAATCAACCATATACTTTATTGGATGTCAATGCACCTAGTAGTAATATTATAGGATTCACTTCAATCTCGGGATTCAACACTTATATCAATTTCTATAGAGGTATCGCAGGTTCTTCTTATCGATCGTTATTGATTCAGACAGCTAGTCAGCTTCCAATCTATATACATATCGATAGTTCAAGTCATGCCTACACCATGCCAACTACTCCAGATGTCAGTATCACTTTCACGACTCCAGTCTTTACAACCACTTCCGATCCAACCACTACTATCTACCCACATTCTGTGTTTGCCGAACTATCAGAGACTGTCGCAGTGAAATGTAGTTTTTCGTTTTTAAATGGTTCTGAACGGTTGGTATCTGAAATTAGATTCTACGATGAATCGATCCTCAATTTACTGTATATTGGCAAAGATGATTTCAAAAAGAGTCCAAACTTTGAAGGTATTCTCAATATTCCAATTGGTTATTCTCTAGGTCCATACTATTTCACCATAGATATTGTTACATACAGTGGATCTACGAGACAATTAAGTGGTTCAGTTAATCTTTACCCAAAGTTCTCAGTTGTCCAAGGTGAAGTTAATCATGGCTATGATTTGCTCCACAAGAATCTGTTATCAAACTACACATCGATACCATTTGTATGGAGTCCAGCCAAGTTGGATATCTATCAATTGTTGCTCAACCAGACCATACAATCAAGATACTCTTTTTCATTCCCATACGGTTTCTATGGAAATAAAATCCAAGGTTCATCAGTCATTCCACTTCCAATGCCATTCGATACTCCAAGAGCAGATCTTCAATACAAAGTTACAACTTATAGTTCTTCCACTCTTTCCGTTTTTACCAATAACCTTAATTCTACAGCAATTCGTAAGATCTAGATTATATTAAACTAACTACAAAAATATATATACTAACCAACTTACTTACTAATTACTTCTAATTATTAGTTACCGATTGTTTGAATCCAATTGTTAATGTTGAAATATTAGAACCATCTAAAAATATTGATAGATATAGATTTTTAGTAAATGTTACCGATAACAAGTTGGGAATAAGGGAGAGTTTTTGTAATATATTATTTGGTCCTTATAGCTACACTCTTAATTCATCGAATAGAATTTCAGGAAATGCTGTAGTAGGTCAATATATAGTTAGCTCTGATTATTCAGCAGCATACAGATGTTCTACTCCAATTGTAATGGGATGTTATGATATTAGAAATAATTATTTCGTTGCTCAGACCGACCAGATGTGTGGAGACGTACCTTGCACTGACTTTGGAATTGTAAAGCCGTCGCTCGCTTGTGATTCCAGTATGGATCCCATTTACTTTACTAGACTCTCTTATTTCAGCTACGACTATTTCGATGCTGGAACTATCACTTTCACCATTGCCATCTCAGGTGTCGTACAATCCAAGTTCTCTGGTAATGCAACACTATATTTCTATGAAGATGAAGCCAATACCATTCCATTCTCCTATATTCCAAATGGTGTTGCATTGACAGCAAGTCAAAATACTCAACCAACCTCTAGTTCCAACATCTTGGTATCCAACCCCGTAGCTTTACCACTTCTTCCCAGAACCAAAACCATTTACTTTGGATTGAAATATGCAATTTCTTCAACAGGTCCATCTTTTACTTTGAAAACCAAAGATATCGATTACTTTGCCAAACAAGTTTCACAACTTTATCCAATTTCAAAGATTGTGATTAGAAATTCAAGTAAGTAACAAATTATAATAATATAAATAATATTAACTTAAAATAACTTTTTTTTTACTTTTTCTAAATTATTAGATTATCAACCACTTCCCAGTATAAAGATGGTTGCTACACAACAAAATCCATCAATTACAGCTCTTTATACAACTGGTAATTTCAGTTTAATTAGAAATGCTACATTTGTTTATGTTGATGACTACATCATTTATCCAAAATACTTGTATTATTTCAAAAACGACATTGCAAACATATTCACAATACAGCTTGGATCGGTTAGTGCTGGCAATAATTTTATTTTATATTGTCAGTCGATGTGTGATCTCTATGACAACTGTCAAACATTCCCAAAGTATACTTATTTCACAAGTATCACCAATGCCACAGCACAATCGAAAGCATCAACCTATCCAACCATTCAGCAATTCACTATAAATACACCCAACCAAATATTGGATGTCAGTCAACTTACCAATCAATTCTCATACACTTTTACATTCACCACAACAACCGACTTGAATCCAACCTATCAAGGTCAATCAGCCAAGCTCTATATCACAGAGAACGACTCTTACGATTCAATAGAAGCACTCTTACCTCTTCCTACTAAATCTGGTGATACCTATGTATATAATGGATTTTTCACATTGCCTTATAGTTGGGGTCTTCGAGGTGTGAAAATATCGGCATGGGGTTTCATTGACACCAACCTGAATGCCTTTGGATTTGACAGTCTGAAACCCTCTGTTATAGTTACAATCAGCAACAACACTGCTATTACATCTGCAGTGATAGATTTACAATCAAACTCAATCAAAGTAACAGGATCCAATTTATATTATTCAATCTATAAATTCCAAGGTGTTCCAATCACTCCAATCTTTGAGAATAGTTATACTATTCATTTACCATTGACCGGTATCACCTATAGTACAGATAAATTCCATTATCTTGAATTTAATAATGAATTCTATAGATTAACTACACTATGTAAGTAAAATAATTAAAAATTTAATTTGTAATTTCTGACTAACAAAGTTCCATTTTAAAAAGCTTGTCCAATGAATTGCAGTGGAAATGGTGATTGTTTAGTAAATCAATGTGTTTGTAAAGATGGATTCCAAGGATTGGATTGTTCGATTAGCTCTACATTTACATGTAAAGATAATTGTACGAATAGAGGTGATTGTATTGACCAGTTGTGTCAGTGTAATAGCGGATACTCTGGTGCTTCCTGTGAGATTGATAACACCCAAACAAAGATAGATATGAAGTTGACAGAGGTAGCTGCTCAGACTACTCTGACCAACTTTAACATTACTACTTTGAATTCGAGTCAAGTCCTTACAGAACAATCACGTTCAACCACTTACAACATCTCGATCTATGCAATCAACGAAAAGAATTCAGACGATGATGTGGTTGCTTCTTTGGATTTGAAATGGCAATTGGTGTCATCGCCTTCAGAGAATTCAACACTCTATAATCTAATGAATGCTCCGAATTCATCGATCATTTCGGTTAGAATCGATAAGTATATGGAGGGAGGCTCAACGGTTTGGGCCAATCAAACAATGAAATTCCCAGCTGCAGCCATTAAGTATACTGTGAATATCACTGGTTATCAAATGCAAGGACCACTCAATTTCTTGGAGGTGGTATTCTCAACCGTTTCCTACGGAGAGTGTTCAGTGGTACAGGACAATAAGATTTCATGGGGTGCAGCATCACTCGATGATATGCATTACTTTGTAATTCCACAACACCAGATGCAATGTTACGGTCGTTTCCCTAATAGCTTGATAGTCGACGGTAGAATTACATCGACATCCAACAAGATCATACAGAAATCAGAACCAGTTTTAATTGCATCACGTATTCCATATTTCCAGAACAGTGCAATAATAGATCCAGATTTTTCAGTCCTGGTAAATTACGACCAAGAGAATGAAGGTGATGGTGGATGTGGTGGTGGCGGATCCAGTAGAAAGCCTTATGTAATTCCATTGATAGTAGTTGGATGCGTCATATTTGTAACAATAGCAGTTGTTTTTGCTGTAGTATTACTTAAGAAAAACATGTACATTAGAGAAAGAATAGCAGCAATCAAATCGAAATCAATTAAAATGAGTAAAAGAACCAATTAAATAAAATTTTGTAATAATAGAAATTATTAATTAAAATTTTATTTGTTTGTTAACTATTACATATTATTTGAGATGATCCATTTGTTGTAATTTTACATTGTGTATCTATAAGGATATGCTGTTGGTTTGAAGGTTGACCTGTACAATCTTGATTTTCAAATTTCGAGATTGTTAATTCGGTAGAGTTGCATTGTACAACGGCACTATTTGTACATATGCCAATGGTTTTAAGTTCAACATAATAAGGATCATTCTGACATGTTGAATTGAAATAGTTGCTACTTCCAACGGTCGATGGTATGTCTGTAGGTAATTGTTCGATACATGAAAAGCCAGTCAAACTATTACAACCAAGTTGAAATTTCATAGTGGAAGGTGAACCTTCACATTCTGTATTGTTATAATTCGAAAGTGAAGCTATATTTGTCTGAGAGTTACACGTTGCCAAGATGCCTTGAAAACATTGATTCGTTTGATAGAATACTGAAGTAAGAACAATGCCACTACACGAAGGTTGATCGAATTGCTGAACAAGTAAATAGTTATCAACTGAACAACCAGATTCTAATATTAATAAAGTTAAACTAAATAATATTATTAAATATTTGTTCATTTTGTAGAAAAAACAAGCAAAATGATCACAAAAAAAAAAAAAAAGGTGTGCGATTCCTTGTTTCTAGAAAAACAAAAATATTTTTATTTTTATAGATGGAAACTAGTATTATTAATAAATCAAATAGATTAGTAAATTTATCATTTCTTTTATTATCAAAGATTATCAATTATTTAAAAGATAATGTAGATAGAATAGTGTTTACATTAGTCTGTAAAAGATGGTTCGATGAAAGACATAGATATCTAACTTTCAACTTTTAATACTGATCATTTTCAAAGACCGCTCAAAGTAGAAGAAAAAGATAATATGTTTTTGAATTCATTTAAATCAATATACATAGATTCGATCAATAGAAAGAACAATTATTGTCTTTTCGTTGAAAAATTAGTTGTTCGCAATAAAGTTTTTGCTATTTCAACATGTAAGATATTTTAATAGATATAACCATTGGTCTACAATACTAACCTATCAACAAATATTACATTAGTGCAGCTAAGAGAAATGAATGAGATTCCTCCGATTGTCAGTTCAATTTTTCTCAATGTTGATGATTCAGATTTAGAGCCAATCTACCAATTAATATCACGATCTAACATCACCAAGCTAGACAATTGTCAATCGCTAAGATATATCTTACCAGAGAGTTTGACTTCTCTATCATTCAGATATGATTTTAATGAACCATTATCAATTCGCTATCCACCGCCACATTTGAAATCTCTAAACTTGGAGCTGACATATTTCGATAAGCCAATCAAAGAAGGTGATCTTCCAAAAACACTGGAGAGATTGAAACTCGGATATTCTTTTAATCAACCATTTGAGCCAGGTGTATTACCACCATCGTTGAAAATTCTAAAATACCAAGGTAATCATGCTCTTAGAGTTGGATCATTACCTCCAAATCTAAAGAAATTCAAGTATTATGGTAATGACATACACTAATCGAGGATGGAGCATTGCCATTGACATTACATACATTGAGAGCATCAGTATTATGGCTACCATCAATCAAATCATTGTCAAATCTTAAATCACTATCAATTTTCAATGGTTTTCAAACAATTGATACAAGTTACCTTCCATCCTCACTCACAAGACTCAAAATTGCGACAGGAAGATTAAAATCAAAGATTCCATCTATGAAAAATATCTGTTCAATTATAGCAACATATGATATAGACGAGATATTCAAAGATCGATCACAATATCAATTTGAATATCTAAAGGTTATTTCATCCAATCAAGAATCACTTGGTTTGAAAATGAAGCATTTGGAGATATCCATTTACGGAGATAAAACAGAAAACGTTAGAGGTCTTCCTGATGGAATAGAAACACTTACCATTGGAACTGATTATAGAGATTCATTGGTTATCGATGATATTCCTCCATCAGTTCGAAAATTAGTTATTCATTCTTTGGATTTCTTTAAAAAAAAAGAGAAAATTGAAGAAATTCTACCAAATTCATTACAAGAATTAGTTATTCTCCATTCTGGTATTATTAGTACAAAAGGCAACTTTGACAGTGATATTCTACCAGAATCACTCCAGTCGTTGACTCTACCATCAATTCAACTTCCCCAACCTCGAATCCCAAAAAATCTTGTTATGATACCATCTGGAGAAAACAATCTTTGGTTAAGAACTCTTGACGATCATCATTATCTCTTTTTCACTGAACATCCAAACTTTATATCAGCTATTGTTGATGAATTACAAATTCCAAAAATATTTGCTTTATATAAATCATTTAAAATGATATCAAAATAAATACATGCTTAAGAAACAACTAATTAGTTTTTTTTAAAATAATTCGAACAATTATTTAAAGATCAAATCGATTTGAACTTTTCCATGCATATTTTAAAGATGATATCATTCAACAACCAGAACTTTCAGCAGAGATCAAGAATCATTAGTTTCATAGTTGCTTTTTTAGTCGATGTTGTTGAGAAGATAAAGTTGCAGATACTTGTTTAATTGAGTGTGTGTGGTGTGTGTGTGTGGGTGTGTGTTAGTGTGTGAGTCCAGTTTAAACAAAAAATAGCTTTTTTGGTACACAAGTGTATATCAGGATAAGTGCTACAAAATTATTAAACAATATGCGCGCATTGAGGTTTTTATTTCAAAAAAGAAGACGCCCAATGTGGGGCTCGAACCCACGACCACACGGTTAAGAGCCGTGCGCTCTACCGACTGAGCTAACCGGGCGCTGATGATAAAAATTTTAATTTTTAATTTTATAAAACTTTGAAATTTTATATCTTTTTTTTATTTTAGTTCTTTGTTGAAAATTTATATTGATAAATAAATCCAATTTTTTTAACATTGTAATAATTTTTTATTAAAATTAAAATTAAGTTAACTTTAAATATTTCATTTTTTTTTCTGTTTACTTTCTTTATTATAATAATGAAAGATAAAGATAAACAAAATTTATTTATTAAAATATTTAGAATACATTTTTTGAGAGATAAGATATTTGAATGTATCGAATCGATTGGGCAAACAGATTCAACCTCAATCAAAGGTAGACATCTCATTGAGCAACAATCAATAAATCTTGCCATTAGATATGGAATTACAG
Source organism: Heterostelium album PN500 (assembly GCF_000004825.1). Lineage (NCBI taxonomy): Eukaryota > Evosea > Eumycetozoa > Acytosteliales > Acytosteliaceae > Heterostelium > Heterostelium album. The sequence goes on along the minus strand of NW_008805070.1, from coordinate 2,153,175 downwards.
CACTCTTCAAATCATTAATCAACGATAACCTAAAGTTGTTCATGGAAGTTTCAGGGATCGTACAGATGGCACCTCCAATTATACCTCAAGACATAAGCAATACCGTGAACGTTGATACCAATTGGTTCATGACAGGTTTCGATCAATTCATAGTTTCCCAACTTTCTTTCACCATTGAAAAGAAACAATTTGCAATGACCGAGTTCCTATTGGATAGGTTTCCTACTTTGAAGATCGATTGTATGCCACATTCCAACCTGGTGGAGAGTGGTAACATCTCGATGCTATTTAAATACCTCGATAAATACTCTGCCTTTTACAATGGAAGTAGGAGTTTGAAATTCAGTATGAATGTAAGCATCGAGGATCAACTGGATATGGGAGAGCCGCTTCACACTCTCTTACCAATGGTTATGAGACACGGTGATTATGAACTAGCGAAAACTCTTGTCGATAGATATTTCAGCCAGAGCAACAGCGAGAGAGTCATTAAGCGATTGTATAGCGAAATGAGTGGAACTGTTCGATTCGAGATATTCAAATTGTATCATCAGAGAAACCTGTTGGATCCAGCACATTTCCAGCTGCATTTGAAAGGTGCTCTAGAAAGTCGAAACTTTGAAATAGTTGAATACATGAATCAATGTCATATGTTTGGAAATCTTAGGAATAATAATATAGAATGTATATTATTGTTTTGTGATTTACAATTAATTAAAAAGATATTCCCAATGAATACAACCGAGAGATATCATATAAGATCTGTATATATACTGGCCAGAGAACAATTGGATTTGGAGTTTTTCTTGTATTTTCATCGGTATGACAACACCATCTTCCAAGACAACAATAAACTCTTGATTCATCTACTATCGAATCCAAACAGTAAGGAGATTGTCGAATACATCTTTAGCAACACTGACCAATTCGTGAATAAAGGTTTTCAATGGTATATTCTATCAATTCATCCAACACTTCTTACACTGGGCTTATTAAAAACCTTGATGGAGCCAACCAACAAAGTTTCAAAACTAGTGGTTTTCGATTATAAATCAATACTTGGAGATGCTATTGCATGTGGTCGAAACGATCTAATAGATTATCTATTCTCTATACAAGGTGACTTGGTGTATCAACAGATAGAGATGAACTATCAATATGCTCTGAGCTGTGCAATTCATTATGGACGTGAAGAAGCAGTAGACTGGCTTCTTACTAATCACCTATCATCGATTGATTCAATACCAATACCAAGAGAGTCTGTCGATATAGATGATCATCTCTACCTATCTCTCTATGAAAAAGTTGGATACTCTGGATTGAGAATGCCCTACACAGTTTTGATTTCCAACAAACATCATCAGAATTTCAGAACGGTATTCAAACAACTTCACAGCCAGAAAGCTATTATCCTATCAAACGAGCAAAACAATAATACCTTCACGAATGACAAAATTGTCAAAAATGCCATGGAAACAGGATCGTTGGAATGGCTATACTTTATTCTATCGCTGACCGCCGGTTATTCTGTATACGGCAACTTCCTAAGCTATGGTTGTACATCGATTGAGATGCTCGATATTCTCATGGAACACCGTGCAGTAACCGCGGAATCTGCCCTGCATGCCTTCATCTACGCAAAGCGATACCCGATGATTCGTCACATCATTGAAAACTACCCGTCACCCGGCCCCCCACCGCTCTACCCGATCGAGGGGATCATGGGTTGTGGCAACCTCGAAATTTTCAAACTGGTACTAAGCAAACACCGAGCCAGACTATTGGAGTTCTTCAATAAGACCTACTGGAATTTTGCACATCCCAAGCTAGTTCCATACCTAATCGAAAACAATCTCTGGAAACACTTGAAGTATGTCGACGTATTGACTCGCGCCATCACCGATAACGAGCCAACCGTTGTCCGATGGCTGTACAACTATTTCTCCACAAACAACATCGAATTGGCATCGGTATCTAAAAACTCTGTACAATACACACTGGAGAACAATATTTTCGAAGGCATCGAATACCTCTTTGATCCACGCTACAAACTGTTCACCTATAACCATCAATACACCATCCAACTACTAAATGAATCATATCGTATTGGCCACATCATACCAATGACTAAACTACTAAATTATCTAAAACAACAACAAGAACAACAACAATCACAATCACAACCACATCTTCAAGCAATAAGACAACTATCTATTTAATGATCGTTTTTGTATAAAAAAAAAAAAAAAGTGATCATTTTTCATTTTTTTTTTTTTTTTTTTCATTTTTTTTTAATCTGATCGTGTGTGTGATCATTAAGTAACATAACTGTCAGTTTTGTTAATATATTAGTCATATCTAAATATCATTGTATTATACATAATCACCTAAAATAAAAATAAAAATATGACATCAACAATAGCACCTGTAACTAAAAGTAAACAATCTTTTTTTATTTAAACTAGTTATTTTAAGAGACTAAAATAATAATTAAATTTATATAGAAGTAACACAGTATTTTCACCCGGTGATTGCGTTGATCGGATTGAAACTACCAGCAGATCTATCAAAGAATCCAAGAAAAGTACAATGGAGCGATCAGAGACCACAGATTCATAACTTGATGTTTGCGCTACACTATCCACAGTCAGATGTTTGCAAGCAGTTTGAGAAGCATTTCAATCTGTCGGCTACCGATTTAAGCGAGTTGAAAGAGAAACTGAAACCACTACAGATCATTAGAAGAACTTTTGAATATGGATCGACACATCGTCGTGACTACTGGGCATTCTACCAGACCAAAATCATACCAGGCACCCCAAAAACAGCGGCACTCTTTACATTACGTGAAGAAAAAGTAGATCAAATGGTACAGATAATGCAAGATTGGGTAAAAGATAAGAAACTAGACATACACATTCCATTCTCGAAACCATATCTCTGGACATTCGAAGTGGAGCACGATTCTCGTGTCATAGATATTCCAGTAAGAGATACACCTTTCTTTAGATCAAGACCAAAACCAAGCGAAACATCATCATCATCATTATCATCATCAGGTGAATCAAATAATATTGAATTATAGATAGATAGATAGATAGATAGAGAGATAAATAAAAAGATAGACAGATATAGGTTATAATATAGTATAGTATAATAAATTATAAGATATATATATGAAAAAAAATAAATAAAAAAAAATAAAAAAGTTTATAATAATTATCATTGGTTGTTGTTAATACTACTTTCTTTCTTTCTTTTGTGTATCTTTAAACTTTATCAATATGAGAAACCGATTTACAGAGTGAACCCATGTAGAATGTCAGTTGTGGTTAGTGCATAGGGTGCCAATTACATCGCTTCGAGCCTAGACGACTACTTCCACTTGAGAGAGCCACCGATAGAATGCGCCTTCTTTAAAGCAGCAGTGATGTTGCCACCTGCCGAACACATATCGTTATCCTTCAACATGATCATCGATGAGATTCATGCGATACATGGCATATTTCTCAACCAAACGGAATCCAGGTGTAGTAATACATATAGGTGTGAACCATAAGCATAATCTTTTAAACTAAATTTGGTTTATCTAATATTCTTTCATCCGAAAAGATCTTTGAGCAATCAATATACTGATGTTTAATTATTATTTAATTTTTGATTTTTTTTTTTTTTTTAAATTGAAAATACAAAGCTTATATCATGATCTATAAATAGGAATACGACTCTTGAATATGTATTCATGATATTAAATCAATAAAAATAGTTTTAATTAAAAACTCAAATAATAAATAAATTTTTTTTAAAATTAATGCACAGGCGAAAGTTGTTGGGAGCCAGTTTTGTTTTGAGTTGTTCTTAAAATTAAATCAATAAAAATAGTTTTAATTAAAAACTCAAATAATAAATAAATTAGATTCTAATGAGTAGTAGATTCCTTTAATTTTTTTTATTTAAATGTTGTTATCTTTATTTAATTTTTAAATTAAAGAGTGCTATATCCTTGAGACCAAATAAATACTCCAAATTGGTCATATACTACCATTTCAGGCATTGAGGTAAGAAGTAAAAAGGTTTTACCATTGGGGAATGCTGGATTAGTTTGAATACTATATGTTTCTATCATTATCTTGGCATTGTTTGAACAATACATTGTTGAATCATAGTATACTTGATATATTGAATAAGTGCTAGTTGTCCAAAAATTTTTACAAAGTTGAAGATTTGCTGGTGATTCTTGAATGATTTGGTTTGAAAATACATTTTTAAGAGAATATTTGTATTGAGAGATTTGTAAACTTAGGAATCTACTTTGATATAGATCATATACATCTGGTTGAAGTGCATAGTTTCCAGGAGTTTTTGAATTTCCAAAATATCCAAATGTCAATGATCCTGTTGCTGAACGCAATACAATTGCCCAATCTGTTGATTTATCACTTCCTGGTGCTGGAAGTTGAAGATATCGAGATGATTCAAAACTTGGTGTGTTTTTAGTAAAAAAGGTTCCGCATATCATACTTTTTTGAAAAGTGTTGACCAAACATAATGAGGTTGTTTTGTCACCCATGTAATGAACATAAATTCTGAGATCTTCTTTGAATACTTCTGGATATTCATATTTCCAGAGAGCAGTTTGTCCTAAATAATTTGGATTTTGCGGATATAAATATGCACCAAAGGAATCACCAGAAGCTGTTTTCCTAACCGTTAAATATTCTCTTCCATTGGTTATGAATTGATTGACTCCAACATAATTATTTGTGGTGTCAATATCGTCAATGAATGAACCTGGAATCAATGCAATCCTGAATGATGTTGAATATCCTAATTTCGACCAAATCATCTTGTTTTGATTGTTTTGAACGATCATTCCATATTGTAAACCATAAAGATTATTATCAAGAAGATTGAGATATTGACCTCCAAGATTCCAACATCCAATTGCTGCATAAGTTCCAGTATTACCTTTCAAAACAACATTTCCATCTGATTGAATTGTAATTGAATATGGTCCTGTTGAAGATGTTACACCCAATGAATATACTTCAGAACCTCCCGGATTTAAGTGATAAATATCCATTTCCTTGAGAGTTGATTGTGAGTGATGAACTTGATGTCTTGAGTGATCTACCTTCTGGAAGTGTTGTTGGACATTTCAATCCAAGTGAATCTAAACATGCACCTGGGAACAATGGAATTGATTTCGAACTTTCAACTAAAACTGAACTTGGCTATATGAATTATTATTTGAGATATTAATAAATAATGATAAAATGAAAGTAGTATGAAAGAAACAACTTACATATTTCCAAATTTGATTTTGATTCAAAGGATTACATGTTTTGAATTCAACAATATTTGAGACAGTATTGAGTTGAAGACAAAGTGAAGAAATATATTCTTGAATTGTGTATCGTCCATTTGTCATTTGATTAATAAAAATATTAAAATTGTTTTGTGGTATTGATGTTGTTCCAATCAATGTTGTTGTTTGACTGTTCAAATACATCATTGTTTGTGGATTGTAAAGATGTGGTCCAAATGAATCATATTTCAAATACCAAAATTGTTGAAGATTCGATTGATCACATGTTGAAAGTGTTACTGATGATCCAGATGTTGTTGGTGCTGTTAAGCATTTCTGTGATCCAACATTTTGAATCATCTTATATTCCAAATCTGGATATGAAAGGAATGATGGTGTTGAATCACTTGATGTATACCAATCAATACCTTCATTTATCCAACCTGGTAAATTTGGAATAATTGAATATCCATAAACTAATCCTGATCCAAGCGATGGAATTTGAGTTCTTGAATATCTGTAAACCGGTTTGACAGATGGAGAAGGAATATCAATATTTGATCCATATATTTGGAAAGCAACACTATCATACACCCAACCACTTGAAGTGAATGAACTATCGGTTGTATAATAGAATCTATCACCATTTGATTGAGTGAATTTGAATCGATAAACAAGTGTTTTCTGAGGATCAGTGGCTGTTGTTGGATTTATAAATAATGACCATGGAACTTGGAATGCTTTGAATGAATATCCTCCAAATGACCATCCAATATTTGAAGATGAAGTAATACTTTGAGTAAAATCAATTACTCCAGATGAAGCACCATTATTGGAAGTTGAACTTTTATCAATGAAATTATTGTCAAATGGCCAATAACCAATCAATCCAAATTCATTTCCACCAATCATTTTCTTCATTGAATAAATAATTTGTATTTGAGAGAGTGAAACATTCCATAATGTGACATCATCGATTGATCCATCAAAGTGTGGCTCAGTTATATTATAATTTGCACCAATTAATAAAGGATTGTTTGAAGTAGCACTCATAAAATAATTTTGTATTTGGAATGATACAAGTTTTACAGCATCCAACCATACTTCTATTTCATTAGAAGTTTGAGATAATCTTCTAACAACGGCAACATGGTGCCAATTTCCATCTAGTATTTGTGTTGGTTGTGTTGTTGCTCTGGAAGATGAAGAACCATCTTCAATTGTAAAAATTATTACACCTTTTGTATTGATAACTATTCTCCATCCACCACCTCCAGCTTCAGGTTTCTTGGACATAATTGTTCCCGGTACAGTTGTTCTTACTAAAGATGTTGCTGAAAACTCCAAGTGTTTAAAATCATAAACACTTTTATTAGGAATATTGATTTGACTTGTTGGTCCAATATTAGCTGCTAAATCAGTTATTGGTGCACTCGGAAAACTTTAATTTTATCGATAAAAACAAATAATTTAATAAGTCGACATGAATATATTATTTAATTTTAAAAATACTTACTCGTAAAGATATCTAGATTCTCCATTCAATTCTTGATAATAATATTGTGAGACTGAGGATAATGAAGATTGAACTGGGTAACGGACATCAACATCATCATATGAAAATACAAGACCATTATTATATAATGCTCCATCAATATCAATAAGACATTGACCTGGATTCGATGACTGATATGTGATAGCATTGGAATTTATTGTTCCAAATAAAGTTTGAATTGTTGAATCAACATATTTAAATGATATTCCAATAGGAAAAACACCAAAATCAGGAATGGAAGTTGTTGAAACTGAGACTGACACAATTGGGACTTGTCTTAAATCATAAGTTTCCTGCGATGAAATTACAGCTATACCTCCAATATTCTTTGTTGATCCATCACTGTATTCTATTTTGAGTGCCATTATTATTTTTGATTGGAAGTATGAAGTGACTTTTGTTATAGTTTTTGTAGTTGTAGGGGTGTCAGTTGTTATTTGATCAACAACTGCATTCTTGATTGTCTCCAAGTTACCAGGTATCGTATCTTTAGCATCTACCTTAGTATGTCTATTTAGTGATAACAATGTTAAAACAAATAAATAAAAAATAAGATTTTTATATTTCATTGTTTGTGTTTTTTGATCTGATCTCAAACTGAAAGCTCATATTTATAGTTGACTCATTGGTTTTGAGGGAAATGACGAGTCAACTTTATCCCTTTGTTACCTTTCACACTTTCAACGAAATACTACGTGGCTGAATAAGTAAAATATTTTAGAGTATTTATAGTTGATAACTCCTTCTTGAAGGAAGTACCATTTATATTGAGGGACCTTACCCACTTTCAACTAAATGCTACGTAGCTGAATAATCATTTTTCACCCTTGAGAATACAACATTCTACCCTCCTTATCTATTGTTTTTTTTAATTTTCCTAATCTTGTATTAGGAGGTAAAAAATCAATCAATTTTAATTTCAACCAAAGAAAACATTCTTAAATCCAGATTACTTAAAATTAAAATTCATTTGACCCCCTTTTTTAGAAAGTACTGAATTTACTGTAGATAAGAAAATTTATTTTAAAATTATAATCTCATCGATCAAGATCTATTATTCAAATATTTTATTTTTATTTTTTTTTAAGGATTTTTCCATGAAACTGTTGTATTAACAATTTTTGTCACTGACCAAATCCATAAATATCTTGCCAGGTGGTTTATTCAAAAACAAAAAAAATTTGTTGGATTGGGATGATTTATTTTTTAATATTAAAATAAAAATATTAATAAATTATTAATAAGTAAATAATAAAAAAAATAAAAGAAATTTTATTTAACAATAATTATGATATGAATATAATTATGGTGTTGAATCATATGTTGTATACCAAGCAATACCTTTAGCTTCTATGTTTGTGTGTAGATTTGGTAATAATAATGTTACAACAAATAAAATAAATAAAAGATTTGTGTATTTCATTGTCTGTCTGTATGTCTATTTGAACGGAATGCGCTCCATACGCAAAGGATTCTATAAATATGAAATTAAATGTTAATCATTGAGGAAGTGACTTTACAAGGAGAGAGACCTTACCTACTTTCAACGAAGTACTACGCGGTTGACTAAGTAAAATCCAATACTACTGATCGATAGTCCTTTACCTTAATTCCCTTTTTTCAATAGGTTAATGAAAATGAACGTGAGAATACCACCTCTGTTTAAAAATAAAATTCAAAAATATTAAAATTTTCAAATGATGTTTCATTTTTGGAACAAAATTTCCAAAACCTGTGGTGATCTTTTGTGGAAAAACCAAACACAAAAAAGGTCTACAAAAATCAACAACACAACTTTTGTGAAAAAAAAAAACAAATTTTAAATGAAAAAATTGGGTCAACAAAAAAATAATTTTTTGTGGCTCCTCGAATAAAAAAAAAAAAAAGAAATGCCACGTTTTTCGTTCGTAATATTTACTGATACGCAGTTCACTGTCAATCTTCGAATTAATACAAGAATATAATGCACAGCAATATTTTTAAAGGATAATAGAATCAGTGATTTAGTAATAAATATCTAGAGGTAAGAGGCACAACATAATAATCGATCAAATAAACCTATATTAACAAAAGAATCTATTTTATCAAACAGAGAAACCACTTCTTGTTAAAGAGTGAGAAAGAAAGAGCTATTACCAGAATATTGGAGAAGTTAGATCTACGGTGGTCTATAGTTTAAACTACGTATTCGTAGCGCCGATCCTGCTACTCATTTCCCATAGCTCAGTGCATGTCTCACCACAGATCCGTTACTATGCATGTCCTTCCTACATAAACAATGATAAAGCCGGACGCAACATATACCAGGTTAGCGATTTGTGCTCATGTATTGGAAGGCGCTTCGTTCTTACGTGTAGCATCATCCGATGACAGTACGATTGGTACAACATCCTGTGTTCACAATAGCAACATCACAAACGACAGACTCTTTAATAACTTCCACTAGTAACAATACAGCACGGCATCGACAGGTAGATTTAGCGACAGCAAGCATTGGTGGCAACATGTTGTCGAGTATGACGACATCGGCAGCGACTTCCATCGCTTCGACATCCTCGTCTTCAGTACGACACTCCACTTCCACCTTGAGAGAGAGAATCCACCAATAGAACACGCACCATCTTACTGCAGCAGTGATGTTACCACCTGCCGACCAAACATGGTTATCCTTCAACATCATCGATGAGAGATCCATACGATGACCGTCGCAACCACCGACCAACATGGCATACTTCTCAACCAAATGGAACCCAGGTGTTGTCTTTCTCCGGCTACTTTTCCGTGCCACTTGAAGGCATCTACAATACCACACATATCCGAAACACATGTAGTAATACCACTCGATCTCAGCAGTATATTTAAAGACAAAAGTTCACCTGGCACCTCTAACCTCTGCTAATACAACAGGTCCATTTACAGGATTGAATTCTTCACCATCTTTAATATTCCATTTTACACTGAAATAAAAATAAATTGAAATTAACATTGAATAAAGTAATTATAGCAAAAGTGTGATTAATATTTTTATTCTTAGGTGCACCTTTGAAATTCAAACAACTTTTAATAGATTGATACCAAATTTATTTTATTCTTCTTTTATATATTCGTTTAAAGTAGTAAAGTTTATTTATGATGTACTTAAATAGTACTGTATCCTTGAGACCAAATGTATTTTCCGTCTTTGCTATACACAACTATTTCAGGCATTGAGGTAAGAAGTAAGAAAGTTTTGTCATATGGTTCTGCATTATTTAGTAGATTACCTGAATCAATCATATATACTAAGTTGTTATTGGTAGTACAAAATTGAACACCATCGATTAATCTATCATAGATAATTTGAAAAACTCCGAATCTCCAAAGTGATTCACTTTGACAAAAAATAACATTTGGTGGTGATTGTTGAATGATTTGATTTGAAAATAAATTCTTAACTGAATATTCTTCATTTTCTATTTGCATGCTTAAGAATCTACTTTCATATTGATACTCATAGTTCGGTTGGGTTGCATAGTTATTAAATGCCTTGGAGTTTCCAAAATATCCATATGTCATTGATCCTGTTGCTGTACGATATACAATTGCCCAATCTGTTGGTTGATCACTTCCTGGTGCTGGAAGTTGGAGATATCGAGACGATTGAATGTTTGGTGAGTTCAAGATTCTAGTGGGATAGCAAACAGATGTTCCTGTTGATGAGTCGACGAAGCAAATACAGCCTGTACCGTAACGAACATACATTCTGAGATCTTCTTTGAATTCGGTAATTGATATTTCATCATATTTCCAGAGAACAGTTGATCCAGAATTTGGATTTCCACCATATAAATATACCCCATATCTATCACCAGATGGTGTCTTCTTGACAATCAAATAATCTCTTCCATTGGTGATGAATTGATTGACTCCAAGATAATTTGTTGGGGTATCGAGATGGTCAATGAATGAACCTGGAATCAATGCAATCCTGAATGATGTTGAATATCCTAATTTCGACCAAATCATCTTGTTTTGATTGTTTTGAACGATCATTCCATATTGTAAACCATAAAGATTATTATCAAGAAGATTGAGATATTGACCTCCAAGATTCCAACATCCAATTGCTGCATAAGTTCCAGTATTACCTTTCAAAACAACATTTCCATCTGATTGAATTGTAATTGAATATGGTCCTGTTGAAGATGTTACACCCAATGAATATACTTCAGAACCTCCGGATTTAAGTGATAAATATCCATTTCCTTGAGAGTTGATTGTGAGTGATGAACTTGATGTCTTGAGTGATCTACCTTCTGGAAGTGTTGTTGGACATTTCAATCCAAGTGAATCTAAACATGCACCTGGGAACAATGGAATTGATTTCGAACTTTCAACTAAAACTGAACTTGGCTATATGAATTATTATTTGAGAAAATAATTAATACATTATTAATAATACAATAATAATTTTTAAAACCACTTACATATTTCCATATTTGATTTTGATTTGATGAATCACAAGTTTTGAATTCAACTATATTTGAAACAGTATTGAGTTGAAGACATAATGAAGTAATATATTCTTGAATTGTGTATTGTCCATTTGTTAATTGATTGAGAATATAAAAATTGTTTTGAGGAAAATATGTTATTCCTATTAATGTTGTTGCTTGTCTGTCCATATACATCATTGTTTGTGGATTGTAAAGATGTGGTCCAAATGAATCATATTTCAAATACCAGAATTGTTGAAGATTCGATTGATCACATGTTGAAAGTGTTACTGATGATGCAAATGTTGTTGGTGATGTCAAGCATTTCTGTGATCCAACATTTTGAATCATCTTATATTCAAGATCTTGATATGAAAGGAATGATGGTGTTGAATCACTTGTTGTTTTCCAAACAATACCTTCATTTATCCAACCTGGTAAATTTGGAATAATTGAATATCCATACACTAATCCTGATCCAAGCGATGGAATTTGAGTTCTTGAATATCTGTAAACTGGTTTGGTAGAAGGTATTACAGAATTTGGTGGATATACTTTGAAAGCAATACCATCGTTCACCCAACCACTTGAAGTGAATGAACTATCGGTTGTATAATAGAATCTATCACCATTTGATTGAGTGAATTTGAATCGATAAACAAGTACTTTCTCAGTATCAGTTGATGTTGTTGGATTCATAATTACAGACCATGGAACTTGGAATGCTATGAATGAATATCCTCCAAATGACCATCCAAAGTTTAATGATAATGTAAATGGAGTAAAATAAATAGCTCTAGATGCTCTAGCATCATTTACATTTGAACTCATATCTTTGAAATTATTGTCAAATGGCCAATATCCAACCAAACCTGGTTCATTTCCAACAATCTTTTTGTTCATTATTTTTGATATTTGTGTTTGGGTGAGTGCAATATTCCAAAATGATATATCATCGATAGATCCATCAAAGTGTGGTTCGGTCGGTTATATTATTATAATAATTTGCACCAATATATAGCATATTTAATGAATTAGCACTCAAATTGGAACCTGTTGTTGTTGTTGTGAGTTTAACAGCATCCAACCAAATTTCCAATTGACCATCGGATCTTCGAATAGCAGCAACAAGATGCCAATTTCCATCAAGTATTTGTGATGTTGATGAAGTTGATCTGTAAATACCAAATCCGTTGTCAATTGTGAAAACAATTACTCCATTTGTATTGATTACAATTCTCCATCCACCTTTGTTTGTACCTCCGGATGCAGGTTTATTTGTTATGATTGTTCCTGGTAATGTTGTTTGAACAAGAGATGTCACTGAGAATTCATTTGTTCCAAAATTATAAGCAACTGAGTTGTCAATCAGAATTTGACTAATTGGTCCGATAAATACTCCATAATCATTTGATTTAGGAATACTTTATTGATAAATTATAAAATATAAATAAAAATTTAATTAGTTAACATTAATGAATAATGTCATTATTAAAATAAATATACCTACTCGTATCGATATCTAAATTCACCATTTGATTCTTGATAATAATACTGTGGGACAGTAACTGGTGACGATGATGGAACTGGGTAACGGATATCAACATCGTCAAATGAAAATACAACAGGGTTTAAACCATTAATATCGACAAGACATTGACCTGGATTTGATGATTGATATGAGATCTCATCGACGGTTCCAATGGTCGCTGGAATTGTTGAATCAGCATATTTGAATGAGATTCCAAGACTCGAATTTCCAAAAACCGATACTAAAACAATTGGAACAGCTCTTAAAACTAAAGTTGTTTGTTGTGTTCCTGCTGCACTACCTACAAGCTTTGTTGATCCATCACTGTATTCAATGTTCAGTCCACTCAGGTGGTTAACACTATCAAAGTATGGTGTGATTTTTGACATGGTTTTGGGAGTTGTAGAATTGGTCACTCCTTCAACAATGGCATTCTTAAAGGTCTCCAAGCTATCAGGTATCGTTACTTGAGCATCTACCTTGGTATAAAGATTTAGAGATAACAATGTTACAACAAATAAAGTAAATAAAAGATTTGTGTATTTCATTGTATGGTGTATTTTGATATGATCTCCAAGATTTAAAATCTAAAGATTTAAAATCTAAAGATTTAAATTCATATTTATAGTTGACTCTTTGGTTTTGAGAGAAGCTATAATATCTCTTATTTTGATAGACTTGTCTATTTTCAACGAAATTCTACGTGGCTTACTAAATTTTTTTTTTCTCCTTTTTTTTGCACAACCACTTCTATTATTGGAAAGTAAAAATTTAAAACTCTAAAATTAATTATTTTTAGTTCTTTTGGTTTGTAGTGCCTCGAAAATGGCTGATGTGGTTCTCAAGAGCTGTTATTCTTTTTTTTTTTTTTATCATCGTGTTTATTGACTTTACTTTTAATATATTGTATTTGGTAATAGCACTTAAATTTAACAACTACAATAAACAATGATACAAAATAAAAGAAAGTATTTTTATAGTAAGAACCACACGATCATATAATATAGTTAGTAAATCTTTGCATTTTTAAGAGTGTACGAATAAGTAAATAAATAATATTAATATAAAACTACTTTGCAGTTAAATAACAATTAATTGTGTTATAACTTTGTCAATGATTGTTGAGGGTTTGCAAAAAAAAAAAAAAAAAAAAAAAAAAAAAAAAATAAGTAGATGATCTAACAAATGATGAAGAGATTGAAGTGTTGTATGGTGTTGTTCTTGATCTAATATTAAGAATCGAATAACCTTAATGTATATTAAACAAGTTCTTTGATAATTATATTTGTTTAAACATATTCTCTTGTAGTTATTGAAGAATGTTAAAATCAATTAAAACCCCACACCTGACCAGACATAGCAAAAATAGTATTCTGCAGTCGCCACAAACTTTTTTTCGTGCAAAAAAAAAAAAAAAGTGTGAACAGCAAGTGGTTCGCTATGTTGGTTTTTTTGTTTTTCTCACTAGCTTTAATTGACTTTTAACAGATGATTGTTATTATTATTGAATTGAATTGATGAATAAAATAATAAAAAAAGAAAATTGTAATTTAAATATATAACAATAATTTATATATAAATATTTATTTACTCTAGTGAAAGATTGAGAATATTTGATGGTTGTCCAGCAATAAAGACTTGAGCTGTATTTGGTAACTGATTTGAATAGGCACATTCGATATAACTGCTACTCTTGAAGGTCGTGCATGTCTGTATGTGGTTATCATAAACAAGTTTGACATAGGTTGTAGCTGCGTCGAATGTTACACCAAGGTCAACTGGAACAAAGTTTGTACCATAGAATAATAAGTTATTTTCATCACCAATCCTGTACTTGGAGATGGTTGGTGGAAGATAGGAAATGGTATCGTTTATTCCAAGATCAATCGATTGATCTGACACTGTTGCTGTAACACTCAGGTTTGCTCCTATACCAGGAGGAATGTAGCACTCTACAAAGTAATCGAATGCATTACAATCAATGTCGCTTGCTCCCACTGTGAACTCAACTTCTTCTGTTGAGATACCCCATCCATATCCAAAGATTTGAATCAATCCTCCCGAGGTTTTAACAAATGTATTGTTGAAAAGTGAAACGACTGGTGGAAGGTATGTGAACTGAGAGTTGACAGATTGATCTCCGGCTTGGATGACGAGTGGTTGGGTGAGTGTATCGAATTCCAGTGTAAAGGTAATCTCATCATTGGTGAAGTTGTTGATTTCAACGAGATCATCATCGATGTAGATGAGTGGTGGCAAGTCAGAGTCTTCAGGATTACCGAAACCATTACCCAGTACAATAATAACATCATTGGGATCACCAGAGCTCGGTGCGAAAGCGTTGATTTGAGGTCCGCTGAAACTGAATGATTGGGTCTCGAGAGTAGCGATTGTGTATCTTGAAGTTTGATCAGCAACAGATACAGTCACTGTACGATGGTCACCAATGGCAGATGGTGTAACACAAACAATTGAATCCGATGAAATACCAATGATTGGAGAACATTCAAGTCTCTCATCAATCATGATCTTGACTTTACTGACATCATCACCAAAGTTGGAACCGAAAATAGTCATGATATCAGTACCGTAGCTCTCAATAATATTTGGAGAGATATCGCTGATCGCTGGTGCATTGTATGAATAGAAGAATTTGGTTCTCTGAAGGTTGAATAAAGTTTGGTCGGTAAAGAGTTGAATCAAATGTTGAGTACCTGAACCCTTAGGAACTGTACACACTATTTGGTTGGAAGAGATAAGTGTAGTGGATTGACATTCATAGTCACCAACTGCAACAGTCATCGATGAATTGAATCTGATACCATTGAGAGTAATTATATTACCACCCACGGTTGGTCCGGTGGAGTTGCTGATGGATGTCACAACTGGTCCGATTCCTGTGCAAATAGAATCGAATCTTTTGGCTGTAAAATTACTCGACTTGACCATCTGGATATCACAGAGTTGTGTATTGACTGTTGCGATCAACATACCATCGACATCACTTGTGATGACACCATTGTAATTGGCTGGCTTTGGAAGATAATAAAATTCTAAATCTCCAATTGAAACTCTGCTTGCTGCTTCACTTATCATGATACTCTCGAGAACGAATGTAATTGAGACTATGGAAAGAGGTGATAACAATGTGTATCTACTACCGGTGGTACCAATCGTTTGGTATCCAAGATCTATTTGATGGCCATTCTGGTCACGATTGATTTCATCGATAAACTTAATCGGTTGATTGCTATGCTGATTGGTTGGATCCAATACCAATGTCTGAATTGCTTGGCTTTGACTACGTATGGTTATCCACTTGTCGATGGATATCTCCAACTTTTCCTGTTCATATGGAGTGAGTGAAGTGACACTGCTCTCATTCATTGTATTCATGTAGGAAAGCAGGAGTTGGTGAATACCCGAGTCCAATGATCTTTCGTCCTGAAGAAGTGGTGCTTGTGAATCGATTGGATCTTCGATCAACTCTTGTAATCTTCTCGATTGGAAGTTCATCGGGAAATTCATAAGGACGATACCATTATTAGCAACGACAGCTACCTTTGGTGCAGGTGGTTTAATAATGTAGTTATTGATGAGAATGGTCTTAAAGTTGATCTCTGTCTTGTATTGTTTCTTAACCAATTTGGCGAAACCATCCATTGATTGAACACCACTAATTTGGAAGGTCTTAATCATCAGCTTCATCAAGTAATCCACTGGAATAACATCGGCATTATCAACTCTATTAACTCTGGCACCATTACCATCAGCATAGGATGGACCCATCCAATCCCAAGCAGCTGCAGCTGATCTTCTTACAATCTTTTCCAAAGTTAAACCTGGTGGATCCATTGCCTTATCACTTTTCATTAAATATTAGTAATTAGTATTAGTATTTTTTCAAGAAAAAAACTTGTTAATAACATACTCTGTATAAGTTTCAATATTAGGGAAATTATCAAAAATATTATCAAAACATGGATCAAAGTTTGCATTCTTTCCAACAACTAAACTCTATAAATTATAAAAAAATAAAATTAACAATAATAAAAAACAATTAAATTATATGTTTAACTTACATTATAAAGTTTCTTTGAAATAGCTAAAATTACACCATTTGCCCAATTTGGACTGATGGCATTGATGTTGTATAATAGAGTTGCTTCATTCTGTGCACCAGCTTGGTAGTAGATGTATTGAAGTGTCATAAAGTAAGCAATTTCTTCTTGACACATATCTACTGTCAGTCTGATAATAAACGGTGGTTGGAAACGAGTTGTTAAAATGGTACCTGTGGTATCGATCATAAATTGGTAGTTCTTTCTCTTGGGATTTGGAAGTTTGGTCATGAATTCCGATACGAATTTGAGTAGAATGAAATCCTTGTTGGTATTCAAATTGTAGGTTCTCGCTGGTTGCAATCCGGCATAGGTGTATCCATAGGCGGCAGGATAGTCAGGTGCTGCATAACCAAATGGAAGTGTTCTATCGATTTCTGTGACACGTGTATCCGCTTGCAAACATGCAACTTTCAGTGCGTCGTAATCACATACCGATCCAATGGCTTGGTCGAACGCCTGGTAGTGGAGAGTCATGATATCCGTTGCAAAGAAATTCATAATATCGGGTTGGGTTACCGGGAATGTCGCTGGAGGGGTGACCGATGTCATCTCGCCACCTGCTGGTGCTACATTGGTACGGGTGGTTCTGAGTGCTTGGAACTCGGCGAGCACATCATGTGCCGCTAGGATGGTGGCTGGGAGAACTTGGTAGACTTCCTTTGGCAACTTTGAGTAATGAACATTGGCAATATAGTCTTTGATTTCGATGTTGATTGGGTTTGTCCAGGTGGCTGGTCTGTCAAGCTTGATCGGTTGGTTAATTGCAAAAGAAAACTCAATGGCATCTCTATCAGAAGGACTAGTCAGTTGACCGGCTGCATTCAAAGTGTTGTAGTGTCTAATCATTCTGTGGAATTGATAAACCAATGTTGGATGCTGAATACAAATAACTCCACCACCACGGCCACCTATAAACAAAGAAATAAATGGTTAATTTAATAAATCATGACTAAGAATTGATTTAAAATAGTAATTACCTTGACCATTATGTCTATTGCTATCACCAACACAGAAATAATTTTCATTGGCATTATTTGCGTTTGCACCATAAGCTGGGTACATTGGCAGACCAAATTTAGCATGTTCATTTTTTCTTCCGGTGTATTGGTAATCATAGTATTTGAATCCACCTCCTCCTTTTGGTTTTCGAGTGGCAAGTAGTTGAGGAAGTTCAAGGAATGCAACATTCAAGACTTGTTCGGTTGGTTCCATCTGTTTGGCAGCGATGGCATAGAACATTTCAATGAACATCTTTCTCTGGAAGTGATCGGCTACAACCATCCACAAATCGATACCATCGTAAACTCTTGATTGCTGTTTCTTTAGGATGTATTTGCTGAGTGTTGGTGGACGTGGTAAATTAGCATTTCCAAATGGACTGGTTTTTCTGGTGAAATCGGTTCCTATCTTCATAAAGTAGTAGGCATTGAGATTACCGTTGGCCACTGCAATCTGTCCGGTTCGCCACCAACATACATTCTCTAGGGCAACGGTACCGGCGATGACAGCTTTACAATCGGCCATCAATTCACTTGGCTTCTTCTTGTCTGGTGTTCCAAGCGACGGTACACGATCGCTGTAACCGAGATGTTGAGAGAGATAATCATAGAAATAGGGGTATTGATTCATTTGAATTGGTGTCCAGGTATTCATGTTTGCAAACACACGGTGCTTATCAAGTGGATTACCGTCATTGAATGAAATATAACGGAAAACATGCTCCAGTTGATTGAAAGAATAGCAAAAGAAGTATTGATTGAAATCTTTGGCACCAAGGAATTTAATACCTTTGTCTGGTCCATTCAGTGCTGTACCAGAAGCGGCTTGGTACGAAGGGAAAGCGGGATTGGAGTGCTCAATATGAATTCCACTGATATGTCCAGTCACAGGTGCAGGATCATCCCAAAAGATCATACCTTTCAGATGACCATGTGCACCATTTGATGTTTTTCTCTTTGATTTCGATCTTTTACCGGCTTTAGTTCTAGAGTCTGGTTGATCGTTGAAAAACATATAGTAGTAATCTGGGTGTTGTAAGAAAGTTGCTTCTATTGGACTGGTATATGTGTTGGGTGTTGGATGCTGTTGGAGATTTATTCTTCTTTCGAGACGATCCATAGTGGAATCTATGTAGAGATATGGGTTGCTTGCTCCCGAACTGAGTTTGTAGACAAACCACCAATCGACTGCTGCACTCGAACCGTCTGCTCCACCTGGTGCAAGACAAGAGAGTGTATTTGAAGTGTAGGTAATTTGATCCATTGAATCGACTGCTGCGGTGAGTGCGTTGGGTTGCACTTGAATCTCCACTGGATAGACTGCCGGTGCGAGTGCTGCAATATCACAAGTGATCTCAATGTTGTTGGTGACCACTACAACGTTGTTACACGCATTGGCACCCACAGTAACAGTTATCAAACCAGCTGTATTTCCAAAGCCTGTTCCCTCAAGAGTGATGGTGGCAGCATGCTTTTTCGATCCATACTTTGGACTGACTTTGGTAATCGATGGACCGACATAATTGATGTTTGTACCAGTGTTGTATTCGTGTTCGACATCGTTGGTATCGACAACAACCAAAACAATTGGGAAAGCACCTGGAATATGAGCCGGAATGGTGCAAGTGATTTGAGCGACTTGGATGACACATGTTGTGATATCCATGATTTCAGTATCCAGCTTGACAGTTGAGACGAGATCCAAGTTGGTTCCATCGATCACAAGATTACCTCCACCCTTAGGGATGTTTGTAGATTGTGCCTGTGCAGTTACTGTCGGTTCAAAGTAAGTGAATTTCACGGTTGATGTATATGCAATGGTTTTGATGGAGAATGATAGATCTTCGGCTTGAACGGCATCACCTGGTTGCACCATACACGTCATTCTGGTTGCGCCGACCTGTTCCAATCGCTCACACAGTTTATCTTTAATCTTGACTACAAAGTATTTATCGATATCGTCTTGAGTCATACCAAGTGGGAAATCCTTGATGGTCAAAGTGACAGCGGTCTCAGAGAATACATATCCGTTGGCCGGAGTGATAGCAGAGATCTCTGGTTTGGCAACGGCGATCTGAACAGTGTTGGAATCACCGCCATCAGAGTTTACAATAAGATTAACATTTCCTACTGAGAGTCTGCTGGCATCGACGTCGACATAGAGAATCTTGTCGGTGGATGCACCGGTTGGTACAAACACCTGATCGGCAATCTTCACCAAGTTGTTCGCAAAGAATCCAGTTCCCGTTATTGTCACAACCCAGTTGGCTTTGTCAATGATTTTAGCAGGTGAAATCGATACGATGTTCGGTGTGTAATAAGTGAATTGCTCGGTGGGTGGCGAACTATATTGGCCACCGCCAATCGTTGCCACAAGACTATGAGTGACACCAGTGATATCATTCAAATCGAAAGCACTAGCTCTACATGTAAAAGTATCGGCAGTGATAGTAGTAACATCGATAGTACATATCGATCCACCAATATTAGCTGCTGTTACATCCATCAAGTAGTGTCCTTGAACAACAACATTGGTTCCACCAGCTGCAAATCCTCTCTTTGGATTGATAGTTAGAATTTCAGGAGCTTTCAGAAAACTAATATTAGTAAAGAGATTCTATCAATAGAGAATCGATAATTAACTTTACTTACTGTAGAATAAGAATTTTCTGTCACAATGAGCTTGTTGAACATCGATGGTTAATGTGATATCTTGTTGGTCTGCTTGACTTGGTGCTAGCGCTACGTTGGGTGTCGTGCAACTGATTGCGCCTGTCAGTTTGTCTACTTGGGGATTGGTGCATGGTTGTCCACCGACAGTGATGGTGGAGAAAGAAAAACCGAAGATATCGTGGAAGTTGTCACCGTTCAGCACGATGACGTGTGTTTGTCCTGCGATACCACGATCGGGTGTGACCGACCTAACGACGGGAAAGACATAGTCAAAGTTGCTTGGCCCAATCACTTCCAATCCTGTGTAGGTTCGCACCTTAATTACATAACCACCGATGTCTGCTGGCGAAATATCGGGTATTACACATTGGATTCTGTTGGGTCCGACACTGTTGATGGTGAGCGCGTGAACAGCACCGTCGTGACGAATCATCTGTGCAGTGGGATGAGGATCGTCGTCGTTGATAATGAAGTAATCTCCTTGGAGACGGAGTGTTCTGCCGTTGGCATTGGGGTAGTAAGACTGTGGCGAGAAGTCATTGATGATCGGCTCGACATATTCGAATGCACCACTAAAGTATGGAGCGGCATTGACATCGAAATGAAGATTAAATATCGCTGAGGTTGAACCTAGCCTACGTTTCTTTGAAGTGGAATCAAAAGGTGCTCTCGGTACAGTCCAACTGTAGGTATCTCCAAAGTTTCCATTGTAAGCAAAAACAACAGGTGGATTCGTTTCCAACTGTAATCGAAAGTATTGGAATATTTGGAAAATTTCTACCAACTACTTTGAATCTATAATAATTTATTATAATTGAAAAATAAATATCAATATCATGTGTGAGTGATGATCACAACCAACTTTAAAGAAATAAAATGAAAATGAAAACGTAAAAAACAAAAAGATAAATGTTACATATTTGTTAAAAAGTCAATTAAAACTAGTGAGAAAAACGAAAAAAAATTGACAGCGAACCACCCATTTTTTTTTGTTTATTGCATAATAAAAAGTTTGTGGCGACTGCAGAACACTATTTTCGCTATGTCTAGTAAGGTGTGGGGGTTTATTTGATTTTTAACATACATAAAGTTACCACCATCATATGCTTTAAGTTTTGAATGAGAATCTATTTCTATTGCATAAACTACACTGACTAAACTGATTACAAATGATATTGTAATCAATAGTAGTTGCAGTTTTTGTTTATTTATCATTATTTTTAATCTCTATCTCTATCTCGATATTAATATTTTTAATCAATTATTATAAAACGATCAAGATAAAGATAATTATATATATATAACTATTAATAAAAATTAATTATATAGAATAAAGTTTTGTGTTTTGTTTTATTTTGATATGTTGATTCAAAGTTTGACTAAAAAAAGCAATCAATATTAAGAGATATAAAAACTGACTAAAAATAATATATTGAGTATTAGATTGAAAAACACACTTTGTCTATGGTTCGTTCAATCAATAATCACGTGATCATTGCAAAACGAAAGTTTGGGTGATTGATTCGATCTTGTGGTTGATTCTGCAGAATTCTATCATTTCATGTTTCTTATGTTTGATTGTTTTTTTTTGCCTCAATCATTTAGACTCTGAACCAATTTGGTTGTGGAGGGGGTAGGTTATCTACCAAAAAAATCAAACGACTTTTTTGTTGCGATCGATCAAAAAAGTATCGATATTTTTTTGCTTTTGTTTTTCATTGTGAGGTTTTGCTTTTGTTTTTGATTGAATAAAAAAACAAGATTAACGGTGGTGATGTTTATTGTTTACAATAAAACAAGTCGTTTGAATCAATCAATTTTTATTAACCTATCAGGTAGGTATTGTTTATTATTTACAAATATTAAAAAATTGTTTTATGATTTTTTTTTTATATCTATCACATATATAGTTGATAGTCGAGATTTAACTTATTATTATAAAATAAAAAATAAGAGGAGGAGAATAGAAGGAGTTTACTATTTTTGTAAGATTTCCAATAATATTCCAATAGATAGGGCTTGTTGGATAAGCAGATTCAATCTTTGAACATATTGAACACGCATTGAATAGTCCAAATAAACGAGAACCATCTTCCACTTGTTATTTAACCACTTGTTCCATATACTATATTAGTTTGATTCTTTACATATCTTTTGATGAATTAGAATTAATAAATTGTTTTTTGCCAAAAAAGTAGTAGAGAGAAGAGGCATGTTTCATTGATGTAGATATTTACTGTATTTGAATTCTTATATGGCAGCAGATTGAATATTTTTTAACAGGTTGTTCAAAGGTATACAAACACGTCATATCTTTCCTATGAAACCTTTATAATCCTATGAGAATTATTATCAAAAAACAAAGTTAAAAACATGAAAAAATCCTTTTTTGTGCGATGCAAAAATATATATTTTTTTTGAGAGAGAATCCACCAATTGAACGCGCCCTCTTAACTGCAGCAGTGATGTTACCACCTTCTGACCACACATCGTTATCCTCCAACATGTCATTGATGAGATATCCATACGATGACCATCGCAACCACCGACCAACATTTAATACTTCTCAACAAAACGGAATCCAGGTGTTGTCTTTCTCGTTCCGGCTACCTTACCATGCCACTTGACGCCATCGAGGTACATTGAAATTGGAGCAACACTGATTTTGAAACTACAACAGCAAAACCAACAGCTTCATCGCCAATAACAAGAGTACCAAATACAGTAACCACAACCTCATAATCTTCTTTAGATACATAGTTATTCAATAATAAACAAACATTTCGTTCTCTCTCTCTCTCTCTCTCTCTCTCTCTCTCTCTCTCTCAATCTCTCTCTCTCTCTCTCTCTCTCTCATAAACATGTATTATACGAATTTGAAATGTCATTCTACATCACCTTTGAAAATTAAATATAAAATTAAATGATTTTGATAATAGTAGTTTATATTATTTTCTTTTTTGTATCTTTAAACTTATATCAATGTGTGGAACCGATTGACAGAGTGAGCCCATCGAGATAATGTCAACGGTGGGAAGTGCATAGGATGCCAATGTCTCTGGAATGACTCCACCACTTGCTTCGATTACGATGTGTGGGTATTTCGTTTTGAGTGACTTTGATACGACAGCAAGCATTGGTGGCAACATGTTGTCGAGCATGACGACATCGGCACCGGCTTCCACCGCTTCGACAGCTTCGTCTTCAGTACGACACTCTACTTCCACCTCGAGAGAGAATCCACCGATAGAACGTGCTTTCTTTACGGCGGCGGTGATGTTACCTCCTGCCGACCAAACATGATTATCCTTCAACATGATCATCGATGAGAGATCCATACGATGACAATCGCAACCACCGACCAACATTGCATACTTCTCGACCAAACGGAATCCAGGTGTTGTCTTTCTAGTTCCGGCTACCTTTCCGTGCCACTTGACGCCGTCGACTATCGCACGCAAATCGAAAGCACGAGTAGTAATACCACACGATCTCGACAGTATATTCAAAGACAAACGTTCACCCATCAGTATATTTCTTACGGCACCTCTAACCTCTGCTAATACAACAGGTCCATTTACAGGATTGAATTCCTCACCATCTTTAATATTCCATTTTACACTGAAATAAAAAAAAAAAAAAGAATAGATAGAGTAAGTGACTAATAGCGCTATTTATTACATATATAATTTATTGCTTGTATGCTTACCGACAATCTAGTAATTCAAAGATTTCATTAAAGAAAGGTGTACCTGAGAATACACCACGTTGTTTACCAAGAAGAAATGCAACTTCTTCGACATCACCCACCACAGCACCACCATAATCGAATGATGGTATATCTTCATCTAACCAATCTTTGATTTGTTGTTGTAATTTAGATTTTGTAAATAAATGTGAATAGTTTACTTGATTCATTTCTTTCTGCTATAATGTATATATATAAATTGCTTTATTAAAAATGTATTATAAATGTTATTATTAAATAAATAAATAAATAAAAGTACAAAATAAATTAATTTAATATTAAATATAATTTAATTAAAAAAATCATAATAGTGTGATCTGAAAACTTTTCAAAGTATTTGTTTTTTTTTTTTGAAATCAGCTCATAATTTGTTCGGGGTTTGATGTCCAAAAAGAATACTTTAAAATTAATTTAAATTATAAAACTGTTGATGTAATAAATAATACTATTAATCCCAATCAAATCTGATTTGAGGAATGTATTAACTACTTTTTTTTTAATTTATGCCAATGCAATAAAAATTAGAAGATACTAAAGAGAATAGATTATCTCTTTACCAGGAACTGCAAAAAGTCTATTGTAATGAAACTGACAGCACAACTCACCTTCATTTAAAAGAACTTGAAAGGAAAGATTTAAAAACAAACAATTCTCAACTTAAATCTTAAGGTTAGATTTGATCAAAAAAAAAAAAAAACAAATAGAATTTGTGGGTAGTCCATGTTAGTAACAAGTCAAAAAAAGTCATTCCTGACCAGCAGTGTGGGTGGGGTTGACTGTTCATAATAAAATTTGACCACTTTACATTTTACTCTTAGATATATTTTGATAATCCTTTTACAAATAGTAGTCTTATAAGAGATGGAGTGTTGTTCAAAGCATAGTTGTCATTTTCAGATAGTGTGTTATAAATGCAAAACATTGTTGTGTTAATCTTGTTTGACAATACATAATAATCAATATAAAGAACATCATGATCATTGTGATCATATAAATAAAATCAAATCTGATCTTAATAGTAATTTTGATAAAATAATTAATAATAACAATAATAATAATAATAATATGTGATATTAATGATCTATTTATAAATAAAAGATCGATATGGTCAGTGTTAAAAGATTCATCACACTACACATTCAATCATTAAAATCGAAAGAATCAGAGGTATCACAGAGTTACATGAATATTTAAGAGTTGAAGAACATAAATTAAAGATATCAATCACTGATGATATTGACACACAACCAACAAGTTAATCAATTACTGAATGAATTAAAACATTTAATCGATATAAATAATAGTAATAATATCATTCAAAACAATTCAACCTACAACGTCCATTACAAGTCGTTCAACCATTCAATATCTATAATGTACAGTTTGATATTCAGCCATTCAGATCGATGATCCACAAGTCGATCAGTGTAACAACACCCAGCCAGAGTAAAAATACTATCCTATCCCTTCATAGAAACGGTGCAACTTTGATCCATTTTATCGATGAAGATAACTTTCATACGGAAGAGGTAGAGTTTCCTGAAGGGTATATACTCCTCGAAGACATCTAGAGTGAATAAATATGGTGTCAAGTACAGATGATGAGAAGTCATCATCGACAGTTACCAATAAATTCAATGCATTGCTCTATCAGAATCAAAGTAATAATAATAACAACAGTCATTATGTAGATGAATCAGATCAATACATGTCTACAACATCTAGATGTTGATCTTACGAAATACAACCATGTCAGCGGCATTGGTAGGTGAAGATATATATTTACTGGTTACGATGAAGGTACTAGCAAGTTTATCAGATACAATATAAAATCGAAATCGTTTAGCATTGTCGAGAACGTAGAGAATTTAAATCGTTACTACAATGTCTCGATATGCTATGACGGTGAAGATCATATCTATATGATTGGCGGCGGCAGAGATTCTATGCCCGATGCCACGATAGAGTCATTCAACCTACACTCATCGATACTCTGTCGAACAAAACAAATGGGAACCATTTTTGAGAACGATGAAATCGATCGTAAAACATTTGGAAGTATAATCATTTAAAAAACAAATAAATATAATAATTCAATAAAAGACATTTCTTTTATCTTAAATTGGTTTTATTTATTTAAGATTTAATTAAAGAGTACTGTATCCTTCAGACCATAGGTGTAGATTTAATTTTCTTTATTTAATTATAAAATAAATTAAATAAAATAATTGTCCCTTCTTTAAGTGGTTTGATTATTTAACTAAAGAGTACTATATCCTTGAGACCACAGGAATCTTCCATTAGAGTTACAAACTACTATTTCAGGCATTGAAGGAAGTAGGAAGAAATAATTGCCGTTAGGGAGTGATGGATCATATAATGAACTACTTGTATCAATCATTGTCTTGGCATTGGAAGAACAAGTGTATGTTGTATCATATTTTACTTGATAAATACCAGTCGATGACCATTCATTTTTACAAAAAATAAAAGATTTTCTTGCGATTGAATGATTTGGTTAGGAAAGTAAATTTTTGATTGTATAAGTGACTTCAAAGATTTGTAAGCTTAGGAATCTACTTTCATATATATAGCTTGTGCTTGGTTGTTGAACATAGTTCATTTCCATTCCTGAGATACCAAAATATCCAAATGTAATTGGTCCATTAGATGAACGCAATACAATAGCTCTATCACCAGAATGGTCATTACCTGGTGCTGGAAGTTGAAGAAATTGGGATGATTGAATCTTTAGGGTGTTCGAGCTACCAAAGATATGACACATATATGTTTCAGTTATTGAATTGACGAAACAAAAAGAGTTTGTATCACCATTGTAATGAACATACATTCTGAGATCATCTTTAAACAAAGATGGATTTTCAATTCTCCATAAAATAGTGGATCCCTGGTTTGGATTTTGTCCATATAAATATGCGCCATAGGAATCACCAGAAGGTGTTTTCTTGACAATCAAATAATCTCTTCCATTGGTGATGAATTGATTGACTCCAAGATAATTATTTGTTGAATCTTGGTGGTCAATGAATGAACCTGGAATCAATCCAATTTTGAATGATGTTGGATATCCTAATTTCGACCAAATCATCTTGTTTTGTTTGTTTTGAACGATCATTCCATATTGTAAACCATAAAGATTATTATCAAGAAGATTGAGATATTGACCTCCAAGATTCCAACATCCAATTGCTGTATATGTTCCAGATTTACCATTCAAAACAACATTTCCATCTGATTGAATTGTAATTGAATATGGTCCTGTTGATGATGTTACACCCAATGAATATACTTCAGAACTTCCATATTTTAGTGTTAAGTATCCATTTGAATTGATTGTTAGAGATAAACTTGATGTCTTGAGTGATCTACCTTCTGGAAGTGTTGTTGGACATTTCAATCCAAGTGAATCTAAACATGCACCTGGGAACAATGGAATTGATTTCGAACTTTCAACTAAAACTGAACTTGGCTATATGAATTATTATTTGAGAAATTAATAATTAATTTTAATGAATTATTATTGTAATAACAAAAACTTACATAATTCCAAATTTGATTTTGATTTGATGAATCACAAGTTTTGAATTCAACTATATTTGAAACAGTATTGAGTTGAAGACATAATGAAGTAAAATATTCTTGAATTGTATATTGTCCATTTGTTAATTGATTGAGAATATTAAAATTGTTTTGTGGAATCGATATTGTTCCAATCAATGTTGTTGTTTGATTATTCATATACATCATTGTTTGTGGATTGTAAAGATGTGGTCCAAATGAATCATATTTCAAATACCAGAATTGTTGAAGATTCGATTGATCACATGTTGAAAGTGTTACTGATGATCCAGATGTTGTTGGTGCAGTTAAACAACTTTGTGATCCAACATTTTGAATCATCTTATATTCAAGATCTTGATATGAAAGGAATGATGGTGTAGAATCACTTGTTGTATTCCAAACAATACCTTCATTTATCCAACCTAACATATTTTGAACAGTCGAATATCCATAAACCACTCCTGATCCAAGCGATGGAATTTGAGTTCTTGAATATCTGTAAACTGGTTTGGTAGAAGGTATTACCAAATTAGATTCATTATATACTTTGAAAGCAATACCATCGTTCACCCAACCACTTGAAGTAAATGAACTATTAGTTGTATAATAGAATCTATCGCCATTAGTGAATTTGAATTGATAAACAAATTTTTTATCAATATCATAAGCAGTTGTTGGATCAATAATTACAGACCATGGAACTTGGAATGCTTTGAATGAATACCCTCCAAATGACCATCCAAAGTTTGAAGATGAAGAACTCTGAATAAAATTAACAGTTCCATATGGAGATCCATTATTTGTAGTTGAGCTCTTATCATTGAAATTATTGTCTAATGGCCAATATCCAACCAAACCTGGTTCATTTCCAAAAATCTTTTTGTTCATTGTGTTTGATATTTGTGTTTGAGTGATTGCAACATTCCACAATGTAATATCATCTATCGACCCAATAAAGTGTGGTTCAGTTATGTTATTATAATAACTTGAACCAATCAATAAAGAATTTGTTGATTTAGTACTCAAATTCGAACCATTTATTGTTGTTGTAAGTTTAACAGCATCCAACCAAATTTCTAGTGAAGTACCTCTACGAACAACAGCAACATGATGCCAATTTCCATCTAGTATTTGTGTTGATGATGATGTAGCCTTGAAAAATCCAGATCCATTGTCAATTGTGAAAATAATTACACCATTTGTATTGATTACAATTCTCCATCCACCATTGGTATTTCCTCCAAGTGAAGGTTTATTTGTCATGATTGTTCCGGTACTGTTGTTTGAATAAGAGATGTTGCTGAGAAAGAAGTAGTTCCAAAATCATATTCCATTTTGTTTGGGATACTAATTTGATTTGTTGATCCAATATTAAATGCAAAATCGGTAGATGGTTTGTTTGGAAGACTAAGAAATTATGAAAGAAATTATTAGTATTTTAAAAAATTAATAAATTTATATAATAATACTTACTTGTATTGATATCTAGCTTCACCATTTGAATCTAGATAATAATATTGTGAGACAGCAATTGGGGATGGGGAAACTGGGAAACGGTAATCAATATCATCAAATGCAATCGATAGACCAATCAAAAATCCTACATCTGTTCCTTCAAATCCTGGGTCAACAATATCGACAACACATTGACCTGGGTATGATGAATCAAATTGTTGAGCTTTGGAACTGGTTAAAACTACTCCGAGGGTTACTTGAATAGAATCAATATATGTGAATGTGATACCATAAGTATGAATCGGATCAGTGGATACTGATACTGAAACAATTGGAACTTGTCTTAAAATTGAAGTTGGATCGGGTATAATATTGGGTCCTGAAGAACGTCCAATTAACTTTGTAGATCCATCATTATATTCAATGAAGAGTCCGACCATTCCATAAGTATTTACAAAATATGGTGTGATTTTTGACATCATTCTTGTCGATGATACTTTTCCTGCAACTACCTCTGGTCTTTGCAATTTCTTACAAGCAGAATATATGCAATCATCTTGTTTATTAAAAACCCCAGCAAGATTTGATAAAAATATAGGTGAGACTGGATTAATCGATACACCATTTCTATATGTATTGATATCAAAATATTTCCAATTGTATGAGAATGCTGTCACTGATACATAGAAATGATTAAGTTGATCAGAAATTTGATTCCATAATTGAGGTGGATATCTAATAGATTCATAGTAATCTAAGGATTTAATATGAGTATTGATTACTGAATCGGAATACTCGGCATAACTGATAATCTTTGATTTCATCAAACTATCATATCTAGTTTTAACAGATTGACTCCATCCCAATTGATTTCCATAATTTACACCATCACGAATCAAAGTTAAATATAGATTAGCAAACTGAGCAAACAATGGTAAGAGTAATGCTTGGAATTGTTGTGTTTTAAAGAGCTGTTCTTGACGAATCACTTGAGTAACACATGAAATGTAAACAGAACTTAGGTACTCTGGTGTAGAATCTGGATCTGACATGGAAGCTAAGTAGTATTCGTTCATCAATTGAGAATATCCTACTAACTCTGATTGAACCAAAGCATAGGTTGCATTATCAATTTTATCGTCAATTGCAGCTTGAGCATAGACTAGGATACTGTTCCATACTGCTTGAGGATCGTTTTGGTTTGGGAACAAAGAATTCACAATGGCACCTGCCAATGGTGGTGGGAACCCTGGGAGAATAGTTTCAACGATAACAGATGCTCCTGCAGCAATTACATTCTTGAGTCCTGCAAATATACTGGGGAACTTAACAGGAGCGGGAGAGCACTCGACTTTTGAATTTTGATTAAGTGATAGCAATGTTAAAACAAATAAAATAAATAATAAATTTGAATATTTCATTTTTTTTATTTATGAGTTTAATATTATACAAAGTTGAAACTTCATATTTATAGTTCTTGAAATTGTTGTTGATGAGTAGACTTATTCATTGAGGGAAGAAATTCTACGTGGTTGACCCATTAATAAAACAAATATTTATCAAGTTTATTATAAAATAATTGATTTTCCATAGTAAATAATTGTGGCTAATTGACCACATAGACACTTTTCTTTTTTTTTTTTATGAATAAAAAATATTTTCAAATCTCACACAAGACTGCTCATATTGAACAAATTTTTTTATAATCCCAATAATGAAACAACACATATGTTTATTTGTTTAAATTGAAGCTTTTGTTAAAGTTAGACCCCTATCTTCTTGATATCAATGGTTTTTATATTCCAAATACCTTCAGGTAAACTTAATTCTCAACCAGATTTAAATTTTCGATTTTTTTTGTTCAAATCACCAGAATCCCGAAAATGAAACAATTTCATATGAAATTTTTCATTTTTGGGGAAAATAAACAATTCATATGAAATTTTCAACAGTTTTTTTTTACCACTCTTGGTATTTTTTCTACTATTCTTGCTTGTAACCATAAATCGAATAAAATAAAAAAACCACTCAGATCACATTTACCCTTAATTTTTAATTTTTACTTTTTTTTTAAAATTAATGCGCAGGCGAAATTGGTTGGGAGCCAGTTTTTTTTATAATAAAAAATCCTTTATAGTAAAGTATGGCATAACTTGTTTTTATATCTGATTGCACAATTTAATTGAATTTATTTTTTAGTTGTTATTAAACCACGTCTGCGAAATATTTTTTTTTTTTAAAAATTGCAATTACACAAAATTTACTTAAAGCTATAATCTATTAGGAAATATTTATTACAAAAATTAAATATCATTATTGAGAATCATAAAAAAATGATCGATTTAACATCAATATATATGAGTGAATTACAAAACAATTTACAAAACAAAGAATTTAGATCTCTTGACCAAGAAACAACACCTACGTTATATTATAATACGACAGTGAACTTTGGAAATCATAACAACCAGTACTAATTCTTAACAGTCAGATACAATACAACTGATATTGTAACAACATCCTCTTGTGAATGGAGTAACACAACTTCAAAGTGGTGACAGTACTAGTACCTCTACTTTTGAAATCACAACTTCATTAATAAGTATAACAAATTCCTCTGGTGAAAGCACACAACATTCATCTGGTGACAGTACAACCTTGGGTACAATTCAATATAGCAACATCCTCTGGAAGTTAATACAGGTTGTCGAGTATGAATACACCTTCAACGGCTCCCATCGCTTCGACAGCTTTGTCTTCAATGCAACACTCTACTTCAACCCTGAGAAAGAATATCCCGATAGAGAACAAATTAGTTAATTTGTGATATGATTAACTAACAGATGATCATTGCAATCCTGCTCGAACATATTTTTTAAAAGGATCCGGTAATCCATGAAGTAAATCGAAAGACGATAACTTATAGATAGAATATAATACACAATATTTTTGAATCAATTAAATAGATTAAATCGATGTCTATGAAGAATTTTTTATTTTATTTATTTCTATTTTTAAACATCTATAGTCTGAGTAACTATTTCTTTATTATTATTTAAAAATTCTCTATTTAAATTGAACATAATATTAATGTTAGAACAACATATGTTATGTAAATCGTTGTATCTTTGAAAGATATTTCATTTTTGATACACATTAATAATGTATAGAATGTATTTATAAATTTGTGATTTATGGACGATGGCGGTCATGATGGGTGATTGACTGTATACAAGGTAATATTGATTGTGAATCATTCGAATCCATATCTTTTCATTTCGAATATCGCAGAGATGAATTAAAGTCGTTGGTGCAAAGATAATGGGTGGAATATAAACTGAATTTCTCTGAGAGAAAAATGATATTTCATCACAGACTATGACCAATTCTTGAATGGAGCCTGCACCTGACATGTCATATCGCTTCTGAAGACCACCAATACAATCCAACTCTTTGGAGAGTACCAACTTTTTCACTGAACTCGGTATCGATATCGATTTTTGAAATTTCGATGTCAATTGAACTGAAAGTGTTTCAATACCGAATGGAATATCCACTTCTTCTTTACTATCCTTTGAGTTTTTCATAGCTATAGATCCATCATCAATCATCATATTGAATTCCAATTCTTTGATCTTCATGTCATCAAGAATAGTAGTAGTAGAATCTATTGGTTTTAACCTGAGATAATCCAATTGATACATCGACCTATCTTTGAATACACTATTAAAGTCATAATCACATTTCTCTATATCCAGATATCTAATAGTTGGTGGCATTTCATTTATCAACGTGATACGAGTGCGAAATTCCAATCTTGTGAGTGAAGCTGGTAGACAATTCAAATCCATATGAAAATCTTGTGAAGCATTACCAACTGTTAATGTCTTGAGATTTGTAAGTGTTTTGATTTGTGGTAACCATGATGTTGGTGCATTTTCCAATATTCTAAGTCTAAGAGGTAGAACTCCATCTTCGATAGTTGAAATGTTTCCAGAGAATTCCAGTACTTCAAGATTCGATGGAAAAGTTCCAAATTTAATATCTTGTTGGAAAGTGGATTGTTTGAATTTGAGAATCTTCAAAGATGATGGTAACACTCCAGGTTCGAGTGGGTGATTGAATGACTTGTTGAAAATCAATTTCTCCAATGTGCTTGGAAGAACACCTGCCAAGATTGGTTGATTGAAATATCGGCCAAACTTGAGTGTTTTCAAATTCGGTGGAAGACATCCAGGCACTACCTCCTCGCGAAACATATAGCAGAATGATAACGATGTAATATTCATTGGTAATTCTGAGATTGATTGAACATACTTTAACTTTGGTATATTTAAATCGGATATCAATCGATATATCTTCTTTATATTCTCTTGGTTTTCAGCATTTTGCTCTAAACCAATTTTTAATTTATCAATGTTTAATCTTTTAAATCTTTCGATATCATCAAATTGATCTAAATATAAATAAAAGTTAATTAGTTTATTGAAACATATACTTTTTATGTTAATATTTTATTTACCTTTTGTTATTACATAATCATAATAATATCTAAAAAAATCTCTACCAAAAATAGCTTTATTTTTAGTTTTTCTATTGATATCATCGATTATCATTGATTTATATGAATTTAAATGTATATATTTATTATTTCGATCATTAATGATGTTGATATGATGATTATTAAAAGATAGATATTTATCTCTTTCATTGTACCATTTTTTACAAACCAATGTAAACACTATTCTATCTATATTATCATTGATAAAATTAATAATTTTTGCTAATAAAATATGTGAAAAAATATTATTATTGTTATTATTATTTGATTGACTATTGTCATTATTATTACTACCAAAAGCCATTTTATTTTTATTTGTTCTTTTTACAATCAAAGATCGTCATTATTTAAATCTTTCATTTTTGTGGCGCAAAAGACAAAAAAAATCAAAATTTCAATTTTTTATGGTGTTAGTTACCACCAAGACGACAACGTCTGCAGTCAACAAAAAAATTGTTTTTTTTAATTAATTTGCTTTTGACGTGGCAATTTTTGATTATCTAGGTATTTAGTTGTTAGATCTTATATTTATTTACAGGTAATCACATGACTCGACAATATTGATTTGGCTGTTTATTGAGAGAGAATACAGACTAAACTGATACATATTCTATCTATGTTATCTTCAAAGAGTAAACTCTTTAATAATAACAAACAATAAATATGATAGATTAAAAATCATTGAATATTAAGAGATGGAATAAAAAAGTGGTTTTTTTTAATGAACTTCAATTGTTAAAAATTAAAAAACCGTTAAGCGCAATCTTTTTTCATTTTACTTATTACAATTTTATTTATCAAATAAAGAATATATTAAATATTGAAATATCACGTGTATTTTAGTACATTTACAAAAGCTACCTAAAGTTTAAAGTTGCTGAGTTATGTATAGTTATTTATGTATTATATATATCGAGCAACGAGTTTTATCCATATACAACGGTTATGTAAGTATAAATATCATTACCAAAATTAACACACCACTGCGATTACTGTATTACCACACTTATTATCAAAGATTGCAACATCGATGAATAAAGATATATTTAATAAAGTAGTTATAAATAATAAAGTATTAAATAAAATAATATTTGAAAATCTAGTTCATTCAATAAACCGATCATCTTTTTTATGGAGCATGAAAAACGAGATTCGATGGTCGGAAGTTCGCTCGTGTCTATGCATCAGCCAGTTGTCAACAGTGCTCATCGGTGTCGCCAGGCGTGACTGTAGCAGAACAATGAGTAGGAAAGCAATCGACCGTGTGACGACAGAAAGTAAATATACATTGACAAAACACAACAAGAAAAGCAGCAGTATATCGTTCATGCACACCGAATAAGAGTACCAACTAAAATAAAACTGTCACCGGAACACCAAAGCTACCGAACAATAAATAACATGACAAAAAACGAGCCAAAGAGTTATCAGGAATAAAAAACACGTGTCGCAAAAGAGTATCCTCGAGGAAAAGAGAGAAATGACAACGTTTATTTTAATCGTGTTGTTCTTTACTATTATTATATTGTTACTACTTGACCGAGTTACCCAACCAGTCTAATATACTCTATTACGAATATCGCAAATTGAAAATCGACATAGAGAACCACTTGCTGTTCACACATTTTTTTTGTTTTTGCATGAAAAAAAAGTTTGTGGCGATCGCCTGCAGAACACTATTTTCGCTATGTCTGGTCAGGTGTGGGGGTTTTAAATGATTTTTAACATACATAAAGTTTATTAAATATGTTAAAAATCATTTTATGAAAAAATTAATATTAAAATTTTTTTCTATTTAAAGTTTACCAAAATCTTAAGGAGAAGCTTGACTGTAATATGCCTTATGGTATCTAGATAAATCTAACTAATAAAGTTTTAGTGAAAGATAATCCAGATCAGTCCTTTTTGTTTCGTCAACACAATAACTAGAGCTTATTTTTTCTTGTCTTTGGAAATTGGAAAACACTAAGCATTAAATCATCTCGATATCTTCAACATACAACACCAAGAAGTGACCAAGTAACAGAATGGGGTGTAGTATTGCTTTCAGCAACAGGATCTTTGACATTTGGTTATTTTGGAAACTCTGCAGCGAAACCAAATACAAACAATTTATATCTAAATAGATTCTTAAGTTTCCAAATTACCCGTATGTCAATTTGGAGAAACTCTTAAAATTGGTTTTATAATAGTGTGGTATGATGGTAGAGCAAATAGATAAAGTTAAAAATATAAATAAATTGAC
Organism: Heterostelium album PN500; assembly: GCF_000004825.1. NCBI lineage: Eukaryota > Evosea > Eumycetozoa > Acytosteliales > Acytosteliaceae > Heterostelium > Heterostelium album. The sequence continues at coordinate 2,116,920 of NW_008805070.1, read as the reverse complement.
TTACGGAATGGAACGTTACCCTTCAAAAAATATATAAAAATATATTATTAATCTTCTTTATTATAAAACGAAATGATTATATATTCTTTATCTTGATTCTTCTCTAATTCATTGATTTACTCAATAAATTTAAACGTCGCCTTAAACTCAACATATTATAGTCTGGCAACATTGAGGAGCTTGATGTCTGAATAATTAATAAATATTCCTGAAACAACAGATTTAATTTAATTCTTATTTTTTAATGGATCTGTTTTTTTGTGATATTACTTATTTAATCAATTCATTTCAAATTTACTTTTCAATAAAATTTATTTAACACTATTCCAAAAAGAAAGTTATTCTATCCTTTTAAATTAAAGAGAAATATTATATAGTATTTATTTTTAAATTCCTTATTATTGTAAAATTTGGTTTAATTTAATTATTGGGTTTTATTTAAACAATGGGAACTGGTGTTGAATCACTTGTTGTATACCAAGCAATACCTTCATTTGTCCAACTTCCAATATTTGGATCAGTTGAATATCGATAAACTAATCCTGATCCAAATGATATTGAATGTCTGTAAACTGGTATGGCAGAAGTAATTCTAATATTTGATCCATATACTAGGAAAGCAACACCATCATACACCCAACCACTTGAAGTGAATGAACTATCGGTTGTATAATAGAATCTATCAGCATTTGATTGAGTGAATTTGAATCGATAAACAACTGGCTTTTCAATATCAGCGACTATTGTTGGATCCATTCTTACAGAATATGGTACTTGGAATGCTTTGAATGAATATCCTCCAAATGACCATCCAAAATTTGATGATAGTGTACTTGGAGCAAAATTAACTGTTCCAGTTGAAGAACCAATATTAAGATTTGAACTCTTATCATTGAGATTATTATCAAATGGATAATATCCAACCAATCCTGGTTTCATTTCCAACAATATTTTTATTCTTTAAATTCGATATTTGTGTTTGAGAGATTGCAACATTCCATAATGTGACATCATCGATTGCTCCAACAAAGTGTGGTTCATTTGGATAATAATTTGCGCCAATCAATAAAGCTTTGGTTGATTTTGCACTCAAATTTGAACCAGATGATGTTGTTGTGAGTTTAACAGCATCCAACCAAATTTCCAATGAACTCAGATCTTCTAACAACAGCAATATGATGCCAATTTCCATCAAGAATTTGTGTTGATGATGTTATTGTTCTGTACGAATTGAGACCGTTATCAATTATGAAAACAATGACACCACTTGTATTGATGACAATTCTCCATCCACCATTGTTATTACCTGCAAGATCAGGTTTATTTGACATGATTGTTCCTGGTACTGTTGTTTGTACAAGCGATGTTGCTGAGAAATCAATGGTTCCAAAATCATAAGCACTAAGGTTTGGAATATTGACTTGACTTGTTGGCCCAATATTGATTGCAAAATCAGTTGATGGTTTATTTGGAAGACTAGAAATGATAAAAATAATTAATTAAAATTTCATTAAATATAAAGATGTTTTAATAATACATACTTGTAAAGATATCTGAATACAAAGTTTTGTTCGTTATATAAATATATTGAGACAGCAATGGGTGACGAAGAAACTGGGAAACGGAAATCAATATCATCATAGGCAATTGCTAGACCACTTATATAAGAATAATCCTCCAATTCATAAGCTGGTTCAACAATATCAACAACACATTGACCAGGATACGATGAATCATATTTTTGAGCTTTGGAATTGGTGGCAACATTTCCGAGAGTGTCTTTGGTCGAATCGATATATGTGAAGGTGATTGCATGAGTATGAATTGGATCAGTGGAGACAGATACTGAAACAATTGGAACTTGTCTTAAAACTAATGTAGGATATGGTGTAACATTTGATCCTGATGAACGTCCAATCATCTTTGTTGATCCATCATTGTATTCAATGTTGAGTCCAACAAGACTGAGACCAGTGTGGAAATATGGTGTGATTTTTGACATCATTCTTGTGGTTGATACTTGAGATGCAACTGTTTCAGGTCGATTCAATTTCTTACAAGCATCGATTCTGCAATCATCATTGAAAACACCAGCAAGATTTGATAAAAGAATATGTGAAACTGGACCAATCGAACCACCAGTAGGATATAACTTGACATCAAAGTATTTCCAATTGTATGAAAACAATGTTACTGACATATAGAAATGATTGAGTTCATCTGAAATCTGATTCCATTGAGCTGGTGATTCAGGTGTTGAATCAGTGAAAGGTAATGATTGAATACGGGTGTTGATAACTGAATTTGAATAATCGGCATAACTGATAATCTTTGATTTCATCAAACTATCATATTTAGTTTTAACAGATTGACTCCATCCTAATTGATTTCCATAATTTACACCATCACGAATGAATGTTAAATATAAATTTGCAAACTGAGCAAACAAAGGCAAGAGTGTTGCTTGGAATTGTTGTGTTTTGAAAAGTTGTTCTTGACGAATCACTTGAGTAACACATGAAATGTAAACAGAACTTAGGTAGTCTGGGGTGGAATCTGGATCGGACATTGCAGCAAAGTAATATTCATCCATTAATTGAGAGAATCCAAGTAATTCTGATTGAACCAAAGAGTATGTTGCAGTGTCAATACTCTTATCGATTGCAGCTTGAGCATACACTAGGATACTGTTCCATACTGCTTGAGGATCGGCTTGATTCGGGAACAAAGAATTGACGAGGGCACCTGCCATAGGTGGTGGAAAACCTGGGATCATCTCTGGTATTGTAATCTGAGCTGCGGCGATTAGGACATTCCTGACAGTGGTAAAGGTACCAGGCATCTTAGGGGTAGCGGACACCACTTTTACATTTTGATTAAGTGATAACAATGTTATAACAAATACAATAAATAATAAATTTGAATATTTCATTTGTTAATTAGTATTTTGAATATTAAAAAATTTCATGAAAGTCTTCTTATTTAAATCTACTCTTTGATGTAATGAGGGATCAGACTTCATAATGAGGGATGATTACGTAATTGAAAGATAGTTGATTTTGATTGGATGTAAGATGATACCTTTCAAATTGATAGGTTTATTATTAAAAATATTTTACATATAATTAGTGATTTCTTAAACGATACTAACTCCCATCTCTTTCGCTTCTCAACCTCTAAAAAAAAATAAAAAAAAAATACTACTGTTTCAAATAAATACATCTTGTTTTTAAAAAAAAAAAAAAACCGGTTACACGATTATCAAAAGTAAAAAACTTTGAATGTCAATGAATTAAAATTAAAAAAATAGGGGTTACTATGGTAAGATGTTAAAAAAAAAAGGATTTTAGTTCTTTTCAACTGAGGGAACAAGTATATTCTAAACTATTAAATAAGATATTTAAATCTATCTTTCATGAGGCTATAATATTTGCAGTAAAGTGTTTATGAAGAATGATGATCATCTAAAATTTGTTAAAAATAAAACCCGCACACCAGTTCTGCAGTCCCACAAACTTTTTTTTTATGCAAAAAACAAAAAAATAGGTGAACAACTGAGGTTAGCTTTGTCGATTTTTAAAAATGCAACGTTGCATATTTTCATCTCTACATACTCTTAAAATAACTTTCCACAAAAAGTCCAAACCAAAGAATATCTTCATTTGATGACCTATCAGACGGACGGTTTAAAATGATTTTTACCAATTTACACTATTTGAATCTGAGATGAAATATCTTGTATGGTAAGGGATCAAATCCCAATTTAAATAGAAATAATGGCGAACAGTAATTGGAGAATTAGTCCCTCATTTAGAAGCGTCTCCTATGATATCCAGAGAAACTATAAATATGATTATTATAAAAAAAAAGGAAAATTTTGATGTTTTAATCTCTAACAATGAAATACACAAATCTATTATTTATTTTATTGGTTATATCATTTTATCAATCTACAAAGGTAGAGGCTAAAATTCCTAGTACTTTTACAATCATCAGAAATGCCGTTGTTGCAGGATTAACCGCTGGAGCACCAGAAATTTTTGAAGATTTTCCACCACCTTTGGCAGGTCAAATTGTAAATTCTTTGTTCCCGAATCAAGCCGATCCTCAAGCAGTGTGGAACAGTATCCTAGTGTATGCTCAGGCTATAATAGATCAAAGAATAGACACTGAAACATACTCTTTAGTTCAATCAGAATTACTTGGATTCTCTCAATTAATGGATGAATATTACTTTGCTGCAATGTCCGATCCATATGCAACACCAAAGTACATAAGTTCCGTTTACATTTCATGTGTTACTCAAGTGATTCGTCAAGAACAACTTTTCAAAACACAACAATTCCAAGCAACACTCTTGCCTTTGTTTGCTCAGTTTGCAAATTTATATTTAACATTCATTCGTGATGGTGTAAATTATGGAAATCAATTAGGATGGAGTCAATCTGTTAAAACTAAATATGATAGTTTGATGAAATCAAAGATTATCAGTTATGCCGATTATTCAAATTCAGTTATCAATACCCGTATTCAATCATTACCATATGAATATACCACTAAATATCCAGCTTCCAAATGGAATCAGATTTCAGATGAACTCAATCATTTCTATATGTCAGTAACATTGTTTTCATACAATTGGAAATACTTTGATGTCAAGTTATATCCTACTGGTGGTTCGATTGGTCCAGTTTCACATATTCTTTTATCAAATCTTGCTGGAGATATCAATGGTGACTGTCAATACTCATATTGTATTAAATTGAATCGACCTGAAACAGTTGCATCTCAAGTATCAACCACAAGAATGATGTCAAAAATCACAGCATACATCATAAATGTCAACATTAAAGTGATTAACGGACTTTTCATTGAATACAATGATGGATCATCAAAAGTGATTGGTGATATATCAGGAACACAACAAATTTTAGTTCTCAGACAAGTTCCAATTGTTGCAGTGACCATCTATACAAATACTAGGTATACATGTGGAATATTTTTCACTTTTTATGATTCAACTACTCCAGTTTCAATTGGACAAGTAGGAGACAAAAAATATGATTCATCATATCCTGGTCAATGTGTTGTTGATATTGTTGAAACTGGATTAAGACAAACAAACTCTGTAGGTGCTCTAGCAATTGCCTATGATGATATTGATTTCCGCTTCCCAGTCTCTTTGTCACCCATTGCTGTCTCACAATATTATTATCAAGAACCGAATGGATTTAGATATCTTTACAAGTATGTATTATTAAAACATCTTTATATTTAATGAAATTTTAATTAATTATTTTTATCATTTCTAGTCTTCCAAATAAACCATCAACTGATTTTGCAATCAATATTGGGCCAACAAGTCAAGTCAATATTCCAAACCTTAGTGCTTATGATTTTGGAACCATTGATTTCTCAGCAACATCGCTTGTACAAACAACAGTACCAGGAACAATCATGTCAAATAAACCTGATCTTGCAGGTAATAACAATGGTGGATGGAGAATTGTCATCAATACAAGTGGTGTCATTGTTTTCATAATTGATAACGGTCTCAATTCGTACAGAACAATAACATCATCAACACAAATTCTTGATGGAAATTGGCATCATATTGCTGTTGTTAGAAGATCTGGTTCATTGGAAATTTGGTTGGATGCTGTTAAACTCACAACAACATCATCTGGTTCAAATTTGAGTGCAAAATCAACCAAAGCTTTATTGATTGGCGCAAATTATTATCCAAATGAACCACACTTTGTTGGAGCAATCGATGATGTCACATTATGGAATGTTGCAATCTCTCAAACACAAATATCGAATTTAAAGAATAAAAATATTGTTGGAAATGAACCAGGATTGGTTGGATATTATCCATTTGATAATAATCTCAATGATAAGAGTTCAAATCTTAATATTGGTTCTTCAACTGGAACGGTAAATTATGTTCCAAGTACTTTAATATCAAACATGGGATGGGTATTTGGAGGATATTCATTCAAAGCATTCCAAGTTCCATGGTCTGTCATTATTGATCCAACAACTGTAGTTGTTGATAGGCCAATTGTTTATCGATTCAAATTCACTCAATCAAATGCTGATAGATTCTATTATACAACCGATAGTTCATTCACTTCAAGTGGTTGGGTGTATGATGGTGTTGCTTTCCAAGTTTATGGATCAAATATTAAAATTACTTCCACCAAACCAGTTTACAGATACTCAAGAGCATTTGGATCGGGATTAGTTTATGGATATTCAATTGTTCCAGATATCGCAGGTTGGACAAATGAAGGTATTGCTTGGTATACAACAAGTGATTCAACACCACTTCCAATTGTTTAAATATAAACAAATTTAAAAAAGAAATTTAAAAATAAATAATATATTTTCAATATATGTATTTTGAAATTAACTGGATAGAATAACATTCTTAGGAATAGTGTTGTTCTAAAATTAACATTTTAGAATTATAATAACCAAATCAACTGACACTTCAATAATTTATTAAGAATTCAACTATCACAATTCAAACAGTTTATGGACACGATTTCAAATAACTTAAATTAATAATCCAGCTGTTTAATAATAATTAAATATATTAGAATAATATCAACATTCAGTGAATCAACAAAATATCAATCTACCAAAGTTAACATAAAGAAATAACCAACAAGTTAATCTACAATGAATACCAAACTAGTTAATCAAGAACAGATTTCTGAGATTGAGCAACTGCACTGGTTGAAGAAATCCAACAGTATAAATACCTTGGAAATCCATTATAGAAATTAATTAATTATTCAACATTATTCAACATTACCAAATATTATTCTTATCTTCAAATTGTAAAATAAATAAATTATTATCTTTAAATATTATACTGTAAATTATATCCCTAAACTTTATTACATTCATTAAATCTATATTCCTCGTACCAAAACTATTCCTAAAGTAATTCCTAATCTTATATCAAAGTTGTAAGTATTATATTTATATGTTTATATGTATATTATAATATGATATTATTACCATTGTAAAATAACAAGTGTAAAATAAATTTATTTTATGGTCGAGTTAGTTTAAAGAATATAAAGATAAAGTCTCTTTAGATGTGTAGACGTTGATGATCAACTTGTTCTTGCAAATCAGTAAAAAAATGATACCACCTAAATATCTTAATTTTGGATACAACACTTTCTACAGAAAATAAATATTAAGTGATCAAGAGGGTACACGACATATTAACTTACAAAATTACATTAATTTCAAATAGTTCAAGTATCATTTACAAAAAAAGTTTCTTTTTTAAAGTGATTTTTTTGACTTAACATTAAATTTTTGAATCTTGACCTTCTTGTTATCCACCTCAATGGTTGACTAATAGACTAAAATTAAAAAAAAATACTATTTCGAATTGGAGAGCAAATATCATGAGTGTTATTGCTTTTGTAAATATATAGATAGAGTGAAAGCTTGTGGTGATCTATGTATATACAAATTAAGTAAACATCTTGAGTACAATATTACCATTAATATCAGTATTTCTTCCATCTGAAAATCTCTTTGATGTCTCATATTATCCCGCTTCTCTGAGAAAGATCTCATCTTCGAATAGATTATTGCAAATAGTTATCTTCAATTAGGGACCACTTATTAGATATTATGACATTAATACTCGAATTTGGTACATTATCTAAAAATAACGGTGGGTTTTCAAAATTAAGCATAATTGTATTTTGCACGAGTGAATCTTGTTTCATAAGATTTTGGGAGGCTTCTCTCGAATATTATTTGTCATTAAATTTAATAATCTAAGAATTGTATTCCAACATTTTTGATAGAAGGTGTTGGCTTGTGACCAGTTTTTTTTCATTTTTAATCTATTTTAAAACAACCACCAATTTTTTCTAAAAAACAAACTAGCACAACAGTGAATTACAAACTTTTAGTGTTTTTAAATAAATTTTATTGAAAGTTAAATGTATTTGAATAATTTAAATTTAAAATTAAATAGTACTATAACCTTGCGACCATATCTATTTTCCATAAGAGTCAAACACTACTAAATGATTTAGTTGGTAAACATAATTTTAAGAGCTTATTTGTTTGGGTTGATTTGGAAACCTAGGAATCTATTTTGATATAATTGTTTGTATTTAGTTGAGCTGCAGAGTTTCCATAGATTTTAGAGTTTAGTGGTATTGCTTTCAAAGTTTATCCACCAAAAAGGAGTATTGAAAACACCAGTAAGATTTGATAAAAGAATATGTGAAACTGGACCAATCGAACCACCAGTTGGATATAACTTGACATCAAAGTATTTTCAATTGTATGAAAACAATGTTACTGACATATAGAAATGATTGAGTTCATCTGAAACCTTATTCCATAGATCGGGTGATTGAGTAGTTGAAACATCGAATAATGATTGAATATGAGTGTTGATTACTGAATTTGATTCATCAGCATAACTTATAAACTTGATTTCATCAAACCATCATATTTAGTTTTAATAGATTGACTCCATCCTAATTGATTTCCGTAAGTAACACCATAACGAATGAATGTTAAATAGAGTTTGGCAAATTGAGCAAACAAAGGCAAGAGTGTTGCTTGGAATTGATCTGTTTTTAAAGAGCTGCTCTTGACGAATCACTTGAGTAACACATGAAATGTAAACGGAACTTATGTACTCTGGTGTGGAAACTGGATCGGACATTGTAGCAAAGTAATATTCATCCTTTAATTGAGAGAATCCAAGTAATTCTGATTGAACCAAAGAATATATTGCAGTATCAATACTCTTATCGATTGCAGCTTGAGTATTAGTTGGGATACTGTTCCAAACTGCCTCTGGATCCGATGCTTGATTTGGGCGGCAGCTACAATAGCATTCCTAATAATTGTAAAGGTACCAGGCATCTTAACAGGAACCTCATCTCCTGTTAAAGAAACCTACAATCATTCTTTGATGAAGACTAAAAAAAAAAATTTTATAAAACCAAAATTCAAACCTTTTTTTGAACACAGTTTTTTTTTCTGTTTGCTACGATTTAATTTTTCCTTGCCAAGGTCACTATCAATTTTTTAAAAGGAAACTGAATAATAAGTCCCTCATAATCAAAGAGTTGCTATAAATAATGGAGAGATATTTGTCAAATTGTATTTTCAGCTATCAAAGAATTAAATTGCCAATTTTTATATTGAAAATACAATAGAACTTCTTTCAATTTTAATAGCTATTCTGCTTTGTTTAAAATAGTCTGTCACCTGTTAATTTTATAATCTAATGCCAAATAAAAAATTGTAACAATTAAATAAATAATTAATTAATTAATAATAACACTTTACCCCATTTTCGTTGTATAGCAGATAAAAATAAATCGAAAAAAAGAAAAAATTGGGAAAATTATTTTGATTAGTTTTTCATTGATGGGTGAGAGTGCTTAATAATGATTTTTACATATGTATAATTTTTTTTTGTTCAATATCACCAAGCTAATTTTAGTAATTTAATATAAATATTTATAGTTTTCAATTAATATGGACAATAGTTTCAATGATACTATCATTGAATTAATTGATTGTATATTAGATTTATGTGAAAAAGAGAGAATACCTCAAGCAACAAAGAAACTTAGAGAGTTGGATCAACTTATTCACAATACATTGGAATCGTATAGAGCCAACAATCAACAAAATCTTTTGGAATCATTAGAATCGTTTTTAAAAGAGAAATATCATTGCTATTCTAGAATTAAGCGATTAAGATCGGAATCAAAAGAAATAGATGATCTATTAGATATTTTATCACCTGATTATAAAAATGGTAAATCAATAAATAATTAATTAATAATAGAGAATCTAATATTAAATGAATATTAACCAACTAATTTAATTTATTAATAAAATTCAGCTGGATGGAATGAAATAAGTAATAAAGATGGAATATTTACATTGTATAAAGATAATGGTGGTGGAATGCATAGCATTAGAATGGAAGGAATAGTAGAATCACCGATATTCGATCTATGCAGTGTAATATTAGAGATTGATCTATATCCAACTTGGATACCAAGACTATTGGAATCCACACAACTAGCAGAAGACAAACGCTATCGGAAAGCAATCTATTGCAAAGTGAGTTGTCCATGGCCTGTTGAGAATCGTGATGTTGTAAGTTGTTAGCTAATTAATTAATCATCATAAACAAAACAAAACAAAACAAAACAAAACAAAACAAAACAAAACAAAACAAACAATTTCAATTATTAACATTTGTTTTGTTGTTTCTATTTTACATTTAAGTGTTTATATGGATATGGTGTAGATATGTTGGATGAATGCGATAAGGTTGTAGTTGTTTCACGATCGTTTAGAGACGAGGATTTCGAAGGTGTAGCACTACCGGATGTACCAAAGAAGGTGATTCGTGTCGATACGAGAATAAGTGGATTCGTTCTCAAACCGATATCACCGACACAGACATTCGTACAGGTGATCTCACTCACCGATCCAAAGATGAGTTACATACCCTATTGGCTATTGAATTTCGTCACCACTCAATTCGCACACTATCTCTTTGTAATGCTAAGAAAACAAGCCAACACTGTATTGTCATCAGAAGAATATCAACGTAGAATCAACAAAAACCCGCTATATCTTGAATTAAAAGAGAAATCTGATAAATATTTTAATAGAATCAACAATAATAATAATAATAATAGCAATACAGATAGTAATACAGATATTACTAATAATAATAATAATAATAATAGAACAACAACAACAACAATAATAATACCACCACCTGAACATCTTTCATATACAAACTTGTAAATTTAGTACTTTTATACACTCATATATTATTAAAACATTCAAAATATATACTATTTAATAAAACAATATGTAGTTGTTATAACAACTCATTATGAGGTTATTTAAATATAAATAGGTTTTTGTTATTATTATTATTTGTTTGTTGTTATGTTGTTGTTTAATTTAATAAACTACAAAATTGTAACAATTACAACAAAATAGTTTAACTAATATAATGAGGTTTATATATAATATATAGGTTTTTATTATTTTGTTATTTGTTATTTGTTTTTGTATTTGTTGTTATTTTGTTATTTTGTTGTTTTGTTTTAAAAAAAAAAATTAAAACTAACTTTAAAGATCGTCGTTTAATCTCTTTCGGCCAACTTTGTTAATTGATTATCGATATCTTCCTCTGGTAACAATCTGAATTTGGTGTCGTCTCTACTGCAAATACCGATTTCGAGATCGGATGCCTTTAGGTCGGCACCCAATACATTCTGTAGAGTTGAAATGGCCAATTGAATGGTTTCGTCTCTCGATAGCTGTGGATTAGACTTGAACTTCTTTTCGAGGAAATTGGTTGCCTCTTGTTCCTTCTCACCAGCAGCAGTTGCCTTATAACCGAAAAATGCACCCGATGGATCCATCTTGAATAACTGTGGTCCCAACTCATCGTCGAATCCTATCAAAATCATTGCTAAACAACAACAACAACAACAATAATAACATTAGTATCTTATCTTTGTTTAAAACATCTATTGTATTGTAATTAACATACAAACACCTAGTGGTCTTGATGAAGCGTGTTGAGTTGAAAGTTGTGCTTGATCGGCAACTTTCTTGGCCATGACGTTGGGTGGGATTTGATATCCAAACTTGTGATGGAAATGTGCTGCTTCTTGTCTTGCTTTACTAACTTGTAACTTTGCATCGGCTATGTTATATATATTAATGTATTATTATATGTTTGTTAGTTTTATATAATATTAAAGGTCATATTAGTTAATAATACATACGAACAATACCAGTCTGAATACAACCAAGATAATCTGTAATTTTATAAATGGAGGAAACAGTTGATGGATCGATCAACTTGTCTGGGATCTTCTTTTGTGCTGCAACAACTACAGTATCTTTACCACGAATACCAATCGATGTTAAACCACCTGATTTAATTGCTTTGAATGAATATTCTACAATAATAATAATAAGTAGTAATTATATATATATGTTAGTTAATTCTCTTTGAAACAAACAAAACAAAAACAAAATAGACACATACCAACTTGATAGAGCTTTCCCTGTGGTGAGAAAATAATACTCATATCATAACCTGCTGTACCTGCTCTACTTCCACTCATTTTATTCTACAATATTATATATGAAAAAAGATAAAATAGAAAAATACACACAAAAATGATTTGATTATTTAAAAAAGGTAAAATGTACAAAATATATAAATTGATTGAAAGAATTAAAGATTGATAAAGTAAAATAATAAAAAAAAAATTAAATTACAAATTTGGTGTTTTTTTTGATGTTCACTTTAAAAATAAAAATATTAAAAAAAATAAAATTTAATTAGCAAAAAAAAAAGTGATTGTTTTTTTTATTTTGAAAAAAATTAAATTTGTTTATTTTTATAAAATATATTTACACAAATGTCATAAGATAAGATGATGGTCAGTCATCTGATATGATTATTATTGAGAGTTTAATTAAACATTACGATTGCCGATGAAAGTAAAGTGATTAGGATAAAGACGATCGAGATTGGCTGTAGAATCTGACTGGCTGTGTTACCACTTCCAGAGTTGCCACTGTTGTTGTCTCCGGTGCTCGGTGTCGATCCACCGTTCCAGTTGGCGTCGGCACCCTTTGGCGAAGCATCGACGTTTGGCTTGACAGAGAGTAGCTGCGATTCGAAACCGGCGATATTCTCACCCATTGGCACCTTGAATGCACCGTCCATACCGAATTCGGTGCCCCACGAATTGAGTGCCAACCAGTAGGGTGTACCGTTTTCTTCGCCCCAGCCAATGACACGTGCGGCATGTCCTTCCGCTGGGTCGCCAGTGCCACGGTACAATCCACTGCCGATATTGTAGAGGCTAGTGAAGATCTGGAAGACAGCGAGGATCGGGCCGTTCTTCATGATCTCGAGTTGCGCGTCCTTCAGGTTGCCAATACTGATACAGCCGGAACCGTAGTACAGCTGGATTGGCGAGCCGTCTTTACACTGCGATGGACAGGTTGCATCCGATTCCTTGTAGGGAAGACATGATTCTGCGGAGATTCCATTCGATAGATACTCCATCGAGATATCGAGGAAACCGAATTTACAACCAGAGTTGCAATCCGATTGACTGTTTGTCTTACAGTTCTTGGCGCAATCCACCATATATTGTGGCGATAGTAACTTCTTGATAGCTCCACCAGAGGCAATACATAATCTATCAGCAAGAATAGATGATGATGTCATAGCCCAACAACTAAGTTATAATTATTCAAAGAAATAGAAATAAATAAATTAGTTTCTAAAATTGTTTTTTTAAGAATAAATAATAAATAATTAATTAAATTATTACCTTGAACAACTTCCTTGATCTCTAACAGGTGAAATACAATTTGGCCATTGTGTTCTGGCATCGAAAGATGCTGGAATGTTGGCTCTATCTTGGTCGGTATAAGAAACAACATTATCTAAACATTGTTGTTGTGAATAAACAGTTCCCACTAGCAAAAAAGCCAATAGGATATAAATTGAAAGTTTAAACATTGATATGGAAATTAAATATCAATTAATTAATATCGGTGAAAGAAAAATAATAGAATATTAATTTTAGATAAAAAGATATATTTAAATATAAATATGTGCAAATATAATATATCTTTAAAAAAAGAGATTGATCTTTAAAAGTTAAAGTTGGATTTTTAATTAAAATACAAGAGAGGTCATGACCTTAAATAAGAAATCAGAGAGTTCAAATACTAACTGGAAGTCACATTTGTGGTGCTATCAATACGTTAATTTTTTTCAAGACGATATTATATTGCGAACCCTAGATAGTCTTTATTTAAATTTATTAAAACTTTAATTTAAAAAAAAGTGATCTAAGAGAGACCTTTTGGTATTAAAAAAAAATCGAGTCCTTTTTGATTTTCCAAATTGGGATTAATCTTAACCAACCAATTTTTTTCAAAACGTTTAATTTTGTTTTTTTTTTTTTTTTTGTTTTTTCAAAAAAATTAGGTTTAATCATTAATTATTAAGTTGTTTAAATTATTTGAAATATTAAATTCTCTTGTGTTTTTTCAATAACGGTCATTCTTTTCCGAAGAGTAACTTACTATTCTATTAAACTATTCTTGAATAGTTAAGAATTTTAGTGTAAAAAACAATTTACTCTTTTGTTATTTTTTAAATTATTGTCCACACAATAAAGAAAAATCAAGTCTTTTTTAAAATAACATTTTCTCAAACTTCAAATCAGGAGTTTATGTATTTCAAAAATGAAAGAAATAGACAAAAAGAAAGAAAAAAATTTTAGGAAAAATAGTTAAACAAAAAAAAACAAAAAATATTAAATATTGAGATTTATTTTGATGCGAATCTGATGAATACTAATTTTAGATGAATTTGTAGTTCATATGATATCTGCATCATGATGTCAACCTTTCTCCTTATGGTCCACAAAAATGTCAAAAACAAAAAACTATGCAAAGATTGAAAATTCTAACCAGGATGTGAATTTTGTGTAAAAAAAGATGGTTATGAAATTTGCACATGTGTGAAAAAATAATCAAAAAAACCCCCTCACTAATACATTTTTCAATCAAAATAATTTTAAACTCTTTGGAATAAAAAAAAAAAATCTAAACTCCAATTTTATTTATTCATTTAAAAAGAAAATATTTTGAACTATATTATTATTTTTCAGATATATAACACATAGATATATAAAAGATTTAAAAAAGATAGATTAGATAACAATTTAGATTTAAATTTATTTATTTATTTATTTATGTTGTTGTTGTTGTAGTATTATTATTTTTTGAAATATAATAATAAAATTATGTTTAGGAATGACGATGAAGACAACGATTCTTTTCAAAGAACCAACAACAAGGAAAATACACCTTTACTGATAAATAATGATATCTCTATCAATTATGCATCGGCCGACCATGAAAATAATTCGCCACCTGTAACGGGTGCCGACGGCAAATTCATTGTTTACAAAAGAAGATGGTGGGTTCTCTTTATGTTTACACTGCTATCACTGAATCAGTGTAATTTCTGGATTACTTTCTCCACGGTTGCAGTGCTCGCCAAACAATATTATAATACGGATTTGGCGAGAATCAATTTCCTCACGGAACTTGGTCCGATTCTATATGTACCGTTTTCCGTTGTGTTCTCGTGGTCGATCAATCGTTACGGAATTCGTCCAAACATTCTGATTGCATCGGCGTTGGTTGCGATTGGTGGTGCCGTCCGGTCGGTTCCAGGAATATTCCCGCTGGTCATCATTGGCCAGTCGTTCAATGCGATTGCTGGACCGTTCATGATGACTGTTCCCACCAAGATTTCCAACGTTTGGTTTCCGCCCGAGGAGAGAACCTTCTCGACTGCGATCAGCACAGTTTCAAACTTTAGTGGCAGCGCTATCGGTTTCCTACTGGCGTTGTTCGCCACTACCGACACGCACCTCAAATACTTGTTGTATGCCGAGGCGGTGTCGGGAGCACTCATTTTCATTGCCATTCTCATTTACTATCCTGAGAAACCACCTACACCACCGAGTGCCACTGCACTCGAAGCGGAGCGAGCACATCAAGCCAGCCACATTGGACTGCTCGACAGTTGGAAACAACTCTTCATTCAATCCTATAGATTCTTGCGTATTCCCTCTGCATCCATTCTCACAATCGTGTCATCAATCACCTCGGGTTGCTATGCCGGGTGGTCAGCAATTCTCACAGAAATCATTGTCAATGTATATACACCTTCACAAGGTAAATGGCTTGGTTTCTTTGGAATCCTCGCTGGTCTATTCGGTGGAATCATTTGTGGTTTTATCCATGACAAAGTACACAACTTTAAAAAATTATTAATACTTATATTTATTTTGAATACTGCTTCATATTTATTGTAAGTATAAATAATTAATTATTGGCAAACAACCTATTTATTATCAGATTCTAACATAATTTATTATTAATATAATTATTAGATTTTCACTCATTATTCAGGGAATTCTTCCACCTTGGTATTGGCTAGGTCAGCTCTTTAACATTTTAGGTGGTTTCCTGGTATGTATACATACAATATTATTTGTTTTAGAGAATAACAAACTAAACAATTATTATTTTTAAAATAACAATCAAGATAAATGGTTATTATCCAATTATTTTTGAAGGTGCAGTTGAGGTCTCTTTCCCTATTCCAGAGGCAGTTGGATCATCTTTGATCTCGATTTTGATCAATGTTTTTACGTTTGTTTCGATTGAAGTGGGTTCGTTGATTCCACCACAAACACTCAATTGGATGCTAGTTGGTTGTTCTGCAGTCTCTGTGATTCTTCTCTTGTTTGTAAAAGAAGATTACAAGAGATTAAAGAGCGATGCAAAAGTTCAATAAATCAGAAATGCAAAAGTAAGACAATTGACAACAAACAACAAGCAACAACAACAACAGCAACAAAAAAGATTAATATCTTCTTCCAACTCCAATTCTCCTCCTTCATATTTATAATTACTTTATACAATTGTAATGTATGTAATGTTTTATTTATTTCAAATTTCGAAAATTATAATAAATATTATTACATGATGACTGTGTGTGTTTATAAACATCAATGTATTTGTGTGTCTATTTAACACCCTCCATTTGATCAACGTTGAAATTAAACTCTTTTTTTAAAAATAATAATGATCAAAAAAAACCAATCTGACATCACCCACATTTACAGCAAAGTTAAGATCACGTGATCATTATTAAATTATTTTTTTAAATTGTTTATTTTTTTTTTACATTTATTATTTAATGTTGTACCAAAGTTAGAGAATAAATCAATTTCTAATCAAATTGATAAAGGTGAAATAATAATAATAATAATCATAACAAAATGAAAATAACAGAGACTTCAAAAGAAAGATTAAAGATTGAACATAGTGATAGAAATAAAGAATGGACATTGGGATTCGTTATTGCTTTGGTTGGGTTCCTTCCATTCTTTATGCATTCGGAGGGTTGGTTTCTCTTTTGTGGAAAGTATCTTTTCTTGGCAACGTTTATACTGATGGGTCTGCTCAATGTTCGCGATGAATTCAACATGACGCTCGACCTACAAAAGAAAGAGATCACAATGAACTATCGTAATATTATCGATATCATCAAGCGCCAACCCGGAATGGATTTGGTATTCGATTTGAGTCGATTGACTCACGCCTACGTACAGGAACAGGTACACGAGAAGAAGAAACTTCAAAAGATATTCTTGATGTTGGACGGTAGTCTGAGTATTCCATTGTCAGACACACTCTATTTCGATGTAAAGTTTGCAGATAACATTGCAGGAACAATAAACAAATGGCTAAAGGAGAACAAAGTTGGTTCTCGTTTCACTGATACCGATAGTGATGAGGATGGTGCTCAAACAACCAAGAGGAGACTCAAAAATAAGTATTAATTCACATAATATAACAAATTATATCTTAATTGTAATGTAAATAAAAAAAACAATGTTAATATTACTAATTTTTCAAATATATATACACATATTATTATTTATATTTATTTTATTTTTAAATTGATTTGTTGGATTGCTGTTTTTTCTATGCAAGAATTGTTCTTCCTCTAACTTTAATGTTTGGATCATTTGAGGCTGTGAATCCAAAAGAAAATGTTTCATTTGGTTTCAGTGTGGAAGCGTAATCTGGCAGAACGAATACCAGTGAGTTTGGAACATCTGCATCCATTTCTTCTCTTTGTATGACAACAATGTTCCAGTATTTCAAAACATATTTCGATGGCACCAAATAGAATGACATACCAGCATATGTATCGGAGCTTGGATTATGTAAATCTACTTGATATTGATAGATTTTATTACCACCTTGTTTAAAGACACTAACTATTCTTTGTGTGATTTCAACTGCAATCGTTTGGTGTATCGATACAGAAATTAGTAAAATTAAAATTGCAAAAGCAGAAATATTTTTCATGGATGGGATATTGAGTAGGTAGTACTATATAGTATTATTTGATTATAATTATTTGTTTGCAAACACAAAAAAAAAAAAAGTATTGATAATATTTGATCAAATAATAACAAAAATAATTAATATTTATATTTTAAAATTTATACAGATTTAATTTTTTTAATATTTTTTGACTATTTAGTCAAATATATATATTTGCCTGATTATATATATCAGTTCTATATAACGATAATGATGTAACCAGTTACTTTCAATTATTATTAAAAATGTAATCACAATTTGTGTGTTTAAATAAATAATCAATCACAAAAGGGTACTTGTAAAATTATCAAATTGTGTTTGTAATAATAAAATAATTTAAATGGTTTGGTGGTGTTTATTATTTGCCTGTAATTGTAATTATTGATTTGTTTTTGCTTATTATTGTTGTTGTTGTTTGATTTTGGATTAATTGTTCAATTTTGATATTATATATTTCTTTTGATCGGGTGATAGTGTATCAATCAATTGAATTAAGCCGTCTAAAGCTGCATCTGAATCTTGTTGTACATAGTGAACAATTTGGTTTTGAATGTAGGACTTTCTAAGATCGTTGATCTTGTCTTGCAATAAATTACATGAGTTACTGAGGAATTCAGATCGCCACTGATTCTCGTGGAATTGAGCTGGCAATTGGTTGTCTTCGGACATTGCCAATTCTTCGATCCATGATTCCAAGATTTGTTTGCGTTCGTATCGGTTGAGTGATGGGTTGATACGCTCCATCAGGCGGATCTGTTGTTCCTCCAGTAGTCTGCGTTTGAGACGGAAGTAAAAGTATTTACGTGCCGATTTCCATGGGACGACGTCGTGAATGACACCCTTGGCTTTCATACGACCCGGAGTGTCGTGGAGGTCGGCAAACTTGATTGCCACTTGCTGATAGATTGCCAGTAGCTCTTTTTCACGTGTCTGAATTTGTTGTTTGATTTGCTTGATTTGGCTGTCGTCTTGGCAGTTGGCAAGATCTTGGTCGAGCGATGCGATCTTGTCGTCGAGACGATGCATTGTGCGAATGAGTTCCGGATCACGGTACTTGATCTCAACGATACCGTTTGGTTCGAGAACACCTCCTCTTGCGCTTTCAGAGGCGTACATCTCCATTTGATCCAAGTTGATAGTGCTGTCCAACACTACCCAAGCACCACCTCTAAGCTCTCCTTCAGGTGGGATATAAACCATTACGGGTTGTTTGTAGTTACGAAGGTTGTCGACAATCATCGAACCAAACTTGAGAATCTCGTCAAACATATCTCTCATACCACCACTGAAACCTCTCCAGTTGGCCAAGATAATGAGTGGCAACTCCTCACCCTTGTTAAAGTCGGCAATTGCCTGAGCAGTCTTGTAAGAGGAGTCGGGATACCATACTTGTGCAGCCTGTGGAATGACGACTTCCTGTGATAGAGGATTGGCTGGATCGGCTGGAATAACCTTCTCAATGGTTCTAGTCTCCACACCGATGACACCGACTGGAATACCACCGAGTCTGGCACGACCACAGACAACTGTCTTGGCCCAACCTCCCATGGTCTCAATGAAAGAATCACGATCGAACAAACCACTGATCCAAACCAATGGATCGACATTTGATGAATAACCAGATATCAAATCACGAATATCGTATTTACTGTTCATGGTTGGATCGAAATCAATGTCACGAGTGGGTGGATCGATTGGCGCTACAATTGGAACCAACTCTCCTTTGGACTTGGGAACGAATGCAATCCATTGGAGTATCGATGTGATACCACGTAGTTCGTCGTTGACAGAGATATGAGAAACACCGTTTGGATACATAATTTGAGCACCTCCCAACTGTTGATTCGATTCGTAGACATCTTTACCAAGAACTTTGTTGAGTGCCGATGCACCTGTCAAGATGATAGGAGCATCGTTTTGGATGGTACGTTGACCGAGACGAACAAGATAAGCACCGATACCAACGGAACGACCTGTTGCCAGAGTGATTGTGAAGATATCATCGTAGGCTTTCGATGTTTCACCAGCGATGAAACCTGACCAACTGAGATTCTCAACACCGAATCCATTCTTTTGACCGATGATATCTGTGAGAATCCATCTTCCCTCTGCATCTTGTTGAGCGGCAATCGAGTTTGTCTTTGATAGCGCTTGATAGTCTTCATCGGCGAGATATAGAGCACGAGCACCTTTAGATGGATCCTTTGGATTGTTCCAAAGTACACGGAACTTACTCTTTACCTCATCTGCCAAACCAATTCTTGCACCAGAGTTGGAAGATAGGTAGATTCTTGGAATTTGTTCACGACGTGCCATCTCACTGGCAAGTTGGAACATCAGATCCTCTTGTGGACCGAACGAACCGATTTGATGGGTGATATCGTTGGCAATGACAATGACTTGACGACCGGCTGGATACTCCGGTGTGTAGAGTGTCATCTTCCATGCTACCATACCGATGTCGTTGTAGCCTATGGGACGGTATGTCTCTTCGATTGTAGGACGCATATTCTCTGGCAGCTGCTCGTATGGTGTAGAAGGTGGATAGTCTGTACAGTTGACACCTGGAGTGATAATGAGTTCGACGGCATCTACCACTGGACGTGGTGGTGGACTTACTTTGGCTGGATTCTCCTTGTTGCGCTCCATGTACTCCATCCAGATTGATTGAAGTGCCTCGGTAAAGAGATCTGGGAAATCGTAGACATAGGTGGTATCGAGACGTTGTGCTTTGAAACGATTACGTTGAACGGCGTCCATCACTGGATATGGCGTGTCGACTGGCAGACCTTCCCAGATGCCACGAGCACTTCCTGGAACGACAGCAAACACCTGCTGGCCAACTGCGTTCATCTGCTCGTAGTAGCATTGCACTTGGAATGCATAACCAGTTGGATTCTGTACAAAGAATCTCACTGGAATCAGCTGGTTGTCTTTTCTGAGACGACCCTTGACTTCGACTTGTCCGACACGCAACTTCCACAGCTTCTTACCGAGACGGTCACCAATCTCCTGTACGACATAGCCAATCATACGCTCGTCAAACATGACCTCTGGCATGATATTCAAGAAGATACTATGATTTTGTGCACGTGCATATTTACGATTGGCCATTGTCATCTCGAGAGCTTCAATCGACTCAGAGAGAAGTGCTTCCACCTGAGAGAGAAGGATATCAACCATCTTTGTTTCGTTTCCATTCGATGAGAGATCACTGAATCTAATAACCGATCTGACAAAGAAACAACGATCGGCATCTGGATCGGTCTCCTTCTTACCCTTCTCCTGTGCATAGTAGAGATGGATACGTTGTGACTGAGTTGGAACGTGTGAGATATCAAAGTTATTCAAACGACGAACTTCAAGATGATAAGCCATTGCCGGTTCGATATGTCTAAAGATTGGATCTTCCTTGTATCCATGACGCTCACGGAAAGTATAGTATTTCGGTTGTTGACCGACCTTACCACAACAGACAAAAGTGACACGACGGATTCTGGCGAGTGACAGCTCACGTTGATTCGACTTGAGAATAGCAGAGAAACGTTGAGTAGCTTCATTCTCCTCTGCCATTGTCTCTGGCAGGTATTTCAATACTACAGAGAGGATGTCGGTGCTCTCGCCCGATGTCTTTGAACGTCCTTGATTGAAATCATCTTCGATATTGTAGTTCTTCAAGATATTGGGAAGAGCTACTTCGAATTTCGATTCATTCTCAAACGATACCATCATACCGTAACGAAGTTTGGTTTGATCTTCCATCGCTTGAATCGAGTCTGTAGAGTCGGTACGCATCATTGAGAGTCCGCTCAAGATCGAGTGAGGACGCACACCCAAACCAAGAGTGGAACGACCGTTGCTCGACGATGATAGCGGTGGACTTATATTGTTACCTGGCAGTGTAATATAGAAATGCCATTCAACACTTTCGAATCCACGTTTCGCTTCTGCGTCATTGTTGTCGAGAGTGACACGAATGTTCTCGACGTGATAAGAACGATAGGAGTGACGAACATAGATCTCCATTGAAGTACGACGAACAAACTCGTCGGCGTTCTCAAAGTTTGGAATGAGAACATCGAGCAAGTCAGCCGATTGTTTAGAGATGTTGTAGATCTCCTTGTATCTCTCTTCCTCCTCGAGAAGTTCGTTAATCTGTTTGATGGAACGATCGAGTTGAATGATACGTTGGTCGTTCGATGGCAATTGTGAGTTAACAATGATTTGTTTCGCGCGCAGTGAGATATCCATACTGTTGCCAGCGAGTTGCGATAGTTTTTTGAGTAGTTCGATGTAGTCGGGAACCGAGTTGTCCAAGTCGATCTTCTTCAACAAACCGAGAATGAGAATATGTTTCTTTGATTGTGGATGAATTGCCATTGCCAACTCCAATAGTCTTGGCATGTTTTCTTTGTAGGTTTGTCTGAGAATCTTGAGTACTGTTTGGAGTGGACGGTGTTGTACCAATCCCTCAACAGTGATAAACTCTTCGAGAAGTGAACGGATGATGTTGATTCGTGCACCTTTGATACCATCGATATACTTGTGAGTGAGATCCAGAATTGGTTTGACAGTTTGAGTGAGTGTCTTGGCAACCGATTCATTCTCGAGTTGCGACTTGTTCAAATAGGCATTGAGTGACTTGCTCAGAGAGAGTGTGTTAAAGTCGTCAGCAACTGTTTGAGCAGATGGTTGATACTGACTGCAGATAACACTTTCGATTGTGTTGGATTTGAATCTTGAGAGTTCCTCGCAGATGAGCGACGACAACGATTGAGGAATACGATTGTTGATCACTGAGAGCTGTTCGTTGAACTCGTAGAATGGCAGTTGAGGATCGTTGATCTGCTCGAATAGTCTCTCGATCAGTCCGTTGATTTGAATCGCTTCGTAACCACCCAACACCGATTTCACACAGTGGATTGTATGTGCAATCAGTTGATGTGGTTTGTCACCGATAAGAGTTGGCGGCAACATCTTCTTGAGAGTACCGGTAAACACTGTCGATTTCTGGATTGATGAGCAATCCTCCAACTCCAAATGTGCAATAATAGCACCGGCTGTCATGACACTACCTTCCGACAGTTCAAACTTGATTCTTCCAGTCTCTGGGACAATCAATGGCATATACATTTTCATGACTTCAATCTCGGCGAAAGAAGTTCCCTTGGTCACGAAGGAACCATCGTCCACAAGATACCTGACCAGTTTGCCTGGCGACGACGTACGGAGAATCGATGGATCATACTCCTGACTGAATATACAGGTTTTCGAATCGATGGTCAAACGAATTCCAGTGACATCTTCACGTCCGTAACAAACATGCATCTTGCCATCGAGCATCACCAACAATCCACCGTCGGACATCAAAACAATGCTTGCCTCAATGAAGTTGGAACGATCGCTCTTTAGTGAAACCATGAATGTCGATGCACTCTTTCTTGAAACTTCGAATAAATATTTAACGTTATTGTAGATCAGTTCGATCGGGACGACATTAGCGAGTAGCTCCATCGACGGCAACTGTCCAACGGTTACCTGTTGAATGAACTCATTGCCACGCGAACAATACAGTGAGTGTGCCTTGTAGAGTGCTCCACATAGGACAACCACCATATTGTCGGGTTTCGGTGTGATGATCTTCTCGGCAATCAAGACATCCAGCCACCCAGTGTGAATCTCATTCATGCGGAACGCTTCCGTCTCCAACAAGTGAATGATATACTCAACGGGTGTACGAATGTCACCACGAATCGAAATCTCCTTCAATCCCAACACCATTGCCTTACGGGCATCCTCACGAGTCGCTCCACTAGCAAAGATGTGTCCAAACTGTGAATCGGCATACTCGTGTAAACCACCAAACGGTCCAACACTAAAGTAACCCCAAACGTTTGGAGTGCTTCTAAATGTCAATTCATGAATCTTTCCTGATGTCGGCTTGAATCCTTCATCTGGATTCTCACCGGTAATTCTTACTGCTATACAATGTCCCTTTGATGGAACTCTCTTTGAAAAATCTTGTAAATCAATACTACTACTCTCCAATGGTTGTTGATTATATAATCTTCTAATATCTGGAATTCTATAGAATTTGAAATTGTTGATAATTAGTTTAGTAAAATGTTGTTGTTTCTATTTCTTCTTCAAAGTTGATTATTATTATTTACCTGTACAATGGTATTCCCATAGCAATTTGTAATTGAGTTGCAGGTAGGTTGACACCTGTAATTTCTTCGGTGACTGGATGTTCCACTTGTAATCTTGGATTCAATTCTAAAAAGTAGTAGTCACCATCAAAGAGATATTCAACTGTACCGGCTCCGACGTATCCTACTTCCTTGACGAGACGAACAGCTGCACGTTCCATTTCCAACCATACTTCTGGACGTGGCGCCAACGCCGGTCCCTCCTCGATAATCTTTTGATGACGACGCTGCACCGAACAATCTCTACCGTTGAGCGATATAGCCTCTCCATATTGATCACCGATAATCTGTACTTCCA
The DNA here is from genome assembly GCF_000004825.1 of Heterostelium album PN500. NCBI lineage: Eukaryota > Evosea > Eumycetozoa > Acytosteliales > Acytosteliaceae > Heterostelium > Heterostelium album. The sequence goes on along the minus strand of NW_008805070.1, from coordinate 2,092,341 downwards.
AATGACGCGCATTCGGTACGAGCTTCATAAAGAAGATGGGCGAACCCGGCACCTCTGATTGCACCTGACGGAAACAGGCGGGCAACTCCTCCATTGTGGTGACCTTACGGATACCTTTTCCACCACCACCCTCCGACGCCTTTATCATAGCAGGGAAACCGACGCGCTCCGCGCAAACGCGTGCTTCTTCGACGGTGGCGATTGTCGCCTGGCGGTAGACGTCCTCGGTGACACCGGTCTTGGAGTACTCGACCGTCAGACCGCTTCCACTCCATGGAACACAGGCGACACGCGCCGATTGCGCAACAATGGTCGAGGCAATCTTGTCTCCGAGATCCTTCATCGCGTTGGAGGGTGGTCCGATGAATGCAATCTTTGTGGCGGTACGCGAGAGCAGCTCTGGCAAACGCGGATTCTCAGAGGCGTGACCCCAACCTGCCCAAACCGCTTGTACACCGGCACGCTCTGCAAAATCAACGATAATATCGACGTTGGCATAGTTGTTGTTGTTGGTACCACCCGGTACCTCTATGATCTGGTCGGCCATTCTAATGTACTCGGCATTCGCTTTCAAGTCTTCGGGTGTCGCCATAACCACGAACTTAATGATTCTCTCATTGCCAAATGTTGAATACGCCCATTTTCTAACGGAACGTATTGCCTTTACAGCTGCGATACCATTGTTGGCAATCAGAATCTTTCTGATCAACTTATTTCCACCGAGTTGTGTAATATATTCTTCAATTGGATCTCTTTTTATATCCATTTATTTCTATACTAATAATTTGAAAAAAAAAAACAAACATTATTAGTATCTGTTTTGTTCTGTTTGATGATAATGATATTTACATTTTTTAATCGAGTATTTGATATGACTGTGGATGCTGCAGTTGTAATAAATTATTATTATTATGTTGTGGTTGTTGTTGTGGTGGATATCGCGTTAGGTAACTCCTCATTAGCTAGACCTTATATTGATAGTTGATTTTTGTTGGGTGATGTTTTCTTGTGAATGAATGTGTTTTTTGGAAACTTTTGTTTGGTAAAATATAGTTGTTTGATACCAAATTAGAATATTTGCTGTATTATATATGGAAAAAACTATATTTTTAAAATATGAAAAAAAGATAAATATAATGTTAATAACTACTATTGTTTTGTTTCTTTGCTTTGCTTTGCTATTCTATTCTATTTAAATTTTGTGTTTTAAATAAAAATCAACTCATTATCATTATAGCTATTGGTTCGCTTTTATTAAATTAATCTAAAGATGAGATTTGTATTTTGAAATGCAAATGTGCAAAAAATATGATAAGCTTATGTTCTCCTAACTTTTATAGGATGTAACAATAAAAAAAAAATAAAAAAAAAAGAAAGAAATATTAAAAAACTACTGTTTTTGGTGTTGTGGAGGTGTAACAATTGCACTTGATATTTATTTTAATATTTAAAAGCTACATCACACCCTACCAATACATCTGTCGCTCGCTCGATATTGCAAAATAATGAAAAGTTAAAAAAAACAAAAAATGACATAAAAGATAAATAAAATAAAATAAAAGAAGAGGAACTGTTGTGTGTGTTGTGTGTTGTATTGTGTATTGCTGTGTGAATGTCGTGTGAGTGTTATGAGTGTGTTATGTAATTAATTAAATATTTGTTGTGTAATTTATTTGAGCAAAATAAGCTAATCTTTATTTTTGTTACTATTTTTTTAAAAGAAAAAGTAGAAGTGATATCATGTATATTTGAATGGGATGATATGACTGTTTTTACATTGAAAATACAACTGGAATTGGAATTGTAATCATTAGTTTTGTTAGATGTGTTTGGTGTGTTTGTGGTGTGTGTGGGTGTGTGTATGTATGTATGAACAGTTACTGAATTTTGTATTTGATGATCATCAAATCAACCTTAAATTATTGTGATGTGCGTGGTGGTTCCTTTTAAACGAATTTGATTGAAGATGAGGATGAAGTTAAGTTAAGTTATAAAAGAATCTTCTTACTTTGTTTGTTTTAATGTTATATATATATATATATATCTTTTCTTTATTAGAACACTCTTTAAATGAAAAACACAAAACTATTAATTTTTGATTTTGATGTGATATAATATGATTTGATTTGATTTGATTATTTTGTTGATTTGTAAAGTGATCAACAACAAAAATAAACTAAACTAAACTAAATTTGACTAAAGTAGTACTATGATTGATTCGATCTAAAAGAAATCATTGAAATAATAAATGACCTTGATGATTTTGATTTGATTTTTGGTGTAAAGTGTTTTTTTCATATTTTTTGTTTTTGATATTAATTTATATTTTTTTTATTTTTTGTAAAGATGAAATGATTGATGAGGTACCGATAACGAATCATCAAAATCGTCATTTTCAAACAAAAAAATAAAATGCAACAAGTGGGGTTTTCAGATGGTGAAAAACCAAAAGGGAACTAACCTTCCCAACAAAACTCCCACACTTTTATTTAAACTTTTGTTTTTAAATAAATATGATGTTACGAAACTGTTATACTAAGATATCTGAGTGAATGTGATTTCAAATGAATACCGATTTATTCAACCGAAATTAAATACTTTTTGGTCAAATAATAATAATAATGATAATGATAATGATTAACAATAACTTGCCCAATATTTATTATTATGTTTACTACTATAGTTTTGATAAAAGAACTTTTTTCTTTTTTTTTTTGTTTTTGTTTTTTATATTTTCTTTCTTCTTAACTATAAAAAGTTACAAGCTAATACAGTAACCTTTTTAAATTAAATAATGTTTGATTTTGATGAATTATATATTGATTAATAGGTAAATAAAACCAACATTCAAAATAAAAATATGATGATGTATGAATAAATACTATCAGTGTAGTATGAATGTAGAGGTGAATGATTTGATTGTTGTTCTTTTATCAAACACCTGATATTCAAACGAATAAAAAGTATTGATTATTTATAAATATATGTCAATTTGGAATATTTCTAAATAATGTTTTAAAAAACTGTAATTTGTGTGACAGAGATACAAACGAGTTTTTTATTTATGATGATGAAGTGAGGTTAGGTAAGGTAGGTAGTAACAAGTGTTGTGGGTTGTATTTTGTATGTGTGTATGGTATGGGGTGTGTTGTATTATTTTAGACTTTTCTTCTTTATTCATATGGTTTTTAATAATTTAAAATCTATCCAATTTACAAAAAACAACAATCTACCGAGATCATTTTATTGTATACATTTTAATTTACTAACTTTAGATTAGATATAACACTGACAGCATTTTAATGACTGTTCGTTCAAATTTAATTTTCTTGCAATTTTAGTTTTGTTTTTTAAAAACTTTTGAACCAAAAAAAAATATCTAGTTTTATCTATCTTAATCTTATCTTTTATAATCTTATAACATCTGTTGATTGCTATGCTATGCTATGAATTGATTAATTCGATTCGATTTAAAGTCTATCAAATAAAAACAAACAATTCTAAAAGTAGATTTCCTATTGAAATTTCTATTTCTATTACTAAAACAACCTATTTTTGAAACTTACATTTGTATTACAAAATAATAAATATTTTAATTCTAATTTATTTAAATTAATAAATATCCAATTATTAGTGATTTGTGTGGAATTATTTAAATTAAAATATATATCAATAAATATAATATATAAATTTTTTAATTATTTTTCGTCTTAATTAATTGTTTTAAAGAATTAATTGAATGAACTAAACTGAACTGAACTTTTAGTTTTATTATTACTAATATATATAGAGAGTTATATAGTTTTAGATGTTATAGTTATTATTGTAGAGTTAGTTATACTGTAGTCCGCCAATCATATCAACAATTAACAAAATGAAAAAGGTTGGTTTGTTTTGTTTTGGTTTTGTTTTCCAATAGTTTGTGTTCACTTTGCTTAGCAAGCTTGGAAATTACCAATCTTCAATACAAGTCAACTTGACCGAATTTTTTTTTGTTTTATAAATTTTTATTCTTTTTTATTCAAATGTGGTGGGTTAAAAAAAAAAACTAAAAAACAATATGCACCAAACAAGGAAAATGATACATACTTCCCCCTTTTAGCTAGGGTCAAAGTTAATTCGTTGGTTTTTTCAGAATGCATTGAAATCTTTAAAAAATGAAATAAAAAAAAAGTAATTTTTGATTTTTTTTTTTTTATGAGTGTCCATACTTTTTCAAAAACTAAATGTTTTTTTGTGGTGGGATTTGGGATCTCCCTCCCATCCAATCGTGTGAATCATCACAATGCAATTGGTTTCGTCATAGCAGCACTGCTGAAGAAAACTCAAAGTCTTTGTCATTAGCACATCAATATTTAATATGGTTATTTTAGATAATATTATAATTTTTTGTTTTTTGTTTGTGTTTTTGATTAATTAATTATTTGGGATATGATATGATATGATATCGATCTTTTTGAAATAGAAGGTCAGTTGTTGTTGGATTATAATGTTGTTGTTGTTGTTGCAACTGGTGCTATTAAATTCTTGAAACCAATTTTATTCAAACAACATTAAAAATAAAAATTTTAAAAGTAATGGGAATTTGTATCTGAAATGTATACCTACGTTTGTGTTTCCCAATTATCGTGAAATCCCAAAATACACACACCAGTCAATCTATTAAGAATCTACTCCTATTTCTTTCACCCGATTCATTAAATCCCAATTTCATTTTAGAAACTTCTACTTTTCATCTCTGTCCTATTATATTAATATTCATAGGAACTATTCATAGAAAAGTGGAACAATACAATATTATTATTTTGGAGTCCATTAATAAATATCGGTATCGGAACTGTAATAGAATTGTATTAATGGACTTTTTTAAGTAAATATAACTACTTTGTTTTTTTGTTTAGATGATCTCTTTAGTTTTGAAATGATAAAACAAAAAAGAATGTTGTATTTGAGTACTCCTATACTAGATTATATGAATTATAAGTTGGATAAAACAATCTGCTAAATTATACTAAATATTATGCTAGAAACAAACACTATTTTCTTGTATATATGATTATAGATCTAATTTAACTCATCTTTTAATATTATTTGTATATGAATTATTAATGATATCAATGGTAGAGTATGCTTATAAAACTGATTAAGATTTGAGTAACAGAGTGAGTGTGTTTATTATTGTCTTGTCATCACAGCTAGAAAAAAAAAAAAAAAAAAAACTTTTTTTATCACTTCACAACTATTGTGTTTTTTTTAATAATTCGACTATTTTTATTTGCAATAAATATAGTTTAAAAGATGTTAACTAATAGGAGAAGGAGTAATCCTTCTTTTGTTGGTAGCACCGGCGGCGGCGGAGGTAGAAAAGATAGACTGCAGCTACCTCTAAGTCAAGTGTTTAGTATCTTAATATTGATGTGTTTCTATGTATCCACTAGCAGCGGTATTTCACCACCAAAGACCAATCAATTGTCACTCGATTGTCATGATCTAGGTTTCACAGACTCACTTCTATGCTCATCTTGCAAAGATCTCGAAGGTTTTGTAGGTGATGCCAATTCCGCTGTAATCGAAGAATGCAAAAAGTGTTGTTCACTCGAAGCAACCCAACAAAAGGTATATTAAACTAAACTAAACTATAAATCAAACCTAAACTTTATACTTATAATAAGTAATAAACTAATCATTAATTAATAACAATAATAATAGAAAACATTTGTTAGTGCGCAACTGACAATATGTAGATGAAAGTTAGGTGCCTTCCCAAGTGTTAAGGATTTCATTGACAACAAGAGCAAGAATTTCAATAAAGTATCAGTTAATGTAAGTTTTAAACTAATAATAATAAATGTTATGTATATAATCTTAATATTGTTGTTATTATTATATTTTTAGTATGTAAGTGGTGCTTCTCCAGTCATTGAACTCACAGACACTGAAGGAAAGGTCGAAAAAATCAAGTATGTAGAAATATGTTATATTATAAATAGTTAGTTGATTACTAACTAATCTTTATTATTTACTATGCTATTTATTTTAGCATTGATAAATGGAAAGTTGAAAATATTGAAGAATTCTTAAAAGAAAGAGAATTGTAGAATATTGTAGGAGGTGTGTACGAGAGGGGTGTTTAATTTAGAATGAAAGTTAGCATTAGATAACATGGATTTGACAACCATAGGACAATAGAGATGTAATGACGATATAGATGATAACAAACAAACTTTGCCATCTATATCTGAAATCAAACTGTTTGGTAGATTTTTCAATTGACACTGGTCACTTTTTTAAAAAAGACTTTCCATTTAGAATCAGTGTTTAGTTGGTCAGCCATCAGTCCTTCTCCATTGGTTTCTATGTTGTATTGTTTATTTGTGGTTTATTCCGATCAAACTTAATTGCTAAATTAATAAAAATTAAAAATATAAATTATATATATAAATCTAAAAAATGCGTAATATTTCTTCAATACCCATGTTGTTTCAAAATTAGTTATCTTGATTGTTTGAATGATTATTTTTATTTCATAGTCAACAAATAAAAAGCACATACACGCAATAATTTTCAACACTACCAATATTCCTTTTTTTTTTGCATAACCAACTAAATGCTGATTTTATCTCTGATCTAAATTCGAGTCAGAAATACCAAAAAGAATAGAAGATTGGGTGTTGGTACTCCACGGTCGTAATCTAAAAAATTGCACATAAGGTGTAGATTTTCTCAAACCAAACAATTTAATTAAATTGCAATGGTGATGTCATTACCTTTACAATTAAATAAATAATAATAGTTTTATTTTTTCTAATAAAGTTAATAATATTGCCAACAAATTTAATATTTAGAAACTAATGATACATTGACTTCCATTAGCCGCATTGATTTTCTCTTTCTAAAACTAACCAATCCAGGTTCTTTTGGCAAATGTAACAAGAATCTTGATTCATTTAATAGTGAATATTAAGTTAATTGTACGTTTTAAATGTTAATTATTTTATTACAACAAATTATATAGTATACATTAATAATAAATATTTTGTTGTTTTTGATATGGTAATATTATTTTGAAGTGTTTTTGAGTGGAACTTTGATGATCTTTTTGAATAATGATGATCTAAATCAAAGGTTTTAATGTTACTGTAAATGATAATGATACTGTTATTGTTATTATGTTTTGGTGATTTGATTGGTAGTACTATTGTTGACAAATTGTATTGTGGAGTGTGGTGGTGTGGTGATTGTTAATCTTTTAAAAAGTTAAGAGGAGTTGGACCTTGATGCATTAGTGGAATGATCTTTGGTGGTGTCGCATTGGCTTGATTGTTGATAGCTATATAGGTTTTGAATTCACTCAGTGAAGGTGCAACATAGTTGGTCAACTTTGGATCATGATGTTTCAACTCTGGTGATCTGAATTGATCCGATACATTCTTAATATAAAGTTCAATATTTGTAAACAATTCCCTAAAAAAAAAATTGGATAATAATATTAATAATTTCATTCTGCTCATCCTTGTTAATTATACATACAAATCAATTGAAAATTCCTTGCTGTATTTAGTAAATTCAGGTGGTCTGGTGAATTGTGGAGCTGGTGGTTGATGTTGACTCGGATGATGTTCATCGAATTGATTGTCATTATTATAATCATGTTGATCTGCGTTGTTGTTGTTACTGTTGCTATGTTCATCATTGTTGTTGTTGTTGTTGTTCATCTGAGAGGATAATGTTAGAGACATGTTTCTTGGTGGTACAGGTGGTGGTATTTTCTTGGTTCCAGAAGAGTTTAGCGTGGTTGTTGGCATCGGTGTACCAGAGTGAGTGGAAACTGAATTACTACCGTTCTTTGGCCTAGAAATCGATATGGAACTGGTTGATGATGTCAATCTCGAAGAACTATTATAGGAATGGTCTGCTTTCTCATCCTTCTCTGGATACTTTGCGGGTGACAACGATTTGTTTGTCGCCACTGTATTGTTATGTGTCAACTTACTAAACTCTGCAATAGAGAATCCAGATTGATACAATTCCGATCTTTTAATTCTAACCATCTAGATTGTAATAAACAAAAAGTTAATTAATATTAGAATATATATATATATATATTGTTACTAACTAACTAACTACTCACTCTATAAAGTAAAATATGATGATATGCATTTCTAACTGGTTGATCCCAATGAAGAAATAGTGGATAGAAATACTTGTGTAGGAGAAGATCGCAGAATAGGATGCGTCGGTTCGTTCCCTGGAACGAGTCGGATGTGTTGTAGATCAAGTTGAGAGAGCGGATCAAGACTTGGTGGTGATCGGCAGCAATGATATTATCGATACCCTCGCAGAAAAAGTTGATGTCAAAAGTCTCGGGGAGCACTCCGTACTCTTTGATCCAGAGTTCAACGATGCCCAGCGTCGAAGCGACCGACGCCAAGTCGAAAACACAGGTCTTTAGGAATATGATTTTAATGAGTGCATCGATCATGGTCGGGTCGTTTTTGGTACTGTTGATCAATGCAAAGTGGGCGTCGAGCGAGGGTGTCGCCTTTGGTTGTTGCGGAGGGATCGACTGCTCTCGCGATTTGATCTCGTGCAACAGTGCATAACACAAAATAAAATAGCCTGGAATCGTCTTCATCTCCACAGAATCACCCAACACATATTTACAAACGGTGATCCACTCTTTAAAAAATATAAAAAACAGATTCTCTTTTCTAGCTATATTATCTACCCAACTAAATAAATAATGAGTTTGTTTGTTTGTTAATATTTATAAATAATCAATCTAAGAAGAAGAATAAATAAATATTTACCCTTGTGGAATACTATCAATTTCTTTTTCACAACTTTCATATTGCATCATTAAAGAATGAAATGGTAATTTATCTGGTCTATCACCAACTATATTTAAATATTGTACTATTTTAAACAAACTTTGTTAGTTATGTATTTTCGGGAAAAAAATAATGAAAAAAACATACAATTTTGTGGACATGGATAATAGGAAACTATATCTTTAATCTCTGTTTCCGGTGGTGTCAATGCATCCAATAATAATTTTGCAACTTTTGGTATTCTAAAGAATGCAATAACAATAAACTATAAATAATATAAATTTTGAAATTAGTAATAGTTTTCCAATTGTTTTGGACTTGGAAAATAACTACTTACTTTGGCACAAAATTGAGATAGTGGTAATGATAAGAAGGGTGTTGTGATGATGGTGTTGGCAATGAATGAGAATGTTTTATAGAGTTTCAGACGATACTTTGTGATAATGTCGGAGCTCCATGCTTTGAAAGTAACGGGGTCAATGAGTGGCGATATGGCAGTGTCGAATTCACGACGTCTCGCAATCAGCAGTATAGTCTTGTAGAACAATGAGAAATCCTTTTCCAGGCTTGAGAATCTATCGACGAATGCACAGAGAGATCCCCACAATTGTAACATCGATTCTCTACAGGTAATGGTTATCATTTTTGTATTTTTAATACTATTGATTATTGTTGATCCTGTTAATGACGTAGACTGTTGTTGATCCTGTTGTTGTTGTGATTGTTGTTGTTGTTTATATTCTTTTCTTTTTCTTTTATATTCATAACTTGACTTATAAGTCCACCATTGGCGCCATCCGGACTTGATAAACTACCATTTCCATTGATATATATATTATTACTGTTGTTGCTGCTGTTGGGTGTGTTTCCGTTTTGAATGGAAATGGGTGGTGTGCTTGGAGGTGAGTTGGAGGTAGGTGTTGAGCTATTACTACTAAAAGTTGGTGGAGTGGCGGAATTTGGTGTGGATGAAGAGGAAGATGGTGATGTTGATGTTGCTGCTGTTGATGATGATGGAGGTGGTGGAATTCCACCCGATCCACTCAATGAAAAATCATTCATACCACCTCCGTTATTATTATTATATTGTTGTTGATGTTTACTTGGTTTATAAGTGATAATCTCCAGTAGAATGATGATTTCCAGTAGTGAGGAATTCACTTTGGTGAGAGCGGTCATCGATTTCTCACGTTTCTTCTCTTCGGTAGATGCCAGTGAATCCAACTGTGGAATCATGGAGGTGATTGAATTTGCTTTTCTCTCGACCTGACCACACCAATTCTTATATTTTAACTTTGGTTTCTGTTGTTGTTGCTGTTGCTGCTGTTGCTGTTGTGATTGCTGTCCATTACCATTCATTCCGACCAATCTAGGACTGGTTTGTGACTCACCGCCACCTTGTTGTTGGTTCGGATCGATAAATTTCGAAATAAGCATATTCATCTTATTTGTAAGTTCATTCATTCTCTACAACCACCTTTTTTCGACTTAGTTTGTTTTCCAACTAAGTCCTAAAAATAAAATAAAATAAAAAAATACACAACTACAATTTGTAAAAACTGCGACTAATTTAATTGATTGACTGATATATAAATAGATAAAAGATTATAAATTAATGAATAAATAATAATATTGATTTTAAACTTGAATTGAATTGAAATGAAATTGATAAGAATGATGAATGACTGTTGATACAATTATAAAAACATATTGTTAAACAAAAAAAGTACAAAGTATGATAATAAATAAAGATTTGAAATTGAAAGTTTGTTTGACTCTGACAATATTGTTGTTGTTGTCCTTTCTGAGCTGAATTGAGTTGAATTGGATTGAATATCTTGTCTTTAATATTGCAGAATATATCTCTTATTTTTACTTTTTTTTTGAAAAAAAAACAACAATTTAAAAAAAAAAGTAAAAATAAAATGTGTGAAAAATGTTTGATTTGCGATTTTTTAAAAAATTAATTTAACTTTTTAAATCAAATATCTATTAACAATTAATTGTTACTACAACTATTACTATTTATATTTAATGTTTACTATTTTTTTTTGTTTTATAAATTAATTTTAAAACAAAAACATTCAATAAGTTATAGATTTAGTTAAAATTAATAAAATTTACTAATATTTGATAATAAATTTAGGGTTTGTTTGTTCGGAATTTTAGTGGTGTGTTTGCTTTTTATTTGCTTGTTATTATTGTTTTGCTGTTATTGTTATTGTTGTTTATTGTTATCTTTGGATAGACTCTAACCTCCACACTCTCTTTACTTGCTTTAAGTTTAGTTCCTTTTTGGTGGTGTGTTTACTTAAAACCAAAAAAAAAAAAAAAAAAAAAAACAAAATTGAATCAACTTTATTTTGAAAAAAAAATCATAAAATTAATCAATATGTGGATTTTATAAAACCCATTCACAGAAAATAATGTGGATTAATTTTAAAAACACACACCTTTTTTTTAGATTTTGGATACAATGACCAATTTTTGGAAAGATTTTTTTTTTTTTGACTGCAAAAAAAAAAGATAATTTGGTTTTAAGTTTAGTTTAGTGTCCGCAAATAAAAATGATAAATCAATCAATCAATGTTGTTGAAATACCAAAGATCTGAATCAGATAACATGATGGATATTGGATAATTAATGTAGATTCGATTTTACTTTTTTTTTTGTTTTTTATTTTCATTTCATACACACAAAATCCAAAACACTTTTAAAAGTTCATCGGTTATCCGCATTCCTCATTACAAGAAAATAATCTTTTGATTAAATACATGATCAATATAATTTATCTATTAATAAAAATGGCGGACACCCAATAATAATAAAATAATCAAATTAATTTGTATTGTTTGTTTTCATATTCCGTTCTTGGCCAAGAACCAAACGTTTTTTAATGAATTGTGTGCCGTCTAGATTCAACCAATTTTCAAAATATTATTTTGGATGATGAAATTGTTATGTTACATGTAATAAATATAATAGTTATATTTATAAATAACTTAATATTAAAGATTCTTTTATTACAGTGCATTGAATCACAACTAATTGATCTTGAAAATAAACATACAATCGTACAGGAATGATGAATAAAGCGAAAAAAAATAAAAAACAAAATTGAATAAAAAAAAAAAAAAGTACTAAAATTTTTTTTTTTTTTAAAAATCGATTATTAAGTTTAGTTTTTAAATTTTTTATTTTTTATTTTTTTTTATTATTCACACAATTGATTGTATAAAGATATAATTACCTATTTTATGTAAGTATTACTTGATCAAGTTAATGCTAGAAATAAAACTAACGTTCAATAAAAAAAAAATTAAATTTTTAGATTTTTAATCAATTCAAACTTTAAACTTCCTTTTTCTTTCTTTTATATATAAATAGATTTATTCGTTTAATAATAGTGAATTCATCTATCTATATCTTTGGCTAGAATAATAGAGTAGAACTATAAAAACAATTTATTTTATCAATTTTTTTATTTTTTTTCAAAAAAAAAATTAAAAAAAAAACAAAAAAGTACAAGAAAAACACACAACAAGTTTCATATCGGTTACTTTTCAAAAATTATAAGGGTTCTGTCTTCGCGCCAAACTTTTGTTTCTCAGAGACATTGGTCATACATATAGATAGTTAGTTAGAAAGAAGATAGATAGAATATAGTTAGTTTGTTTGTTTGTTTGTTTGGTAGAAAGAATTTAGATATAGTTTTGAAAGAATAAAGATCTTTATTCTTATTGGTTTAGAAAGAATTTGGAAAGAAACAACAACAACAACAACAACAACAACGAAATTATAGACAGGGCTAATAGAGTGAGGAGAAAACAGTTTCGAAACAAAAACTAAAAAACAAAAATAGACAGAATGAATATGGATAGAAAATTCAATAACAATCATAAAGAATCATCGTCTGAGGAGGACGAATCACCACATGAAGATGAGATCGCATGGATTCCATGGTATTGCAATCTAAAGGGAAACGAATTCTTTGCAACTGTGGAGGAAGACTATATTCAAGACGACTTCAATCTCACGGGACTCAGTTCGACGGTGCCCAACTACGAGAGTGCACTCGGCATCATACTGGACTCTGACCCCGAGGAGACACTAAGCGAAGACCAACAAGAGAGTTTGGAGCGTTCCGCCGACATTCTCTACGGATTGATACACGCACGTTATATATTGACATCGAAAGGACTGGCGCACATGAATGAAAAGTTTAAGAATGCAGAGTTTGGACGTTGTCCCCGTGTCTTTTGTCAGAATCAGCCGGTGCTCCCCGTCGGACTCGCCGACATGCAGGGCGTCGACACAGTTAAAGTCTATTGTCCTAGATGTAACGATATTTTTAATCCAAAATATAGAAGACATTCACGTATGTAAAACAACAACAACAACAACAATTGCTGATAACAAACAACAACAACAACAAAAATAACAACATCATCATCATCAATATTCACATACTAATTTACTCTATTACTTGTTTGTTTGTTTGTTTGTTTAGATATCGACGGTGCATACTTTGGAACAACTTTCCCACATTTGTTATTGATTACCTATCCAGAGTTGGCACCACCCAAACCACATCAAACCTATGTACCAAAAATATATGGTTTCAAAATTCACAAGTCTGCTCGTGAGAGAACACTTCAGCATCAACAAAAAGTTAGAGGACACAAACAATAATATCATTAAAAAAAAAAAAAATAAACTTTTAAAATAAATAATAAATAAAATAAAAAACATAGCCAATTAAAATAATATAATATAATATAAAAAAACAAACCTTCTTTACTTTAAATAATATAATTATTAATAAATAATAATAATATAATCACATATTTTTTATTTTATATATCTTATCTTTTTCTTTTCTTATCTTTTTAAAACAAATTATTTTTATTTCTTATTTCTATTTTCTTATTATTTACTTATTTATTGAAAAATATAAATATAGAGAGTGTGAGAGAATATGTATATATACAAAAAACTAATTAATTATAATGATGAATGAATTATGATGGTAATTCTAATCTACAGTATGGACATTTCTTGTGTTCAGTCAACCATCTATCAATACAATCCGGATGGAATTGATGGTCACAACCAGCCAGTTCTTTTACAATTATATTCTCTTCGAAATCCTCCAGACAAATGGTGCATCTATAGAAATATATTAAACAAAAAATGATGATAGTTAGATATTACTGTTGTTATTGTTTTATCAATTAAACTAAATGATTATTCATACCTATGTTCGTCAGCATCATTATTATGTTTATGTTTATATTTGACTTGTTTGATTTTCTTCTTTTGTGATTCGGTTGCACCGAGTTTGACTGGTTCCAGTTTCGAGAGTGCTTCGTAGGACATGTCGATCTCCTCTTCCTCTTCCTCCTGATAGATGTGTGTGGATTGCTCGAAATTTCTTGCTAGTTCCTCTTGCATCTTTCTGGCCATCTCACGATCCTCTTGCTCCATCAACTCTCTCTCCAACATCTTATTAATGACATCCTCATTCTCTCTATCATATCTTCTAAGATCGTGGAATGCCGATATCAAAGGTGGTGAATTTCTAAATGGTGAATGTGAATAATTTGTATTACTATTACTATTGCTATTATTACTATTGTCATTTATATTTATATTTGTAGGAGTCGATTGTTGTTGTTGTTGTTGTTGTTGTTGTTGTGAAGAAGTAGTTGTTGTAGTTGTAGTAGTAGTTGTTGTTGTTGTAGTCGTCGGATAATTATTATTATGATTTGGTGATGAATAGGAATGATGTGAAGATGATGTATATGAAGAGGATGGTGTCGGTGGTGTTAATGTAAATGAAGGTGGTGTTACTGGTTGTTGTTGTTGTTGTTGATATGTTGTATTACCACCGCTACCAACACTACTGGCAGTACCACTGTATCCACTACCAAATACTAATCTTCCTGTATTACTGTTATTAGCATTAGCATTGGTATTGGTGGTTGTTGTCGTTGTTGTTGGGGTCATCGCTTCACTTGGGAAGTTGATAGCACTGCTGATGGCAAGTTGCGATGAGATTCTCGGTGAGGTGGAGAGTCCACTCATTCCAGAGCCACCGACAGCACCACTTCCACCAAACAACTGTCTGCCAAAGAAAGATGTCTTTGATGGTGACTTTGGTGCAAATATATCGTGTTCTGATTTTTGTAAAGCAGTATTACCGACATCATTCTTTTTAGTTGGTTTCATCTTTCCTTTCTTTTTTTTCTTTTTGTTTTGTTTTTGTTTTTCACAAAAAAATAAATACTATATATTTAATATTTTAAAAACCTTAAAATATCTTTTCTTTTCTTTTCTTTTCTTTTATATTATTTATTTATTAACAAATTAAATTAAATTAAATAACTAAATCTACTCTATATAACAAATTATAATTATATCTCTTTATTCAATCTCAAAAATATAAAATCAAAAAAAAATTTTATTGCACTTTAAATTGTTATTGTACAATAAAAAATTCAAATTATTTGGTTTTTTTAAAAAATTCAAAAAAAAAAAAAGCAAATTTTACCAACTTCTTCTCTTAAAACAGCGAAAAAAAATGAGGCGTTTGTTCAAAAAAAAAAAACAATTCAAAGATTTTTGGTTGTTTTTCTTTTAATTGTTATTTTTTTTTTTTTGTTCTTAAAATAACAAATAATGTTTTAAGTTTTCTAACATATAATATAATATGAAGTAATAACAATTATGACTAAAAAGTAAAGTAAAGTTATAAACTTAAAACTGAAAGCTAAAATTAACTTCCAACCACAAAATCTTCTGATTGAAAAGTTTTGTTGTTTTCACTGTTTAAAGAGAATTAAGGTGGAAGGGGTGTGGAACCAAAAAAAAAAAAAAAAAAGACGTTGTTTTTTTTACTGACTGGTTTTTTTTTTTTTGGTGTGTTAATTAGATTGATTAATTATTTGATTGATTGTTATTGATAATTTTATTTGTAGTTTGTTAGTTTATACTTATTCATAACCATTATTAATCATACAATCAATCAATCATAGATAATTGTACAATATTAATAATAATATTACCACACCCCACTATTCACTAATAACAATAATAAACACAATTATTTATAAATAATATAATACATACCGATATAATAGAGTGTATCTATCTTATTATTATTAATTAATTCCATACACGTTAAAAACAGCAGTAATTCAATTGAATTAATTAACAGATCAAAAATTAACTTTTATAGAAGTTATAAATTTTGATATTTGTTTTTGACAATAATTTGTAAAACCAACAAACAGATAGACAAACAAATATAAAAGACAATAAATAATAATTATTATAATCACAATTACAATCAATCAAAATCACAATCAAAATCAAAATTTTATTTATTTGTAGTTTATCTTTTTTTTCTTTTAAATATATTTTAAAATCTTTAAATTTTAGATATTTTATATAAAAACAAAACTTTTTAGATTTAGACCAAATCAAAAAAAACCATTTCTTTTTTAGATTTTTTCACTACTTTTTTTTTTTCAATTTCATATTTATTCAGATATCTTTTAATATATCTTAACTTGTATCTTATTTTCGTAAGTTTTTTGAACAATCTTTATTGTTGTTTTTGTTCAAACAAACATTCAAACATTGTAAAAACACAACACACAACATCAAAGCGCACAGTGAACAAGCAACCAACCTATAATATAAAAAACAATGGCGGTCGACAAAAGAAACGAAACAATAGATCCAAAGATAGAATCACTTTCGATGTATAAACAAATATTATGTATACCCTTTATAAATAATTCAATACCACTACATTTATCAGAGCCATTCAATGTCGATGTTGAATACGGCAGAATATCAGAGACAACACAAGATTTCGAACTATTAGATAAAAATTATAATTTAATTGAAAAAAGTAAGTGTTTATACCTGAAAAAACAAAACAAAACAAACACACCACAAGTGTGTGGAAAAGAGAATGTGTTACTGTTGTTTCTGAATTAGATTCAAATATTAATATTTCTTTTTCTTAATATATCTTATATAATTATAGTTAAAATAAGTAATATTGTAAATTTAGATTTAAATGGTGGTGCAGGTGGAAGTAATATAAGTTTGTCGAGTTCTAATGGATCGGTGAGTGGCGGTGGCAGTGGAAATACACCGCCGGCATCACCACAATCAACACCGAGAAAAGAGTCGTCCAAGGCCAATAGTTTGTTGGGAATTGACAGTGATTCTGCAGCGTCGGCGGCACACATCACAATCAGCAAGAGTTCGAAAGCCAGTATGATTCTCGGACTGAGTTCAGCATCGGGCGATGATTCATCGTCGTCCTCGTCGTCGGCATCGTCATCGCCAATGAATACACCAGTAAAAACATCGTCGAAAGCCAGTTCCATTCTCGGACTGTCGGACGACCTCCAACAGACGCCAACCGGCAGCGCCAGCTCCAACAAAAAGTTGGGATCGTCAACCATTCACTCGCCGAAATTCGGACTGCTTGCACGCTCTGCAAGCAACAGCAAAATACTATCGAGTCGCGTCGGTGACAAAGAGCAGTCGGGACAATCGAGTTCCGTCAATTCGTCGCCTGTGGGATCGGTCGGATCGTCGACGTCGTCGTCGGGCAACGGAAGTCCGTCGATGCTCGGATCGTCCACGGGAATGGGTGGAATGGTTGGATCGTCGCCACTCTCCCAATCGCTTGGCTACTCTTCTGGCAGCGGACTGCTAGGATCGTCGCCTGGTGGCAGTGGCGGCAGTTTGAGCGGCGGCAGTCCAAACTCACCATCGTTGCCGTCGTCGATCGCCAACATCTTCCCACTCCACTACAAATATATTTTCACCATACAAACAAAGACCATAAACTACTCGTTTAACGCGCGTGACAAAGAGGAATCGAGTCAGCTTGTCGATGCACTGAAACTGGTTGCACTCGGCAAGGCATTCCACACCGAAACACAGACAACTCTCGATGCCATCACCGAGGCATTGGAACTAGCAAACAAATGTAAATCTCCACCAATTCCACCACTTCCTCTTTCCCCTCCTCCACCACCACCTCATTTATTATAAATTGGCAAATCAAACCAAACCAATCAATCATTAATTAATTAGTAATATTTATAAAATTATAAAAGTTTTCTTTATAAAAACTTGGATAATAAAACCTTAATAAAAAAAACAAAACAATTCAAATTGTATTATAATCCTAACAAAATATCAATTAATCAATTTTCCATTCCTTTTTTGTGTTATCTAATCTAATTTGTTATAGCTCCAGAGTGTTTTGGATGTTTATGTGTAAATTGATTAACTTTTTTTCTAAATTATGTATTTATTTTCTGTGTGGTTTTGTTGCTTCTTCCAATCTGTCGTTGATCGATTTCGATTGGTTGTTGATATAATACAATACACCTAGTGAAAACAATACACTTGTGGTACCAGAAACTCTGTGTACAGAGGAAGTAACTATAAAAGTAATGACCAAACTGATAATGGCTTCAATCCATCTAATTTCTTTTTTAAGATTACCAACAAACTATAATAGTTGAATATGTATGTATGATAATGAATGAGTTTATATTAATAATCAATAATCATTTTACAATGTATAAACTTTCCTCTTTTTAAAAAGAGAGGAAGAGAATATTCATTATTCCATCAAACTAACTAAATTAACCTACAGTGATGAAGAAGAAGAAAAGTAATGAACCAACTAATCCACCGAGAATGGTACGAATTTCATTCGATCTGAAGAATGGTGCACCGATTTGCAATGCTCCGAAAACAATGACCCATGATAGTCCAGAGAGAACCAAAGATGATGAAGTAGATGGTTGATCTAAATTTTATCGATATTAAGTTCAAAGTCAAGATTAGATATTGAGGAATCTAGATATTGATTTGAGCTGCTACACTCATTGATCAATTATCAAATACATACCAAAGACTTTACCCATTTTTTCTATTTATGTATATAAAAAATTTAATTCAATTTATGATGATGATCAATCTAATTAAAAAATTTTTTTTTTTTTTTATTTCACATGAAAAAAAGGGTCTCTAAGACTTTGACCACCACCACCATAAAAACAATTTTTTTTTTCATAAACATCTGGCACACTGAAATAAAAGTCAAATCAAAAACGTTACTATCAATCAAATTAATTAAAATTTTCACACACTCCAGATAATCATTAATCAATAACAAAAAATATATCTTTTTTTTGATTTTATTTTATTTATTTTAAAGATTATATATATTATTACATATGTCATTGTCACAGTTAGATAAAGATGGAAGTGGAGGTCCTCCTTCATCACCAAAGTCAGGTAGTAGTAATACCGGAGGTTCAACAATCTCATCTTCCTCCAATCTAAATAGTCAATCATCACATTCCTCTAGTAGTAATATCAATCAGAGTGGCGGTATCAACAACAATAATAGTAGTAATAGCAGTCAATCAAATATTGGTATTGGTTCATCAAGTGGTACAAGCAGTAGTATTAACAATAATAACAATAGTAGTAACAATAATAATTATAGTAATTATATACCAAGTAAACTAAGTAGAAGTAATAGTTATGTACAGAATTTAAATAGACAAAATTATTTCTCGCAGCAGCAACAATCTTCGATATATACATATTTGGGCGATGGTGAACATCAGCTGCAACCACAACAACAGCAGTCTTTAAAATCAAGAATATTAAACACCTTCACATGCTATGTTTTCAAACCATTTTTAATTGGTGTATCAGGTTCATTTGGTTTAAGTGTTGGTAAGTGTAACCTTTTTCTAATGATGATCATCGATCATCTTGAATCAATAACAAATCAAATCAATCTCAAATCAAATACCTTGTAATCATGTTATAGATTTCACAAACTCAACTTTCTTAATTTTATTTCATTGTGGGTGGTTGGTTTGTCTTATAAGACAATTGTACGATAAGATTGTACAACCAACAGCAACTTTATAATTATCCTATCTTTCTTTTCATATTCTGTCATTACGTTAACTCGTTAAAATTTTTAAATTCCTCTTCAATTATTTTAAGAGTTTGTTTGTTTGTTTATTTATGAATTTTTGTCGATCGATTCAATTCAAGATTGTGAACAAGTTGTTTTAACTGTCTATTGAATATGAACCAACCAGATTCATATTTTATTTTCCAGAATCGAATCGAATGTGTGATGGAGTGTGTTTTTCCCAACGATTTCTGCATAGTTTATATATATAATTCACCAGTTCAACTCCCACCCAACCAAATTTCACCTGATAAATTTATCCATCCCATTCCAATATATATAATTTAAATTTAACGTAACTACGATAATCTTAAATTAAATTTTGGAGAGTGAAGAAGATTTGTTGATGATAATGATGATGAGGTTGTTAGTATTGGTATACCAAACAACACTTTCTGTTTCACATCTTTTATTTATATATACAATTAAATCACAACCAATAACCTAAATAAAGACTGGCTGGAAGTAAAGAAGTAAAGGAGGAAGTAGTAACAATAGATTCACAAACAACAACAAAACACGAACCACAAAAATTTAAATTGTTCCCAAACACATTAATTCGAATTCAGTAATTACCAACAACAACACAACTCAAATAATAATTTGATCAAATACACCTCTACAGCTTTAACTAACAATAATACCTGATCTTTCTACCACTTTTTTGAAATGAAAAACAATATTATTATCATTTAATATGTATAGGATATGTTTTATTTGATTTTGCGTGTAACAAACTGAATAGAATCAAGCCATAATGCATTGTCCAAATTATCTTTTCTACCACCACTACCACCGCCTGATACAATTTTTAGTAGATATAAAACTCAATCAAAGATCGTATATCTTTTCCAAACCAACACACAATCCTTTTGGTTTTGTTTTTAAAATATTAACAGAAATCTCACTTCTTACAATAATAACAATAATATTACACTCTTTTAATAATAAATTTAATACAAAAGGTATTGCAAAGTGAATTATATATTTAAATCATAATAGTAAGTGGTTTTGATGGTTCAGCGCTGCCCATTATCACCAATTCCATTTCCACCCATTTAAAATCTTTTTATCCCCACATATTGTTCGTTGTTGTATATTTATTTAGGTGGTGTATTGAATGCACTTCATCTCTGTATTAAAATTATTTATTAAACTAATCAAGATTCAAGATTGAGATGTGTTTTTGTTATTGTTGTTATTGTTGAGTGTTGAATCACCATCATTTTTATTTTATTTCTTTTGAACTTAATATATATATTGACAACATTAGATGAACAATCATACACACACACACAACCAACTTCTATAACAAACATGACGACTGTAGCATTAATGTGTTAAAAATGGTAAAGTTTAATTCTATTAATTCTTTCACATCGAGTTGATCAGAACTTTCCTCCGGATCAACAACAAAATTTATATATAATTGTAATAATAAAACACGATATAATTTAATTGGTGGGTTCAACATTACAATAACAATCAAAATCATAGAGAGTAAAAATTATTTGTTTCCAAATAACAAATAAATAATCCAATAATAAAATTGTGTATTGTTGTTGTTGTGTTTAGATTTATTTTGTTAACACTTGTTGGTGTGTTGTGTTGCTGTGTTTTGTTACTAGATTTAGTGTATATATAATGTTTGACCATTTTAAAAATGGTTACCAAAATGAAAGCACTGAGAGTTGAGATTATAATCATGATTTCTGAAAAATATAAATACACACACTCTCTCACACTCTTTCATTATATAAATATGGTTTGATTAGATCAATGTTGATATAACAAGTTAAATTTTTATAATGGTTATCGTTGTTGTGTAAGGTTATGAATTTAAAAGCATTTCCACAAACATTATATCAATTATAATTATTTTGCTTTTACATCAGTTAAGTAACACCATATTTTAATCACAAGAAAACACACAGACATATATATAAAACACACTTGCACACTCACACACCCACACTCACTCACACAAATTTATTTATTTGCATATAAATATGTTTGAGTGAAAAGCAACACACTCACCCAACAATTGATGAAATCAAAATCAAGTTATTCGATATTGATAGAATGAACAAGGTTTTCAGCAGCAGCAGGTGGTATTTAAACACTATTATGTTTATAAATGCCTGACTGACTGACTGCACCGTATAGAAAAGTATTCCGCATCCATCACTCCACCACCACCGCTTTATGAAATAGAATGTTGTTAATGGAATAGTAAATATATATGTGTTCTTACAGATATTAATAGACACATTTTATTTCATTTATGTTCCCTCAGATTGCTTTACAATCACTTACTACTATTCCAAATGATTGGTTATTGGTGTTGATTTGGAATTTAGATTTAACTTTTTGTGGGTAGTTTGGGTTGGGTTGATTGTTAATCAGTTAAGTGATACAATTAGATTATTAAAAATTTTGATGATTGTTGTTGTTGTTATTGTTGTTATTGCGCTCTACTCTTAATACCACCACAACCACAACCACCAGTTCTATTACTACCACCACTTACTTCTATATCAAATATATATTTATATTTATATATAGGTGGGTGATTACTGTTGGTTGATAATTCATCACAACCATCATTTAAGTCGATGTGTTTAGTTTAGTTTGGTTGTTATTAATAAAACTGAAACAAATATAAATAAAATAAAGAATAATTTAGTAATTTATTTATTTTTGTTTTGTTTTGTTTCCACCTCTTACACAAACCAACAAGTTGGTAACCTCTATTAAAAAAACAACAACAACAATAAACCAATATAACATCACAATCTCAATCACTGTTAATATTCAAATTATTTTGATCAATAGATAAGATATAGAATTATTTAAATAACAAAAATTCTATTTTCCAACATAAAATTAATTGTTGTATCTTTATTTTTTGTTTTTATAAATTGTTTTTTGCTTTTTTGTGGTGTCAGTCTTGGTTATATATTGTATACTAGTTGTCTTCTACTGGTAACTTACTTTGGTCAACCTATACACCATTCGCCATCACCAAACCAATTCAAAATTCTCAACAAACCAACTACAAATTATAAAAAAACCAACACTCCACTTTTATCATCATTTAAATAAATTAAAAATAACAATCAATCAAACACCAAACAATAATAAAACAATCCAAGATACGATTGATCAATAATTTCCATTCATCATTAATAATTAAAGAATAATAAATAGTTTTCTAGATTTATAATAATAAAATAGAAATAAAATAATCTAATAGAAATAATTTAAAGATAATTGTTTCCCATTGTAGGGACTAAATATATTTTCTTAAAATAAATAACAACAACAAAACAAAACAAAATAAAATAACAATAAAAAATGAGATACTTTATTTTATTAATAGTATGTCTCTGTATTTATAGAGTGTATTCTCAGAGTATGTAATCAATCAACCAACTTTTTTAAAAAAAATATCAAATTAATTAATTTCTTTTTTCACCAATAATAATAATATTATTATTTTAATATTATAGATACAGTCCAAATGTCGGTTAATATTTTTGATCATACACCTCAGAGAAATCCAGATTTTGAGGTCGATAATCCAAATATAGTTGTCAAAAATTTGGTTCAAAGTACTTTGAGTGCACAGAGAAAGCCGGTTTTCTGTTGTGGTAACAGTCCTTCCAAATATTCAATCATTCACAACAGTACAACTTTTGACAGTTGGTTCACAAGCACACCCGGTATCAACATTCCCATTCAATATAACCTCACATTGCAACAGAATCTCACCACACCGGATATCTACTACTATAGAAACGATGCATTCTTCCCCATCAATAAAATGGGTTGGGATGTCGAAGGTGCAGACCCCGGACACGTCCAATACAGAGATGGTGCCGGCAACGTTCAGAATTTCCATTTCTGTATGGTACTGAGTGCACGTTTCACCTACAAGGGTGGTGAAGTTTTCAACTTTGTCGGTGACGACGACGTCTGGGTGTTCATCGAAGGCAATCTCGCTCTTGACTTGGGTGGTCCCCACGATGCTGCATCGGGATCGATCATCCTCGACAACTTGCCATATCTCACCAAGGGTAGAGACGCTCACTTTGACTTTTTCTATTGTGAACGTCACACCGTTGAATCGCACATCCAAATCTCCACATCGTTGGAATTGAAGTGTGGATACACCGATTATTGTGGTGTCTGCGAGGGTGACGGAAGCTCGTGTTGTAGCAATGCCATGTGTGACGATTTGAATGCTTGTACCACTGACAGATGTCCACCACCTTCAACACCATTGGCACCGGGTCTCACCAAATTCGACCCTAAGGTGATGTGTATCCATACTCCCAAGAATTGTTCGGGTAGCGATCCATGTCAAACCTACACCTGTAATACTCAGAGCGGACAATGTAATTCCGACCCAGTCAATTGTATCAAAGGTTGTTTCGATGGTGTCTGTAATTCAAATTTGGGTGGTTGCACCTACACCAATCTCTGTCCGGAATCCACCTGTAAGAAGTTTGTCCAATGTAAGGTATCGAACAACACCTGTGAGTATCAAACATTGAATTGCGACGACAAGAATCCATGTACTTCCGATTCTTGTATGGAGGGAGTGGGTTGCCAGAACATCATGAAGATCTGTGATGACAACGATCCATGTACTACCGACTCCTGTTCCACCTCCGACGGTTCCTGTGTATTCACCAAGATTCCCAACTGCCAATCGTGTACTTCCACCACCAGCTGCGTGCCAAAGGATAAATGCACCAAGAGTGAATGCGATCCAAACAATCCAGGAAAATGTATTGAATCGCCACTTTGCAATGATAACAACTTGTGTACCGACGACTTGTGTAATGCCAACGGAACATGTGACTTTGTCAAGCGATGCACTGCAACCGATCCACTTTGTTTCACCACCTCCTGTAACAAGACTGGAACATGTGATCAAGTCCCGATTGTCAATTGTGACGACGAGAACAAATGTACAATCGATAGCTGTTCTCAGGGTAAATGTAGCCACGAGATGATGGTGTGTGACGACCACAATCCATGTACCGTCGACACATGTAGTGCCAGCGTCGGTTGCGTATTCACCCCTGTGGTTTGTCCAAACAAGACCGTCTGTGAGATCGGTGTTTGCTTCGTCAACAACGGTACCTGTGGATTCAAACAACGTGAGTGTCCAACCAAGAACTTCTGTATCACCGGTGTCTGTGACTTGCGTGCCGGCGACTGTATCGAGTACAACAAGACTTGCGTGCCACAAGGAAGATCCGCCTGTAACAAGGGTGTCTGCAATTTCGAGACTCAGAAATGTGAGGATCATGAATACGATCCACTGCCATTCGATTGTCAACCGGCTGCCGTCAAGGCTGGTGTTGCCATTGGTGCCGCTGCCATCGCCGGTATTGTCATCGGTGGTGCTGCCGCTCTTGCATTGGCCGCCTTCGGTGGTAAGGCTGGTTACGATGCCTGGAAGTCGAGTCAGGCTGCCAAGATGGCTGTAAGCGCAGAGAATCCACTCTACGTTCCAAATCCAAATCAAGGTACCAACCCATTATTCCAATCGCCATCTACGTAGTTCAGAATGAAGTATCTTTTTTTAAAAACAAATAATATTTAAAATCTTTATTCAAACAAATAATCAATCAATCAATCAATCAAACAACAAAACTCAGCTAAATCATTATTGTCATAACTAACTAACTAACAATCAAACAAACAAAATCAAACAAACAAACTGAATACAATACAATCTCATCACATCACTTCTCCTTCAACTCCAAGAAATGATAATAATAAGATATCTTATTACTTATTGTAACTCACCTATAAATATATATACTCTCACATCGAAAACATTTGTTATATTAATATCACTTTAATAAATATGGAAAATTATATCCAAAAAAAAACAATCTTAAAATTTTTTCGAACTTTATTACTATAACTACATGTGAGAAACAACAGCATGAACTTCTTTTATGACTTTAAATCTTGATTCAACATTAAAACTAAGTTTTATTCATTATTAACTCACAACTATAAATAATAGATTTAAATAGATATATGTTACAAATAATTTATATTTCACAAATGTCAAATTATAAAGTTGATTTTCATTTTTAGGCTTTGCAAAAAATCAAAGAAAATACTTGTTAATTTGTTTGCGTGATCACATATAATAAAAAACTGGGTGATCACAAATGGGTAAGACCTGGTTTTTGAATATTTGTTTTTTTTTGATGAAATTTATCGGTTTTTTAAATTTTTTAAAGGAGATAGGGTTGATCATCCAATTCATCAATAGAATTTGGCATGATCTGATTTAAACACCCAAAAATAAAAAACACCCCATCTTTGATCTTTTTGGTGAATGGTCGTCGTAAAAAATTCTTTAAAAAAAAAACGGGCTTTATTAATAATAACAAAACACTTTTAATTCTGGTATTATTAATATTATTAAGTTATGTTGTGCATGCCCAGTCAATCAATTCTCATCATTCAAAGTTAGCTAGCTTTATATATTTATTTCTTTTGCAAACACAAACTTTTTTTTGAAAACATTATCTTTGCAATCTTTTAACTAGTTAGAAAAAAGAAATAAATATATATCTATAACTAATATGATAGAATCATCTAGATTTATTTATTCAATATTTATATTTATATTTATTTGTAGTTTTAATTATAATAGCAATTCTATATATGTCTCTTCTGCACAAATAACAAATTCAACAGAATGTACGTGTTTGATCAATCCAATTAACAAATATAATAAACAACCCACTTACATACTAATAAACTAATTACACACAATTTTTAGATGATAATCTATTACAAATTATAAGTTATTTTAATTTATCATCTTTTTATCCATCACCAAATACAACATCTATATGCTCGAAATCTTCTATTATTCTTTGTGATTCGGGAAGTGTAAGAAATCTGTATGTAAAGAAAAGAAATCTGTAAAAACAATCATTGATTAAGAATAATCAGTAGTTTTTAACTTAATCTATTTAAACCTTCCTTACTTTACTTATAGTGCTCTAAATGGAACAGGATCAACCATTATTCAATCAAATTTTTTTGAAAACTTTACAAAATTATATTCATTGGCACTCGACTCTGTCGAACCACCAAGTACATTCCTAATTGACTTAAATAAATATAATCCAAATGTCAAATATCTGTAAGTTAACATTACATAAACATCCAAACAACTAGGGTTTGATATTAACACAAACATTTTAAATACCTTTTTAGACAATGTAATCGTTGTAATATTACCAAAATAGATAATGTAGCACTATATTATATTAGATTGTAAGTATTTTCTTTGTTTTAAAAACAAACTGACTGCATTTTCTAGAAACACATTTAATTTCTAATTTATTTTTATTTTAATCAAAAAAAGGATATTACGTAATAATCCAATTAGTGGTACTATAACTTCAAGAGCTCTTGGATACATACAATATTTGTAAATATTAACCAAATGCTTTAAAGAAAAAATATACTGATAAATTTCTTTAATTATTGTAGTGATTACACAGCAACTGACAGTATATATAGAAAAGATGTTCATTTTTCTGGTAAAACACCATTTCCTGATACTAATTGGAAATATCCAGAGAGTGTTTTTGGTCATTTATCATCTTTACCAGACTTGACTGGTTTTTCATCTAGTTCATTTAAACAAGTGTAAGTAGTAGCTCTATAGTTATGTTTATCATCTTGGAATCAATCAATTTATTTATCATTTTTTAACTTTAAAATCTATAGAGTTTTCGAATTTGGACCGAATTTCATTTCCCCGCCTGACTTTAGCAATATGTCAACTTGGCGCGATATAAACGATTTAACACTTATCGATAATAATGTAAACAAAGTAACCATTACAAACTTTCCATTTGAAGCATTAAATATAAAATTTTTGTAAGTATTTACTTTCTTTATTAATTAAACCATTTCCCAACCATCCTAAACTAAACCAAACTAATTCATATTTATTACTCTTTTATTTATAGAACATTAAAAGGTATCGATTTTGAAACACCATCAAAATTTTTGAATATGAGTCTGATACCTCAAATGTAAGTAATTATAAATAATATTTTTATTACTTATTTATTAATTATTTTTGTTAATTTCTTATTATATATATAGAACAATAGATAAATGTAATTTAAATATAAATGGTGAAATACCATTCTCTTTACTTCACCCTGAACTGGCATCATTGTAAATAATTAATTAACACAACATTCATTGTTATTATTTAAAAATACTAATATGCATTTTTGTTTAATTAATTTTAGTACATTTACCTCTAGTAATATTACAAAAATGATAGATTTAACACTATTTTCAGATAATTTACTATCTGTTATTGGATTGAATGGAAATCAAATAGCTGGTGAATTACCTCCAAATCCAAGATTTTTCGCTCTTGAGGTGTTTGGAAACAAACTTACTGGATCTATTCCATCGGAATATTGTTACACCTATAGTAAACTTGGTAATAATTTGTTGAGTGGTGATCTTCCAAGTTGTTATGTTTGTCATTTGCGAGATCCTATTGCTCGTTCCTACATCGCTGGAAACAACTTTAACAACTACCAAGATAGCTGGACAACCTCTCAATATCCACCATGTACCACCGCAAAAGTAACTAGCTTGTCGAAACTCTCAAAACTAAGTTCACTCACTATCACCGGTGTCGACTTGGGTTGGACCAGTACCTTGCTCTATTTCCCATCAACATCCAACCCGTTGGAACAACCTTTTGTATCATATCCACGCGCCAACTCAATCATCAACGTAGCTGCCAACGGTCCCTACTACAATCTTCTGCTTTCGAAAGGATATCTTAATTTCACACTGTTGGATATCAATCAAAATTTTATTTTGCCACTGGAAGAGTCTGGTCCGATTGTGTACAACATCTCAGTCTATCCCTATGGTAACGTGGGATACAGTTTCTTTATCATTGGTAAATCATTTGGTTCATCGACTGTCAACATCTCCATTACCTTTGGTCAGCTTCCATGCTATGCAACAACGGTCAGTGGCGATGCCGTCGAGTGTCTTCTCTACGGTGATAGCATTCCAGAAAATCAATACACTGTCACCGTTTCAACGAAATTAACGAATGGATCGATTGCCTCAACAACGACAAGCTATTGGTTCAAACGAACATTTCCTTTCATAACAGCGATAAAATCATGTCCGTTGGCAGGTGGACTTGTCACTCTCTACGGTAGCTTTGGTCCGATTCACAACGATTCTTCAGTCACAATCGGCAAGCTAGATTGTGCAATTCAGAATATCAGCGACTCGTTGATCGTTTGCAATTTGGATACACCGGGAACACCAGGCCCGAAAAATGTTTCACTCATTGTCAACCTGGTTTCTTGGAAAGCGATGGACTATTTCATGTATGAAGGTGAATTTACTTGCGATAGCAATTGCAACGGTCATGGATTCTGTCAGAACGGATTCTGTCTGTGCTATAAAGGCTATGTTGGTGCAGCTTGTGCAGACATCCAACAAAGTGGTACCGGCATCACAATGAATACAACTGGCGACGGTACAACCATAACCACCAACGACTCTGACACCTCCGATGTCAAGTTCAACTTTGTACTTCGTTCCATCGTTGAATTCTCTGGCGTGCGAGAAACAATAAGAACTCTGGCACTCAAGAATTGGACATTCACCGGGGTAACAAACTACCAGAACTTCTCACAGTTTGGATATTACACGCTATTCGAAACAGCGAATATCAGTTACACCATTCAACAATTCAATGTTGCGACACAGCTGCAATTCGCAGGCTCCACTCTCCAAATGGAGAAAGACACAATTAAACTCTCGGTGAAAGTAGAGAATTGGCGGTATCTCGGCAAGTTGAATACGATCCAAGTGGTTCTCGAATCGAATATGGTGTTGCCAAGCGACTACGATCCCTCGGATCCATGCAGTAAGACGCTGATCAACACATTCGGTGAAACCACTCTCAACTACCTGTCGTTCGAACATAACGGTGTGGTTATGTACGGTCGGTTCATGGATAAGGTGCTCTCCGATGGTCGTCCCACCTTCAGTGTCGCACAGGTGTTGAATCAAGGTCCCACTTCGATCATCGTTGGAATCAACTTCCCCTATTGCAATGAATGTATTCTCGACCCTGATTTCTCACTGCTCGTGAAACCGGACCGCTCCAACAGCGACGATGCCTGTTCGAACCAATCGACCAGCCAAAAACAATTCAAATGGCTACTACCTACCGTCATCGTTGTTTCAATCGTCGGAGCAGCAGCAATCATCACAATCTTGGTATTCACAATTAAATCAAGATTCTTTATTAAATTTACAAAAGAAGCTGGTTTAGTTTGTTTTAAAAAGAGAAAATCAATGAAATAAAATAAAGGGGTAATAAATAAATATCTTTTTATTTTATTTTTGTACTTATAATTATACACATTAGCAATCCTCTAATTTTTTGTTTTAGATAATTTATATTTATAAAAAAATACAATACAGTCTTCCTTTGTTTAAAAAACTACATGATTTATCATATAATTCATTTCAAAAATAAAAAAATAATAATAAAATTAAAATTAATATTTTATTTATTGAGCTTTAGAAAGTAAAAAAGATTTCAAAGATATGAAACTTTATTTTGAATGACAGAGAAATTTGCAAAAAAAAATTAAAAAAAAAAATTATAAATAGTCAGTAATTTATAAAAATTTTCAAAATGCAAAATTTTTTTTTTTTAAATTTAAAAAAAATTATTCGACTTACTTGTTGAATGAATTTAAGTTCATTGTTTGATCAACCAAGCCTTCAACGTTTAATTCTTACCAGACATTTACACTTTAATAATGGAGAGTACAAAGAGTGGTATTACTTCAAGTCAAATCGCTCATTTCTTTTATAAGTAGAACTATTAACTATTAGATACCATCTGTATATCCAGCGACTGTCTGGTGAGATGTCTAAAGTTGATTGGCACAATTGGAGTGTGGCTTTGTTGGAATCTTACATGGCGGAGGATCTTCCATATTCCTAACATTGCCGTTGAGTATGGGTGGGTACATATCTTTAATTTTTAAAAAAAAAATAGTAGAAAATTAGAAATATTAAAAAAAAGAATTTAGAAATAAAAAAAAAAGTTTACTTACAAGTATTATGATATGATCCTTTGATCCATATCAATCACCTCAAAACTGATTAAAAGGAATGAATTAATCACCCTTTTATACTTTTTTTTTTAATTATAATTATATTTTTAAAAAAAAAAAATTAATTTATTTAAAATTAATTAAAAATTTAGGAGAATTAAAGAATGATCGTCTTCCTTTTCTAACTATTTGCAACTATAATTGATAAAATGAAGTTTATTTAAGAAAAAAAAACTCATTATCAGATAGATGTTTATCAAAATAGTACTATTTTTATCACATTTTACTACCTGTAGTATTGGGGTGAATGAATTAGATATGAAATAGGGTTTGTAGAGTATTTTTTTTAATATGACATCATACAAACATTCTCTCTAACCTACACATATGTTAAATAATCAACCTCCAAAGCCTGGTAATAAAGCTCAAGCTAAAAAATATTTGCATTTTATAAACTTAAACTTTCACTTTTATAGCAAACATGTATTTTTTGAATTTAATGTTAAAAAATTTGGATCAGAAAACAGACATCTTTATTCATTTTTATAAATATTGTTGATTATTATTTATCAATAAATATATTTATCAAAAGTTGAAAATTTGTAAACAAAATCAGCAGCAATGATTGATCATTAGTTGTTCATGTAGTCAGTTTGGATTGAATAAATCAACATCAACTAAATAATATTAAAGTTAATTAAGCTAGACACAAAATAATAATAACTTTATTTAACCTAGTTAATCAGGGTCTCTTGTTAAATATCTATTCCGCTAGTTGCTGATCATTGATTTTCTCATATAAATTTCCCATATTACAATAACCATTTTTTGAACACAAATTTTTGATTGAAGATCTTTGAGAATTTGATTGAATCTTTCATAACATTGATAAATATGTCTGTCCCTGTATTCTTTGATCTCTCGGGTTTGGTGTAGTTTGCTCCGAACTCCGATGAAGATTGGAAAACTCATTTTCCCTAACGAAAAATAAACGCCAAACTCTTTCAAATTTATTTTCAAGAATAAAACTTTATAATCTAAATCTACTATAAAAATGCTTTCTATTATCTAATTTTTATTAAAATCCAAGTAGGTTTGATATTTTATTATATTTTATAATATTAATCTCTATTGCTACAACTTAAAAAAAAATTTGTGAAAAACAGCTCAACCACTATCATTGAAAAAAATTTAACATATTTTAAATGACTGTTATCGAATTAATGATAAAACTGCCACCAAATTTCACTTTCAACTTTTTTTCACATTTTTATTTTTTTTGTATTTATTTTTTGTTTTAATCATAGAATAAACAACAAAGTTAAATATTACTACTATTATAATTACTACTACTACTACTACAGCGGTGTAATATAATATAAACTCACAGCAGCATTGCAATAAACACACACATACACATATATACATATAATATAAAGTCACGTCAAAAATGATATTTCAAAACTTTTTAAGAGGATTCGCTTTTAAGATGCTCGAAGAGAATCTCGTAGAGAAGTTGGCTTCAAATAAAAGATTTCAATATCTCTCATTGCTGCTGAGAGATAAATCAAGAGAGCTCTTTAAGGATAATCATAAGCATCCAGAGATTAAAGACAATACTAGAAATCCATACAATAACCATAACAACAAATATAACAATTACAATAACAATAACATCTATAACAATTATAATAACAACAACAGATATAACAGTCAAAGCAATAACAATAACAACTATAACAATTACAATAATAACAACAATTATAACTATAGACAACAAAATCATCAACAACAACAACAACAACAACAGCAACAACAAAATCAACAACCAAAGAGTTTTTCAGAAATTTTTAGAGAAGAGATGGAAAAAGAAATGAATAAAAAAATGAAAAAATAGATAGATATATATTGATTCGATTCAATGTTAGTTATTACAAATCAATTATATCTTTTTTCTTTTTTTTTCTTTTACTATTTATTAAATTCTTTCTTTTGTATTTATTTATTTGAACATTTATTTATTTTATTTTTAATTTTAAAACAAAAAGGAATCAAAATTGATTAAAATCGTGTTATATTACATTCAATTTGGTGGAGTTTGGGATTATACAAAATGAGATATCAAAAAATTTGATGGTTTTAAATTATTCCCGATGAACCATTTCGGCTAGCATTATAATTTATGTGGTTTTTTTTTTTTGTTTTTTGTTTTTGTGTTCTTTTTTGGTTTTGCAGTACAGATCACCCCTAAAACGAATAAAATTAACATGAAAACGACGAAAGTTCTAACACACAACTAATTTCTCTCATTCTTTTTTTTATTGTTATCATTGTTGTTGTTAAACACACACAATACAATAATACAAACAAATTATATATATAATTATATAATTATATATTTTAAATAAATACATATACATATATAGATATAGATATATTAATAGATATATTAATAGATATAAAAACATAATCAAATTATGCAAGCATTATTAAGTGTTTATAATAAGAGTGGTGTTGTTGATTTCGGTAAGATTCTCGCTCAAGCTGGATTCAAGATCATCTCGACTGGCGGTACTTCAAAGTCGTTGGTCGATGCCGGTGTGCCAGTTGTACAGGTCTCTGATATCACAGAGTACCCAGAGATGTTGGACGGTCGTGTAAAGACCTTGCATCCACGTGTACACGGTGCTCTCCTCGCCAGAACCGACCTGCCAGAGCATCAAGCCGATCTCGCCAAACACAATATAAACCCAATTCAATTGGTTGCCGTCAATCTCTACCCATTCGTAGAGACCATCTCAAAACCATCGACCACATTGGCCGATGCATTAGAAAACGTTGATATCGGTGGACATACTCTTATCAGGTAAAGTTAAAGATAAACTACAAAAGTTAGTGTTCTTTTGAAAACAAAATAATAATATTAATTTTATTTTTTGTCCAATTAATTCAGAGCATCATCGAAAAACTTTAAACATGTTATTATTGTTGTTGATCCAAATGATTACAAGTGGATCGGTGAAAGAATCCAAAAGAGTGGAGTCGATTCTATTACTTTGGAGGAGAGAAGCAAGTTGGCATTGAAAGCTTTCCAACATGGTGCTCAATATGATGCCGCCGTTAGCCAATACTTGTCGACCGTCAGCCTGGAGGGTGGAAAGACATTGGAGACTGCCACCGGTGATAAGACCGTTGAATTCCCACAAACCTTTGTACCATTATACGAGAAGAAGAACGATTTGCGTTACGGTGAGAATCCACATCAGAAGGCTGCTCTCTACTCGCTGCCGGGTGTCGGTGGTATTGCCAACGCCGAGTTGCTCCACGGTCCAGCTCTCTCCTACAACAATATTCTCGATGGAGATGCCGCGCTGAAGGCTGTCCGTGAATTCAGTGGAACCGCCTGTTGTGTCATCAAGCACACCAATCCATGCGGTCTCGCCATGCATGAGAATCAAGCAGAGGCATACGTTCGTGCCTTCAACGGAGATCCCAAGTCGGCATACGGTGGTATTCTCGGATTCAATCGTACATTGACTTTGGACGCTGCCAAAGCACTCAAGAGTGTCTTCTACGAGGTCATCATCGCACCAGACTACGAGAAAGAAGCTCTGGAGCTGTTGTCCAAGAAGGAGAAACTCAGAATCCTCAGAATTCCAGAGGCCGCCACCCAAGCCGCCTTTGCTCAACCCGACGTCAGAACTATCACCGGTGGTGCACTCCTCCAACAACCAAACCCAATTATTATTGGTGGTGTCGATGAGGCCTGCAAGAACTGGAAGGTCGTCACTAAGGTCGCTCCAACCGCCGAGCAGATGCGTGACCTCTTGTTTGCCTGGAGAGTCAGCAAGCACGTCAAATCAAATGCTATCGTCGTCGCTCACGACAATCAAATCGTTGCCATCGGTGCCGGTCAACCAAACCGTGTCCAATCTCTACACATCTGTGTCAGAGTCGGTGGTGACAAGGTCAAAGGATCAGTTTTGGCTTCGGATGCCTTCTTCCCATTCGCAGACAGCATTGACGCTGCCCACGAAGCTCAAGTCAGTTGTATAGTCCAACCAGGTGGTAGTATCAGAGATCAAGAAGTAATTGATGCTGCCGACAAATTTGGAATTCCAATGGTTTTCACTGGAAATAGAAATTTCCTTCATTAAATTAATTATGAGAAATAAAATTAAAAAAAAAAAAACATAAAAAAATATTAATACTTAAAAAAAAAACGATTGATCAAAAAAAAAAAACCGCACACGAATAACTGATTGTTTTTGACATTTTTTTTTTTTTTTTTTTTTTTTTTTTTTGGGTTTTGTTTAATTAAATGTTTTGTTTTGTTTTTGAAACTTGATGGTATGGATGATGGTGCGACCCACTCATACCAACTTGCACAATGCCCAAAAAAATATTTATTTTTTGTTTGTGTGGTTTAATTTGTTTTTTGTTTTGGTCAATTACCAGTTGGCAAAGGTTTGTGTTGCAATCAGGTGGTTGGTTTCTTAGTGGGAAATGACGCAATTACAATACAAAAAAACAATCATAGATACGACCTTGTTTTATTATGTCAATTGATCAACTATTTTTGTCGTTTTGCAAAAAAAGACGACAGTGGAGATGTGATCTCGCTGTAGGTATCTTAGATTTAAAGATGCAGCGCTTATTTTGATTGGTTGTTTGATGACCGCTAAGAAATAATGGTTTCTTAGATAATCTTTCTATCGTTTTTTTCGATACAAAATCACTTTACAGTATACTATACACGAACTCATTTAAATCTAATATTTGCATTGTATTGGCAACTGTGTGGATCTACACATTAATTAAATAAAGTAGTTGCGAATGATCATTAAAAGTAACTAATCCATTATATTAATAGGTTTGTTTCTACCATCATCTCAATGTCAGCCATAGATATGGTTTGATGTGTGTCCATTAATGTGCACACCCTTTTTTAATATTATTTTTTTTACAATTTTTTAATCAAAAATAGTAAATACTGATCAGAAACTGTATGCGATACCGTGTACAATGTTTATTAATAATAAGTTTCAAATAAATCATTAATTTGATCAATCACTCTTTTCAGTCTTTGGACAACTCAATCGCTTTTCATCACAAAACCACAAGATTTGTATTTTTAATTTTATCCATATACAGATATATTTAGTCTCATTGTATTTATATATTTCTTTTTTATTTATTTATATAAATAATAATCTTGTAATAATACTTTTTTAATAATAATAATATAATATTTATAAATATTATATTTTTCGAAATAAATATATATATTTTTAAATTCTATAATAAATAATAATTATATATTGTTTTAATACATATAACAAATAAAATATGTCTAAATTATTTTTATATTTTGTTTGTTGTTTTTTCATTGTATTAAATTATAGAAATGTACTATCGGCACAATTAAAAGTTGCCATTCTTACATCATCTGATAATATGGATTTTGGATTCAATTATCAGATCAACGATGGTTTCATCAAAACTCAAAGATATTTCAATTCATCAGAAATTAAAATGTTTGAATTGATCACACCAGATATTTTTAATCAAACCGTAGAGAGATTGATCGCCGAAGGATACAATGGAATAGTTGCTTCCTCTGTAGAGATGGCCACACCAACCAGATTCTTTGCCACCAACAATCCTCAAGTGCGTTTCCTTATCCGTGGTAGTTTGACCAACACAACCAATCTTTCCTATTTCACCTATAACATCGGTATCAATTATTATCTTACCGGTTTCTTTGCTGGACTCATGACAAAGACTGGAAAGTTGGGATGTGTTGCACCAGGTCTTCCATACGTTCCAAACTACACTTGTGCAGCTTTTCTTTGTTGGTGCTCGTCAATCGAATGGTACCGTTTCACTTGACATCTATAATACTGGAGATTGGGTTTCAGTGGACAAGTCGACTGGTGCTGCCAACCGATTGATCGATGACGGTATCGACTTGCTTGTCAACAACCAGAACGATTTCTCTGCTGAACATACCATCATGAAGCGTGGTGGTCTTGGTCTTGGTACCAACGGTTATCCTCAGGAGAATATCTACGGACAACACATTGGTATGTCAATCGTTTTAGATTGGAGTTCAGTGTTTATCAATTTCGTCAATTTGATTGTCCAAGATTCCCCATACTCCAGAAAAGACTATGGTGATTTCCCAAATAATTTCATTCAAATTTCATCTTTTTCATTTACAGTAAGTTAATTAATATAGATAATTGAATTACTACAATTTCAAGACTATTCTAATACCAATATTTCATATTAATAGGTACCAGAAGCAGTTCAAAAAAAAGTTACTGACGAGGTTAAAAGACTTGCTACAATTCCAAGACTTCAACACCCATACTATTGTAATGATTTCAATAGACAGTTGGCTGATTTGAATAGTACTCTTTTCAACCCTCCCTTGACAGGTGCCAAGAACAACTGTATGTCCAACGGTCAGTACTTTGCTTTCAATACACCATACCCAGGAACCAATGACCGTGGTTACTATTCGATTCCTCTCACCAAGATCGACGTCGATAACAATCTATTATACGGTTTCTCTATAACTGCCGGTATCTTGATCATTCTCTCCGTAGTAGCTATTGTCGCTATCTACATTTTCCGTAATACCCATGCCATTAGATCTGCAAGTCCAATCTTCTCGATGACCATCATATTCGGTGGTATATTGACATATGTTGGTGTTATCACATATGTGTTGACTCCATCGAACGGTTCATGTAATGCCAGATTCTGGTTCCTCGCCATCGGTTATGCTGTGATGGTTGGTTGTATGGTAGTAAAGAATATTCGTATTTGGTTAATTTTCGACAATCCAGAGCTTCGTGTTATTAAGATTACAAACTTACATTTATTCCCATGGGTTGCCGGTTTAGTTGCTATCCTCGTAGTGTTGCTCGGTTTGTTGACTGCACCATCAATTGGAAACAACGGTGTTACCCAAGCATTCGGTCCAGATACCGATCTGGAACTAGCAGCCTACGAATTCCAAGATATCTGCAGTATGGATAGCAACGGCTCCTCTATTTTGTTGGCCATTCTCGCTGTTTTCGGTTTGCTTATTATCATTGGTGTTTTCGTATCTTGGAAGATCCGTATTGTCGATATCGAAGATTTCAACGAAAGTAAACCAATTGCACATACACTCTATGTCGGTTTACTCTCTTGTTTCATTGTTATTCCACTGATGGTATCACCACAGACCAGAAGTTCCGAACAAACTATTATTAGTGCCGCTGCACTCTTTATCACCACTGTTTCCATGTCGATTCTTTTCATTCCAAAATTCCTTCGTATTGCCACTGGTGATAAATCCAGTGATGTTTTCAACCGATCCAAGAGTTCGATCGCTGCATCTCGTTCCTCCAAGAACTCCTCCAACAAAAACAGTGGATTCGAAGATGACGAATCCAAGGTCGCCTACTCTGGCAAAATCCATGCTACTTTCGATTCCGATGCCGAAGAGGCCAAGTCCAACCAAACCGATAATAATCCAAATCCAGGATCTCCAACTTTCAGTAATATGGAAAATATTAATATAGATGATGAAAAAGAAGAAAATGAACAATAATAATTGACAACAATAATAACAAAAAGATAATTATAATAACAATTTTTTTTTTTTTTATACTATTTAAAAAAAAAATTAAAATTAAATAATAATTTTATTTATTTGAAAACAAAATAAAGAGGTGTACAAAAATTTTGTAGATCTATAGATTAATCAAACAAAAATATCATCATATGTGGTCTCTAATTTTAACTTTTGTTTTTGGTGAATGTTGTTTAGATCTGGTAAATTTTTGATTGCATAATGCCATAAACTACCTTTAAAAAAAGTGATGATGTTGAGTCTAAAATCTCCTAAGGACTGATTACAAAAAAAAAAAAAAAATTCGATCGAAAAAACACAAAAATCAGTTAAATTTGGATTTTTTTAAACCATGCGATTAACTATTTCAAAAAAACCAAGAAATAGGGCTTTCCTCCCACATCTTATACTCAAATTAAAAACAATTTTTTTGTCGAATTCAATTTTATCGCGAATCATACAGTTAGTTATTAATTCATAAATGAATTTTTTTTTTGTTTTTTTTTTAATTACCTACAGATGCTCGTCATTTTGAGGGCCACAAAATCATAGAAATGATTGTTTGATCTAAATTTCAAACCAACTTCTCTCCAAAGAAACAGTTGATCTATAATAGTAGTGGATCAACCATTCACAAAAACAAAACTATTTTATTTTAATCAATACATGTTAGAAAATACTATACTGGTAATAAGTTTTCTAAAATTATAATAATAGTTTAGTTTTTTTTAGTAGTTTAGTTTAGTTGTTATTTTTTTTTTTAGTTTTTTTTAAAAATACTTTCATAGATATATTTATTTATATTATTTTTTAAATATATTTATTGTAATATTAATATTGTAACAACAATAAATTGGTGTATAATAAATTAATTAGATAACATATAAAATGTTAAAATATATATTGTTATTTCTTACAACCTTTTTGGTTTCTAGAGTTATTAGTGCAAATGTAGACAACTCATATAAAATCGCAATCATATGTAATGGAGAACTTGGAGATTTCGGTTTCAACTATATGATTAATGATGCAATGGTGAAAACTCAGAGAGCAATGAATACCACCAATATTCATATTTTCGAAGATATCAAGCCCGAGATTTTCAATCAGACCATTGATAGTTTGGTCGAGAAAGGATACAACGGTATTGTTACCACCTCGGTAGAAATGACAACACCAACTCGTCAGTACGCTCAGAGATATCCACAAATCAAATGGCTGACTCGTGGAAGTTTGACCAATACCACCAATCTTGCTTTTTTCACTTACAACATTGGAGTTTGTCAGTATATTATTGGTTATTTTGCTGGTTTGGTATCCAATACCAGTATGATCGGTTACGTTGCACCTGGAGCTCCACTGGTCAATAACTACAATGCCAATGCCTTGTTTGTCGGTGCTAGAATGGCAAACAACAACTCTGTCGTTCACACATACAATACTGGAACCTGGTTGGATCAAGATATCTCGAGAGGTGCTGCCAATTATCTTTTAGACTTGGGTGTTGACTTGATTAGTAACAATCAAGACGATATGTCGGTAGAGGTAGAGGCAATCAAGAGAGGAAAGCTTGGACTTGGAACAAATGGATTCCCCCAAGAGAATGTCTACGGAGAACATATCGGTATGTCTTTTATTACTGATTGGTCTCATGTTTTCATTAATTTCACAAATTGGGTTAGAAATGAAACTAAAAATTCCTACAAAGATTATGGTGACTTTGACAATAATTTCCTTAAATTAGGAAAGTTTAGTTTTGTTGTAAGTTATTTCTTTAATTTTACTTTTTTTTTTTAAATTTTATAATTAATTTTATTTACAAATAAAGGTTTCAGATGATGTTAAAACAAAAGTTGAAAATGAAGTTGCTAGATTAATTACAATTCCAAGAGCAAAGCATCCTTATTTATGCAATGAATACAACAAAGCCATTTTCCCAAATCTCACTGGAAATTGTATTACCAATGGTCAATTCTTTGGTTTAGATGCTCCTTATGAGGGTATGGTTTACCATGGTTTCTATAAAGTACCACTTGTAAATATTGGTGTATCTAAACCAGTTCTTATGGGTATTACTATTACCGCTGGTGTTCTTATATTCTTTAGTCTCATCTTGTTGGCTGCTGTATATTATTTCAGAAACTCTCATTCCATTAGATCGGCAAGTCCAGTTTTCACCGGTACTATTATTGTTGGTGCCATTTTTACTTATGTCGGAGCAATCATCTATGTAATGCCAAACAATGACGCCACTTGTAATGCAAGATATTATTTATTGGCCATCGGATATGCATTGATGGTTGGTTGTATGGTAGTAAAGAATTTCCGTATTTGGTTAATTTTCGATAGTATGTATAAATTAATTTGTTCAAGTTTTTATTTATTTTAAATACTAATATTTAAATATCAAATTTAGATCCAGAATTAAAGAGAATTAAGATTACCAATGCTCAACTTGCTCCATGGGTTGGTGGTCTCATTGCTATTATGATTGTTCTTTTGGCATGTATTACTGCTGAATCCATTGGAAACTTGAGAGCCAATCCATCATTTGTTGAAGAGTATCTTGGTAAATATGAATACACTGATATTTGTGATCTTCAAAGCAACGGTCAATACCCCTTGTATATTCTTTTGGGTGTGTTTGCCATCTTGCTAATTGTTGGTGTATTTGTATCATGGAAGATCCGTATTGTCGATATGGAGGAGTTCAATGAGAGTAAGCCAATCGCCCACACCTTGTACGTTGCCATGTTGTCTATTTTCATTGTTATCCCATTGATGGTTTCACCACAAACTCAAAACAGTGAATCTACCATCATCTGTACAGCTGCCATTTTCATTACCACCATTTCCATGTTACTTCTCTTTGTACCAAAGTTCATCAGACTGTTCAGACACGGTGAGAACTCGAGTTCTCAAAACAAGAGTTCCATTGCAGCTTCAAGAAGTTCAAAGAATTCCAGTAAGGTTCAAAGTGAGCAATTCGATGACGAAGAATCGATTGAGGGTCCAGAGCCAACCGAATCTAGAATGCCAGAAGGTCCTATCCATGCACAATTTGATAGTGATGACGATGAAATGCCAGTTGGTGATACCAATAGTACGATGACCTCAGACATCAACACCGAATCCCCTAAAAATCAATAATAATAATAATAATTAATAATAATGTAAAACATAAATAAAATCTATCGAATTCAGTATTTTATTAAATTTATTTGATTTTTATACAATTTTTAAGATTGAGCTGTATGTTCTGATTTCTTTGATTTTGATAAATTAATTGGTTCAATATTAACTTTTTTATATTTAAGGATTCCATAAAAACATAATATCAGACCAACAAAGTTATTCCAAATTTGAAAGAATTGGAATACACCATGACTATGAACCTTAAGGATCATATATTTTGAATTTCTTGCCAATGCCATTGTAAGGATATCATATCTTTTATTTATACTAAAGGTCATATAAACTAAAAAATAAATAAATTAATGTTAGATTATCTAAAAGAAAGTGGATAATAATATAGGTTTTAATAAATACAAGTAAAAAATGTTACAATTCCACCTAGAGATATCATTGTTACAAGATCTTTAGTATTTGAAATTGTAGAAAGATATGATTGAATTTCATTACTTTCAAATACTAATGAAGAAGGAATGAGAATCATTAGACTTCCTGGAGAGAAATAAAGCATAATAGTCAAAGGATCTATTGGTTTCAACCAAGTTGAAAACAATCTATGAGCATACACTGTCTGGAAGGAAAGAAGTGAAGCAATGGCAAAAGAAATTCCTAATACCGATGGATTGGCAAAGAATTCAATTGACGTACTTCCTAAATACATAAATGATACTCCTGTTGAGAAGATCAGAACAGAAATATATACGCCACTTTCAAAAGTAACATGTAGTACTAAATATTGAAGAAAAACTGTTATAATTGGAGTCAAAGTCTAGAAAAAAAAAATTAGAAAAATAATTTAAAATTACAAATAAATTTATATTTACCCTTGTCATGCCAACGGATTGAGATGGAATCAAAGCATTGATTATATGATTGAGAGAATGTAAAAGGGTAAATGGACCCATTTTAAAAAAGAAATCACTTAATTTCAATGGGGTGTAGGGGGTGAGTTTGAGAACAAATATACATAGACAGGATAGGAATGATGATATTATCATTTGGTAACTCATCATTGTGATTGGTAATTTTTGGAATTTAAATTCTTCTTCCAATTTCCTAAAAACTGAATTAGAATCGAATATATATATGTTTTCAATATTAAAATAAATTCATACCTATTTACTAATAGGCAGCTACAGTTTATGACTAACCATTGAAACAAAATGGAATTTGTTTGAATCCATTTATAAATATTTTTACTATATCTAGCTACTCCATTAAAAGATCCAATAGAACTTGATTTATTACTAATATGATTATCTGGAATATCAATAGATATTTCTGTATTTAATTTTTGATTTGTTGTCTGTGTTTTCAAATTATCATTTTGATTTGAACTTTTATCTAAATTGGACTTTATTATTTCTACAACTATTGGTTTTGTTGTTGGACTTGTTCTTTTTATATTGTTATTATTTATATTATTACTACTTATTATTTTATTTTCATCTATATTAGGTTCCATTGTTTATATTAAAAAATTATTATTTTAGTAATATGAATTTATCTCTTTATTCTTAAATTAAATTATAATCAAATAAAAAAAATATAGGATATTAATCAATCATTGTAATAAGTGAAGAGAATCAATGATGAAGTTACAAAAATTAATAAATGAAAATTATACATATATTTTTTTTGGTAGAGAATCAGTGGTATTAATATAGCAACACACATTTTCAACTCATAGATATAGGTAATTTTTCAATTATTTCATATGATATCATTGTGAAAATCACACACTAATCATTGATTGTATTTATTTGTTTTTAAGGGGGTAATAACAAGATGACAGTGTTGACATTAAAATAGATAAAATTTGAATTTTTTTTTTTGTTGTTTATTATTATTATACTGATATATTAAATTAAAAAAAAAATAGAATATTATAGACTGAATAATTAATATAATATCATATATGGTTTTGTTTTGTTTTTTATTTTATAGGTGTGTTAGGATCTCTTTGATAGTTTTGATGCTTGTCGCTTTCTATAAATATCGTGTTCTGGTGGTTTGTTAACTATGGCTGGTTGGTGAGGTTGGTGAGTTTGGGTAGTTGGTTGGTGCTGAGAATCGTCGTTGTCATTGGAGTTGTTGTCAGGGTTGTTATTGTTGTTGTTGTTGCTTTCCATTTTTCTTTTGTGAGGTTGGTTCATTGATTTGTTGATATTCTTATTAATTACATTTCCACCACCGGTATTGCCACCACTTGGTTTCATCATTACGTTGGGCGGTGAATCCAATCCACTCATTCCTCCTATTCCACCAACACCACCACCGATTCC
Source organism: Heterostelium album PN500 (assembly GCF_000004825.1). Classification (NCBI taxonomy): domain Eukaryota; phylum Evosea; class Eumycetozoa; order Acytosteliales; family Acytosteliaceae; genus Heterostelium; species Heterostelium album. The sequence continues at coordinate 2,048,167 of NW_008805070.1, read as the reverse complement.
ACCTCCCAGTCCCATAGTAATAGGCGAGTTATTTGGAATGGGTGTATCGTTGATAAGCATCATCAGTTGATCTACATCGATCCAAGGACCTCTAAATGAATTGGGTGCTGGCAATATACGAAGTAGTGGTTTAATAAAGTCGGGTATCAAATTGTTATCGTTGTTTGACCACTGATTGTTGTTATTGGCACCATTATTATTATTACGTGGATCGTTTCTCATCATATTTGGTTGGTTGCCTCCGCCAACTCCACCAGAACCACCAGCAGAATTTGATGAATCGTTTCCAGTTCCATTACCCAAACCTCCACCGCTAGGTGTAGAAATCTTTCCCATTTCATTCAAACGATAGGTAATCATCATTGTTGTATCGGGACGTGTTGTTTTCCATGTGGAAACCGGGATCTTTGTTGAAGTCGATGGTTTATCATTGTAATAGCTTTTACCGTCTTTCGTTGACGAGTCATTCGATCCACCATCACCACCACCACCACTTCCACTTGCTCCACCTTTTCCTCTATCGTGTTTATCTTTCTTTTTACCATGATGATGATGATGATGTTGTTGTTGTTGATTTTCAGCCGATTGCTCCTCGATAGCAATGTCTTGATCTTCTTCGATTAGATTCTTATTGATAATTTCGATTTCATTCGGATGACAAGGCCAGAGATTCAAAAACTTGTAACGATTCAAAACCTGCATGATACTCATCTTTTCGTTGCTTGGTGAGAGCTGTTGGAATCTCTTTTCCAATTTCACTATAGTATTAATATCTTGATTCTGCCGATATTCAAAATCCAAATATTTTCTCCAGAATATCTCTGATTTATCTGATGGAATAATAGATAATATCTTTTCAAATAATACTCTTGTATCTATAATAACAATATTGTTGTTGTTGTTTGTTAGAAAAATTTGAAATAAAAGTAAAGTTCTAATAAGCTAGTTACTTACTATTATCTTCATTTAAATTCGTTAGGAAATCAACATAGAAATGTACATAGGGAATTTCATGACTGAATTTCTTTAGACCCAATTCAAAGATCTCTCTTGCTGTTTTGGTGTCTTGATTGACGTAGTACTCGATGAATCCCAAGGCAATATATACATGATAGGTACATTCCGGATGTGATTTAGCGCGTTTGAATATTTTACGTGGACCTTCGATTCTCTCGGTACGTCGTGCGAATCGCATATACTGAATCCACACCAATGGATTGTGTGAGAGTTCCGCTAGTGTCGACGGTGTCACCAGTCGTTCGTAGACCTCTTTCGCCTGAGCAACCTTTTTGTTGATCTCCAAAAAGTCGGCGAAACTAAAGTGAAGGAACAAGTTGTTTGGAATCGCTTGGATGGCACGCTCGTAAAAGTTGGTTGCCAACTCGTGGTTGCCGCTGTCCGCCTGGTAGGTGGCCGCTTCGAACCAGATGTCGGGATAGTGATACAGGCACAGCAGACACTGGTTGTAGGTCGCGGTGATTCGCTGGCGGAGTTGCGCCTGTTCGAAGCGCTGTGGATTCGACTTCTCGTAGACGATCAGCTTGCGCCACAATCGCACCTGATGCTCCTCCTTGTCGGTGGCGCGCGGTGGTTTTGCCAGCATATTCCTCAGGATGCCTTCGAGCAGTGCTTTACGCTCGCGATACACAGTCTTGGCGTGTTGGTAGCGCGAGGAATGCTCGGCCAGCAAGTTCTTGGCGAGATTCTTGTTGCCCGATGCCTGCTCGAACTGTTCGTACTCCTTCCAGAGTTGGTCGAGGTCGTGCATCGGATTCTCGATGGCGCGCTGATAGAGCTTGCGAATCGCATTCTTTTTCGAGCCTTCCTCGGCGGATGTCGCTGTCTTCTCCTCTTTCAGAAACGCCAAGTACTCTAGCCAGATCGGTGTCGATGAAATATCCAGGCCGATATACTCGATCGCCAGTTCAAACGCTTTGATAACCTCCTCCTTATTGCTATCTCCTTTGATCTGTCGAATATAGGTGATATAACACTTCCAAAGTTCTACATTCCTAACGTTTCTCAAACTTCGCAAGAATATCTTTTCCACCATATCATAGTTCTTTGATGACATCTCTTGTTCAACATATAACTTCCAATATCTTCCCTGTTTGTTTTGTTCGATATTAATTAATTAGTTAGTTAGTTAGTTAGTAAAATAAGTAAAGATTGCTACATGAATAGATAGATAAGATATTTACAGCAGTTGGGAATACAGCTAGGAATCTCTCATAGATATCACGTGCTATTGTTATTGGCTGAGATTGTACTTCATTGAGGAGTAGTGTCCATGCTTCGGTGTCGTACTTGTCATTGGTGATACGTGCTTCAAGATTATCGATTTGAACATTCAATCTTTTACCAATCGCTGGCATAACAGATGATATTGTTGTTGTTGTTGTTGTTGTTGTCGAAGTTGGTGTTGAAGGTGACAACATTGACGTACTAGCATTTCCTGTGGATGTTGTTGGTGTTGTTTGTGTATGAGATGTAGATGTAGGAGATGAAACTGCATTTAAACTTGGTGATAACGTTGTTGAAACCGGTGAACTCTTATTAATTGCATTTAATTGTGGACTATTATTATTACTACTATTATTATTATTGTTATTATTATTACCTTCTAGACTAGCTTGCTCAGGATTATATATATCATTTTGTTTTGTTGTTGTTGTTATTGCTGCTGTTGTTGGAGGTTGATCAGTATTTATAATATTTGTAGATGAATCTGAAGAATCTGTTGGTAAATTTGTCATTTTAACATCAACATTCTGTTCAATAACACTATTATCACTCTGCATTGTGTTGTTGTTGTTGTTGTTGTTGTTGTTATTAGATTCATTTTGAATATGTTGTTCTAATTGTTGTTGCTGTTCAAGTTGTTGTTGCTGTTCGAGTTGTTGTTGTTCTAGTCTTTGTTGTTCAAGTTGTTGTTCTTGTTGATCTTGATCGTTGTCATCCATTGTAGTAGAACAATGTATAAGAGAATGAAACTGACCGAATCACCCGTCAAACAAATTCAAAACAATACAAAACCAAATAAACAAACAATAACAGACTAACAGACAAATCCAAGCTAAATAACCAAATTAATCTATTTTTAATCTATTTTTATTATTATAATATATGTAAGACAGCAACATAAAGTTATTTTAAAAAACAAACTAAAAGATAGGTGAAGTTGCATTTTGCACCCATAACATTTCTTTTTCGAAAAAAAAAAGTTTCTAAATTTTTATATATATAATTTAAAAGGGTATCTTTATTTTTATATATATGTTAACATATATAATTAATATTATTGGGTAATATAAATCGAAATATCCGATAAAAAGACAGGAAATGAAGATATATAATTGTATTGACTACTTCCTGCCGTTTGTCTTTACCTCGGAGGTGTATATATTGTTGTTTCTTTACACAACGGTATAGGTAGTATTACACCATCGTACTTACACTTTTGTTAAAATTTAAAAACAAAATCAAGAATTAATAGTAATAGCTTTGGATTATTTATTGAATTGGTGTAGTTTAAATCGAAATGAATTTAGATAGAATACTTGATACAATTACAGCTTTGAAATTGTCGCTAGATTGACCAAAAATGAGATAATGATTATCACAAATCTTTCGAACATGGAGTTCGACTCTTTTTTTGAAATCTTTAGATATAAACAAGTTGGTCACTGATTTAGGTATTTCAAAATCTTTTTGAATCAATTCTGAAGGAACAGTCATTGATTTCACAGAGTTTGGAATCCATTCGTTAAAGTATTTAGTACCAATTTTAAAATTTTTGATCACTATATCTTCAATAGTGTTTGGAATTTCGAAATTAATTTCATTGATTATTTTGTAGTTTTGAAATATGATCTTCTTCACTGACGATGGAATACCTTTTCGAGTTTTTTTAACAACATGATGATACTCTTCGCTTCCAATGTATAATGTTTCCACACCCAATGGGATATCTCTTATAATATATCCTGTTGAATACGTTTCTCTTCTGTCAAATACGAGTTGCAACTTGATCTTCAGATTGTCAAGTGATTCTTGTTTGTAACATTGTTATCTCTAAATCTTCATACCAAGGTAGATGCTCAAGAAACGATACCTGATAGCTTGGAGACCTTTAAGAATGCCATTGTTGAAGGAGTGACCAATGACGCACATACAACTCCCAAAACCATGTCAAAAATCACACCATACTTTGATAGTGTTAACGAGCTGAGTGGACTGAACATTGAATACAGTGATGGATCAACAAAGCTTGTAGGTAGTGCAGCAGGAACACAACAAACAACTTTAGTTTTAAGAGCTGTTCCAATTGTTTTAGTATCGGTTTCTAGAACTTCGAGTGTAACTCTTGGAATCTCATTCAAATATGCTGATTCAACAATTCCAGCGACCATTGGAACAGTCGATGAGATCTCATATCAATCATCAAATCCAGGTCAATGTCTTGTCGATATTAATGGTTTAAACCCTGTTGTATTTTCATTTGACGATGTTGAGATCCGTTACCCAGTTCCATCATCGTCACCAGTTACTGTACCTCAGTATTATTATCAAGAATCAAATGGTGAATTTAGATATCGATACGAGTATGTATATTTATTTTGAGAATGACATCATTAATATCATTAATGTTAACTAATTAAATTTTTAAAATTCAACCCTTATTCAGGATTTTTATTATGAAGTAATGTCTTATGTATAGTTCTCAATAATGATATTTAAATTTTGTAATAAATATTTCTATATCCTAATAGATTATAGCTTTAAGAGAATATTGTGTAATTTCAATTTTTAAAAAAAAAAATATATCGCAGACGTGGTTTAATAACAACTAAAAAAATAATTTCAATTAAATTGTGCAATCAGATCTAAAAACTTAGGCCAAATTTTTTTGTGTTCCAATACAAAAAACGTAAAAAAATTTGAATTGTGACTTATGTCAGCCATACTTTGCTGGATTTTTTATAATAAAAAAAAACTGGCTCCCAACCAATTTCCCCTCGCATTAATTTTTACATTTTTTTTAAAATTGTTAGAAATCAAAACACCTGACTTAAAATGTGATCTGAGCGGTTTTTTTTATTTTATTCGATTTATGGTCACAAAAAGAACCTTTTTTTGTTTTGGAATGGTAGAAAAAATACAGTGGTAAAAAAAACTGTTTGTAAAATTTCATATGAATTGTTTCATTTTCGGGATACTGGTGATTTGCACAAAAAAATCGAAAGTTAAATCTGGTTGAGAATTAAGTTTGGAATACCTTCACTTAGAATATAAAAACAATTGGAATCAAGAAGATAAGCATGTGTGTTGTTTCATTTTTGGGATTATAAAAAATATAATATTTTGTTCATTATGAGCAGTCTAGTGTGAGATTTGAAAATATTTTTAATTCATAATAAATAAAAAAAAAGAAAAGTGTCTATGTGGTCAATTAGCCACAATTATTTACAATGGAAAATCAATTATATTATAATAAACTTGATAAATATTTGTTTCATTAATGGGTCAACCACGTAGAATTTCTTCCCTCAATGAATAAGTCTACTCATCACAACAATTTCAAGAACTATAAATATGAAGTTTTCAACTTTGTATAATATTAAACTCATAAATAAAAAAAATGAAATATTCAAATTTATTATTTATTTTATTTGTTTTAACATTGTTATCACTTAATCAAAATTCAAAAGTCGAGTGCTCTCCCTCTCCTGTTAAGTTCCCAAGTATATTTGGAGGAGTCAAGAATGCCATTGCTACAGGAGCATCTGTTTTCGTTCCAATGATCCCAGGGTCCCCACCACCATTGTCAGGTGCCATTGTCAATTCTTTGTTCCCAAACCAAAACGATCCTCAAGCAGTATGGAACAGTATCCTAGTCTATTCTCAAGCTGCAATTGACAATAAAATTGATAATGCAACCTATGCTTTGGTTCAATCAGAGTTAGTAGGATATTCTCAATTGATGAACGAATACTACTTAGCTTCCATGTCAGATCAAGATTCTACACCAGAGTACCTAAGTTCTGTTTACATTTCATGTGTTACTCAAGTGATTCGTCTAGAACAACTCTTTAAAACTCAACAATTCCAAGCATTACTCTTACCATTATTTGCTCAGTTTGCTAATCTATATTTATCTTTGATTCGTGATGGCGTAAATTATGGAAATCAATTGGGATGGAGTCAATCTGTTAAAACTAGGTATGATACTTTGATGGAATCAAAGATTATCAGTTATGCCGAGTATTCCGATTCTGTAATCAATACTCATATTAAATCCTTAGAATACTATGAAACTATTAGATATCCACCTCAATTATGGAATCAAATTTCTGATCAACTTAATCATTTCTATGTATCAGTAACAGCATTTTCCTACAATTGGAAATATTTTGATATCAATATATATAGAAATGGTGTATCGATTAGTCCAGTCTCTCATATTTTATTATCAAATCTTGCTGGGGTTTTTAATAAACAAGATGATTGCATATATTCTGCATGTAAGAAATTGCAAAGACCAGAGGTAGTTGCAGCAAAAGTATCATCGACAAGAATGATGTCAAAAATCACACCATATTTTGACAATGATAATGGAATGATTGGACTCTTCATTGAATATAGTGATGGATCTACAAAGTTAATTGGACGTTCTTCAGGACCATATTCATTTTCCCATCCAACTACAATTTTAAGACAAGTTCCAATTGTTTCAGTATCTGTGTCCACTTCTCCATCTCATACTTTTGGTATCACATTCACATATATTGATTCTATTCAAGTAACCATCGGATTCGGTCCCAATACTCAACAATTTGATTCATCATACCCAGGTCAATGTGTTGTCGATATTGTTGACCCAGGATTTGAAGGAGCAGATGTAGGATATTTGATTGGTCTATCGATTGCATTTGATGATATTGATTACCGTTTCCCAGTTTCCTCATCCCCAATTGCTGTCTCACAATATTATTATCTAGATTCTAATGGTGAAACTAGATATCAATACAAGCAAGTATTACTATTTAAATTTATTAATTTTTTAAAATACTAATAATTTCTTTCATAATTTCTTAGTCTTCCAAACAATTTTATTCAGAGTTCTTCATCATGGTCATTTGGAGGATATTCATTCAAAGCATTCCAAGTTCCATATTCTATAATTATGGATCCAACAACAGCTTTTGTTAATTCAACTGATAAAGATAGAATTTTTGTTTATCGATTCAAATTCACTCAATCAAATGGTGATAGATTCTATTATACAACCGATAGTTCATTCACTTCAAGTGGTTGGGTGTATGATGGCATTCCTTTCAAAGTATATAGTGAATCTAATGTGGTAATTCCTACAATACCAGTTTACAGATATTCAAGAACTCAAGTTCCATCTTTAGGATCAGGAGTAGTTTATGGATATTCGACAGTTCAAAATATGTTAGGTTGGACAAAAGAAGGTATTGTTTGGTATTCAACAAGTGATTCAACACCATCTTTCCTTTCATATCAAGATCTTGAATATAAGATGATTCAAAATGTTGGATCACAGAAATGCTTGACAGCACCAACAACATCTGGATCATCAGTAACACTTTCAACATGTGATCAATCGAATCTCCAACAATTCTGGTATTTGAAATATGATTCATTTGGACCACATCTTTACAATCCAAAAACAAAGATGTATTTGAACAGTCAAACAACGACATTGATTGGAACAACATCGATTCCACAAAACAATTTTAATATTCTCAATCAATTAACAAATGGACAATACACAATTCAAGAATATATTTCTTCATTATGTCTTCAACTCAATATTGTCTCAAATATTGTTGAATTCAAAACATGTGATTCATCAAATCAAAATCAAATTTGGAATTATGTAAGTTTTTGTTATTACAATAATAATTCATTAAAATTAATTCTTAATTTCTCAAATAATAATTCATATAGCCAAGTTCAGTTTTAGTTGAAAGTTCGAAATCAATTCCATTGTTCCCAGGTGCATGTTTAGATTCACTTGGATTGAAATGTCCAACAACACTTCCAGAAGGTAAAACACTCAAAACTTCAAGTTTATCTCTAACAATGAATTCAAATGGATACTTAACACTAAAATATGGAAGTTCCGAAGTATATTCATTGGGTGTAACATCTTCAACATCAGGACCATATTCAATTACAATTCAATCAGATGGAAATGTTGTTTTGAATGGTAAATCTGGAACCTATGCAGGAATTGGATGTTGGAATCTTGGAGGTCAATATCTCAATCTTCTTGATAGCATTTATGGTTTACCATATGGATTGATCGTTCAAAACAATCAAAACAAGATGATTTGGTCGAAATTAGGATATCCAACATCATTCAAAATTGGATTGATTCCAGGTTCATTCATTGACAACCAAGATTCAACAAATAATTATCTTGGAGTCAATGAATTCATCACCAATGGAAGAGATTATTTGATTGTCAAGAAAATAGCTCCTGGTAATTCCCATGGTGCATATTTATATGGTGGAAATCCTAACTATGGAGGTCTCACTCCTCTATGGAAATATGAATATTCGAATATATTACAAGAAGATCTCAGAATGTACGTTCATTATAATGGTGATACCAATACTTTTTGTATGGTCAACTCTATAACAGGAACATACTCTTGTCATTTATTTGGAAAATGGAACACACCAAGCATTCAATCATCTCGATATCTCCAACTTCCAGCACCAGGAAGTGACCAACCAACAGATTGGGCAATTGCATTGCGTTCAGGAACAGGATCTTTGACATATGGATATTTTGGAAACTCCAAAGCTTTTGGAAACTTTGCACTTCAACCAAATACGAACACTTTATATCAAAATAGATTCCTAAGTATCCAAATCAATCAAAACAAATATTATATTAAGAATATGTTCACAAACCAGATACTTCAAGAATCACCCGCAAATCTCCAAATATGTAACCATGCTTGGTCATCCACTGGAATTTATCAATTGATCTATGATACAACAACCACTTGCTCGTCCAATGCCAAGACAATGATTGATTCAAGTGGACCTCCAAATGATCGTTCATTTGAAACCGGTAGATCGATAATACTTCTTCCATCAATGCCAGAATTAGTTGTATCTGATGTAACTGGATTATACTTATGGTCACTCGGATACAGTACTTTTTAATTGAAACTCAAGATCTTAAATAAAATCTAATCATCTTCTATATTGAATTTATTTCAATTTCAATAATTATTTATTTATTTTTTCCTTAGAGGTATTTAAGCATTTCATCTACATCTATAAAATAAAAAGTATGAAATCAGGATATTTATTTATAGAAATTCTATAATACATAAATATATTATTTAATAACATTATTAAAAAATTTCATTAGTGGTAAACAATAAGTATTGTATTCTACGTTACAGTAGAACCATTGTTTTGGATATATCGGCAACCTACCCTCTATTGGATTTCAGCTTTGGAGATTTTTGATCGAGTTATCATTGGTTGGAAGCTTGACTAAATAATACTTGAACTCGAAGAAGGTATAGATAAGATATGGAATGAACGACTTGAATCAATAAAGTGTGGAGTTAGCTTTCCTGTGGATACCACACATTCCCAGAGCATCGATACAATCAATTTGTTCGTTTTCGTTGATTTCGTTTGGTTTCGAAATATCAAAGGCATTAGTTTGTGTATATGACCTAGATATAAGTGAGTTAAATATAGTTGTCAAGTGATTCTTGTTTGATTCCATCGACAGGTAGTCTTTCGAAATGATATTGTGACCGATCTTTGAGTATCTAATTGACATCATATTTAGAAATATGTATATCGAGATATCTGATTGAAGGAGGTAGAGACGAAGAGAGATAACAACCGAATTAACTTTTAAATATGTGAGGGATGAAGGTAGATCTGATAAGTCTATCGTGTTTTTTCTGGAAAGCCTATTAAGGAGTTTCAGTGTTGTGAGATGGTCAAGTGATTTGATGAATGGAATCCATGATAAAGGTGACTTCAAAGTATAAAGTGATTGTGGTAATACTCCATCTGATATCTTACAAATAGTATGAATAAGAACTCTAAGATTTGGAGGAAGTGACCCAACTTGAAGTGTTTGATTATAATTATATCCCAAATACAAATGGGTTAAAGATGATGGTAAAACATGAGGTTCGAGTGGTTGATTGAATTTTGAAAATTCACCATATATTAGTTTCTCCAATGTATTTGGAAGAACACCTGATGAGATTCGTTGATTAAACACGGACAAAGTTTTGAATTTTAGAGTTAGATTATATATATTGTTGTATTTATATACAATAACATACAAAAATCTAGCGAATAGTCTGTTTCGTAAAAATACGTGCCATAGAACAATTACTCATTTGTTAAATTTTTTTCAATGATAGTGGTTGTGGCTGTTTTTCACAATTTTTTTTCTAAGTTTTTGCAATAGAGATTAATATTAAAAAAATAAAATAAAATATCAAACCTTGTTAGATTTTAATAAAAATTAGATAAATAGAAAGTATTTTTATAGTAGATTTAGAATATAAAGTTTGTTTTATTCTTTAAAAAAAATTTGAAAGAGTTTAGCCTCTGTTTTTCGATGGGTAAAATGAGTTTTCCAATCTGCATCGGAGTTCGGAGCAAGCTACAACGAACCCGAGAGATCAAAGAATACAGGGACAGACATATTTATCAATGTTATGAAAGATTCAATCAATTTCTCAAAGATCTTCAATCAAAAATTGGTGTTCAAAAAATGGTTATTGTAATATGGGAAATTTATATGAGAAAATCAATGATTGGCAACTAGCGAAATAGATATTTAACAATGGACCCTACTGATTAAATAAAGCACATATATCAATAGAAATGGTTCAACACACGATATGTGATCTTGAATATCTATCGATTCCTTGAATAGTGGATATAAGCTGGTATCTTTCACTTTGCCAATCTTCACTAAATATTGGTTTTTATTTGAATCAAACACAATCAAATCAACAATAACCATATAAAATTCAATTGTATAATGTTAGCGATACGAAAAAGCAACTTTGTATGATAGTAGATTGACAAGAAAGTGAGTTAATAAATGAATAAATGAATAAATATAATATATATGAATATAAATATATAAATATATAAATATAAATAAATATAATATTTAAATAAAAATAAAAAATATAAAAAATATAACACTGAAAATAAATATAAATATTAAGATAGATATAAAGATAAATATAAATAAATATAATACATATAATTGATATTTATATAGAGAAATAAATAAATTACTGGATGAATAAATAAATGTATGAAAGGAAGAAAGAAAGAATGGGTGGATGAAAGATTGAAAGAAAGAAAGAAAGAAATAAAGAATGGATGAAAGGAAGAATGAAAGTGAATTAGGTGCTAATAAATAGAAATATAGTGTAAGAATATAAATATGTAAAGCGTTGACAGCACAATGTGCACTGGACTAATACAGTACTTATATTGTATTACCTATATCTATTTATTTATAGAATGATACATACCATATATAAACAAATTAAAACTAACCTATACTTTTTTGGAGAAAAAAAAATAAATTTGAATTAGTTATCTTGAATATACTTGATTATTTACCCACTCCCTGCACTGAGTGTGCTCCTGGTAATCCATTCTATTATTATTCACGACTATCATATCAAAATGGAGAAAATCTACATGATAACCGGGTGGCTCGTTCGATGCACCTTTATTGTTGTTACTCAACAATATTTTTCTATTTAAAAGAAAAAAGTTAATAAGTAAGAATGTTTATCCAAATTGATTTTCAATTACATACATTTTATTTTTGATTGATCTGAGTATTGATGTTCGATATGATTTTAATTAAAATAAACACTTTATATCTATCTATGTTATCTTCAAGATAACTAATTATCTTTGATAACAATAAATGTGATAGATTAACAATCATCTGAATATTATAATCTATCTACTTTTAAATGAATTACAAGCTAATATCATGATCAGACGTCAATCTGTGTTGCAAAACAAAAAAAAAAGATTTAAGTTTTCAAACATTATTAAAATGTATTTCATGTTTATTTATTTATTTATTTACGTTTTATTATATTATAATTATATATTAAATAATTGAATTTAATGAATAACTTTGTTGTTTTGTTTTGTTTTTACAATGAATTGTTATTATTATGTTGAAGTCTGAGTAATCTTTCTTCTCTTTGTTTCTTGATTTTGAGTTCTTCAAGTTCGAGTTCTCTTTGCATTTCCTCACGTTTTCTTTGTCTTTCCTCTTGACGTTTGCGTCTTGCTTCTTCCTCTTGTCGTTCCTCATCCTCTTCGGCACGTTTTCGGTCTTGTCTTTGACGTTCTCGCTCCTCTTCACGCTGACGACGTTGTTCGTCTAGTTTTGCATTCTCAAGAGCACGCTTCTCATCGCGTTCCTCTCGTTTCTTTCTAAACTCTTCCATCAGCGTCTCCTCGCTAACGACATTCTGTATCTTACTGTAGTGAGGTGACGACACCGCCGAAGCCGGTAGATTATCAACTCTTAACTGATTGCTACCACTAATACTACTACTGCCATCGTTGATACTAATGTTAATTCTCTCACCGCTTCTCGGTGAAAGATGACCGTCTCCACCAGGAGAACTAATACTACTGTTACCACTTCCACTGCTTATTCCACTACTACTGATATTCGTATTACTATAGCTATGTCTAATACCGAGATTAGCCAATAGAATAGGTGAACTGACATCTTCAACTTTGAAGATAGGTGGTGTTGTAGATGATCCTCTATAGCTATTATTATAACTACTACTGTTACTTTCTCTTTTTCTTCTTAACTCTTCTCTTTCTCTTTCGTAATCTTCTAGTTCCTGGCGATGTTTGGCCTCTCTTTCTTCTTTGGCTTGTCGACGACGTTCTCTCTCCAGTGCAAGTTTCTCTTCTTCCTCTTGGAGTTCACGTTCGCGTTGCTCTTTTCGCAGTCTACGTTCCTCGGCGCGTTTCTCACGTTCTTTCTCTTCCTCTTGCAGCTGTTGTTCCAATCGTTTCTGTCGCTCTTCTTTTCTCTGTCTGATCTCATCTTGTAGACGATTGTACTCATCGATCTCCTGTTGTTTTCTCTCTTGCTCCTTTCTCTCTCTTTCCAGACGCTCGCTCTCCCGCTCTCTTTGTAGCTGCTCCTCTCGCTCACGCTCACGTTCTTCTCGCTCGCTTTGTCTTCTCTCACGCTCACGTTCTCGCTCGTTTTCCAACTCCTGCTTCTCACGCTCCCTCTCCAAACGCTCATTCTCCAGTTGCTGTTCTCGCTCTTTCGTTTCACGTTCTTTCCTCGCCAGCAACTCCTCACGCTCCTTTATCTTTTGTTGCTTCACCTCTATCTCTCTCTCCTTGGCGAGTCGCTCACTCTCTTTTCTCACCAACTCTCGCTCCTTCTCGTATCTCTCAAGCTCGAGTCGCTCACGTTCTTTCTCGATCCCTTCACGCTCTCTCTCCAAACGCTCACGATCCTCTCTCTCTTTCTCCAAACGCTCCGCTTCCATTCGCTCTCTCAGCTCCATCTCTCGTTCCACTCGCTCGATTCTCTCCCGTTCAAATTTAACCTTTTCTCTATCAACTCTTTCCCGCTCCAATCTCTCATTTTCCAATCTCAACGATTCTCTCTTTCTTTCTTTCTCATCTCTTTCTCTCTCTCTTTCTAGTTCTCTTTCTCGTTCTCTTTCAAACTCTAATCTTTGTTGTGCTTCTCTTTCTCTTTCATATCTTTCTCTTTCCCTTTCCTTTTCTCTTCTTTCCTCTCTTTCTCGCTCAATCATTTCAAATCTTTCTCTATCTCTTCTTTCCTTCTCTTCTCTTTCTCTTTGTTCTCTTTCCTCTATTTCTCTCTTCATTGTTAAAGCAATACTATTTCTCTTATTAACAGAACTACCACCACTACCACCAACAACAACATTATTATCAGTAATGTTTGACATTGATGTTGATGAACTACTATTTCCCTTTAAGAAATCTAAACGATCTTGAGTGAATCTTCCACTTTGTCTATCTCTATCTCTTCTCTCTCTTTCTCTTTCCTTTTCTTCTTCCTCTCTTCTCTGTGTGAGGAATGCAGTACTCAATCTCTTACCAGTACTACCACCACTATAAGTACTATTATGACTATTGTTCATCTCTTGTGCAGATCTAAAATCACTAATCGATGTAGATGGTGATATTTGTGGTGATGATGAATTGCTACTTCCACTGATACTACTACCACCAGATGTTGTACTTCCACCAGCGGCTTGATTCAAGAATCCAAAACGATCTTTCTCAAATTTACCAACATGCTTTTGTCTATCCAATTCCCGCTCTATCTCTCTTCTCTCCTTCTCTTCCTTCTCTCTTTGTTCTCTCTCTTCAATCTCTCTCTTTATAGTCAAAGCAATACTATTTCTCTTTGTTTCTCTTTCTCTTTCTCTATCTCTACTGCTTGATAAAGATGATGATGATGATGAAGAAGAGGAAGAAGTAGAGTTTGTACTACTACTAGAATTATTCAAGAATTCAAAACGATCTTTATCAAATCTTGAAGTATTTCTTACAAACTCTTTGTTTGATTGTTGTTCAATGGTTGTAGTAGTGTTTAATGGTGACGATTCAAATCTCTTTGAAAGTCTATTGACACTATTGGTAGTTGGAGATGACGATGTCGATGATGAAGATGTCTGAGAATAGGTTGGTGGTGAATTGAAACTAGTTGAAGATCTTCTAGATAGATTATTATCACCACCATTACCATTACCATTGCCATACTGCTCGAGTGATGCTTCATCGATTTGAAACGACGATGAATATCTCTTGGAAACTTGATCCAATTGTTCTTTTATGATCTTCTCTTGTTCACTCGATGTCTTTGAGTAGTGTTTCTCTTCCTTCGGTGGATGCTGTTGTCCAACCGATGTAGGTGAAGTAACATGAGATTTTGGTTTACTAGTTGGTGATTTCTGTTGTTGTTGTTGTTGTTTATTACCACCACCATTATTTGAAAAAGCGGGTGTATTTCCACCCAATTGTGATTTTATAAATGCTGCTTTTCCACATCCATCACTAAATTTTTACATTATAATTTTAATTTATAAAAATATATTGTTAATTTATTTTTATTTTCTTGAGATAATAATAATAATAATAGAAGTACTATTGTATCTACTTACCAATATGGTTTTCTATTGATATTTAAATATTTACCGGATGGAAATGGACGACGACAACCAGCACAGAGAAAACAACTTGGATGGTAGGAGTGTCCGAATGCTTCATAGGTAGCACCTTCACAATACTCCCCACATCCTGCACATTTTGGATTGGTAGGTGCAGATCCATCCTTATTTACAAATGTTGGAGTCTTTGTTGAACTTTTCATTTTTGATACAAAAACTGCCTGCTTTTTAGTTTTTTTGTTTTTCTATTTTAACAAAATTGGTTGAATTGCTTGCTTATTTAGATTTGTTTTGATTGAATATAAATATTTTTTTAATAATTACAAGATTAAATACAATATTTTAATGAAGTTATGTATAGGAAATATATAAATAGAGTTTGATGATAAAATGAAATTGTTGATTGATTGACTTGTTTATTGATTGATTGAATAAAATAAAATAAAATAAAACAACAATATAATATGATTTTGAGTGGGAAATGAATAGAAAGAATAGAATATAAAAAAATAAAAGCTTGTGTTTCAATCAATCAATCAATAACTTTTAATTAATTATAGTACTTATTAATAATGGGGGTATATATCTTGATTGTTGTGTTGTGTATTTTATTTTTGAAACTAATCTGAAATTGAAATTGTGTGTGTATGTGTGTAATATTTTTTTGTTTTAGTAGTTAGTGTGTTTGATTGTATACATGTAAGTACACTTTATTTATTTTATATATAAAATGATATATAAATGTATATTAAAGGTATAAATATATATTTGTTTATATAAATAAATATATATATAAATAGATGTGTATGAAAATAGCAATCTATATTGATAATATGATTACCACTGAAACTACTATAAATCAATTACCACACCTGCCTACAAACTACTACTATTTAATTTGAATAAACAAATAAAAGTAGATTTTACTGATTATTATTAATGTTTTTTCATCAGGCAAAAAAAAAAAAAAAAAAAAACAATCTATCCATTCTTCGATGGGTTCATTCATTTGCAGCCAAACATTCGAAATTCTTATAAAATAAAATTGTTGTTTGGTTTGACTATGTTTTTTCAACAATTTGATGTTTATTAAAAACACTTTGGTTTAAGGGCATGCACACAACTGGTTGTCAAAAGATCATGATTTTGTGCGTTGATGGTTGAGTAAGAGAAGAAAGAATAATAAAACAATAAACAATACTTAATTGTAATGCTTTGAAACATGATTATTATTAAAAAATAAAATAAATATAGTTATGTTATGTTATAATGTCTTTTTATTTATCATTATAGACTATAACCAATCGGGTTTATTCTTTTTATTATAGGGTACTTCTAACTTAAATAGTTCGATAAATTGTTGATCTAAAACACGTACTTTGCTACCTGCAAATCTTCGGTACTCATCAAAGATATATGTATAGGACCATTTTTGTAGTTTTCTTAAACAACCAACTAAACAACCTGTTCTATGCTATAATTGATATTGATTTGATGAGATTGTTAATATTATTATTGAATTGCTTTCAACATTACTGTAACCAACATCTTCATACCTTTCCTTTATTACAATGAATTAAAATAGGATGATTTCTAACATCGAGTAAATCTACTAATGCATCTCTAATATATTCATCTGGAATATCTACAAATGGTTCCTAGTTTTTGTTAAAGATATAATAATTAGTTTGGGTGGGTGATTAATAATGATGATCATTGTGCGGGTTTTGTGTTGTTTGGGCAGTTTGTTTACTTACTTTATTACCAACGATTCTATAATGTAATAATTTGATACCATGTTTTCTGATAAAGTTTGTGTTGGATTCACTGTACTCTTCGGGACAGAGATAGAGGATCGATTTTAAACCTAGTTTCTTGAGGAATGGATGATTCTTTTTATTGGGGTAACCACTACGATAGACACCCCTCGACACCATCGAGAAATTCAATGGTGGGATCAACAGTGGTTCTTCCTTTGGTTCTTGATCATTCAAGTATTCATCATCCGACATCTCTCTCTTTGTTGTTTATTTCTACTCCTACTACTACTACTTTTACAAATCTTTATTAAATTAATGATGATTGATGTTTGTTTATATGATATGCAATCGAATCGTTGAGTGTTGTCTGTCGTTTTATTAATAAATTTGTAAAAATAAAAATAAAAATAAAAACAAAAACAAAAACAAAAATATGAATTATCGGAATGTATGAAGCACACCAACAACAGCAACAACAACTGTGATACAAACAAAATAGGTCAACAAACAAAAAAAAGGAATAAAATTAGGAACACAATAATATTATTATTATTAATAAAAAAAAAAGTTTGAATTTTTTGAAAAATTGAAAATATTTAATTTTAATTTTTTTAATTTAATTGTTTAAAAACTTGAAAAGAGAGAATAGGTTGACTTATTTTTATTTACCTTTCTGAATCAATATTATATTATATTCATTGAATACATACATTCATTTACTTTTTAGTTTATTTTTTAAAATCATTATCTTATAACTCTGCTTTTAATATTAAACAATTAAATATATTAATGAAAAAAACATAACAATTAATTTAATTTAAATTATAATTAATATTAATTACATTGTTAATACTATTATTAACAAAACAACTACATAAAATATAAAAAATGACAAGAATAGTTGTACAAAGAAAAGTAAATAATAATAACAATAATAATAACAATAACAATAATAATAATAATAACAATAATAACAATGTACATATAAATAATAATAATAATAATAATAATAACATTAATAATTTAAACGTTATTAATGTTAATAATGTTAATAATACATCTACTACAACTACATCCACTTCTACGACAACAACATCTACGTCAACAACTACACAAGCAACATCTCCGAAAATCAATCAGAAGAACCAACATTTTAGAGATAGAGACAGAGATAAAGAAAGGGATAGTAATAGTAACAACAACAACAACAACAACAACAACAGTTTTCATGTAAATAATAATAATTATAATAGTATAAATAATAATAATAACTATCAAAAATCGTCAAAAAAGAAATCGGGAAATCATTTTTCAAAATCAAACAACAACAATAACAACAATGTAAATAGTAATAATAATAATAGCGGGAACCATTCAGGTTGTAGTTCAACAACACAATCCGATGAAGAGAATAACAGTGCTGATGAATATGAACAGCCAATTAGAAGATCTTCAAATTATAATCAGAACAACAATAATATGAATAATAATAACAACAACAACAATAACAATTATAATTATCATGATTCATCGTCATCATCTTATGATGAAAGATTATTTGAAGAAGTTATTAAAAAGAAGAAAGGTTTACAATTAAGAAAGATGAAAGAAGATGGAAATTGTTTATTTAGATCGATTGGTATGTAATTTAATAGTTGTTATTATTTGTCTAAAAATGAATGAATTACTTACTTATTGTGTTTATATTATTATTATATAGCTGACCAGATATATGGAGATCAAGAAATGCATAATGTTATTCGTGAGAAATGTATGGACTATATGCAACAGGAACGCGATCACTTTTCACAATTTATTACGGAGGATTTCGATGATTATATAAAGAGAAAGCGTGGCGATCGTGTCTATGGAAACAACACAGAGATGCAGGCACTCTCTGAACTTTTCAACCGACCGGTAGAAGTCTACCACAAAAGTCTGGAACCAATCAACATCTTTCATGGCACCTACAAAGGCAACAGTCCACTGAGATTGAGCTATAGAAATGGTAATCACTACGATTCACTTGCAGACATAAATAATCCGTCAGTTGGTGTTGGACTTGGTTTTCCTGATTTTCATCCTGGTGTAAGTTTTTGTTAATTATATATTTGTGTAAAACAAGTCACATATTAATAGATTTTTATGTTGTTATTTTGTTTATTAATAAAATAGATGGCAGATAAATCAATGATTGAAAAAGTTATAAAGAAATCGGATTTAGAGTTGATTGAGAAACAGTTGTTTGAGGATTCGTTGTTTGCGTCGGACTGGAAACAGACGGAATCGGAAATTGAAGAACAAATACTGCAAGAGTCCAGAAAGGAATGGGAGCGACAGTTTTTCGATACTTTTATTAGAAATGTCTCAAAGGATAAAGATAAAGAGAGAGATAGAGATAGAGATAGGGATAGGGATAGAGATAGAGATAGAGATAGAGAGTATCAAAATTTCCATTATAATCATTACTCAAACAACAATAATAATAATAATAATAACAACTATAATAACAACCATAAATAAATAAATATATATTTTATTTTTATTTTTTATTTTAATATTGAAATTCACAAATAGTTGTGTCATCATTTCATTGATTAACTAAAAAGGTAATTACAAATCAAAACAAACAAAAAAACAAACAAATCAAATAAAACTCCGATAAGTTGGTGATGAGTCTCATTGTTTTCAACGGAGCGGAGTTTCAAAAAAAATCAAAAAAAAAAATTAAAAAAAATTAAAAAACTTTTCAAAAAATTAATTAAAATGGTTATATATTTAGTCAGATTGTTTTTTTTAGTAAGCATCATCATCAAATATTTTTAAAAATAAAAAGAGTTATAAAATATTAGTAAAATTATAATTCTTTTTTTTATTTTTTGTAATATAAAACAACAAACAACAACAACAACTAATAATAATAATAATAGAATGGGTGTCAATGCAAGCTCTACACTTAGAACTGAAGAGATAGAAGAACTTCAAAGTCATTCAAAAGTTTGTAAGTAGTAGTACAATCATGATGATATGAAAAATCAGTAACATTTACTAAATTCAATTTTCATTATATATAATTGATTGATTGATTGATTGATTGTTACATTATTATAGTTACACAAAAAGATATTAGAAGATTATATAAAAGATTCAAGAGATTGGATAAAGAAGAAAAAGGTACTGTAAATGTAGAGGATTTTTCACAGATTCCAGAGCTGTCGATGAATCCACTGCTGCCTCGACTCATAGCGATCTTTGACGTCAATAGAAACGGTCAGCTTAATTTTGCGCAATTTGTAAATACACTATCGGTCTTCCATCCAAATGCTGATAAAATAGATAAAATTAAATGTAATCTATCACAACATGTTCATTATATATACTTAATCTATCTTATATAACTTTTTTGAAATAACTAATAACAAACAACCTTTATTTACTATTATTATATTTACAGTATTATTCAAGGTTTATGATATCAATAACGACGGATTTATTACGAAACAAGAAATTCAAACAGTTTTGACAATGATGGTAGGAAAGAATCTTACGACCGATCAAATAGAAACCATAGTCGATGAGACACTACACGAAGCAGATAAAGAGAATAAAGGAAAATTGAATTTTGATGCCTTTTGCTCTGTAAGTAGTAATGGAATAGAATATCAATCATCAGCCAATCAATTGATTGATTGATTGATTGTCGTCGGATCAAACTTTTTACTAATCCAAACAACTTTTACTTTTTTTAAAAAAAACAAAACAATATCAACAACAATTTACAGTCTTTAGAAAATGGATTCACCGATAATATGTTATCAATTTCATTTAAACCATGTTATTAAATTAAATTAAATTAAATTAAAAATCATATTTCAAAAACATCATCATATTAGATTGTAAGTTCTCTAAAAATGATTACTCTGACTTTCGACTTTTCAGCTTTTATTTTACAATATTATCATATTACTTCATTCATTTCATTCTTTTAGATCAATATTTGATAAGTTGGTTGTTATAGTTGATGATGATGATGATGTTGTTGTTGTTGGTGTTGTTGTATCGTTGCTATTGTTATTATTTGTAGAAGAAGTAGTAGTAGTTGTTGTTGAAGATGAAGTTGTTGATTTGTCATCACTGTTGTCGTTATTGTTATTATTGCTATCGTTATCTTCTTTGTCATCATCGACATCATCACCATCAACATTATCATTTGATTTCTGTTTTGAGTTATTAATTTCTTTCCAATCACTTTGTTTGAAGGATTCTATCATCTTTGGTGTAATCAGTAGATTACAAGAGTGTCTTACTTTCGAGATTGCAAGATCAACACCAATCGAATTCAATCCTATAAGATTGGCAATGGCGAGAACACTGCCCTTACCGCAGAACGGATCCAATATCGTAGTCGATCCGATGCCTCTAATATATTTCGCTGCGACCATACAAGCATTCAATCCCATTGCTTTCGGCCATGTCATAGCACCTCTTGGTGCAATATCAGGTGTTTGTTCTAAAATAAAGCAAAATAACAATTAATATAAACAAATCAAAACATAGCAATAACACTATTATTATCGTATTATTATTACTACTTACCTTGATAGATTAGGTTTGAAGGTGTTCTTGCAATACAAATCATATGACTGAAAGATGATTTCGTACCTCTTGCAACCTTGCCTAGTTCCGGTGGTGATGATGTCATCATTTTGTGCCAAACCATCTTACAACCGGCGATCTCTGCACCCTTAGAACACATATATCCTTTATCTAAATATTCATCGACAACACCTTTGTTTCCTTTTACTTTTCTTTTAACATCGGTTTGATAGAATATCGCAACATTATTATCTGTTAACTAATATAATAAATAATCTATGTATGAGTATAAACGAACGAACGAATGAATAGATATTTATTTGATTGACTCTACTAAAAACTACTTACTTTTGAACATATTAAAGTTATTGCGTTTACGAACCATGTTTTATATCTATCGAGAGTATAACCACTCATCTCAACGATATCGGGTAGTGAAGTAATGATTGACGTTGTCTTTTCCAATTCATTGTTTTTGATATACTCGAGAGCGTCCATACAAAATAGATTTCTATAAACTGATTTCGCTACATTATCTTTATTCTTATTATCTTTCAGTGTGAGATCAACTTGAAACTCTTTTGTAAATGTTGTAATTTCATTGTTGTTGTTGTTATTATTATTACTGTTCTCTGTAGACATGGTTAAATAGATCTATTTAAAAAAGAGAATAAATTAAATCTGAACATAGAAAATGACTCAATGTCAAAAAATAAAATAAAAAACCGATTGTTTTAAAGACAACTTATCGTAACAATTATTCTTACAAACATTAATAGATAGGCTATAGATTATTTAATATTCAATGATTGTTAATCTATCACATATATTGTTATTAAAGATAGTTAGTTATCTTGAAGATAACATAGATAGAATATGTGTCAGTTTAGTTTGTAAAAGATTCTTCGAGGAAAGGGATATCTATATTTTAATACTGATCGTATAAATATCAATCTTTGTGAAGATATTGCTGAACAGTCAAACAACAACATTGATTGAATCAACATCAATACCACAAAACAATTATAATATTTTTATAAATCAAATGACAAATGGACGATACATTATTCAAGAATCTGTTTCTTCACTTTGTCTTCAACTTAATATTGTCTCAAATATTGTTGAATTCAAAACATGTAATCCATTGAATCAAAATCAAATTTGGAAATATGTAAGTTGTTTCTTTAATACTACTTTCATTTTATAATAATTTATTAATATCTCAAATAATAATTCATATAGCCAAGTTCAGTTTTAGTTGAAAGTTCGAAATCAATTCCATTGTTCCCAGGTGCATGTTTAGATTCACTTGGATTGAAATGTCCAACAACACTTCCAGAAGGTAGATCACTCAAGACATCAAGTTCATCACTCACAATCAACTCTCAAGGAAATGGATATTTATCACTTAAATATGGAGGTTCTGAAGTATATTCGGTGGGTGTAGCATCATCATCAGGACCATATTCAATAACAATTCAATCAGATGGAAATGTTGTTTTGAATGGTAAATCTGGAACATATGCAGCAGTTGGATGTTGGAATCTTGGAGGTCAATATCTCAATCTTCTAGATAATAATCTTTATGGTATTCCATATGGAATGATCGTTCAAAACAATCAAAACAAGATGATTTGGTCGAAATTAGGATATCCAACATCATTCAGGATTGCATTAATTCCAGGTTCATTCATTGACAAGCTTGACACCACAAATAATTATCTTGGAGTAGATCAATTCATAACAAATGGAAGAGAATATTTAACAATTAGGAAAACAGCTTCTGGTGATTCCTATGGTGCATATTTATTTCCTCAAAATCCAAAATATTCAACAACAACTGTATCAACTGCTCTCTGGAAAAAAGAATTTCCAGAAGTATTCAAAGAAGATCTCAGAATTTATGTTCATTACGAAGGTGACAATACAACCTCATTATGTTTGGTCAACACTATTCGAAAAAGTATGATATGCGGAACCTTTTTTACTGGTAACACACCAAGCTTTGAATCATCTCGATATCTTCAACTTCCAGCACCAGGAAGTGATAAATCAACAGATTGGGCAATTGTATTGCGTTCAGGAACAGGATCTTTGACATTTGGTTATTTTGGAAATTCAAAAACTTCTGGAAACTTTGCACTTCAACCAAGTGTAAATAATCTATATCAAAGTAGATTCCTAAGTTTACAAATCTCTCAAAACAAATATTCTCTTAAAAATGTTTTTTCAAACCAAATCATTCAAGAATCACCAGCAAACCTTCAACTTTGTGAAAATGATTTTAGACTAGGAACTTTTTCCAGATATATAGTAATGTATGATTCAACAACCACTTGTTCAATCAATGCCAAGACAATGATAAATTCAAGTAATTTTAAACAAGATCCAGGATACCCCGATGGCAAAACCTTTTTACTTCTTACATCAATGCCTGAAATGGTAGTATATGACAAATTTGGAATATTTATCTGGTCTCAAGGATATAGTACTCTTTAATTTAAAAATTAAATAAAGATAACAACATTTAAATAAAAAAATTGGAGGAATCTACTACTCATTAGAATCTAATTTATTTATTATTTGAGTTTTTAATTAAAACTATTTTTATTGATTTAATTTTAAAAGAACAACTGTAAAGATAAAAGATCGGTATTTTCTTGTCATTTAAAAAATTGTCTCGTGTGGTCTTTAATAAAAAAATTAATTGAATCGATGATTCTTGGACTCCATAAAATTCTTATGAGGATACTGTAAGAAATATTCTACTGGTACGTACGTTGTTTCAGTCGCAGTATCTGTTACAGAAGTTGTTATTTCACCGTATTATGATGATTAACTTCAAATTTTAATTGAATATAAGTTGATTTTTTTTTGTAAAAAGTTTTTCGATTTATTTGAAATTATTTAAATATAACTCTTTATTCAAAATAGATAGATATCATGATACTAAAGATATTATATATAAAATACAATCAAATATCTCTAAAGATACAATTATCGAAGAAGATAATAACTTTTTATCGGAAATCTATGGAATGATATCGAATTCAAATGTGACCTCATGAATAGGAATATCAAGTTTATCAAGTGGATTACCTGTGAATTTGACATCGATAGCATTTAACGAGACATTCAATGAAGAATTGTTTACAGGTTGTCTTCCACCGAATCTAAAGAAACTGTTTACTGCCGACTTTCATTTTCACTGTTCCTCTATCTATTCATCTGAGTTGTGTTTGTATGTACCTAGTTCTGCTTGATCTGATGGTAATCGACGAGTTGTTTAGTTATGATAAAAAACATGCATGTGTAAAAGTAAATATATAAGTACGTACTTGTTTGTTGGTAAAGGTCTATATTTATTATAAAAGAACCAGTTCATACATCTCACTGCTTGCTGCTGCTACCTGCTATCATTCGATTTATCTGAATTACTGCTGCCTTTCATCTATCGCGATAGATGGTGAATAACACGACCTGTTAATATGATATTAGATAATGCAAACATTCTATACACCAACACTTTCTGCAAAAAACTACAATTTTATTATTTAGAGATCACAACATAATGTTAAATTATTATCACTCGAGGTACCTAACTAATAGTGAATACTTAATAACACAAACCATTGTTGTGTAGATATACACTGAGTATTCAACAAATAACTATAGTGACAGCAGCATGTGGAATAATTTTAATTATATTATAAGGTGCATCTGTTGATCAATTATCTTATGATATCTTCTCTTGGTATGTTAAATGAATAGTTTAAGGACTTTAAAAATTAATTTTAAGTAAATAAATAACAGACTTATCTAAGTTTAGTTTTGTTTTTTTTTTAAAACACATTTTTACAACGTTACCAGAGCATGATCAAAAAATATATTCTTACAAAATGAAATTATTTAACTTTTGTTTTTTGATATTTATTGTATTATTTAAAAATGATTGTTAATCTATCACATCTATTGTTATTAAAGATAGTTAGTTATCTTGAAGATAACATAGATAGAATATGTGTCAGTTTAGTTTGTAAAAGATTCTTCGATGAAAGAGATAAATATCTATATTTTAATACCGATAATATTGGAATGAATAATATACAAGTAGAAGAAGATAAAGATGATGAAATCTATAATCATAAGAATGTATTTACATTGAAATCATATCGATCATCAATACTCAGATCACTCAATCAAAAGAGTAATTGTACTCTAACGTTCGGGAGATCCTATGACCAAACAGACTATTCTATAGAGCTATGTAAGTTATTGTTAATATCTTTTTTAATAACAGATTCTAATCATTTATTTTCTAAACATATGATATAGATAAAAAAAATAGTGATAAAATACCACCAAATATCGCTAAAGTTTATTTAAATCTAAAAGATGATTTTAATTTAGAGGAAATCTATAAAATGATATCGAATTCAAATGTGTCCACATTAAAAGGAATATCAAGTTTATCTTGTGTATTACCTGTTAATTTGACATCGATATCATTTAATTCTAAGTTCGAAGCGCCATTGTTGGCAGGTTATCTTCCACCAAATCTAAAGAAACTAAAATTCCATGGGATTTCTTATTTTAATCAACAGATCTCAGCAGGTGTTCTTCCAAATACATTGAAGAAACTTAAATTTGGTTCAAACTTCAATCAAGCACTCGAACCTCATGTATTACCATCATCTTTAACTCATTTACAACTCGGAAGAGATTATGCGCAAACACTTCAAGTTGGATCACTTCCTCCAAATCTTAGGGTCCTTATTAATAATGGTAATTGTGTGATATCAGATGGAGTATTACCACAATCCCTTTGCACCTTGAAGTCACCTTTTTCATGGATTCCATTCATCAAATCACTTGACAATCTCACAACACTGACACTGACACAATTTGGATGTAGTGAGTCAAAGATCAACTTGTCAGATCTACCAGCATCTCTCACAAGTTTAGATATTCACGGCTCATGTCATCTCACGTCAACTCTATCACCTTCAATCAAATATCTCAACATATTCGAAACACAATATGATATCGATGAGATATTCAAAGATCGATCACAATATCATTTCGAAAGAATATCTGTCGATGGATTCAAACAAGAATCACTTGACAATCTGAAGATCAAAGAATTACAACTGCAATTAGACAAAATTGAAAATATTATTAGAGATATTCCATTTGGTGTGGAAACTCTATATTTTGGACACGATGAATATCAGTTATCTAAAAATATTCCAAACGGGATTCCATCATCAGTGAAGAAGATCATATTCCAATATTATAAAACAATCAATGAAATTGATTTCGAAATTCCAAACACTGTTGAAGAAATAGTGATACAAAGATATTGTAATTCAGATCAATTCTCAAGTAAATGGATTCCAAACTCTGTAAAATCAATGACTATTCCTTCTGAATGGATTAGAGATAATATTGAAACACCTATATCAGTAACCAACTTTTGTTTTATATCTTACAATCAAAAAGTAGATCTCCATGTGCGAAAGATTTATGATAATCATTATCTTCTATTTGGTCAATCAAGAGACAAATTCAGTGCTGCAGTTGTATCACGTATTCTATCTAAATTCATTGACAAATAAATTAATATAATTTAAATCTATTATTTTATTTAAATTCTTAATTATGAAAACTTTTTAAAAAATTGAAAACTATGAGCTTGTAGTTTACATATGTTTCATATTATAAATGAGCAAGATCACTAATAATTCCTAAAAGTTTGTTAAATACTAACAATGTAGAGGGTAATCTCTTGATTAACTGTACACTGGAAATGTTCTAAAAAAACTATTTATACTTGCTGTTGAAAGACATATGAATCTTTGATTTCGAATCTCCGTTTTATCTTTGAATTAATTGATAAAAGATGGTAGTTGTGGTTGCAGTACATATCAAATTGGTATATTAGTAGACTTTTTAGTTGAAATAGCATCTTCAATAGCAAAAGTAGATGAAACATGAATTGTTGGATCCAGCTAATTAGTAGAAGTGGAGGAATCATTATTGGGGAGATCATCTACGTCGGATGGCAAACAAAATCTATTTTATCCACTTTCTGATGCTCAAATAGTTCTATAAATTGAAACCTGTTAGATTATTGGATTGTTAATAAAATTTAACGCCTACCCTTTTCACTAGCCATGTTGTCCTTTGTTGGTAGTTAACCATTCACTTACTATACATATAATAAGGGGTAACAGAGACTTGAACTCTGGTATACTGATTCCTGCACATTCGTTGTCATATCTAAACTCTGACTTTAACCTACACATACCAATATATATCATTAATGTTTAGGTAAATCGATTAGCAGTAAGTTTCAAATACTTACCTTGTCAAATATTATCTTTATCTTTTTTACTATTATCTTGTTCGTTGCTGAGTACCATGATAATAAACAATATAAATTATATAAATTATATGTAACTGTTACTCATAAATTTATTTGAAAATTGTTAAAAAAACAATTTTAGATATTTAATATGAAATCCATCATTTTATAAATAAATTATATAAATCGATTGTTATTCAATGATTGTTAATTTATCACATTTATTGTTATCAAAGATAGTTAGTTATCTTGAAGATAACATAGATAGAATATGTGTCAGTTTAGTTTGTAAAAGATGGTTCGATGAAAGCGATAAATATCTATATTTTAATACCGATAATATTGGAATAATTCAAAATCAAGAGGAGGATGGGGCTGATGAAGATTCTGATGGAATATTTACACTAGAATCATATCGATCATTAATAATGAGATCACTCGAACAAAAGAGTAATTGTACTCTATCTATAGGAAGATCTTTTTACCAAACAGACTATACTGTTGACCCATGTAAATATTTATTTATAATTATTAAATATTACAAATAACTTAATTATATTTCATTATTTGTTATATGATAGCTACGAATATTGACGAAACAACAGATATAATTACGGCGAATATCACAACAGTTAGTAGTAATTTTCAAGTACTTAATGAAAAGTATACAAAGAATCTCTATCGAATGATATCGAATTCAAATGTAGATACACTAAAACGAATTTCTAATCTATCGTGTGTATTACCTGTAAATTTGACATCGATATCTTTTGGTGAGACATTCAATGTTCCATTGTTGGCAGGTTATCTTCCACCAAATCTAAAGAAACTTAAATTCGAATGCAATCCAGATTTTAATCAAGCTATCTCAGCAGGTGTTCTTCCAAATACATTGAAGAAACTAAAATTTGGTGAAGTTTTCAATAAGCGATTAGAACCTAATGTATTACCATCATCTTTAACATATCTAGAGTTGGGATATTATTATGATCAAACACTTCAAGTTGGATCACTTCCTCCAAATCTTAGAGTTCTTATTCATAAGGGTGAAAGTAAGATATCATCAAATGGAGTATTACCACAATCACTTTGCACCTTAAGGTCACATATCTCATGGTTACCATTCATCAAATCACTGAACAATCTCACCACACTGACGATCTTTAATACTGATGAAACGATTATAACATTAAACTTGTCAGATCTACCAGCATCTCTCACAAGTTTAGATGTTAATGGACCATGTCGTCTCAAGTCAACTCTGTCACCTTCAATCAGATACCTAGATATATTCTTAACACAATATGATATCGATGAGATATTCAAAGATCGATCACAATATCATCTTGAAAGACTCTGTGTAGAGGGAACCAAACAAGAATCACTTGACAATCTGAAGATCAAGGAATTACAACTGAATTTTGCCAAAAATAAATCTATTATCAGAGATATTCCATTCGGTGTGGAAACTCTATATTTTGGATACAATAATTTTCACCTGTATAAAAACATTCCAAACGGGATTCCATCATCAGTGAAGAAGCTCATATTCCAATACTATGTAACGATCAGTGAACTTGCTTTCGAAATCCCAAACACGGTTGAAGAAGTAGTGATACAAGGATATTTTAATTTAGATCAATTCTCAAGTAAATGGGTTCCAAACTCTGTAAAAACATTGACTGTTCCTTCATATTTTATTCGAGAAGTTTTCGACATTCCTAAATCAGTAACCAACTTGTATTTTATCGATGACAATCAGAAAGAAGATCTCCAAGTTCGAAAGATTAGTGACCATCAATATCTCATTTTCGGCCAAACACCTTACAATTTCAATGCTGCAATTGTATCAAATATTCAACTTTTAAATATTTATTTAAAAAAAATATAAAATGATAAAAAAAGACAATTGCATAAAAATGGTAAAAATTTTTAATCATTTAATTTAATAAAATAGCTCCCAACAACTTTCGCCTGCGCATTAATTTTAAAAAAAAATGTAAAAATTAAAAATTAGTGGGGGTTAATGTGATCTGAGTGGTTTTTTGTTTTATTCGATTTATGGTTACAAGCAAGAGACAGTTTTGATTTGGATCTTTTTTTTTTTAAAATGATTGTAAATCTATCACATTTATTGTTATCAAAGATAGTTAGTTATCTTGAAGATAAAATATGTGTCAGTTTAGTTTGTAAAAGATGGTTTGATGAAAGAGATAAATATCTATATTTTAATACTGATCATTTAATTTTCAATCTTTTTAAAGATATTGATAGTCATGATCATCCCTCTAATAGTGAACCAAACAAAGATACACCACTATATAATATCAAGTGTTTATTTTCATTAGAATCATATCGATCATTAATACTCAGATCATTCAATCAAAAGAGTAACTGTACTATGACATATGGTAGATGTTTTTACCTAGCAGACTATTCAGTAAATCCATGTAAGCATTATAGTTAATATTTATATTATAAAACAATAACAACTAACTTAAGCTAACTTTTTATTCATTTTTTTTTCTTTTTTTGGATATGATAAAATTAATAGATAAATATCGAGAAGATAAAATAGATATAATAACACCAAATATTACTAATTTAAAGATATGTCAAGAACTTGATAGTGATTGCTTAAAGGCTCTCTACGGAATGATATCGAATTCAAATGTGATCAGTCTAAAAGGAATACCAAGTTTATCTTGTGTTTTACCTGTAAATTTGGCATCGATTACATTTACATTTGAATTCAATGAAGAATTGTTGGCAGGTTTTCTTCCACCGAAACTAGAGGAACTAAAATTAGAATCGAGTCCAAGATTTAATCAACAAATCTCAGCAGGTGTTCTTCCAAATACATTGAAGAAACTAATATTTGGTGAATTCTACAATCAAGCCCTTGAACCTCATGTATTACCATCATCTTTAACATATTTAGAATTGGGGTCTCATTATAATCATCCACTTCAAGTTGGATCACTTCCTCCAAATCTTAGAGTTCTTATTCACTATGGTAATAGTAAGATATCATCCGATGGAGTATTACCACAATCACTTCGCACTTTAACGACATCAGAATCTTGGATTCCATTCATCAAATCACTGAACAATCTCACAACTCTGACACTCTTTCCAAATGATGATAATCTTAGTACATTAGACCTGTCAGATCTACCAGGTTCTCTCACAAGTTTAGATATCGGTGATTCATTTGATCATCTCATATCATCTCTATCACCTTCAATCAGATATCTTGATATACATCTTACTGATTATGATATTGATGAGATATTCGAAGATCGATCACAATATCATTTCGAAACACTATGTGTAGAGGGAATCAAACAAGAATCACTTGACAATCTGAAGATCAAAGAGTTCCAATTGGAATTTGAGAATAGCGGGTCGACTTTCAGAGATATTCCATTCGGAGAGGAAACTTTAAATATTGGAAATGGAGATAAATTCAAAATAGAGATTCCATCATCAGTGAAAAAGATTATTTTCCAATACAGTTCGACCTTCAATGAATTTATTTTCCAAATTCCAAACACTGTTGAAGAAGTTGTTATATTAACATTTAACAAAAGTTATCCATTATCAAGACTATGGTTACCAAACTGTCAAGTCACTTACTGTTCCTTCTGAAATGATACAAAATTTATTAATGATTGACTCACTTCCGTCAGTCACCAACTTGTATATTACAAATAAACGAGATAGAGTAGATCTCAAAGCAAGAAAGATTTATGAATCACACTATCTCATTTTTGGTCAATCCGATAACCATTTCAGTGCTGCAATTTTATCCGGTAATTTATCTCAATTCATAAAAATTGCACTTCAGGAAAATAGTGTTACCAACAAAATTAAAATTCCATTTTTATTATAGAAATAAAATTTTTTTATAGATTATTTTTTGTCTCATGATTTTTATTTATTCCAAACGAAATTTTTAAAATTTTTTAATTCACAACTTTTTTTTCGATTATATATTTTATTAGTACATTTATTATTATTCATGATTGTTAATTTATCACATATATTGTTATTAAAGATAGTTAATTATCTTGAAGATAATTTAGATAAAATATGTGTCAGTTTAGTTTGTAAAAGATGGTTCAATGAAAGAGATAAATATCTATATTTTAATACTGATCATATAAATATCAATCTTTGTAAAGATATTGCTAGCAGTGGAGAGCTGGACGAAGATGAAGAAGAAGTTAGTTATGATCACTCTAATAATGAATCAAACAAAGATGCACCACTATATAATATAAAGTGTTTATTTACATTAAAATCATATCGATCATCAATACTTAGATCACTCAATCAAAAGGGTAATTGTACTCTGACATATGGTAGATGTTTTTATCAAACAGACTATTCAGTAAACCCATGTAAATAATCTTAAAATCGATATAATACTAAATAAAATAAATATAAAAACAAAATAATCTAACTCTTTCTTTTTAAATAGCTATATACCGTGAGGATAAAATGTTTAGAATTACACCAAATATCACTAAAGTAATGATAAGTGATAAACTTGATAATAATTATCTAAAGGAAATCTATGAAATGATATCGAATTCAAATGTCTCCACACTAAAAGGAATATCGAGTTTATCTTGTGTATTACCTGTCAATTTAACATCGATATCATTTGATCATAGATTCGAAGAACCATTGTTGGCTGGTTATCTTCCACCAAATCTAAAGAAACTAAAATTCGAATGGAATCCAAATTTCAATCAGCCAATCAAAGCAGGTGTTTTTCCCAATACATTGGAGAAACTGGTATTTGGTGAAAGTTTCAATCAACGACTTGAACCTAATGTATTACCATCATCTTTAACATATTTAGAATTGGGATATGATTATTCTCAAACACTTCAAGTTGGATCACTTCCTCCAAATCTTAGAGTTCTTATTATCTATGGTAATAGTAAGATATCATCCGATGGAGTATTACCACAGTCACTTAGTACTTTAGAGTCACCTTTAACATGGATTCCATTCATCAAATCGCTTAATAATCTCACAACTCTAATGCTCTTTCAAAGTGATGATTCGATTAACACAATTGACTTGTCAGATCTACCAAGTTCTCTCACAAGCTTAGAAATTCTCGATTCATGTAATCTCAAGTCATCTCTATCACCTTCAATCAGATATCTTGGTATTCATCTTACTGAATTTGATATCGATGAGATATTCAAAGATCGATCACAATATCATTTCGAAAGACTATGTTTAGATGGATCCAAAGAAGAATCACTAGAAAATTTGAAGATCAAAGAATTGCAACTACGATTTGACAGACAAGAAGCTATTAAGAAACATATTCCATTTGGTGTGGAAACTTTATATTTGGGACATTATGAATTAGACTATGGAGCAGAAATAATCAAAATAGAGATTCCACCATCAGTGAAGGAGATCATATTCCAATACAATTCGACAATCACTCAACTAGACTTTGACATTCCAAACACTGTTGAGGAAATTGCAGTACAAAACTATATCAATAGTTATCCGTTATCAAGAGGATGGATTCCAAACTCTGTAAAATCACTTACTGTTCCTTCTGAAATGATACTGGATATATTGCAGTTTGACACACTTCGATCAGTGACCAACTTGTGTATTATAAGAGATCGAGATAAATGGCCATTTAATCTCGATGTTCGAAAGATTTATGACAATCAATATCTCATTTTCGGTAGATCCAATAATAATTTCAGTGCTGGAATGGTATCCGGTAATTTATCTCCATTCATGAACATTGCCCTTCATGATAATAGTGCTAAACAAAATCAATTATAATAACAATTAAATACATACATATGTATGTATATCATTCTTGAAATTAGAATAATTTTAAAACAATAGTTTGTTTTATATTATTTAAATTTAATGTCATTGAAACCAAAATATAACAGTATTATATTTCAAATAAAATAAATTTAAGTTCTTTAATTTAGTTGTCATTTCTCTTTTTTTTATGGTGCTGTTATGGTTTTATTTTTTAGATGACGAACTATCAAGAGTAAGGTATAATTGATGTTATACTTACAGCTTTTCTTACGATGGATCATATGCATTTGTATCAAAACGGTTTCGTCCACGACAACACAGTTCGTACAAGACGGTATATCCAGAAACAATGTAATCTAATAGATACTTCCTCTTCCGTGCTGATTAGAGGAATTCCATCTGACTGGTTCAATAACAATCGCTGATCCAATTTCTACATTCTAAGTTTGTATAATCTAATATTTGACCAGAGAATTTCATGCTCACAACTCACAAAGGATGCTATTAACCACATTTGTTTATTTTGTAATAGTCTATCGATAACAATTGGGTTAGCAATGCTCAAATCTCTCTCTAACTCTGCTAAATAATGTGATTATAACTTTCTAGTCTGTAATTTTATAATAAACTTTTCTGAAGCTGTTGGTGGTTGGGAACTAAAATAACATTCATAGTTCTCGATAGTGCTGCTATAATTCGATCTATCTGTTCTGTATTCTAATAAATAACTGCTTGTTAATAAGGACTATAAACGAATACAAAATCTAAATGCAAGCACAACAGTAACATATTTATCGAAGTGAAGTGACTTGCAATTCTGTTAGGTACAAAATAGTTTATCTTAGATTGTCGAATTCTTAGAAAAATTAAACTAAAAATTTTACAAAATTGACTGATAATATAATTATTTCAGATTCAAGACAATATTTCAAAAGATACATTAACATATAATCCACGAATTACAATACTATTTATGATTAACAATAATCAATATTGATAATAAGCAGTTATCTTTCTATTATTTTTAATATGTCAATTGAATATACAAAAGGAAACGCTATTTCAATAGCAATCAATAGTTTCAATGTTGGTTTCGCTCATGGATGTAATTGTCACTGTAAAATGGGTAAAGGTATTGCCAGAGAGGTAAGAAATCGTTTACCTCAAATGTATAGTGCTGATAAGTCGAGTGTTATCGGTGATAGAAACAAACTAGGTAGTTATACATTTGTAAAATACCCATGGGGAGTAGGTTATAATCTGTATACACAATACTCTTGGAACGATCCTAATAATATGGTAGATTGGACTGCAGTTAATAGTTGCTTCAAAGCCATGTTTACTGACATGCAATCACGTGGTCTCCAGAAACTTATTATACCTAAAATATGTTCAGGTCTGGCACGTGGACACCTCACTGAACAAGAAGCATGGTCAAAAGTGGTTGCCATCATTCAGTCACAGCGTCCAGAGCCTATATCTGTTCTCGTAGTAGAGTTTACAAGTACATAAAATATAAAAAAATATTTATTTGTATGCTCTCTTTTATAAGAGATCAATAGAAATAATAAAAAAATAATAATATTTATTATTGTTGATAATATAAGTTTATAATGCTCTTCTGAAATTGTATGCTCATATCATAGCATACAATAAGGATATAAATAAATAAAACAATCATTTATTGATAGACAATCACTAGACGAGTCATATTGATATCAAATTTATTAAAAAATAGAAAAAAAAATTAAATATTAGAAGTACAATAATTTTTGTCAAAAGTTCTCTTTAATACTCCATCCTTTAACTCACTCTAAAAGGTGGTTTATTGATGTTTTTATATGAACTTCAAAAGACTCCCACACCTTCTCTCAAAAAAGTAAAAAAATAAAAACATTTACTATTGTGATTTTGTAAATGTGTTTGAGTATCTAGTATAACACTATCAAAATAATTTATTGCAACAACAAAAAGAAAAGCAAAGCAGATTTGAACTAAAATGTAATTATAAGATGACAATATATAATAAATCATGTCTAATAGTTATTATTCTTTTAGTAGTAGTTATTTTAAATAGTTTACTTGTTGATTCTCTAGATATCATTAACGATGATGATCATGATGACAATCACCACGATTTAGGTTTTCAACACAACTGTATCCACGATAACATTAACGGCAATGAAAAAATAATCTCTAAACATCGGAGTTTACAGACTGACGCGTCAGTCACTACTCATCCCATCCGATTGATTTTCAACACCACCTATTTAGATCTCAAACATAGAGAATCTCAAACTTGTTACCATAAAGGACAAGTAGTGACTTTGAACAGCGTAACCAACCACACCTGTAAAAAGCATGATATCCTAACACCAGAGTTGGCTGACTTGCTCACCAAAGTCGTATTGCCACACATTTCATCGACCTTTGCCAAGTATCTTAGTGTAAGAGGTACGAAAAGAAACTCGTATCACCAACCGTTCACCTGCTATGAAGATTACTCGATGGACATCACCGATGGATTCGAAGGAGATTATATCATCTATGTTTCTGCTCATCCAATAGCGGCACGTCACACCATTGCCTACTCACGATCCTGTCTAACACATGCCGATAACGGTGCACCGTATGTGGGGATCTTTAACTTTGCTCCAAGTTTCTTCACACCTTTCACCAATGAGACATATCGCCAATCAAACCAAGCACTTTGGAACAAGTTCTTACGTGTCGGCCTGCATGAAACTACTCATGCACTCGGTTTCAGCGCAACGCTATATTCCAAATTCCAAGATCGTACCACTGGCAAACCATACAGTCATAAGATCAACCCTTCTATTAATAGCAGCTTAACAACACCATCAGGTGTCAATTTCCAATACAATAGATACTTTCTCACAACACCATCCGTTATCAGTGTAACAAGAAATCATTTTGGTTGCAAAAATCTCATAGGTGCAGAATTGGAAAACATAGGTGTTTCTGCTACTTCTCATTGGAAAACAACCAGATTTGGTGAAGGTACTTATTAATTAATCTGTATTAGATTTGTTTTACAAACGGAATTATTTATTAACTATTTTATTTTATATTTAACAATCTAGAATTGATGCTTGCACATGCCAAACATGTATCTCCACTAACAAATTTAACTCTTGCTTTATTATATGGTAAATTTACACACTTATATTTTATTCTTATTATAATACTAATTCTTTTTTTATTAATTTATATTAGATACTGGATGGTATGAATTAAATAATATTGGTAATGTTGAATCTACTAGCTGGGGTAAAGGTATGGGTTGTGATTTCGCAGATAAACCGTGTACGCCTGAAATTTGGAGTCGTGAAGGCTATTGGTCATCTGTCAACAACAAAACAGGTTGTTCAGCTTCGAGATCTGGTATTGGTAAAGCTGGATGGGTGACTTACAAGAAATCATTACCCGATGCCAGTCAACATTTCACCAATCCACGTGTTGGTGGTACTTCGGCAATATATGACAATTGTGTCTGGAATAAACCCGATGAATACTGCTTCGATACCTCACGTCATTCGAAATACGAAGATGAAATCATGGGTGCCAATTCTTTTTGTTTCAAACAACTATTGTCACCACAAACCCATAGAAGTGGTAGTGGTGGTGATGACCAATATGGTTATGGCTGTCGTCCCCAACGTTGTCGAGGTCTTCAACTTCAGGTTCAATTCAAAGGAGTTTGGTTCGATTGTCCTGCCGCACAAACATTATTACTTTCTCCAGAAACAATAATAGTCTGTCCCAATGACAACACTTGTTCACCCACTGCAATTCCATTAATATAATCCCGATTGTTATGAAACACACACTTTAGAAATAACTTGATTATTTAAATCTATTCAATAATGTTCAATTATGGTATAATAAATCTTTCATTATTTAATTTTTATCTATATTTATTTGTAATTAAATGTCATCTTGTAAACATTCCAATAAATTTGAAAAGAATTTGTCGATATTATTGATGTTGATTATACCAGTATTTAATTCATGTGTTTGTCCAAACAAGAGGTAATGATCATCGTCAAGTTTTCGCAAAAAGAGTTTGTTTTTGTTCATCGACAAGGTAACTATGCATAGATTGTAAATTGTTTTCGGGAATCCCTTCTTGCCAACTTGAATTGCTTTAAGTGGAATAGTCAATGAACGCACTGTTGGAGGCAAACTATCTAAATTGAATGGTTTTCGTTGATCAGAATAATTCGTAATGACCACTTCTTCAACTGTATTTGGTATCTCACCAAATTTAGCCACCATGAATTCATAATCAAATATTATGGTCGGTGGAATGGGATATCTGTGTGAAATTGTTTTTGAATAGTTTCCAATTTGAAGAGTTTCCACACCAATCGGAATTTTCCTGAGATAACTTCGTTCTCCTGGTATATCGAATAGAGGGAAAAATATACAAATTAGTTTTTTGATTTTCAAACCATCAAGTAATTCCATGCTAATTGCATCAACAGCAATTCTTTCAATTTGATATCTAGATCGATCGTAGAATGTCTCATTAATATCATGGCGAGTCTTGATAATATTAAGTTGCTTAATTGAAGTTGGCATTGAGGATTGTAACATTATCGGTGTCAATACACACAACTCTGTAAGAGATGCCGGTAGCGTGCTTAGATCGAGCATTCCATATTCAAAACTTGTAGCTTGACCCACTATTAACGATGTCAGATTGGAAAGTGATACAACACTTGGTAGCCAGGCTAATGGTGGGAAGATTACAGTGCGAAGTGAGCTCGGTAGTTTTACTTTGCCAGTATCAGGCGCACTCCAAGGATTGATGAAATCTAATACTTCGAGATTTGGCGGTAATGATTCAGCGTTAAATGACTTCAATGATCTAGGGAGTAAGTCTATTGCCAATTCATCACTTTGTACATTACCAAATCTCAATGTCTTCAGTGTCTTTGGAAGTGAAGCTGCATCGATTGGTTGATCGAAGCTCGCGCCAATTTTCAATTGCTTTAGATTCTGTGGAAGATTAGCCATTGAAAATGGTTCATCGTATTCATGCGATATCGATATCGATGTCAAACTCTCTGGTAATCGATATTTAGGTGTGCAACCCCGTAACTCTACAACATTTGATTTCGATATCAAACGATAGAGCTCATCTAAAACCAAACTATCTTGTGCATCTTCATCTGACATTATTTTGACAGTACTTATATTTGATTGAATACAATCTGTATCTTTAAGTTTATCTAAATGATCATTAAAAAATAAATATTAAATATTTTAATAAGTCATTATTATTTATAGATCTAAAGTAAATTAATATTAAAGAGATAGTTTAAAAGTTACCTACCTTTATCTAATACATAGTCACATTTAAATGCTTTATCATTAATAATTAATCTACAATTTGACTTTTGACTTAATGATTGATTGATTGACGATCGATATGAATTTAAATGATGTTTACTATTATTTTGATGATTAATCATATAGATATGATCAGTATTAAAATATAGATATTTATCTCTTTCTTCGAACCATCTTTTACAAACTAATGTAAACACTATTCTATCTATATTATCTTCTAAATAATTAACTATCTTTGATAACAATAGATGTGATAGATTCACTAATATATTTGTTTTATTATCATCCATCATTAATAATCAAATGAATGAACAAATCGATTAAAGTGTAAATTTAACAATTTTTTTTTATAGATATTATTGTTAGGTTGACAATCAACCTTTTTTCCCACCAATAATATTATACGATAAGATTTTAATTATCTTATTTTTCTTGGAAATCAATACTATACTTTTGTTAATTGGTTGTTTGATTAATAGAATTTCTTTTTTTTTAATATATTTTAAAAAATTATAACAATGGAGATTTCTAACTCTATTTTAGGAAAGAGATCATATCACGAGACAACATCAGTAGAGGAGGAACAAAAAAATGAAGAGCAACAACTTATCAAAGTAGAAGATATAGATTTCTGTGATTAATTTTAATAGAATCTATAATCTATAATATTATCAATGTTTGGAGAAATGTGTAAAGTTCTTTGTTGACTATCATGAATAAATTTAAACATTATTTCGATGTTCAAGGTTATAATTCAATGTAACACCTGATTGATCGATATCATAGAAGTGGTAGCACCACTCTTTATTTGATTCCAAACTACAATAAGTTTCAAAGCAACCTCTGCTGGTATCTTTGCTTAGTAATCTAATTTGGTTATTTATAGAGTTTAAAATAGATGCATTTTTTGCATTGACTGAGAAAGGTGCATATGGATCAAACTTCAGATTATCTTAATTTTTATTACTATTATTATTACTATTATTATTACTATTGCTACTATTATTGTTATTAATACTTGCAGCTAGATTGTTATTAAAATTAAATCTATTTTAAAATTTGGGTTGAATCTTGAGGATGTGAAGATCTACAGTTGCAATCTAAACAAGTACAGAACCTGGGAATACCATCTATCACATATCGAACATAAGCATTGAAAAAGATGGTTTATGTATGTATATAATTTAATTGGTTGCCTCAGTTTGAAGAAAATAATAATCCTGGTAGAAAAGCAAAGAAGAAAGTACAAAAGAAAAGAATGTAAACATAAGAAAGTTAGTAATAAAAGTGATAGAAGATCAAAAGCTAGGAAGAAATGAACAAAGTGCAAAATACTGCCTATTAAACTTTTTGTTATCAAGAAAATTAATTAAATAAATATTGATTATTATGTATTGTCAAAAAAGATTAACACAACAATGCTGTGCATTGATAAAACACTATCTGAAAATGACAACTATGCTTTGAACAACACTCCATAATCGAATGATGGGTATATCTTCATCTAACCAATCTTTGATTTGTTGTTGTAATTTAGATTTTGTAAATAAATGTGAATAGTTTACTTGATTCGTTTCTTTCTGCTAAAATGCATAAAAAAACTTGCTTTATTAAAATGTATTATAAATGTTATTATTAAATAAATAAATAAATAAAAGTACACAAAACAAAACTGGCTCTTGCTTGTAACCATAAATCGAATAAAATAAAAAAAACCACTCAGATCACATTAACCCCCACTAATTTTTAATTTTTACATTTTTCACAAAATTAATGTGCAGGCGAAAGTTGTTGGGAGCCAGTTTTGTTTTGAAATAAATTTAAATAAAATTTAATTAAAAAAAAATCGTGATCGCAGTGTGTGATCTGAAAACTTTTTAAAGTATTTTTTTTTTTTTTTTTTTTGAAATCATCATAATTTGTATTCTCAGGTACACCCACCTTTCTTTAATGAAATCTTTGAATGTACTAGATTGTCGGTAAGCATACAAGCAATAAATTATATTATATGTAATAAATAGCGCTATTAGTCACTTACTCTATCTATTCTTTTTTTTTATTTCTGGAAAGAGGTGTAAAATGGAATATTAAAGATGGTGAAGAATTCAATCCTATATATGGACCTGTTGTATTGGCAGAGGTTAGAGGTGCCGTAAGAAATATACTGATGGGTGAACGTTTGTCTTTGAATATACTGTAGATCGTGTGGTATTACTACTTCGAGATCGTGTGGTATTACTACTCGTGCTTTCGATATGCGTGCGATAGTCGACGGCGTCAAGTGGCACGGAAAGGTAGCCGGAACTAGAAAAACAACACTGGATTCCGTTTGGTCGAGAAGTATGCAATGTTGGTCGGTGGTTGCGATTGTCATCGTATGGATCTCTCCTCGATCATGTTGAAGGATAATCATTTTTGGTCGGCAGGAGGTAACATCACCGCCGCCGTAAAGAAAGCATGTGGTTGCGATGGTCATCGTATGGATCTCTCATCGATGACATGTTGGAGGATAACGATGTGTGGTCGGCAGGTGGTAACATCACTGCTGCAGAAAAGAAGGCGCGTTCTATTGGTGGATTCTCTCTTAATACTTGAACAGGTCCTGGTTTTCTGTTGTTTGCTGGTATCATTGTTTAAGTAGGAATGACGTGCATAGTAACGGAGCTATGGAAGTGACATGCGATCCTAAGCATGTGCATAGTAGGATCTAGTCGAAGTAAAAAAGTTTAACAAGAAGTGGTTATTCTCTGTTTGATAAAAATAGTTTATTTGTCAACATATGGTTTATTTGATTGATTGTTAATCATCTCAACAATCATTGACAAAGTTATAACACAATTAATTGTTATTTAACTGCAAAGAATTTTTATATTAATATTATTTATTTACTTACTTATTCGTACACTCTTAAAAATGTAAAAAGATCGACAAAATACTTTAGTTTGAAACTTCGTTATCTCACAATATAAATTTGAAGACTTTCACTGGAGGATGATGTTCCAATATCTCTTGTTGTTGAGTAAGTAGTAGATATGATGATCAAGATGACTTAGAAATACTTGTATCTTCAAAATATTACAAAGAAATGTTTGGTAATTAATTAATTCTGTTTAGTAGTAGTTTAGCAGAGTCAGTAGAGTGGTATTTAGTTTCGAATCAACACTTACACTAATAACCGGTTTTATGAACGTTCTTGAACCATCTTTCGCGTTAAGATAATCTCCACTATCATACTTCGTACTAACTATATTATATGATCTTGTGGTATATCAAAGAAGTATGTTTTCGAGCTCTTACTATAAAAATACTTGCTTTTACTTTGTATCATTGTTTATTGTAGTTGTTAAATTTAAGTGCTATTACCAAACACATTAAAGTCAATAAACCCGATGATAAAAAAAAAAGGATAACTGTTCTTGAGAACCACGTCAGCTTTCAGCCATTTTCGAGGCACTACAAACCGAAAAACTCAAATTAATTAATTTTTGAGTTTTTCATTTTTGGGCGTGATGTTCTACTTTCCAATAAAAGAAGTGGTTGTGCAAAAATTTGGCAAGCCACGTAGAATTTTACTTATTCAGCCACGTAGTACTTCGTTGAAAGTAGACAAAATCTATCAAAATAAGAGATATTATAGCTTCTCTCAAAACCAAAGAGTCAACTATAAATATGAATTTAAATCTTTAGATTTTAAATCTTGGAGATCATATCAAAATACACCATACAATGAAATACACAAATCTTTTATTTATTTTATTTGTTGTAACATTGTTATCTCTAAATCTTCATACCAAGGTAGATGCTCAAGTAACGATACCTGATAGATTGGAGACCTTTAAGAATGCCATTGTTGAAGGAGTGACCAATGACGCACCTACAACTCCCAAAACCATGTCAAAAATCACACCATACTTTGATAGTTATAACAACCTTAGTGGACTGAACATTGAATACAGTGATGGATCAACAAAGCTTGTAGGTAGTTCAGCAGGAACACAACAAACAACTTTAGTTTTAAGAGCTGTTCCAATTGTTTTAGTATCAGTTTCTGGAACTTCGAGTGCAACTCTTGGAATCTCATTCAAATTTGCTGATTCAACAATTCCAGCTACAATTGGAACAGTCGATGCGATCACATATCAATCATCAAATCCAGGTCAATGTCTTGTCGATATTAATAGTTTAAACCCTGTTGAATTTTCATTTGACAATGTTGATATCCGTTACCCAGTTCCATCATCGTCACCAGTTACTGTCCCTCAGTATTATTATCAAGAATCAAATGGTGAATTTAGATATCGATACGAGTATGTATATTTATTTTGAGAATGACATTATTAATATCATTAATGTTAACTAATTAATTTTTTATTTATATTTTATAATTTATCAATAAAGTATTCCTAAATCAAATGATTATGGAGCATTAATCGGACCAATTAGTCAAATTCTGATTGACAACTCCGTTGCTTATAATTTTGGAACAAATGAATTCTCAGTGACATCTCTTGTTCAAACAACATTACCAGGAACAATCATAACAAATAAACCTGCACCAGGAGGTACAAACAAAGGTGGATGGAGAATTGTAATCAATACAAATGGAGTAATTGTTTTCACAATTGACAACGGATTTGGTATTTACAGATCAACTTCATCAACATCACAAATACTTGATGGAAATTGGCATCTTGTTGCTGCTATTCGAAGATCCGATGGTCAATTGGAAATTTGGTTGGATGCTGTTAAACTCACAACAACAACAACAGGTTCCAATTTGAGTGCTAATTCATTAAATATGCTATATATTGGTGCAAATTATTATAATAATATAACCGACCGAACCACACTTTGATGGATCTATCGATGATATATCATTTTGGAATATTGCACTCACCCAAACACAAATATCAAAAATAATGAACAAAAAGATTGTTGGAAATGAACCAGGTTTGGTTGGATATTGGCCATTTGACAATAATTTCAAAGATATGAGTTCAAATGTAAATG
This sequence comes from Heterostelium album PN500, assembly GCF_000004825.1. Taxonomy (NCBI): domain Eukaryota; phylum Evosea; class Eumycetozoa; order Acytosteliales; family Acytosteliaceae; genus Heterostelium; species Heterostelium album. The sequence goes on along the minus strand of NW_008805070.1, from coordinate 2,003,960 downwards.
ATGCTAGAGCATCTAGAGCTATTTATTTTACTCCATTTACATTATCATTAAACTTTGGATGGTCATTTGGAGGATATTCATTCATAGCATTCCAAGTTCCATGGTCTGTAATTATGAATCCAACAACATCAACTGATACTGAGAAAGTACTTGTTTATCGATTCAAATTCACTCAATCAAATGGTGATAGATTCTATTATACAACCGATAGTTCATTCACTTCAAGTGGTTGGGTGAACGATGGTATTGCTTTCAAAGTATATCCACCAAATTCTGTAATACCTTCTACCAAACCAGTTTACAGATATTCAAGAACTCAAATTCCATCGCTTGGATCAGGATTAGTGTATGGATATTCAATTATTCCAAATTTACCAGGTTGGATAAATGAAGGTATTGTTTGGAAAACAACAAGTGATTCAACACCATCATTCCTTTCATATCAAGATCTTGAATATAAGATGATTCAAAATGTTGGATCACAGAAATGCTTGACATCACCAACAACATTTGCATCATCAGTAACACTTTCAACATGTGATCAATCGAATCTTCAACAATTCTGGTATTTGAAATATGATTCATTTGGACCACATCTTTACAATCCACAAACAATGATGTATATGGACAGACAAGCAACAACATTAATAGGAATAACATATTTTCCTCAAAACAATTTTTATATTCTCAATCAATTAACAAATGGACAATACACAATTCAAGAATATATTACTTCATTATGTCTTCAACTCAATACTGTTTCAAATATAGTTGAATTCAAAACTTGTGATTCATCAAATCAAAATCAAATATGGAAATATGTAAGTGGTTTTAAAAATTATTATTGTATTATTAATAATGTATTAATTATTTTCTCAAATAATAATTCATATAGCCAAGTTCAGTTTTAGTTGAAAGTTCGAAATCAATTCCATTGTTCCCAGGTGCATGTTTAGATTCACTTGGATTGAAATGTCCAACAACACTTCCAGAAGGTAGATCACTCAAGACATCAAGTTCATCACTCACAATCAACTCTCAAGGAAATGGATATTTATCACTTAAATCCGGAGGTTCTGAAGAATATTCATTGGGTGTAACATCTTCAACAGGACCATATTCAATGACAATTCAATCAGATGGAAATGTTGTTTTGAAAGGTAATACTGGAACATATGCGGCAATTGGATGTAATGGTCTTGGAGGTCAATATCTCAATCTTCTTGATAATAATCTTTATGGTTTACAATATGGAATGATCGTTCAAAACAATCAAAACAAGATGATTTGGTCGAAATTAGGATATCCAACATCATTCAGGATTGCATTGATTCCAGGTTCATTCATTAACCACCAAGATCCAACAAATAATTATCTTGGAGTCAATCAATTCATCACCAATGGAAGAGAATATTTGATTGTCAAGAAAACACCATCTGGTGATTCCTATGGCGCATATTTATATTATCAAAATTCAAACCTCGAATCCAATATGCGCTGGAAAATGGAAAATCCATCTTTGTTTAAAGAAGATCTCAGAATTTATATTCATTACAATGGTGATACAAACTCTTTTTGTTATGTCAATTCAATAACTGGAAAATATATGTGTGAAATCTTTGGTAGCTCGAACACCCTAAAGATTCAATCATCCCAATATCTTCAACTTCCAGTACCAGGAAATAAACAACCTTATGATAGAGCTGTGGTATTGCGTTCATCAAACGGACCAATTACATATGGACATATTGGTATGTTAAATTTAGGATATGATACAAACTATGTTGAACAACCGTTATCAAAATCTCTATATGAAAGTAGATTCCTAAGCTTACATATCCTTCAAAACAAATATACAATCCAAAATTTGCTTTCCGACCAAATCATTCAATCGCAAGAAAATCTTTATGTTTGTAAAAATGAATGGTCATCGACTGGTATTTATCAAGTAAAGTATGATACAACATCCTATTGTTCTCCCAATGCCAAGACAATGATTGATACAAGTAGTTCATTATTTCTACCACCAATCACTAACTATTTCATCCTACTTTCTTCAATGCCTGAAATAATAGTTTGTAACGCTAATGGAAAATTACTATGGTCTCAAGGATATAGTACTCTTTAGTTAAATAATTCTTCAGATTATAATGAAAACCACTTAAAGAAGGGACAATTATTTTATTTAATTTATTTGATATTAAATAAAGAAAATTAAATCTACACCTATGGTCTCAAGGATACAGTACTCTTTAATTAAATCTTAAATAAACAAAACCATTTTAAGATAAAAGAAATGTCTTTTATTGAATTATTATATTTATTTGTTTTTTTTTAAATGATTATACTTCCAAATGTTTTACGATCGATTTCATCGTTTTCAAGGAATGGTTCCCATTTGTTTTGTTCGACAGAGTATCGATGAATGTAGGTTGAATGACTCTATCGTGGCATCGGGCATAGAATCTCTGCTGCCGTCAATAATATAGATATGATCTTCACCGTCATAGCATATCGAGACATTGTAGTAACGATTTAAATTCTTTACGTTCTCGACAACGTGTTGAAATCGTAGTTCCAAGATACCAATCAACCGACTACTGCCAACCGACAAATTAACAAGATTATATAAGGGCAACAAAAACTTAATAAACAATTCATTATATTTTACAATCATATTTAAACACATAAACTATTTATTTATTATAACATCATTTCTATACTACTACGCTTTGTCGTTACTACCACAATCAATTTCATCACCAATCGCACCAAACTTCAATCGATCTCCTACATCGGTTTCCTCTAACACAAATCTAAACGATTTCGATTTTATATTGTATCTGATAAACTTGCTAGTACCTTCATCGTAACCAGTAAATATAGATATCTTCACCTACCAATGTCGTTGATATGGTTGTATTTCGTAAGTCGAGGAGTATATACCCTTCAGGAAACTCTACCTCTTCCGTATGAAAGTTATCTTCATCGATAAAATGGATCAAAGTTGCACCGTTTCTATGAAGAGATAGGATAGTATTTTTAGTTTGAATGATATTATTACTATTATTTATATCGATTAAATGTTTAATTCATTCAGTAATTGATTAACTTGTTGATTGTGTGTATCAATATCATCATTGATCGATTTCTTTAATTTATGTTCTTCAACTCTTAATAATAATAATAATAATAATAATAATAATAATAGTAGTGATATTAATGATTATATTTATAAATAAAAGAATAAAATCGATATAATCAAATCCAACATAAAGATTTAAGTTGAAAATTGTTTTTTTTCAAATCTTTCCTTTTAAGTTCTTTTAAATGAAGGTGAGTTGTGCTATCAGTTTCATTAGACTATTTGCAGCTCCTGGTAAAGAGATAATCTATTCTCTTTAGTATCTTCTAATTTGAATTGTCATAAATTAAAAAAAAGTAGTTAGTGACAGAAGGTTTATTGGTAGAATTTTTTAGAAAATGAACTTGTTGAATTATTACTATCAGATGTATAATTTTCTAAAACTTGGTTAGATGAACATTGATTTTCATGTGGTATAGTATCAGCACAATCATCATTGTAAGTAACATTTGGCAAGTTTGTTTTTAAATTGGCAGTTAGCTGGGGGAGTAGATGTAGTTGTTTTTCTTGGTCTTCCACGTTTTGCAGGTGCAGGTTCAAGTGTTGGAGTTTGTACATTTCCAAACATCGTTTGGGATTTGGCAATGAACTTTTCGTTGAGAGTGGACTTATCCTGATTGATAAACTAAGACGCTTGTAGTTATCGTCAAATAGTCGTCTAATTTGACATCAACTTGACCATCTGCCCAGGCTTTTCTTTTATAGTAGCGTTGGCTTGGTCATACCGAAGTTTACTGTCTGTGGTTGAATACAACACCATATTCTTAAACAATCTGTTTGAACAGGGCAATGAACACATATATTTTTTTTTACCACAAACAAAATCTCACATTACAAACACACATTCAACCTGTAATTCACGATTTTTAGTGTGAAGTCTTATGATTTTGTTTTTTTTTTTTTTTTTTTTGTAGTTCTTATAGAGAATAGAATGAATCAACAAATACAAAGAATAATTTTTTTAGAACTTTTTAATGATAGGTTATATAGTTTTAAATGGAGGTTATCATTGAATTTAGTTTCAAAGAAATGGTTCGAGTTCATGCAATCTAGTGTTGCTTTGTCGTTCAAGTTGAGATGCAGTTATAAATTAGAGTATGGAGTTAAAATGGTAGATATTGATTTATATCGTTTGGTAAACAATAAGTATTGTATTCTACGTTACAGTAGAACCATTTTTTGAAGATATCGGCAACCTACCAGCTATTGGATTTCGAGTTTCAACCTTTCATGTCATTATATAGTCAAGCTTTGGAGATTTTTGATCGAGTTATCATAGATTGCTACCATGGAAGCAATGCTAAACTCGAAGAAGGTATAGCTGGTGCCCTCAATCAACACAACAAACCAATAGGAGTGATAATATCTACATACCAATTGCTGAATCGCTTAAAAGTACCTATCATATCATTTTCTCTCTTTTATATGTCTCATTTATATGAACCACCAATCGGCACCTAACTTGAACCAGAAGAAGAGGAGGAGAATTATTTAAAGAAGATGTCAATAGATAAGATATGGAATGAACGACTTGAATCAATAGAGTGTGGAGTTACCTTACCTTTGTATCACACATTCCCAGAGCATCGACACAATCAATTTGTTCGTTTTCATTGATTTCGTATGGTTTCGAAATACAAGATTATCAATACTAGTCAGACTTTGAAAACAGTATCAGTAGGCTTCAATGCTGAGGATGCAACTTTATCACCAATCCTTTTGAACTCAAACATTACGAAACTAGTTATTTTTGATCATAAGTACAGTCATACACTGGAAACATCAAGTATTCTCACTCAATACACTCAACAATTCAAAAGCCAACAACCAAGTGAAATGATCAATCGATCGTTAAGAAAGTTGGTTATCAATGAGAGAAACGAGTTGCAAACCGACCTAGATAAATACACTATTAGGTTGAATCCAACTAAATACCTAGGTAATCTACAGCACTTGGAGATACCAATGCTCGCTGGTACTCACCAGAATCAGTGTATAAAGACACTCGGTAGTTCACAATTATCTTTGTTTGGTTTGAAACTTACAGCGCCCATAACAATGGAGAATGCTACTACCGATCTTTTGTTTAACCAACTCTTCAATATCAACAACAATAATAATAAGAATCGACTACGTAGCTTAACAATCAACGAGACAATATGTAGTTCAATCAGTGATATCGAGCATTTTATGAAACATTTGCAATCAAACAATCACTCTATCGATGCAATATCGATAGAGGTCAAAGATAACATGGAGAAACCATCGCTGGTCAACATGCTGTGGCAATCTTCACAATACATTCATAGCAAAACTAAGAATGTTGAATTTATAAACTTATCAACAACATATCATTTCAGTAAAATAAATAGACATTAATAAATTTTTTTGCGTGTCTGGTTGGTTTTGACAGACGTGTTACTTGACACCTTTACATAATCAACGTTTTTCTGTGTCAATAGTTCCAAAAATTTTGTGAAAATATCTATTTTTTTGTTTTTAATCTTTCAGAATTTATTTATAAATAGATCAAGAACTAAACTAGTTACTTCTCTTTGTTCTTCTCTTTCACAATTAACAAAGAATTATATAGTTAAAATAATAGAAATGGGAAAGTCGAGTTATCAAATAATAAATGAAGAATGGTTCGAATTTGAATTAGCAATCTATAAGATTAGAGAAGACAAGGTTCGAGATTGGTTATTAAACAGATTAAGAAAAGTTTACACGATCTTCGATGAAGACTTTAGAAAAGGTAGAGAAGAAGCCGTCAAGAGAGAGAAACAACACTTGGCAAGAGAAATCAAACTTCATTTATCTGATGATGATTACATTGCACCTCTTTCACAATGGTTAACAAAATAGATGTTGCTTGCTTATATATATAAATGTATTTATAAAATTAATAATATATTATTTTAAACAATAAAATACTATCTATATTGTTGTAAAAGTGGAGTACTACTCTTAAAATAACAACAATGTATCATTATATTATGTAGATAAAAAAAATATTAACAAATAATCATTTATTCAATTGTCTTTTTGTACGTACATGCAAGCTATCCTAACTTATTTCTATTTAGTTTCAATCAGTTTTTAAAAGTTTATAATAAAAGTATGATATTGGCAAGTATACTTTTAAAATTTAAAGGAAATAGAAACAAATTTTATTATAAATGAACAATAATGGCTCTTTTTTTTGTCAAATCAATCATAACAAACAAATATTATAACATGTAAAAGACGCTCAATGATCAAAAAACATTGCTACTTTAAACAATAGATAGAATAAACGAAATTGATTAAAGTGTAAGTGTGTTAAAAGTGTGTTGAAGTTTCATTTGATTGAATTTGTTTTTTTTTTCTTTTCTTAATATTTATCAAAAAAAGATAGATAATTGATCATTTTTTTGACATGTGTACACATATATGGGGTTGATTATATTTTACGTTTTTTTTTTGATGTGTGTCGGTTTGGTTTTTGATGTTATTTATTTATTTATTTATATCGAAATACAGAGAGGTAGTAAATGAATGGTAGTTTGTTTGTTTTTTTGTTATAATTTCTTTTTTTAGAAAAATAGATTGAAGTTATTTTGATATCAACGAGTAACTATTTGTAAAATGTCATTCAGATTTTAAATAAAAAATAGTCTATTTTCATACATCTACTTTTTTGTACAACTTTTTGATTGGAACTGAATGATTGATGAAAGTAGATGAAACATTTTGATTTATGTTTATGAATCTATTTTTTTAAAAGAAAATGGAATGAAAGATGGCTGTTAATTGGTTTGTTAAAAATAAACCTGTACAATTTATTTATCTTGATGAAGTTAACAATGTAAAGTAGTAGTTTGTTAAATAATTGGTGAGAAAATAAATTTATACTCAATTCCATTTCAGAATATAGAATAGTATAAATAGGGATCAAATATTATTTATTTGAATATCCAAAAATTAAAATAATATTAATTTATATATAAATATATCTTTTTATTTCTAAAAAAAATTAAAATATTAAAAATCTAACAATGGATTTAGAAATTATTTCCCAACTATTAACTTTGGTAAATCAAGAAAGATCGAGATATAATCTACAACCTGTTTACTCAGACAGAATTCTTAATATTTGTGCCCAACAACAATCCACTTACCAAGCCGATATCGATCAAATGACACATAACAATCCAAGAGGTAACCTTACAAGAAGAACTAGAATTTTGGGTGGTCAATATGTTTTGTGGGAGGAGAATGTAGCTGTTGGATATAGAAATGCTCAGGAGGTAATGAGAGGTTGGATGAACTCTCCTGGTCATAGAAGAAATATTCTAAGTCCAAGTATCAATAGAATGGGTTCCTCGAAAATAATTTCATCCACTGGCAGATCCTATTGGACACAATGCTTTGCTCAATCCAATTTCGATTCATCGCAAATGTTCTCATCAGAGAATTAAAAAATTGTAAAATTATTTTAGAAACTGTCGATAAATAAAATTTGTATTTTTATAATTTATTTGATTGAATAAAATTTAATCTATTTCTATAATCATAACAAACGGAATTTATAATCTTTGTTTGTTTTGTTGTTGATGGTATGCTGACGGTACTCGAGAGGAATTCGATAACTGGTAAATGTCTGTTGATTGTAGCGCTTTCAAGTGCTCTCTCCATAGACTCTTGAGTTGAATGAGGAATGAGGAATTGAACTATTGGAAGATGTCCTCTGGTTCCTGCATTTATGATTGCCATTAGATCGACCGGTGCCTTTAACTCTTCAACCAGATATCGGACGAGCTCAAGATTTCCGGTTTTTGCAGCTGCAGCCACGGCATCAGGATGACAAGGTAGATTATAATTCTTGTGTATCCAGATGATAGGTGCCAAATGACCATACATTGCCGCCATATAGTAGCCAAAATCTGAACATCCTTCAGTTCTGTTCTTGGCCAACCATTCCAACGGTTCAATATTGCCAAACTTACAAAAATAATCCATTGAACTTTCAGTGCAATTGGCTCCTTTGGAATGGATATACTTGAAAACTTCGAAATGACCTCCCGATGCCACCATATCCAACAATTCAAATTCGAAAGAGTGATCTAGCTTTTCGTGTAGGATCTTAACGGCTTCGAGATTGCCTTTACTCGCTGCGAAATTCATTGCCATCGGAGGAGCAGCTCCCTCAGTTCTATTGGCAACTAGGAACTCGAGTACCGGTAAATACTGTGGATTTGAAACAGTGAATGTCATTGCTGCTCTAGTGCAACCAGCAGTGGAATTGGAATGCAAATACTGTACGATTTCCAGGTGACCTTGGTTGGCAGCTTTATCAAATGCATTGGCAGTGCATCCACTTTGCGGCAATAGATATTCAACCACCGGCAGGAATCCAAGACTAGACGCAGCATCCACTGCTTTTGGTGAACCACTATGACCCATAACCTCACAGAGATATTTAACCATTTCTAGATTTCCGGTTCCAGCTGCCAGATCGACCAAGTTTTCTGTTGAAACAAATTCACCATTAAGGTGCAAGAACTTGACAATGTCAAAGTGGTTATTTTTAACTGCACTTTTCAAGGTTGATTGAGTGTATTGTTCATTTCTATTCTTGTGGAGCCAAGTCATTACCGACAAAAGACCTTTGGATGCAACACCATCCATTGCTCCTTTAAGATTCTGTGGAATATTAGATTGGTGTAACAATTCTAAAATGTGAATGTGTCCACTTAAAGCAGCATGATACATCCACATCTTTCCAGTACCATTTTCTCCAAACCAACCATTTGCCAGTATGAATGTAGCAATCTCTAAATTTGCATTGCAACAAGCAATCTGCATTCCATCACTGGAATCAGCAATCTTTGATACTCTAAAGATATATTCAACAATTGGCAAATGTCCTTTGGCAACGGCTTTATTAAATATCTTGGTAAAGTCGATTTGATAAGCTCCAGAGTTCAGATCGATTTTGTACTCCAAACATCGCTCGAAAGTATATTGTATTAACTCTAGATTTCCACGTGATGCAGCCTTTGTCAGAGATTTGAGGAACGACGACAGGAAATTGGTTGGAAAAGCCTGAGAACTGTCAGGGGCTGTAGCAGTGGTCATGGCGATGAGAAGCGACTCCAACACCTCTTTGAATCTCTGATTCAATCGAAATCTGACCAACTCACTTGGAAAGCATGCTAGTTGCTGCCAATTGCATCTTAGTGTTGCTTTTGCTGAATCTAGACTATCCGGTCGATTGGGCGACACATACTTTTGCAATCTATTCTTACAAGTCAAATCATTTATTTCTCTGACATATTCAAATATTTTTTGATTTATATCAATTAAATTGATTATTCTTTTAAAAGAATTATTCTCTTTACTATTATTATTATTATTATAATTATTTTCTAGCATATTTATTTAATGATTTTCGCTTCGATACCATTTCTTTCTAAATAAGCGAAAATATTTTCAACAAAATTTGACATTTTTCTTCCAGATAAAAATTCCCACCTTAGGATTTACAAAATATCAATAATATGTTTTGTGATATCACAAAACTAATAGTGCAAAGGGGTGACGTCACAAAACAAAACTGGGCTCCCAACTTTCGCATTATCTTGTTTTCCAAATAATAAGGAAAACCATATTTCACAATCAAGGTCGAAAAAAATCATTTTTTTCGACTAATTCTATTTTTTTCGAAATATTTATTTTATAATATCAAAAAATAAAAATAAAAAAACAATTTTTTTTAACTAGTTCGAAGTTCATTTTTATTTTAATATCATAAATAATGAACAGATTAACATCCAAATTTACAATTCATAGAGAAGTAAATGACATACTTAAAATATGTAATATAATTTTATTAAAAAAAAACAAATTTTTTTTTAGTATTATTGGTTTTATGGCATTTTTTCTTCTGGTTTACAATAAATTTCGTCATTCACTGTTTTTGTTGAGATAGCATATTTACCATACTCAAATTCTACTGTCACAGTGTTAAAAAGTGCGTTGATTTTAAAGCTAATTGATTCAACCACAAATCTTGCAGCAACTCCTGATTTATAGGTATCTCTGAACCACCAGTCGTTGGTAATCAATTTTGGATACTTGAAACTTCTCTCTCCATTTGGGTCAAGTAGAGTGCACTTGTAGTGATGTATAATAACTGACATTTTGGTATCATTCGACGAGTAAGATTCGTTTTCATTACATATTGAAATTTTATTTTATGTGATTGATTCATCAAGTGATCATAGTATGGTCTCACATTCTTTACTGATGATTCCACGAGTCGATCTTTAATGAAGAATTCCAAGTTATGCAAAACTTCTTTTAATTAATATGGGGTTAACATGCGAGAGCCAGTTTTGTTTTGCTTTTGTGATTCCTTTGAATTTCTCAATTTTTTTTTTGAAAAAAAACAAAATTGAATAAAATTTAGCAATGGTGGATGATCATCATTTTTAAAAGTTATAAAAGAAAGTATATTTTAATTTGATTCAAATAATAATAATTGAATATAACTTTATTAATATACTTAATCTTATTATTTGTTTACTTAAATCTGTTATTTTTATGCTTAAAAGAAATAACAATTAAATTTAAATTTAAATTTCAACATCAAAAGTTGTCATTGCATTACACTCTGTTGTAATTACCAATCTATAAAATAATTGTTATATAATTTATTTGTTTATTATTTTTATTCAATACGAAATTAATTTGTAAAGTTATTAATTTACAATTGTAATAAAATATAAATATCTCTCTCTTTTTATTTTGTTTATTTAAATAAATAAATAAATAAATAAAGCAAACAAATAAACAAATAAATATAACAATAAATAGATAGAAAATAAAATACTACTATAGTACATTCATTTTTACATTTAAACAAAAAAAAATAAATGATAAGAGTATTAAGATATTCGAGTGATATTCATCTCGAGATGAGTCAGGACATAGAGACACTACCTCATGTCGCGGCACTCTATAACTTTACACCGCTTGAAAATCACCGGTATTTCCTCGCACTCAATGGTGACATTGGGTCGATATTCACACCGGCTCTGCACAACTTTCTCTGGAAGGTATCGCAGAAGTATGAGCAAGTTTTCTTTATCAGTGGAAATCACGAATATTACAATATTCAATCCACGCACGGATCCAACAAACCAAAGACGATCGATGAGATCAACATTGAGTTGGACAAGCTTTGCGCACAATTTAAGAACGTCCACTTTCTAAATAACAAGACGTTCCAACTGGATGAATTTAAGATCATCGGGTCGACTCTCTGGAGTCACGTGCCAGAGTCGTCGAGACAGGCGGTTGCTCGCGGCCTGAACGACTACCGACTGATCGGGGTCAGCGATCCTATCACCAACGAACGACGTCCAGCAAGCGTAGCCGATACCAACCAACTTCACAAACGAGCAGTACAATTCATAGAGAGAGAACTACAGAACGCCACCAATTGCATACTACTGACACACCACGCACCGCTCTACTCGATGCCCAGAGAAAACAAATACCTTTGTTCGCCACACTACCTAGACAGTGATATCAACAGCGCATTCCACACCGACCTCAATTTCCTTGTAAAGCCACCAGTGCTCCTCTGGATCTATGGACACACCCATTACACCTCAAAGTTTATACACAACGGAGTAGTCATAGCATCGAATCAAGTGGGTTACGACAAATCGCCATTCCACTATCAAGTCAACGAAGAAATAGTATTAGGTTATGCAAAGATATAATAACCAACAACAACAACAACAACAATAACAATCTTTATTTATGTATCAACAAACAATTATCATCGCTATAAATATTTGTTAATTTCTCTTTTAAATAATAATAGTTGTTTTTAAATAATAAAAGAAAAATAAAATATATTTTTTGTAACTAGTAATAATATTAATCTTACATTATTTTAGTTTTGTAATTTTTTATGTAAAATATAATAGTTTAGATATCTAAAAAAGTAATGCTTGTTTCTTTCTTATTTGTTTGTTTTTTAATTTAATAATGTTATATTGATTGGAAGAGTGTAGTGTGTATTGTGTTTTGTTTATATATATGTAAATTTATTTGACCCAGAGAGCTCTAACGGTAGCACCAAGACCACTCTTTTTAGCAATGAAAACAATACCTGTGAACAAAACAATAGAGGTACCAGCAACTAATGCCTTAACTAAATCTATAAATATATAAATAAATTAATAAAAAAGGTTAGATATTGTTTATGTTATGTTGATTTGATTTGATTTGATTGATTGTCTGTCTGATTTGTTTATTTGTTTATTTGTTTAATACTTACACTTTGGGAATACAGAGTAAATGTAATCGTTTACTACAGAGTTCATACCGAGGTAGAAATGAGCTGGAATGATGACACCCAATGCACAATCGGTGACAAGAGTGAGTTCGGACGATGGCAACATCAATGAGACTGGCAACAATGCAGCTACACCCATTGAACTGTAGTGATAGATCTTCTGTTGGAAGATAGCACCGGATGGATCTGGAATCTTACCGGAAGCATTGCTATTCGATGATGACGATGATGGTGCAGCACCTGTTGCTGATGAAGATGCAGCCGATCTAATTTGTTGAGTGTTGTTGTTTCTGTAGAGAACCAAAGCAGAGTTTGGTGTATATCCTCCAAATACACCTTGCAAGGTTGATGGTGGAATGTTTTGAATTAATCTAGTTGATTTCAACATCTTTGTTTTCTTAAATTAAAATACAGATAATAAAATAATGTAAAAAAAAATATATGCAAAATAATTTGAACAAAAAATTTTGTTTTTTTTTTTAAATTTTTCTTTTTTTTTTTTTTTTTTTTTGTCAAACATAGAACTTCACACAAAGTTATGATCAACTACATAAAAAAGAAATAAATATTTATAAATAAATATCATTTTTTTATTTATTCTATTTGGAATACAAAAAAAAACAATTAAACATTTGGTGTTGGAGTTGTTGTTGGAGTTGTTGTTGTTGTTGTTGGTGCGCTAGTTGGTGTATCATTTTGTAATCGCTTAAGTCTTGATGCAATTCTTCTTCTTTCCGCTTTGTTCTTTTTGATTTGTTTGATTGTCACTACTGTTGCGATTACTACGGCAATGGCACCGACCACACCAACTACCACACCGATGATGATTTTCATTGTATCGAGTTTACTGTCATCGTCACATGGATCATTCTGAATGTTACCGTTACTATCTGTTTTCAGCATCAGCGAGAAATCAGGATCAATCTCTGCTCGTCTCTCGAAATAGGGAATCGAAGATGAAAGTAGTGTACGCTTGTCTCGCGGTGCTGTAGAGTAGGCGACTCTCATCGGGATGTCATCGATCAACGCACGATTCAATAGTCTTCCGGTTACTACATTTCCATCACCAATTGTAACGGTGGAGCTGTCGGATCCTTCCTTTACCGACGATGCATCTGAAGATCTTCCACATTGATCGATCGGTGCGGAAATCAAAGAGTTTACGACCAAGTAGTTTAATGAAGAGCTGAAATTCCAACCGTTCAATTCTATATAATATTTGATTGCACCAATCTTAATCTGGAAATCGTCACCTGCAAAACTACTTGGATAGGTATCGCCAATTGTGCCATTCAACGCCACATACTGACTGAATGTAATTGTAATATTCTTTATATGATCTTGTTCACCTGTATCGTTTGATGAAGTATAGATCCAAGTCTTGTACAGCAATGGTGAATTATTATCGGGATGATTGATTGTTTCGATATTATATTTCAAATCCCATGTCAGAGCTGTCAGATTCATCGTGGATATCTGTAAAATATCGCTCTGTTCACTCACCTCTGTCACTGTATAATCATAGGAAACACTATCGACCTGAATAATTATTCTCGGTGACTGAGGATCCGGATTAACTGTAACATTAACCTGCTCAATTGGTTTACGTAAACTACAAATTACACCATCCCAACCTTGGAAACATTCACATCTACCATTTATACATTTTCCATTTCCACTACAAACAATTTGTCCTTCACAAATATTATTTGGATCTAAAAAAATATAAATATTAATATTAAAATTTAAAATTTAATTTACTTTTAATTTGTACATACCAAATAAGGTTGTAGAATTTGCATAAAAATCTAAACTTGGGAATGCATCATTATCCACAACTAATTTAAATAGATACTTTGTACTACTAACTAAACTTGAAATATTACAAGATAATTCCTTGAAATTCTGACAACCTGGCACCACTCTCCAACTACTCTCTCCATATGAAATATATACATAATAATTTGTATGATTTGGTTGACCACCTGTACTTTCTGTCCATGATAAATAAACATAATGCATATCTGGTGTAGCTGTTAATACTACCGGTGTAGGTGCTATAAAAATAAATAAATAAAAAATAATTAATAAACTATCATATTTTAATTATAATTAATATAATATTTACCTGGCCAAGTTTGCCATGATGTCAATGTACTGTTTGTATCTACATCATTGTTTGAAATAATATTGAAGGAATAATTGGTGGTCGGTGATATATTGAAAACTGTACAATCAAATAGATTTTCAATGAATTCATTGTAGGTGCAGTTTGTAAATCTTGATCCATTCAAGTATACTTCATAGTTTGTCATTCCTGGTATACCGCCACCTGCTGTTATTGTTAAATAGAGATCACCTTTACTCTGATTGTATGTGACCACTGGTTTCTCGACGAGAGTGTATAGTTGGAAATTGATTTGCTCTGTGTTGTTCGATCTGAACTTTCCTTTTTGTGTTGTAGAGTAAATCGATAAACCATGACTACTACCAGGTTGGAATGATGCAAAATCGCTAGTTCCTATGGTACACTCTAGAGTTGAACCCCAATTACAATTGGTTTTATTCAATAAGAATCTACCATCCACTGTAATATTATGATAAACATCTCCAGGAATTCCAAGTAGGGATGAATAAGAAATAGTAATATTTCTTGTATATATTGAAAGAATTTTAATCTTTTCCATAATAGTTCCTATAAATTATATATTTTAATAGCTATTCTTTAATAATTTAATAAATTAATTTATAAATACTTACTTTTGCGCATTGTAAAACTATTATATTGAGGTGGTGATGGAATATCTAAAATTATCATTGGAATTTGTCTCAATGTATACTCCAATGTTACATTCTGACCCTCCCATCTAACATCGTATAAACTACATCCTGTAACATAACATGAGGTATTGTAGGTCCACCAATTGGAAACAGGGTAAGAGTCAATGTTACCTCTAATGGTAAATGAAGAGGTATTTATAAAAGTCCAACTTTGGTTAAAATTTAAATTGATCTGGTCAATAAGTGGTTCCACTATCATTGAGAAATTGTTTGGTGGAACGAGAACAAGGTTTTTAGTTCTATAAGGTTCGTTCATAGTGCATCCGGCGTTAATTGGACTCTTGACAATGGTGGAAGATACATTCCAATTTGGACAGGTTCCTGTACTATAACTCATCATCATTTGATTTGGTGATACTGGTGGATCTGCATACATCGAACCTGTATTCGTTGGGTTGACCACACAAGTTCCTGGCAAAATATTTACTCTCATACCGTTGCTGCTAGTTTTGCTGCTACAACCATCGCCTTCCAAATACTGTTCATAATAGTAATAACCTGGAATTGGTGGTGGTGGTATCGGTGTTCTAAAGAGCTTTATGTACCAATTGATTCCAGGACTACCCTCTGTACAGCCATCTACACTACCGGTGAACTCATAAGAGTCATAGTATGGTAGTTGGCAATTTTTATTACTGAAATATGTGAGCAACGTTCGATTGTTCACAGGACTAATCTGGTATCTAAATGATGTTGCTGCGCCAAGTGTGTAACAGCCTTCAGTGTATGAATACATTACTTTCAGACTACTTTGGTCGCATAAACCTTCATAAAAAAATAAATTCGACCATTTATCATCTCCAGTCTGTGATTTAACTACTATAGTGGTAAAACAACTAAATAACAAGAAAATATAAAAACTATAATTTAATTTATACATTCTTTTATTATTTACTTGACTATTACTTTTATTACTACTCTACTATGTTATCAATAAAATAATTGTTTATGAATTTTTAATTCTCAAGACCATTCCAGATGGATGTAAGGAAGGAAGGAGTGTTTCTAAATTTGTACAAAAAAACTCTCCAGCTGAACAATATCTACTTTTTTTAAAGTTTTAACAAACAAAAAAATCTTTGATTTGATTAATTTGGTGTTTTGTGTGTAGTTAACACTAACACTTCTTGATTCCACCAAACCTTTTCGATGTTTGTGGATCAAAAGGAACCATTAAAAAAAATTTTTAAAAAAAAATGATGGTTGGATAAAAAAAAGACCAAACAATGAATTGGTGTGGTCCATGACGTTTTCATGGGTTTTAGTTTATTGTTTTTGTTCACCCATTAATCTCAGTTCAACGGTGTAATTATTTGAATGAATGTGGTCATTTTTTTTTCTTACCAGATTGTAATCTTGAACTAGAATTAAATTAAACATATCGATTTGGCAATGAGATGTTGATCTGATCAACAAACATCAAAGTTTAATTACAAATAATTTAATTTAATAGATAATTGTATAACTAGTTAGAATGACAACAAATAAATGATCACAAATAAACTCAAAGTATATTTCGAATTAGAAAAAGGAAATGAATGATTGGCATTAGTTGGTCATAAAAAGTTGTGAAAAAAAAAAACAAAACAAGAATAGGTGATAAATAGATCAAAATTAATATCATCTTGATATATATTTGAAATGGGTGGAAATAAATGACTGACAAAAAGGTGATAATGAATGATTGAATTGTTCCAAATAAAAATCTATAATATTACAGTTGATCATTTAAATTGAGGATCCAATCATCTGTTTGTTTTCCCTATTTATAAAAGCTGTTTATTTAGATCGTGAAAAGATTTAGTTTCTCTCTTCGCTTCTCAATCTAGCGTTACGGTTGGTGATCTTGATATCGAGTTCAGCAGCTCTCTCGACGATGGCCTTTCTGGACTTAGCAGAGACACCGTGGAAAACTTCAGCGGCGTAACGTCTGTTGTGCATGAGGAGGACTTCCAATTCTTGGATGTTTCTGATGACGAAGGTCTTGAATCCGTCTGGGCAAACGTCTCTGGTGGACTTGTTTGAACCGTAACCAACGGATGGCATTGGACGGGCACCAGAGAATCTACGTCTGACTCTGTTATCAATACCTCTTGGCTTTCTCCATGAGGCACCGACTCTCTTGAAGAGATCAGATTGGAAACGGACGAACTTGGCGGTTCTCTTCTTTACGATTCTGCTTCTAACGATTGGGGAAGGCATTTTACTATATATTATTGTATTTTCATGTAGTAATGAGAAAACTATTAGATTATGAAAATTCTTTTTGCAATCTATCATCCTTTCCATCATCACATCCTCATTTAAACGCAGAGCATTCGTTATATCATTTTTCTCATTCTTTTCTCTTTTCGTTTTATTCTTTTGTTGTATCTTTTGTTGATCGTTTGTTTCCTGTAATCTAAATGATGATGGATGAAGGATAGTGATAATATAATGTAATATATGATAACCTACACAGATGGTGATAGGGAGCACTATTGAGAGTCGACTTAGCTGTTGTCAATATCTTCGTGAACGTGGGTCAGAGTGGCAGCTCCACACAGTCACTCACACACAATTTTCAAAAAATTAAAAAAATATTTTTAAAAATTAAAATTTTGTTTTCGATACGGAGTTCGAAAAACTACCGTCAAATGATCGTTAAAGAGAGATATGTATTCATTCGAATGAAAGTATCTTTGAATCAACTTTATTTGCATAATAATAATAATAATAATAATAAAACAATATATAAATTGATTTGATTGATAAAATTATATATCTTATCATTTTTATTAAATTTATCATCGTTCGATCGATTTATATTTGAAAAAAAAAAGATAGAATGAATATATTGGTTGATTGACTGATATCATTCTATTCTTTTTCTCATAGTTGTTAGGTTTTGTTTTGTATTGTTGTGTTTTATCTTTTTGACTTCTTCTTTTTGTGATTGTATTTCTCTGTATTTGTTGTATTATTTTGTTTTTTATAAGTTATCTTTAAATTAAAGTTGGTGTTTGACTGTTGCTAAAGAAGAGGAAAAATTGATTTTGAATTGATTCTAATGTTAAGTTTGATCATCAGAAGTTTAAAGGTGAGATTAGATGAGGTGCGGTGAGGTGGTGAGTTGGTGAAAGTGGAATGAAGTTGATAGTTTGAATGAAAACATTTTACAAGTCGTATGAGTTATTTGCTGAGCCAAAACATCGATATATATTATCTATATTGTTGCTGTTGTTGTTGTTGTTATTGTTGTTATTATTATTTATTTATCTTATCTTCTTCTTGCATTCTCTGCAGTTGGAGTATAATTAAGCCTGTTGTTTATAAAGAAAATAAGTTCAATATTACGTTAGTTATATAT
This sequence comes from Heterostelium album PN500, assembly GCF_000004825.1. NCBI lineage: Eukaryota > Evosea > Eumycetozoa > Acytosteliales > Acytosteliaceae > Heterostelium > Heterostelium album. Next base: position 1,985,270 of record NW_008805070.1, on the reverse strand, counting down.
ATATTCTCTCGAAACGAACAAATTTGTGTATCATTAAATGTTGTATTGACGACATTAATGATGTATTTATCTGTTCTAGTATAGTCTGTTTCTATTGATTCTTTTCTTTCAACATACAATTTCTCAATCAAATCTACATGTGTCAAAAGCATACGTCTGCAACAATATCTCTTTAAACTAAGTGCATCCAAAGCATCACTGGTTCATCAAAGAGAGAGTGAGAAACCGTTAGTTTTAAGTTCCTAATATTACGGAATTCATAATAATCAAAAATACTTACCCTTCAGAGTAATCATTACTCAAAAGACTTATATAAGCATCCCATTTATTACCAATGACTTTACCACATGTGAAACAACGTACTGGAATGATCATTTTATATTAATTTCTATATTGTTGTGATTAAATATATCTAAATTTGGGAATTCGCAACAAAAACAAACAACTACTACTAAATCGAGATCTGTATTAATAATAAATGATTTATTATATTATTGTTATTATCAATCTAAAACAAAAATATTTTTGAAAAAAATAGAAAAAAACAATCAATCGTTTTTTTTGTTTTTTTAAAATTTTAACAATTTTTTAATATTTTTTTTTTTAATAAAACGAAACTTTATTAAATTACTAAGTTAATAGTAAATATATATATTAGTTTATTTACTTTTTATTATTATATTATAAAATTATTTTATAAAAGTATGAGTTCAAGAGGTGGTAGTAGTAGAGGCGGAAGAGGTGGAGGAGGAGGTAGAGGTGGTGGTAGAGGTGGTGCACCAAGAATGGGAGGTCACGTCGGTGAAGAACAAAGGAAGTATTTCATAAAGTCTATGGAAGAGGTAAAGAATCTAGGTGCTACTATGTTTGCAAAAAAAGACAAGAAAGCATTCGCTACACAAAAATTGATTGAACAAGGCAGAAAGGTAGAGAGAAGAAAAGTACCTCTAAAGATTGGAAAGATTAAAATGTCAAAAGAAAAGAATAGATATGATGAATTAGTTGCACAGGTAAGTGAATATATATTATTAACATTAATTAGTTATTATTATTTAAAAAAGTTATTAATTTTGTTTGTTTTTTTAAAAAAAAAATTAATATAAAAGGCAATGAAAAATGGAGGTATAATGCCAAAGAAACCATCATCAATGAAGAAGGATGAAGATGAGAAGGATCGTGGTTTAGAGATGAGAAATGGAAAGTTTTCAAATGGTACTCACTATCTTTCAAAGACCGATGTCAAGAGAGTCTACACTGCTGGAAGAAAGTCAAAGTAAACAACAATGTTGGCAACATTCTTTTATTTTTAATTATTCTACAAATATATCAATCATTTATTATTTATTAACGACAAACAAGACAAAACAAAACAAAATTACACAACAATACAAAACAACAACAAAAATCAATTCAACTTCCAACCAACCAACCAGCCAGCCAATCACTTGGCGATCAATTGGTCTCAGATTAACCAAAACAGTAAAAAGTGGGAAATGAATTCAAAGTTACCAGGCAGGTAACTCTTTGTGCCAGAAGAAAAACAAATAAGATCATGTTATGCTTACTTATCATAATGGTCACATTAATTTCAATTCATTTCATTTATATCAATATTAATTTATTGGACATAAAGATACTCAATCCCAAACCCTTTAAAGGGTTGTTTACATCACCAAATGTAATTACTTAATAAAGAAAAAGATTCCTAAAATCCATCCATCTAGTTATTGATTCTTGTTGTGTTAATATTATTATTTATAATTTTTTAATCATCAGTAAATCAAAATAATATTATTGATTTGTTATTATTGTTTATTGTTATTTAAGGATAGATGGTTGTTTTGTAGTTAAAGTAGTTGTTGTTGATTTTGTAGAGGATCCTCCTTTGGTGGTTGTAGGTGATGTTACGTTGGCGGTTGGCAATGGAGCCAACGATTGTTCACTGCATGACGAATTAAACTTGGAGAGTGGATAGATATAGATTTGACCAGAAGTTGGTTTCTTATGAGTGATACTCGATGAATTGATTCCAACAAGAGTGATAGTCGGTATTGATGGTGATCCTGCTGCAACAGGTATTAAATTACATTTAAATTTAATATCTTGACCATTCTAATAAATAGAAATAATATTAGTTATTTATATATCAATATCATTACTATAGTTGTTTTAAAAGTTTACTTACATTTAATTTAAAAGTGAATTTGTTCCTACCTGATAGTGTCCAATAGGTTGGATCATATTCAATTAAATAGGTTAGAGATGTATCGTTTTCATTCGATTGTTGTTGTTGTTGTTGTTGTTTCTGTAGATTTGTAATAATAAATTCAAATGGAATGATTGAGCCAACTGTTGATGTGGTAGTGGGAATGATCGTTTCTATTTGATAGTGTTTATCTGGACAGTTGATTGTAATTGGCCAATGGAATTCTACAAGATCTTTCCACAATGGTTTACATTCTCTTACCAAACTATCTGTATCTTGCAGTTTATTAATATATTTTATACATAATTGTACACCCTTGTTATTTATATCATTATCATCTGAATAAAAGTAAGTTATTAATTAGTATACAATAAATATGTGTGTGTGATAAACGAGCGTATTAAATTAAAATTAACTTACCTAATTGATTGTTATTATTATTATTATTATGATTATTATTATTTTGATCTTGTTGAATGGATGGTTGATCATATTTGTTGACTTCAAAGATTAATGAAAGAGTATGACCTGGATAGAGTGTCATATTCTTTAGTGAATCATTATAGTCTTTGATGAGATAGAATCGATGTTTTCTTGGTGTATTTGCATCTGTTGGTTCAGTGTATTGCTGATCGAATCCGTTCAGTGAGTAATCGTGTATTACAAGTGGTGTGGAAGATGCACATTGCATTATGATCTTCAAGAACAATCGGTCTTTTACAGGAATCACCAGTTCTTCAATGGTGAAAGGATTGATAAAGAGTGTTGTCGATACCAACGACGATGAATACGCTTCTTTCGTTTGTTTCTGATGATTCAGATCGACGGTGATCTGATGTGAGCAAGGATCACGATTGATTGCCATCACCGGCAAGTAGAGCTCCAGTTGCTCCTCGGTATCGATGTGCTGAAGGTTGATCTTCTCGTTGACCAACGGCATCTGCAGAGTCGTGACAGTGCCGTCACGCTTCCTGCTGATGACGTGATAGGTCGGTGTCTGAATGATGGTTACACCGGTCGGCGAGTGGAATCCGAGTGTTCCCATCTCGATCGAGTCAGAGTGAGTGTTCAACTTGATTCCAATGTACTGGATGCACGATAGCAGTAGCGGACTGGTGGCGAACGACTCTAGTTTGATAGTGGATTGTGTCTCTATCACTTTTATCTCACTTGGTCGACCGTCGCTGTCTTTGAGCGACTGGCCAAACGCAACATTTCCAAACTGTATCCAAATGGAATCTTTGACAAACGATGCTTTCGTTGTGCCGAGTGTCGAGAATCGATAGTGGTTGACACCAGGGTGAATAGTGAAATCCGTCAAGTTGAATATCAACTTCTCACTGGTTGAATTCAGCCTTATAAAGTTGATAGCAGCATGTCTTGCAACGATCGAGGTAAACAAGTTACTCTTTACCTTTACATCTATAGTAATAGTATCCAAGAATCTACATTCCAATGCACCAGTCATTATTTTCACTTTAAACAAAGGATGCATTGGTACAGCAACTGAGAAATAAAACAAAGTAATAAGTAAGGTGGTTAAGTTTTGATTGTTAGTAATTACTTTTAACACATAATATTAATAATTAAATAGTTATAACATACTATTTAATTGATTGTTCTTTGATATATTTAATATCTCATTGAGGTAATAAGATTTCTCTTCTTCTGTCTTTAAGATACCAGGTGATAGTAGACTAATGCATGTTGTAATATACTCTGTTAGATCGTTCAATCTCTTTTGACAGAATGAAAGTTTTGTTTTAATTGAATATTCTATCAAATTCCATGACTCTCTTGAATAAAGATTAACTATACTCTTAAAGAATCCAGCTGCATCTGAGAAATCTCCAAGTTTACTAATAATAAAATTATTTTGTTAGTTTTTTAATATAGTTCAATAATAATAATAATAGTTTTTTTGTTTGGGATTAACTAACTTACAAATACATCTTACCAACAGCATAGGTCACTCTATGATGTGATCTTGTTCTGTTTGTTTGTATATAAAGTGAATCTGCTTGTGACATTACATTCTAAATTTTATAATAATAATATTAAAAATGTTAGTTTTCTAAAATAGATCTATTTTGTATATATATCTATTTTTATACTACTTACAATATAAAGTTGTTTAAATTGTTTAGTTGATTGAAATGCAACTTGTAATGGTGGATATGTAAATAGTGTTGTTGTTGGAATGCTATTATTCTTCTTCTCATTGCTATTACTAAGTACAGATGATTTAGTTGGTGAAGTACCAGGTGATACTGTTGCTATGGTTGTTGTTGTTGTTGGTGATACTGCTATTATTGGTGATTGTAATTGTTGTTCTTGTTGTTTATATTCATTTGAAAATATTAATTCTGCATATTTATAGAATGGTATAATAATCTGTGGTGTTGTTGTTGTTGTTGTTTCTGTTGTAGTTGTTATTGTAATTGTTGGTGATGTTAAATTATTACTATTATTATTGTCATTATTATTATTATTATTTATATTATTATTGTTATTATTATTATTATTAATAGTATAATCTAAATCATCTTTTGCAATTAGATCTAATTTAATTGCTAATGTTTCTAACATTTGACCAGCACCAAACAATAGGTCTGCAAGTAGGAAGTCGAGAGATTCACGATCTTGACGATCGAATTTACCATCTAGATCACCACTTGCCAATGATAGACTATTGGTTCTCATCCAATTGGTTGATTGTAGCTGCATTGACTGTACACTGGTTAGAGATTGTGAGGAGGTGAGACGACCACCACCCGTTCCACTTGGTGTCTGTGGTGTTGATGAACCAACTGCCAGCGAATTTGAACTAGCCGATCCTGTCAGAGTAGAAGTGACATTGCCCGAAACCGGAGAGTTTCCAGTCACCGGAGTATTACCAAGACTTCCACCGGTAACCAAACTTCCAACACCATTCCAAGCATTTAAGAATCTTGCAAGTGGTGGTGTAATTTGTTTAGTAATCTTATTATTATTACTATTGCTATTATTATTATTATTTGGTTGTTGTTGTTGTTGTTGTTGTGATGATGTTAGCGATGATGATGCTGCTTGTTGCTGTGGATTGGCAGTAAGTTTTTCAAATGCATTTTGACATGCTTTTACAATTTCAAGGGAGACAGCAATGGTCCATGCTTCACGGAAATAGACAGAGAATGACTTTTCATTCTTGGCAATGATGTGTCCGACAGAGGTAATGAATGATGTCGCTTTGTTGGCTACTTCAATTGGTCTGTTCAAAAGAAAGAGTAGCTTTGACTGACAAACAAAGAGATAATGTTTGAAATCAAATAGACTTATCTTTTTCTGATAGATTAACTCACGATAGTGTCTTCTCGTAGTTGAATCAAACAAATTGACACCATCATTATTAATCATATTGTGTGGAGTTGTTGTCGTTGCCGCGGCGGTGGTAGTGGCAGTTCCGCCAGCTGGCAAAGTTGGCGAAGTCGCCGTCGTCGTCGTCGTCGCCGATGCAGCATTAGCAGCTGAAACCTTTTCAAATTGTGATTTATTCTCCTGGAAGAGTACCTCTAGTTCTATGTATTGTAGTAGCGCATCTTCGTAGAGTAATGCACGCTCGTATATCAGAGCGAGACTCTCCTTTAGAAAGAAGAATCCGAGGTAGTTCCAACCGAGACTGGTTCGCTTGGCGTCACTCTTTCGGATCTCCTCTTCGTAGAGCGTCAAGTATTGTTCGGCACTCGAGATGATTCCCTCTTTCAGCTTGAAGAGCAGGTCGTCCCAGAGCTCGTCGTTGCGCTGATTCGAATCGTCGAGGAATCGCAGCTGACAGCAACGGTCTTTACGCACATTGAAATCGTTCTTTATCTTATCGTAGACGGTTCGCGAGAGTTTCGCGAATGTCTCTGACAATCGCTTCTGACCGAGCTGTATGTAAACGATCAGCCATTCCTGCTGGCGGTCCGCCATGTTGGTAACCCACTGGCGTATCTTTGGTTTCGTGACATTCTTGTAGGTGTCGGTGTCGTCGCAGTGCACCAAGTACAAATAGAGATAGGGTTTGCGATAGAGATTGGCAAATTCAAATGTCTGATTGCGCAGTCGTTCATCGTCGTGACTGACGATATCCACTGGCATATACTCTACAATCTTTGTGTGTCCTGTCTTTGTCTTCCAACTGATATTCTTCAGAGGTAGATGTGATTTCAACTCTGGTTCCAAATATTTCCAAACACCGAAATCATCTTGATCTAAAAATTGAATGATATGATATGATATGTTGTTAGTTATTTAGTTGTTTGATTCAATATTGTTGTTATTATTATTATGATTGTTATGATTGTTTTTAGTTACATGAAATGATAATATGTTCTGCAGATACATTCGGATCGAATAGAGTTGATGCCGATGGAGATAGAGTAGAGTTTGCAAGTGGTGTAGTGTTTGATGGTGAAGAGGAAGTAGATGAAGTCGATGCTGATGTTGGTGTATTGTTATTGTTTGACATCTTTTAACTTCTTTCTTTGAACGTTGCTGCCTCTTTACTTCAGTGAATCTCTATCTACACTATTGCTATCACTATCACTGTGTTTTAACTAACTAAATGATCACAACTAACTAATGATCTGATTTGATCTAATCTGCTAATAATAATAGCAGGGGTGTTAAAACAATATCAAACTAAAATCAAATTCTATATATTCTAAAGAAATATAATTATAATATCTGTAATGTTTGTTTGTGAAATATAATCTAAGAAGTGTCTGTTGAATGAAAATTAAAAAAATGAAGTTAGTTGATTTTAATTAATTTAAAAAAAAAAACAAAAAATTAAAAAAAAAAAGGTGTAAATTTCAAAAAAAAAATAGAGAGATTAATTAAGCAGAAATTTGTGTATAATCTTTCGAAATATTAAGTCAAATATCAAAGATTTCCTTAAAAATGGATTATTAATATTAGCATCAAAGAAAATTTAAATTAATTAGAAAATTAAATAAAAAAAATTAAAATTTTTTAGACTTTTTATTATATAATTTAAAAAGAGATAAAATCAAAAAAGATTTGATAGATATAATAGTTTTTAATATTTCTAAATTTAAGAAGTTCTTACTTTCAAACATTTATTTATTTGAAAAATTAAGATGAGAAGATTTTTTTAAAGATTTTACAATAAAAATGAGTCCTTTCAAAAAATCCATCTTTTCGAAAAAAAATGATCATTTTTTATTTAAAAAGAAAAATATTAATAAAAATTAATAGATATAAATATAATGAAAGTTAAAGAGTATTAAAAAAGATTGGTTCTATATCTTAAATTGAATAAATATTAATAGATATTTTTTTCTATCCACAGATATTTTATTCCTATAAGTTCAAATTCCTTGGAAACTTTGGAAAATAATATTACGAAACTATATGATTGTCATCAAATGAAAGATGAATGTACATTTCAAGAATTTGTATATCACTATACTTTATATGTAAATAGTGGAAATCAGAGCATAGATGAATCTCAGCATAGAAAAGTTATAGTTGCAAAAGATTGGAATGAATTTAAAAATCAATCATCAATTTTAACAATTGATCAATCGTCCGTATTATTGAATGAAAACCTTAATAGACAACAACAAAAACAACAACGTTCACAACCAAAGAAAATAATTGACATGAGTAAATATTGGTTTATTTATTGAAATAGAGAAAATCAAAAAAAAAAAAAAAAAAAAGATTTATTTTTAAAAAATGAAATGAATTAAAAAACAATATTTTTATTTTTAGTTATCCCTATTATTATTATTAATATGTTAAATAAATAACATAACAACATCAGATCGAAATGGTCTATCCAATATTGAAAAATTTCTTACTCTTGGGAACAGGTTTTCAAAGTCCAAGCGAATAGTGACTATCTACTTTTAAATAGTTTCTCTTCTTCTGTATTGACTCCTCAAAGTTTTTTTAATAGGAATTAAAACTTACCATCACCTATATAGGCTTTATCACCTATTATCTGTTCTACACCTAATAAATTGGGCAAGTTGGTTTGTCTTGCTATAGTTAGGTCGTGGACCGTAGTAAGGACCATCGAGTTTTACCAAACTTCCATTTAGATTGACTATAACTTGATATTTAAAACCATTAGCCTTATATTTACCTTTATTGGTAGTTATAAAAATTTGATTCTTGAGGTTAAATATTAGTTAATAAATTAAAATAAATTTAATCTACAGAGTATTATACCTGAATAAGTAAATTTTTGTGTTTCTCGATCTATTGGTTTTTAATTTCTAGGAATATAGTATCAACTACTAAAAATGATGGTCTGTTTTAGTGAACAACAGGAGGTGTTTTCAATCTCTTTGAAAGATCAAAAAATCACCCATTTTTAAAAAATATTTAAAATACAACTATTAATATATAATATATTTAAATATCACTAAAGTGATATTAATGTAATTATTAATTTACATGTTGAAAGATGATTTACTGAAATAATCACAAAAGACAATATAAATAAGTTTTGTTTAAGGAAGTCGGTAAAATGAATATAAATAAAAATTAACTTAATTCTTTATAAATTTACACAGAGAAACCCGAAAGTTAAGTTAATATCAATTTTTAATATAAATAATTATTTACATGAATTTTTAATCGCTTTACCAAATACCGATATCTACTATGACCAATGAATCAAATGATATATAATAATAATTTTGAAAATTGAGATTTAAAAAATAACATAGTTGGTCCACAGTTTTGATACACTTTGAAAATATGAAGACAATTTATTTTTAGTTTCTTTTATATTATTAAAGATCGAATTTTTGTTTTTTCACGGTGTTATTTTTGATAAAGTCAATTCATATCAACAATTTCCTTTTATAATTGAATATTAAAAGTAAATTCAAAGGTTTTAATCTAAATAAAGTATGTAAACTACACAGTCAATCCCAAGATCCCACCCAATATTTCTCTTCAGGTAACTTTGATTTTGAAATCCAGAGTGTTGAACTTTAAAAATAATGGGTGGGATTTTTAAATTGAAAAATTTTTTTATAAAATAAAAATAAGTTTTTATTAATTTTCAAAAATAATATAAAATGTTTCACAAATGTTAACATTTTTATTAATTTTTTTATTCTTAAAAACAAAGTTAAATATTTAATATAAATAAATTCTCATTGTCTCAAATGGATATTTAAATACCATTAAAATCGTATGGTTTAATTTTATCAACATTTTTTTAAAATTTTATCACCAAAAAAAAAAAAAAAAAAATCTAGAGTATTAAACAACAAAATTAATTTAATTTTTTTTATATCTTTTTATTTCTTGCACTTGAAGTATATATTTAATAACAAATATTAACATAAATAATCTAATATTTACTCAAGTCAAATAGCGAATATAACCTATTCGATGAAACCAATTAGTTTGGAAATCCTTGGAATTCAAAATAACTAGGATTTCAGAGCACAGGCCAGAGAGTTCAACGCTAGGCATGAGAGCAACTTTCAATTCTTCTTTGCATTTCAACAAAAGTGAGTTTGATAGTTTGACGTACTCCAATATATTTAATGCTTGTTGAATTAAATTGGTACCATATCTTTGTGTCGCTGATATGACAGATCGTTTAGTTGGTGGATCATTTAAACCTTGAGGAACTTTGAAAACAAGATTATGTTTTGCTAATTTCCCGCGTAATTGATCAATTTCTGTGGATTGGAGCTGAATTCGATTAAAATCCTCAGAGAAAGTCTTTACTACATTGAAATCAAAGTCCATTCCAAGCTCAACCAAACTATTGAATCGTTTTTTGAAAGATTCCACATTCTCTTTTGTTATTTCAGAACCAATTGCCATCTTTGTCAAATATAAAAGATCTCGGTGTCTTTTTGTATCGGACCCTTTGAATCTTAGTTTATGAGTGATAGTGACTTCTGGTTTGGTATAGTTCTCTGGAACTGTTGGAGACGTCGTTAAACCGTGATAATAACGACATCGTGTAATGATATAATAATGTTATAATAACAAATAGTTTATGTGTTTAAATATGGTTGTGAAATATATGAAATTAATAATGTTTATTGAGTTCTTGTTTGCGCTTAAATACATTGTGTTCATTGATCGGTTAGCAGTAGTCGGTTGACTGATATCTTGGAACTACGATTCCAACACTGCCCTTCTTCTTCGAGGCAGCAGCCTGACAGGATTAAAAACTTATACGCGGCTTTGCATAAGAAAACCTTATCAGGACTTACGCGAGAGACGGGTGCCGACTCATCCGTCTGTAGAATCTGGAACTGAATGAGCAGAGCTAAACTTAGTCGCCAGAGTATTACCAGGTAACGGTACCCAAGCGAGAGCTCTTCCAACCTTAACCAAATATTCGACACGAGCTAATTTGGAAGTACCAAGAGTGAACTTGCGCTTGGCGAGGATGGCAACAATATCCTTTCTCCATTTGGTGTATGCTAGAACCTTGACATCATCTGCAATAATAATAGAGGGAGTGTTTGGTATGAAGTCGTCGCTGTTGATGTATGATATAATGTTCTTTGTCGCTATTATTTCCGATTTATTAAGATTGCATTTTAAATTATGATCGAATTTGTCCACTTCGTTACGTAGTTCGTTAAAATTATTTTCGACATTTCGCAAAATTGATTTTGATAAATTATTTGATAAAGTTCCACGTGCAGTGATGTTTTGATGAAATTTTGAATCATTTGAAATAAATTTAAAATAATCGATATTTAAATTATTATTATTATTATTATTAGAGTTATTAGAGTTATTAGAGTTATTAGAGTTATTAGAGTTATTATTATTATTAATAAGTAAGTTATCGCTATCATCGTCATTCATATCCATGTCATCGTTATTGTTGTTGTAGTTGTTATTGTTATTATTATTATTATCGTAGTCGCTATCATTATCGTCATTTAATTTATTATCCTCCATGTCATCCCTGTCAACACTACGTTCGACATTTATGTCTACTCTACTTTCGACATTTTTCAGCCCCCTCCGTGTGTGACGGCGTATAGGCCTCGGACTATCGTCATAGTCGTCTGAACTATCGCCAACGGTACTACCCCGATCGGTCTCCGCCGTAGCACCGTTTTCGACTAATAAGTCGTCGACATCATTAATTAAATTTTCATTCATCTTTGGATCGTATAACATTATGTGTTTCGAATTAAATTTCTTCTTCTTTGTGCTTATTCCATCTTTTCCAATCACATCTATGAATATATTATTATAATTATCGACTTCCACTACTTTTCGCGGTCCTTCATACCTCACATCCAATTTCTTTTTCTTACCATCTCTATTATTATTGTAGAAAACGTAATCACCTACCTTGATTTGGTTTTCTTTTTTACCTTTGTTCCATGTAAATCTCATTTCTTGATTTCCAACACAGATGTTTCGTTTGACTAACTTAATGATTGCTTTCCTTTCCTTAATAGATTCGATGATTTGCTTATCTGTGACGTCGACCAGAGCATCCGATTCTTTGACGAGGTTGAGTGGTGTTAACGGATTGTGTCCCAAATAGATCTTGAACGGAGTGTACTCGGTAGTTGAATGAACAGTTGAATTCAATGAAAACTCGACAGTATCGATGTGCTTAGACCAGGAACCAGTAGTATTGTGGAGACGGTCATCAACCATAAGCTTTCTAGTCGCATTCTTGACTGCACGAATGATTCTTTCAGCTTGTCCGTTGGCTTGTTGATTGGATACGGCCGATGTGGAGTGGTGAATACCGTACGCTTTCGTCAATTGCTTGAATAACTTGGAGGTCAATTTAGAATCGTTATCAGAAACAATTTCAATAGGGATACCATGGAGTTTAAAGATCTCTTTATGAAACAGATCAATCACCTCTTTACTGGTATAGTCCGAACCTAAAGGAATCAGTCTGGTCATTTTAGATAAGGCATCGACAACGACCATTATAGCGTCAACCTTCCTACCCATGTACTCCTCGACTGGTAGATTTGGTATGAAGTCGATGTTAATACGTTGGAAGCATTTGACTGGAATGGGCAATGGAATCAGGTGACCAATTCTTTTTCGTGCATGGTCGCTGGCACGTCGACAGACGATACAGTCATCACAGTACTTCTTGGTGTCTGCCGCCATGTTCGGCCATACGTATAGTTCGGATATAGAATGGAGAGTTTTGGAGGCCGACCTATGACAACCGAATTCAGAATCGTGGGCTTGATATAGTAAATTATTGACTATTGACATGACTCTAGGCACTATAATCTTACCGTCGTGGGTGTATCGGAGACCGTTGATTGTCGTGTAATCAGTGATTCCGTTACTAAGATTGGAGTTGTCCTCTATGCGGTAACCGTCGATGATATCGTTGGCGATCGTTGGATGACTAAGTGATACGGATACATTGAATGTGTACCTGGACAAACCATCGGCAATCGTATTGTCCTTTCCTTTGATGAATTTGATCTTTGGTTGGTAAAGATTAATGTGTGCGATCCAGCGATTGATAGTTTGGTTGATACCGATCTTGTTGGCCTCGTTGATGTAGGTGATGTTCTTATGGTCAGTACGAATCTCGATATCTCTGCCGAAGATGTGATAGTAGTTGGCTTTCAACGCAGTAACGATGGCTAATAGTTCCTTTTCCAGTGTTGAATAACGTGTTTCCGAATCTTTCAATTTCCTGGAACCGTAGCAGATTACGTTCTCTTTACCGTCTACCAATTGAAACAATCGATATCCGGTACCGACATCGGAAGCGTCGCATTCAAATATAAAAGGCAGATCGTAATTTGGTGGGAACAACGATGGTTTCTCTTTAATTGCTGATTTGATAGTATCGAATGCAAGTTGGCAATCATCAGACCAGTGGAATGGAGCGAACTTTCTAAGTAGGAAAGTGAGTGGTGCTTGGACAGTGGCTAACCTCGGAATGAATCTATTGTAGTAGTTAACAAGACCGAGGAAACTACGTAGCTCGTCTTTGTTGTTCGGCTCTTTCCAAGCGATGATAGAATCGATCTTGTCCTGCAGTGGGTCTATTTTGCCATTACCAACCATGTGACCAAGGTAGTCGACAGATCGAACCAAGAATGTGCATTTTGATAAGTTGACATGTAAGTTATTCTTTCTTAGTATTGTGAATACATGCTTGATACCATCGATGTGTTCAGTAATAGAAGAATTATTGGTCATAATTAATAAATCGTCTAAGTATACTAATAATAATTTCTGAAATACTTCCAATTTAAATACAGAATCCATGAAAGACTGGAAGACTGCTGGTGCATTTGATAATCCGAATGGTATAACCGTGTATTTGAATGAACCAAATGGACAACGAAAAGTGGTCTTGTCAGCGTCTTGTAGGTTCATGCGAAGTTGGTGGTAACCATGTAGCAAGTCCAACTTGCTTAGCCAGTGAGCAGATTTGGTACGATCAAGCAGTTCGTTGATACGTGGAAGCGGATATGAGTTCTTGACGGTAGACTTATTGAGTTGGCGGTAGTCGACACACATACGCCAGTTACCAGTTTTCTTCTTAACGAACAATACTGGAGCGCCGTATTCAGCGTTAGATGGAACGATGAAACCTTTATGTAGCAAGTCCTTGATTTGGTTGTGTAGTTCCTCTAACAGTGATTGCGGAACAGGGAACATCCTCTGTTTCTGGACAGGTGCGTTTAAGTTGATCTTCATATCCACATCCTCACGGAATGGCGGTGGTGAAGTCATTGGAGATACCACATCTTGGAAATCACTTTTCAACATTTTAATGATGTCATCTCGAACACCATCAAGACCATCCTCCGAAACAGCGGTGACGTTCGTGGTAAAAGTAGTAGCTGTCGGCAGTGGAGTCTTCACGTCATCAGGGTCAATCCATACCAAGTAACTATCAGCAATATCAGCGGTATTAATATGCTCGATGCCAGAGTTAGTAGGATTACTTGGATTAAGAGTGGCCATGGTCATAGGAGAGTACCTAAATTTATTGAAATTCCCAAAATGGAAATTTTCAAAATCAGTTTTTAATTTTTCCTTGGTGACGTGGATTTGGTGACAAATTTTTGTAATTTCGTGCAAAATGTCACATTTTTGCGTTGATGCAAATAAACATTTCAAAGTAGATTTCCTTTTTCGTCCAGACACATGAAAATCGATGTTGTTACGAAGCGCGCTATGATTGGTGGCACCTCTTCTGAATGTTTTTACTAAATTATCAGAAATAGTGAGTGTATTATCGACAATTCTAAAATCTAGTTTGGCTAGTGAATCTACGCCGATGATACATACTTTAGGGTCCACATCCGCAATGATAAAATCCATTGGAATATGGACACGGTGACCTTTAACGGTGGTGAAACCGACAAGTAATGAGACCATACCATCTGAACGTGTGGGTACCATTGACACCACATATATTAATGCATGCAGGAGTGAGGGGTGTGGTCAACTTAAGATTATTCCAAACGGTTCTAGAAAGCAGATTAATCTCAGAACCAGTGTCAAGCTTAGCGTCTTTGGTGATTCCATTGACGAAAATAGGAACGTACGGTAGAGAAGACGTATCGACAGAGCCGACCATTTTATTTAAGTAAGGGTTTTTATCACCAGAACTGGGGTGATCTGAGAGTTTGGGTCTGTCAGAGCGACTATCTGAACGACGATCTGAACGTCTGAATCTATCACGTTTATCGCGGTGATATGGGCCACGCGGCTTGCGGCACTCAAAAGACTTGTGACCAGGGAGACCACAATTGAAACACTTAAAGCTAGGCTTTGAAACGTGATGTGTGGTTTGACCAACCGACTTGTTAGCAAAACCAGGGAAATGCTTGTCAATCCAACCACATGGATCAGCAACGTCAAGTTTCTCGAGATGGGATTGGTTCACGTTCTTAGCTGAATAATGGAATGCGAACAACTCCTCAGCTTTGCGAAGGCATTGTGAGAGATCGGTAAATTCACTCAAACGGGTACGGATCTCGCCCAGGTTGATAAATGCAGCTTTATACATGCGGACGTTGATGGCTTCACCCATATTCATAATTCTGGCAAGGCGGTTGAAAGACATGTTGAAGCTGGTGATTGACCATTTTGGATCGTATACTACTTGGTGTGAAAACTTGGCATACAGTGAGTCAGCATCAATCTTACAACCGAAAACTTTTACAAGAGCAGCGGACAACTCGGCGAAATCCTTGTAAGGAATTCTGTTGGCAAAGAAGAAGCTAAAGGCGTCTGGTGTCAGCCATACCTCTGTGAAGTTGAAACGGTGCTCCTCTGGAACCAGATTATAGATCGCATCTATCCATGAGTAGATGTCGTCACCTAATTTAAACTTCTGGATCGAGCCAAACATTACCTTATTCGAGTTCAGCCACGTGTTGAAACTTGACGAATTAGGGTCGGCCGCAAAAGTAGCAGTGGTCCAATCGTAAGCTTGCTTTATGGAGATGGAATACATGGATAACACTTTGACAAAGAAATCGCAAAAGCTCTTATGAGTAGATCTTAAAGGGTCATTCCTGCAAAGAAAATCGTTAACTATCATCATAGTACTAGCGTGATTGCGAGGCACTGTTCGTTTGGTTAAACCGGCAGGGGTGGTGGGCTTAGTAGGGGTCCGTTTAAAATATGGCGTAAAAGGAATTGATACTTCTGAGTCCACCATGTTGGAGACGTCGTTAAACCGTGATAATAACGACATCGTGTAATGATATAATAATGTTATAATAACAAATAGTTTATGTGTTTAAATATGGTTGTGAAATATATGAAATTAATAATGTTTATTGAGTTCTTGTTTGCGCTTAAATACATTGTGTTCATTGATCGGTTAGCAGTAGTCGGTTGACTGATATCTTGGAACTACGATTCCAACAGGAACAACTTCAGGGAGATTCAATACTTTTGGATCTAAAGGTTTGTAAATATATTGAAGTGGTTTCAATGGTAGATTCTTTACGGGAGGTAGGTCTGTCATGACTACGTCAGTATCTTTGGAGCTTTTACCGGCACGGGAT
This sequence comes from Heterostelium album PN500, assembly GCF_000004825.1. Taxonomy (NCBI): domain Eukaryota; phylum Evosea; class Eumycetozoa; order Acytosteliales; family Acytosteliaceae; genus Heterostelium; species Heterostelium album. The sequence goes on along the minus strand of NW_008805070.1, from coordinate 1,969,034 downwards.
GTAGATGGTTTTTTTGAGGTTGGAGCAGTCTTGGAACTAGGTAGACCAACTTTGGAGGATGATTTAGGGGGTCGACGTGGAGGCTTAGTAGTAGTAGTATTAGTAGTAGTAGTAGTAGTAGTAGTAGTAGATGAAGTAGGTAGATCAGTCATAACTGTATCGTTGGAGAGAGATTTGGAGAGTTGTTCAGCGGCACGATGTTTGGCATGTCGTTCATCGGCACGTTTTTTGGAGCGTCGTTTTCGTCGGGGCAAAGATGATTGTGTTGAAGTTGGAGCAGGGATTGAACTAGATTGATCATTCATAACTATATCATTGAGCGGAGTGATAGTTGAAACATTTGACAGCTTGGACTCTTCCGAAAGTAACGTGGTCTCAATTGCACGATACAAAAGTAGGTCGGCTTTTAAGAGTTGACTGTGTTTCTTCTTTTTATCAAATGAAGAATCAACCAATCGATAGGATTTATGAGCTTCAATTGCTGCAGAATATAAAGGACTTGGAATTGACTGGCGTTTTTCGATAAGAGCATGAAGATTCTTTGTAGTTTCTCCTAAGCGATCAATAATACCATCGATTTCGGTATTATTGGGGTTTACTTGAATCTCGGGTTTCCTAAATGATCCACTGCTATTTTTCGCATAAACAGTACCATGAGCTTCAAAAGATAAAAGTTGATTCTCTAAATTTTGATAAACAGGATCATCTGGTTCGTGCTTGCCAATTTCCAATATCAAATGGTCAATATGATTTTGAATATCTACCGACTCTTTATTCAATAGATCAATCTCTTTTGAATCTGTAACAAAATGAATTGGTCTATCAAATAGATATTTCCTTCTCTTTTCATAAATATCTATTGATAATATGTTACATTCAAAACCACCTAAAAATGAAAAATTTTGTTAATAATTGATGGCATAACGATTTATTATTTTATATTTTTTTATTACATACCATAAAGACTTGGGATTTTTGATTCCCATTCATCAACTTGTTTACCTCTCTTTTTTTTTTTAATACTTTTACGCCTGCCTGATTGCGAGTTGTAATAATGAGTGCCACTGATCATGTCAAGACTAAATTTCTTTTCCATTTGTGCCAATTGTTGTGGAGTATTGGGAATTAGTCCATTATCATCACTAAGACCACCAGGATAGAATAAATAAGTGTTGTGATTACGACCAGGATCAACCGCAATGATTGAAAGTTCTTTCCATTGGGGATCTTTCTTCACTTTATCATATAATTTGATTTCTTCTACAAGTTTTTAGAAAAGTGTGAATAAAAATTTTTAATGATTTTAACTTTTTTTAATTTAAATTAAAAAAAAAAACTTACTTGTAACAACTATTTCGTTTTTGGTTTTAGTAGTTGTTGGTTCGTTGGTTTCAGTTGTTGTATTGTTGGTTGTAGCTGTTGTTGTTTCGTTGGTTGTGGTTGTTGTTGTTGTTGTTATTGTAGAGGTTGCTGTTGGTTTGTTGGCTGTTGGTTTCTTTTTTTTCTTGGCATATACAATATAACAAGAATCACCATTTGATCTAATACCAACCATCTCATATGTTGTTAAATTGAATTTGGGGTTTACTATATCTGACACGTTGATCTTCTCATTATTTAACAATTTACCGAGAGCTGTCTTATTATAGTGGATAGAAAATTGATTAAAACTAAAAAAAACAATTAGTAAAGAATTTTAAATTTACTTATACCTTTTTATAAACATACCTATTTACTTGTGGGATAAGTAGAACGCTGATTGAACGTTTGATATGATAAAAAAAACTAATATCGATATTTTCTTTAATCGATAACTTGTTATTATTATTGGAAGAATTAGATGTTGTTGTTGTTGATGTGTCTGGTTGTTGTTGTTGTTGTTGTTGTTGTTTATTATACAAATGGTTGAGATGTCTTGACTTTCTTTTTTTCTTTTGTTTTGTTGTTTTCGTTTTTGGTGGTTTGCTGTCAATATACTCTTTAATTTTAAAGAGATAAGGACGATTAGGAAAACATGGTTCATTATTATTATTAGAGGAAGAGGAGTTTGAAGATTGTTGATTATTAAAAATATCATTTTGAATAATAGAATAATAATTATTATTGTTATTATTATTGTTATTGTTATTGTTATTGTTATCGATATTGCTATTGCTATTGCTATCGATATCGATATCGATATCGATATTGCTATTATTATCGATACTGCTATTGCCATTGTTATTGCTATTGCTATTGCTATCGATACTGCTATTGCTATCGATATCGATATCGATATTGCTATTGCTATTGCTATTGTTATCGAGATTGCTATTGTTGTTGTGGTGATTGTTCTTGTTATTTTGAACTCTAATATCATTTGCAAAATAATAGAATGCTGAGATAAATTCCTTAGAGTAAAAACAAGGATGACGTGTTAAATGAACTGTTATAGTTTTTGTTACCGACTTATCTAATATCTTTAATTTCAATGAGAATGAAGATTGAAATGATTGTTTTGAAACTACTACTACAACACCATCTTTGATGAGAGTATGAAGCAATTGTAAATTTACAGATCCACATAACAAAGATAATCCGGGGCCATCGGATAGAATTGATTGAAGACTATCGAGCATTATCAGTTTGTGTTCCTTTGGGAATTCACTCATGTTGTTAGCTACGAATGGGTGTAAATCTAACCAATTTGTATTTCTAATTCCATTAAACATTGATAATGTTTGAATTCTATTGGCGGTAGCACACTGTTTTCTATCCTTATTGAGTGACATGTCATTTGGATCCAGAGGGTGATGAGTGATAATAGAAGACGTGGGTGAAGAGACTTGAGGGGTCATTGAGAAGGTATTCAATGGTGAACCAACAAACCTTGGATACTTCTCAGTATCAATAACATAGTTAGGGTCGGTGTAGGTTTTTGATATTGGTGATGCAGTGGAAGTTTGAATATTTCTAAATTGATCGACTACCGAATAAAATTGATTATTTTCAGTAGATTCCTCATTTGTTGTTTCTGTTGTAGAGTTTGTTGTTGTTTCTGTTGTAGGGTTTGTTGTTGATGTTGATGATTGATCTAAAATTACAGAAGTTTGAGAGTTTGAACTGGTTGATTTTGATTTTGATTTTGATTTTGATTTGGATTTTGATTTTGATTTCGATTTTGAATTTGGATTAGGATTTGATATCTTGGAATCCTCCTTAAGGGTACCGGTAGACTTTTGATCTTGACCATATTGATTGATTAATGATTTCAGTCTAGATTTGAGATCATTGATGGCTTTGGAAGGTGATGAGATAGGCCTAGGCAAAGAAGAATTTAAATGATGTAAAAACTCTGAGATTAATCCAATTAGTTGATGTATTAGATCTATTACATTTGATGATAAATTGAGATCTGATCTCTCTACAGTTTCAGAAAAAAACTTTACAATTCTAATAATTGATTTAGTTATTTTTTTCTTTTTCGCTGGTTTTACTTCTATTGATTTCGAATCCTTTCTTCTGTATTCCTTGAAATAATATGAAGAGCAACTCGCACAATAATAATGATTTCCATGTTTACGCATATAGTCTTTGAAAATGTTATCTGGTAAACCAACATTCTTGTGATTATCGTTCTTACATAAAAGATATTCACCCACTGTGTGTGGAGTTTCTTCTTGCATTTTTAATCTTTCCACAAATTCGACCAAGTCGGTAAATTGCTTAACATTTGAATAATCCATATAGGTTTCCCCAAGTATAGATTGTGCAATCTTGACAATAGAAGCTTCATTGAATGTAACTTCTATAGGATTCATTTTGGGATGTAATTTTGGAAAATCAAATCCCCAATTCGATAATCTGATGAAAACATCGCTCGGATCATCTAGTCCTATAAAAAAAGAAATTAATAAAAATTCAACTTAATATTTATTAAAAAAATATTACCATTAAAAAATTTAATAAAAAATATATGTAAAGAGAGTGCGTCAGTAAGATCGGCCTCTACTGCTTTGAGAGGATTCAGGTATTTCAGAGTATATTTTATCTTGTTGAATAGACCACCAAGTCCCAATCTATAGTACTTGTATCCATTGAAATCTTTCGAACCAAGTTCTTTAATATTTTGGTGATCATAATGTGTAAAATAAAATAATTTTTTTAATTCTATTTAAATTTTTAGAAAAGAAAATTAATATTAATAAATTAAAATTAAATACTCTTAATTTTTATATACTTAAAACTTACCTTTAAATTTAAAGTCACTAAAATCAATAGAAACTTTGCCATTTTTGTGATTGGCTAAAAGTGTGATCAACCGTTCCTCTAGTTTGATTGTTGTATCGATTTTATATTTATCTACTAGATTCTTTACTTGGTGGTCCGATAAGATGGGAAACTATTTAAAAAAATTAGGAATTTTGATTAAAACTAAAAAAAATTGTAAATTAAAAAAAAATTGATACTTACAAGATTGTTGTTTATTATAAAATCTAAAAAATGAATCTTTGAGTCAATACTATCATTGATCTCAAGATTTATTAAATTCTTTTGAATAGAAGTGTTAATAACTTTCGTAAGGTTTCTTAAATGAGACTGGAGCTGGGTGTAGAGAAAATTATACAAGTTTGTTGCCACTTGTTTAGGTACTTCATCAAAATATTTCGATTTTATATCGAATTCATCTTTGAAAGATAAAAATAATTCTAAAATCTTTTTTCTATTACAAATAAATATAAATAAACAGAGAATTATTTTTTAAATAAAACAAACTTTTTATACATACTTTGTATCTTCTTCAGAAATTATATTAGTTATCTCATGAATATTTATAGGTTGAAATTGAAGCAATTTCCAAACTTCTCCCATATGATTGGATTCTAGAACTTCGCTACCGATTATTCGCCTATAAATATACGCTATTATATTATATGAGATAGTGAGGTGGGTAGTTGTTTTTTCTAAATTTGTCAAAACATCTTCATTTTTAACAATAATATTATTAACAATTTGAAAATTTTTGGTGAAATTATCTTGATTATTAATTATAAATTTATGAAGAAAATCATTAATTTGTACTAAAGATCTTCTTTGATCTTCTGATAGATTAGAAGAAATAGTTGTAAAGAATTCATCCTTTAGGACATCTTTGACCTTAAAAGGACCTATAGTAATGTGTGACATAGATAAATAATTAAAGAATAGATAAATATTAAACAATATATAAAAAGATAAATAATAGATAAATAGATAAAGAATATAAAGAATAGAGAAAGAATAAAAAAAAAAGAATAGATAAATATAAATAGATAAAGAATAGATAAATATAAATAGATAAATAAGAATAGATAAATATTAAACAATATATAAAAAGATAAATAATAGATAAATAGATAAAGAATATAAAGAATAGAGAAAGAATAAAAAAAAAGAATAGATATAATATTTTAAAAATATAAGAAATAATAACTATTATATAAATTTGAAGATTATATTTGTTGATAAATTTGAAGATTGTATTTGTTGTTAAATTTGAAGGTTGTAAAGTAAAAAAATTAAAATGAAAAAATTTGGTTTTGATCAAAACAAAAAAGCATAGTTTAGTTGTAATGAGGCAAATTCTCTCCTTATTAAAAAGAAAGGTTGAAAACTTAGTTTCAAAAGTTTTTTAAAAAGAATTGAGGATCAAGAAAAAAAAAAGAATCTTTTCTAATATCTATGATCATACCAATATATTAGCAAACATTCTAAATCGGGACATTTTTATATTTCTTCCAAACTTTGTGTTATGGATCATATGAAAACTAAGTTTTTCAAAAAAAATGTTGATTTGAAAATAATATTTTTTTTTAATTATTTTTTGGTTTGGTTTTTTTTTGCAATCAAAACAAAAGAAAACAGACATCTTAATCCATTCTTTTAAAAAATAGTTATAATTTAATTATTATTTGAATATTTATCACCAAGATATTAATATACGAGATGTAGTAAATTAGTAAATAAAGGTTAAATACTGGACAATGACGGATTAGCATGCATTTCAATAACAGAAACAATTACAAAGTTCGAGTTCAATAACAGAATTAGTTCTATTGCTCAACTAAAAAGTAAAATAAACATATAAACAAGCACATGTAATCATAGATTGGCTAAAAAGGATAGTGGATGTAATATTTATAAAGGTATAGATTTATTTTAATCTTTGTTTAATTTCATAAAAGATACCGTAATGTCTAATTGGAAATTGAGAATGTCGTTGGTGTCTTTGAATGTAACTTTGCAACCCAATGGTACTTCCATTTCATCGACTTTAAACGAAACATATTTTTGTTTGTTTATCAAATCAAAGATGTCGTTTAAAAGTGAAAAAATAAAATAAAATAAAACTTTAATAAACTGACTGGTTAAATTCTTTATTTATAGGTATTAGATTTGTTAAAGAAAGATTGTTGTTGTATACAAAAAAGACCATCATCATTCAGAGAATTCTATAGGAGAAGAGCAGCTGAGAAACGTGAACCTTTTTAATTATTGTCAAGATATGGTGAAAACCAATGGTTTTATTTTAGCTAACTAATAATGCTTAGAGCAATTCAACATTGTTTCGATTGTCAAAGAAAATATATCGAGGAAATATAATGTTCAATCAATTCATGAACGCGAATTATGACCCTCGTAACCTCTTTGGTATTATTCTACATACAGGTAGACTGTTGGTCATGTGGTTATTTAAAAAACAAAACACAATATATGTATTTAAAATTTAATAATAAAGAAAAAATAAAACAATCTATAGATTTAATCATTAACAGAAATATTGTTAAAGAGGTGCATCAAACTAATACTTATTATCATGTGGCTGTGCTTTTTTGTGTTTTGCTTTTTTTTAAAAAAAAAGGAAAAAATTTAGGTTGTGATTGATTCTTTTTAATTATTTATATTTGATATTTGATTCGTTATTTTAATCAAGTTTTATTTTAAAATGGCAAGCAGATTAACTACACAAAATAAGAGTAATAATAGTCGATCATTGGCTCCCTCTTTCAATAATTATACACAAGGAGTGTTGAATTCAATAAAATCAGTTAGTGATCCAAACACTAAACCAGTCAAGAGTAATCGTTATAAGGACTATAGTAAATTATCAGAGAGGTCTGGTAATAAAAGTAAAGTTTTAAATTTAATAACAACTTCAGTTAATGTAATAGCATCACCAAAAAAACATAACAAAGTAACGATTGATCAACAGACACATTTAATGAAAGATTGGTTAACAAAGAATACCACTGGAAAGCAGGTACACTATTGACAACTATACATATCATAAACTGTTGTTTTGAATGATTATTGTTAATACTTTTAACTATAAATATATTCAGGTTCTTGAAGAATTAAAGAAAGATGGTAGTATTACTACATCAGAAGAATTCAGAAAGGGATATACAGATAATTTTGTATGCCTACGACAAATTATTCTGGTATTACCGAATGTAAAAGATGAAGACTCCCATCTGGCTGTCACTCAATAATGTCTAGTATACATTATTCAATTAATGTTTTACTAACTTATTTGATACAGACCAATCCGGCATTATAGGGTAGGCACACTATAAAACTATATATTTTAAAATGCACCACTTTAGAATATATAAAGGGCCGACTAGTCAATATTTCTAACTAAGGTGGTCAAGTTATTATATCGACTCAGCTACAATCTTTGAAAATAAAATGTATGTAATTGAAAATCAAATTGGATAAACATTCTTACTCATTAACTTTTTTGTTTTAAATAGAAAAATATTGTTGAGTAACAACAATAAAGGTGCATCGAACGAGCCACCCGGTTATCATGTATATTTTCTCCATTTTGATATGATAGTCGTGAATAATAATAGAATGGATTACCAGGGGCACACTCAGTGCAGGTAGTGGGTAAATAATCAAGTATATTCAAGATAACTAATTCAAATTTATTTTTTTTTTCTCCAAAAAAGTATAGGTTATTTTTTCCTTTAATTTGTTTATATATGGTATGTATCATTCTATAAATAAATAGATATAGGTAATACAATATAAGTACTGTATTAGTCCAGTGCACATTGTGCTGTCAACGCGTTACATATTTATATTCTTACACTATATTTCTATTTATTTGCACTGCAGTGAATTAGCACCTAATTCACTTTCATTCTTCCTTTCATCCATATTCTTTCTTTCTTTCTTTCTTTCTTTCTTTCTTTCTTTCTTTCTTTCTTTCTTTCAATCTTTCATCCACCTATTCTTTCATTCTTCCTTTCATACATTTATTTATTCATCCAATAATTTATTTATTTCTCTATATATCTATTATATGTATTATATTTATTTATTTATATTTATCTTTATATCTATCTTAATATTTATATTTATTTTCAGTGTTATATTTATTTATATTTTTTATATTTATTTAAATATTATATTTATTTATATTTATATATTTATATTCATATATATTATATTTATTCATTTATTCATTTATTAACTCACTTTCTTGTCAATCTACTATCATACAAAGTTGCTTTTTCGTATCGCTAACATTATACAATTGAATTTTATATGGTTATTGTTGATTTGATTGTGTTTGATTCAAATAAAAACCAAAAATTTAATATTTAGTGTTGATTGGCAAAGTGAAAGATACCAGCTTTATCCACTATTCAAGGAATCGATAGAAATTAAAGCTCACATATCGTGTGTTGAACCATTTCTATTTGATGTATGTGCTTTATTTAATCAGTAGGGTCCATTGTTAAATATCTATTTCGCTAGTTGCCAATCATTGATTTTCTCATATAAATTTCCCATATTACAATAAACATTTTTTGAACACCAATTTTTGATTGAAGATCTTTGAGAATTTGATTTAATCTTTCATAACATTGATAAATATGTCTGTCCCTGTATTCTTTGATCTCTCGGGTTCGTTGTAGCTTGCTCCGAACTCCGATGCAGATTGGAAAACTCATTTTACCCATCGAAAAACAGAGGCCAAACTCTTTCAAAATTTTTTTAAAGAATAAAACAAACTTTATATTCTAAATCTACTATAAAAATACTTTCTATTTATCTAATTTTTATTAAAATCTAACAAGGTTTGATATTTTATTTTATTTTTTTAATATTAATCTCTAATGCAAAAACTTAAAAAAAAAATTGTGAAAAACAAACACAATCGCTATCATTGAAAAAAATTTAACATTTGTAAAAAAAAAAAGTTAATATCGATAGTAATTTGGTTTTAAATATTAATCAATTATTTATTATCTATCTTTCTTTTACTACTTTGATTTGATATATTTGTTGTAGTTTTTGGCCAACTATAAACCAGAGGTTTGCTATCTTTATCTTTTTCTTTATGATGTTTTTTTTCTTTGTAGTTGGTTGATTCTGAGTGTGTTGATGATGATGATGATGATGATGATGATGATGATGATGATGATGATGATGATGATGATGATGATGATGATGATGATGATGATGATGATGATGATGATGATGATGATGATGAAAATAATGATTCATTATTTGCTACCTCATGAATTGCTTCGACAGTCGACCTAACTCTGAACTGATTAACCATTGCTCTTGTTTGAATATTTACAAAATGATCAGACTCTAATTCATTGTTTACTATGTGCTGCTTGTGAGCTTCCAAGTGCAAAATGTAATTGTTCATTGATTCTATTGAATGTGGATTGATAGGCACAACCGGAGAATAAATCATTGCTTCATTCAACTGTATGCAATCTCGACACATTCTGCACTCTAAAAACGGTAGAACATCGATGTTAAAATCGGTATGGTCGAGAGAAGAAATATCTGTGCCTGTTGGAGTGTTGTTTTCAGTGTTGTTAACACATTTGGCATCATATGCATAATCATATTGATTTACATTATATATATCGTTAGGTAACTCTGAAATCAGAATATGTTTTGGTGGAACTAAAAAACAAAAAGATTAAAACAAAAGTTGGTCAAAATTTAAATAGTCTTTTATAGTAAATAATAATAGATATATACCTGCATTCGACATGTTTATTTCAATCGCTTGAAAATGTTTCTTTGTTTGTTTTGCAACATCGACTTCATTAAATTCAATGTCTGCCAGTCTAGTTCGTTTAAAGTTAATTGGTTTTGATTCTACAGTTGTAGAGTGTGGTATCTTTTTGATATTGTTTTCTCCAAAAAAATGAGACAGCGTATATCTTTGGTATTGGTTAATATATGACTCTCTTGCTTTCTGTTATGTTATATTAAGATAACAATATTAGTAACTTTAGACCGGTGATTATAATAAATTTTGTTTTCATATAAATACAATTTCTTGAAATAATCTTGTTACTCTAGGTTTATGTTCTTCATCAACCAAATCATCAACATAATTTAAAATATAGGTTCTGTTTCTATCGATATCACCATCTTTATAATGAGGTATATTATTCTTTAACTAAAAGTAAACATAACAAAAGCACCTCTTGTTAGTAAAGTAGTTAATGATATATATATATATTTTTTTTTTTTAAAATTTACATGATTTGTAAGTCCTTCATAAAGTGATGCGGATGATTTCTTTTCTTGTCCTTTGAATTTCATAAAGTAGTCTGTTGTATGCATCACCTGTAGGAATAGTAATTGAAAGCCTTCGTATATACTATGATATGCAGGGTGTGGAGTACCCAATTTCAACCATTGCTTGTGTGGTTTCACGAGATGCACAAAGTAACACCATGATTTCTTGTTGCTCAAGTCATACTGTAAACTAACTTCATAGTATACACTCTTGATCAACTGTTTATTGTTTGGATGTCCATCTCGTTTGATATAACCAATGATATGGTAGGTATAGTTTGTGTCTTCTTCATCCAACGCCACATAGTTGAACTCTGTAATCTTTACTTGCTTTGTAGATTTCGTTTCGTAACGAATGATTTCGTAATTATCGATCACTATTTCCGTGTCACTGATATTACTTGACTCTTTATATGGTAATGCCATTTCAAATCTAGTACCAACAAGATCTTCATCTGGTTGAAATGATGATTGTTCTATATTTGATTCTGCAGAGTTCACTGTTGTCGTAGTTGTAACATTATTATTAAGTTCATCTTTACTACTACTACTGGTTGTACTATTATCGGAACTACTAATACTTTCTTCACTACTAACACTCATACTAAAATTATTACTACTATCCAATGCTATTATTATTACTTGAAAAACTATTCATGTTTAATCAACACTCAATAATAAATAAATTTATTTTAGATTTGTCATTTTTTTTAAAAAAAAAAAAGCACAGATTTTCATTTTATTTCATTATCTTTTTCTAAAAACTATTGATTGTGTCAAGGTTATTAAAAGATTCCTGGGTGTAGATTCAGGGAATTCTAACAAGATATTTATAGCTTTGTTACAAAACAGAATAGCAAGAGCTCTTGTTAATTCTAAAGCTTTACTTTTATAGACTAGATCAGTAGCTAATTCAACATCACCATTCTCTGAGAATTTTCGATTGATGAGCACCTCCAACACTGGGAATTCGTGTGTAGCAAACAGAACAGGTGCTGTAGCGATTCCCAAACGTAGATCCGCTAATGATGGTTTACCAAGTGATGAAGATGATATAGTAAAATCTAATAGATCATCAATTATCTTTTAAAAACGAGATTAGATTATATAAATATTAAATATATAGAGCTTTTTAATAGTTACTTGAAATGCAATACCAATATAGGTACCAAATTGAAAACATAATTCAACAGTTTTTTCATCTATTTTTATAGAAGAACCAATATCATCATCATCATCATGAATACCAAGAAGAGCAACAGATTTACAACAATTAGAAAACATTGACGAAGTTTTTAAATATGATTTTTGTAGATATTTCTCAAAAGAAAGTCCATTACCCTGCAGCTGTAGGAGTTCACCATCAACCAAATCACCCAGTACATTACTCATTGATTTAGCAACACGAACATTTCTTATTGAACCTAATATAACCATTGATCTTTTTTTTTTTTTTTATTAAATTAATAAACTTATCAATTCAAAAACTTTAACTTTTTTTATAATAATTACTTGGATAATATAAAATCACCACCAGTAATAGCCATTCGATTGGAATACAACGTGTTTACAGTCTTTTCATCTCTTCTTGTATCAGAACCATCTATAACATCATCATGAATTAAACTAGCAGTATGGAACATCTCTGCAACCATTGCCAACTTTAAGAAACTATTACTTTTGGTCTTTTCATTTTCAAGTATTTTGGATAAAAGAAATATAACTGTTGGTCTTGTTTTTTTTCCCTTTAATAAAAACAAATAAAATTAATAATTTAAGTATGATAATTTATTTTTTTCAAAATATTTTACCTTTAAATTAAATAATAAACAAGAAATTTTATTTAAAAGAGAGTCATTTTCTTGATTTTTCGATAGTTCATTTAAAATTGAATTTGTAAGAAGCAACAAATCCTTTTCTATAAATTGATAAACATTTTCTATATTAAATTCATTTGGGATAGGATTTAAAACAGTAGAATTTATGTCTAAATTTTCAATTTCTGGAATATGGAAATAATTAATATAATTTGTCATTGTTTTTTGAAAGAAATTATGGTTTAATAATAAAGATTGTTGACTTTTCTAAACTTATAATTTAAAAAATCTGAATTTATATTTAAAAAAAATCTTTTAAATTATTTATATTTTTAATACAGATAAAACATCCAATCTAAATCTCTTTAAAATTAAATATTTTTATAACAAGTTAAAAATAATCTCCCACAACCCAAATTTTTTTTTAAAAGATTACTATTATTATTTATTTGTGTAGGTTTTATAACCAAGTGGAATGAAAAGACATTGGTCGTAACCATTTATATATTTATATACATTAAATCATTTGTTTTTCAAAACATTTTATTTTGTTGTTCCAATAATTTTTTAATCATCCTCTTTCGAACCTTCTCTCAATGCTCTTAATCTAACTCCATTTGTGTTTGGATCTGCTCTCGAACCGATATCGTCTTTTTTTAAATAGTAATAGAAATAGATTAATGTCGAGTCAAACTGAAACAAATAATATTGATAGATAGTTACCTAAAACAAAACTTTCATATTCATCCTCCGATGAATTAATACTTGTATTGTTGTTGCTGTTGATGCTGCTTTGGTGTGTATTTACTCTTCTTAATTCATGTCTATCCAATCTGCCTTCTTCCTCTTCTTCATCGTCGATATCATGAGTTCTTACCGCTCTAAAATGTATGAATATAATTAATATTTGCATTCGACATGAATGATTTAACAAAATAATAATAATAATAATAATAATAACAACGATACAAACTGATAGTTATTCTCCTCTTTTTTCATAAAATAATCAGATAGTTCTTTAAACTTTGTTTTTGCAGCTGTTTTATATTGAAATGAATTAATATATTTTTAATATTCGAATCAATCGAGATATATTATAAAAGCTATTATATATTTACCTTCACCCAATTGATTTATCTTTTCTTTAATTTCCTTTAAATTCAAATCCTCTTCCAACATTGAGAGTACACTTCCACCATCCTCCTCATTCTGATGAGTGGTATCACTATTTGTCGTTGGTAGTGAACCAGCCATATCTCTTTGAACAGGTCTCAAACCTTGTTGCTGTTGTTGTTGTCTTTGTCTCTGTTGTTGTAACTGTCTCTGATTGAATAAATGTGCTAACTGTTCATCATTTCTAACTTCATTAACAAACATTTCATTTTGTAACATTCTTGCCAGCATTTCATCTTGGTGCATCTGTGCTATATTCTATTGAAAGCGTTAAAACATCAAACATAATGATGATGATGATATACGATGATTATTGAACATACATGGTCAGAGTCGGTATTTTCATTTATAGGTACTTCACCACTCATTTCCAAGAGTGCATCTATAGTCTTTTCCATATGACCTTTATTTTGTTGAAGAACTGCGCCTATCAGCTCTCTATCAAAACTTGAAAACATTGCCTGCAATGAGTTCAGTGCTTCTTCATAAGGTACGCTCATTCTCTCTCTCTAAATATATATTGATAACAGTATATACTCTGTTAACTTTTAATTATTTTAATGAGAATAATATTGACTACTTTTTCAAAAAAATAAATAATATTTTTTGCAATTACTGGTTTATGTGTTTTTTTTTTATTTATTTTTATTTTATTTTATTTTTTAAAATTCTCAAAAGTTTATGAATTGTTGGGCGATGTGATATACATGTTTATTCATACAACCAAATAAATATTCATATAATTAATTTTGATCTGTTGTAGTTGAATTACCTTTATTATTATTATTATGTAACCTAACTTGACCTATTTGAATGTTCACACAGTGTATAACATAATAGTCAAGTATTTTTCAACCCAGTCTAATTTTTAAAAACCTTTTTATTCTTTTTGACTTGATAGAACTTTTACTATCTTGTTATAGAGTACATGGTTAATTATAACCTGAAAAATATCTTTTTAATTAAAAAGAATCTGAAAAGTGTTGCAAAAATTTCTTTTTCATTTTTTAAAAAAATTTTCATCTTTTAATATTATTTTTTATATTGCAATACATAGAACATTAAAACAGTTAATCTTTTGATTATAAAACTTTTACAAAGTTTATTTTTAAATGGTTATTAATTTTTATACAGGACACAATGAAATCCTTAATCATAAATGGTTTACTTGGTAGTTCTTTGTCACAGATATTTTTTGATGTATGTGTACTCTATCTTGGATATGGATATCCTTCACCGAATGAAACAGCAGAACAGGTAAAACGACGTGGTAAAAACAGATTTCTAACGGGCATAGCAATACCACTGGTCAATCTGATAGGCTTCACGATTGCTCGCTACTGGACTCGCTATCTGCTTTCACTAAACTCATGGATCTCCACGATCATTGTGACAATCCATTCTTTTACGATGTTCAGTTGCTGGATGGGATATATATTTAATTTCGGTGCTATCATCAGGTACCTCAACACAAAACGTTCTCGTTTCAACAGCGGCATTCTAGATGAACTCTCAGAGAATACCAACGTCGCCGTACTGGACTTTTCCAGATTTAAATTTGTAAAGTTTGGCTTTTTCTTAGCACTACCATTTTATTTAATAACACTACTATCAAAACTGTATACTCTATATCTTCAGTGGTATCATCATCCTATCACAAAACTCAATCATTAATAGTTATCTTTTAATACCTTTCAAAAAATAATAAACAAAACAACAATACATAAAAGATAAATAAACAAATAATAATAATAATAATAATAATAAATAATGTATTCGAATACATTGTAACATATAATATCATAACTTTACTTTGTTTGCAATAACAATTGCGCCAAAAAAAACAAAAAAAAAAAAAAATTAATAAAACTTATTTATTTTTAAATTAAAGTACTCATTTATTATTAATCTATTAAATGAATTTAATTAAATCTAAACAATCTATTAAACATAGTTCATCTAGTTTCAAATGTATATCTAATACACATAGATCAGAGAGAGATCAATTCTTGATTACCTCTTCAAAATCAATTTTTATATTTGTATGTTTAGATTTTATATATATGATAAAGGCTATACTAATATCGACGATTTGAAATAGAGTCCTTTGAATGGATCGAATCTTCAGCAGTATTCAACAGCAGAGATTACAAAGGAAATAGATTTTCAACTCGATAGTGCAATCACATATCAGAGTCAATCAAAGATGTCAGTTGATCCTTATTTCAAAGAGGCTAGATTCTCACCTCATCTGAATAGCATGAATGTCTCTTTGATAGCTGCATCTACAAACAACCTCAATCTTCATATATTCTTACAACCACCTCTATCATCACCTACATTTCAACCAAATTGGGTCAATCAACAATCGATTCAATTAAAGATATATAATCATTTGAAATCAACAGAGTTTGACAATGATGATGATGATGATTGTGATGAATATCAATATAAAGAGTAACTATAATAGCAATTCATTTATGTAGTTTACGAACGTAATAATATTAATATTCTTCTTCTTTTTCTTCTTTATTAAACAGACAATCATTTGTTATAAGAGAATCTGAAATAAAGGAATACCAACATCGTCAAAGAGATTTACTAGATATTCTTTGTCTTGATTGGTCACCTAGATTTAAACTAGTTACAAACAAAAATAATAATAAAAATAATAATGATAATGATAATGATAATATAGAACAAACACAAAAATCAAATGTAACATTGTTGGCACTTGGTGGAAAGAGAATCTTGACATTGTGGAAAATGAATTTGGAAGCTCACTATTCTGAACCACTTGAAAATACGATTGAACATTTCGCAACACATAAACTAGGAAAAGGATGGTGTCAACATTTGCGGTGGAAACCTACACTGTCTGCAGGTGCTCTTCCCATAATCGCTACTGCCACAAGTCGAGGAGAGGTGACACTATACAACATTGATCACGACACAACGATGACACCAATCGCAACAGTCTGTGAAGCTGACGACTCACCCGTTACTCTTCTAGAGTGGTCACCACCAAATGTATGTTTTTTATATTAATCCAAATGGAATTTAAACTACTACTACTACTAACGTTATCATCATTACCAATAGGAATCAGGAGAATCACTACTTATCATTGGAAAAGGAATAGCATTACAAATCTATAACCCAATTAAACGTTCATTGACAAACTATTTGATAAACAACACTGACAATGTTTCTAGTGTTATATTTGCAAATGCCAATCAATTTTACTGTAGTTCATTGGACGCTACCATCCAAAGATACACGGTCAGCGATAGATTTTGGAAGACAATGGATACAACCAAAGATATTACCATCGAAACAATTAACCTACCTCTCGAAGCCAATGATAGAGCACCCGACAATTATTATTTTTGTTTGCCTTCTCCAAACAATTTGTTTTTGATTGTTGGTGAAAAGTAAGTCTTACAAATCTATTAATATACTAAAGAAATACGATCATACTAATTCTATCATTCTTTTAAAGTGCTCAAGGTATACAAAAAATGTATAGTGTTAGAAGAGACTTTGTAAATGTCAATATCTATTATAATTCAGATTTTGAAAACTATCAACTTGGATTAATTCATAGTAAGTAGTCTATTAACTGATGATCATATTTTTATTTTTTGTTCAATTAGTTTATTAATGTATTAAATTATAGAATACAATACAAATAAGAATCAATTATATAGAATATGGGATACTCTAGCATATCAGCGATACCTAACAGAAGATCAACTAGTAGAGATTATAGATACAACTATTGCAGAGCTCGATAGATTACAAAACAAAAAGAACAATCAACTTGCTGATTATTATCATTTTTATAAACTATTTATTTATACCTATCATATAATGAAAGTATGTTATTAAAAGTATATGTTTTAAGAGTAAATCAATAACTAATTTATTATAACTCAATTATTAGGAACAATGTCCAAACAAAATAATAGAACAATGGAATATTCTTTGTAAATTGTTTATTTCAAAAGTAGAAATGATTTATATTGTGAATGTATTATCAACATTTCTAACAAATATGGATCATTCAAGTATGTTTTAACAAAAAAAAAAAACAAGAAATATTATAAACATTTACTAATATAAATTTATATTTAATTTATTAGTGATATCAAAAGATGAAGAAATATCATTATTACTGATGTGTGATTGGTTACTTGAAATCAACTCTGACAATGTTATTAGTGACAAAGAGAAACAAATAAGTATTGCCAAGCAAGTCTATAAGAAACTAGAACAATCAGTACCCGATCCAAAGCGTTTACCTCCTCGTGAGAAATGTATCTTTTGCCAGCACAATGTTCCCAACAAACCATTGCTCTCGACAGTAGAGTGTGTCAATGGATGTCCTCTGGCTCGCTGTCAACGAACCAAACTCCTACTAAATACTCACCAGTTGTTTCACTGCCAAATGTGTCGTGTGAAATCACTTATCTTCCACAAAGAAGCATATCTCTTTGACAAAGAAGCGCAAGATGATAAGAGTTCCACATTCAAACAATTCAAAGCAATCGAGGCATCACCCGATATCAAAGGTAAAGCTTCATCCTGCTTATACTGTGGTTGTACATATACAAGAAGATATCCATTCGAATGAAATTAACTAAATCAATTACCAATAAAAAGATAAATGTACAACTATTTACAACTATTTTTATTTATTTATATTTGATTTTTATATAATTGGTGTTTTAAAAAGTATATCCGTCGGATTTGAATATTAAAAGTAAACCATGGTTTGTGTTAATATAAGTATATAATATATATTATATATAACAATATAAAAGTGAATTAATTAGTTTGTCCCGTTTGTAGTTTGTTGTATGCTATTATTATTATTATTAATATTTTGTGAATTTATATTATTTAATTGTGCTTCTTTGTTTGTTGTGGTTGTCGGTGAGTTGTTATTGCTATTACTATTGCTATTATTATTGTTATTGTTGTTGTTTATATTCTGTTTGTTTGTTGGTTGTTGATGTAAGAATAAAGTTGTTTTCTCTTCATCTAGTTGTGGTTCTCTCAAGAGAGAGTATTCTTGACTTAGTTTTAGTTCACCACCTACTTGCTCATCGAATTGATATTGTAGGTACAATCCGTCACCCATCAATACCAAAGCGGTCTTGTTATCCTGACTGAGTGCGCAGATGCTTGGAATGCCAGCCTGTATCTTGATGTGTGCGAAATCTCTCGATGGTTCCCACACCTGACTAATGACACCTGGCAAATAACTGCTCATGGCACCCAGCGAACTGGTATTGGCATTTGCTGAAAAATCAATCTTAAATATATGAATGGTTCCATTGTCACTGCACACACAGAGATACTTGGAGTCATTGCTAAACGTTATAGAATGAATGATCGCTGGATAGGTACCACGACGGAATGAAATCGATTTATTTGCGTTTGGTAATAAATATACTCTAATAACTGTACCCTATAATAATAATAATAATTTGAATCAATGTATCAAATATTGAAATCAATCAATCAGTTAATACATAAGATACAAATCAGCAGTTATTAATATTTATATTACCTTTTCAGATGCAGTTGCTAACATTGTACCATTTTGATTTAGAACCAATTGGGATATTGGTCCCTTGTGTGCTTGAATGAGGTTGACTGTTTCCAAAGTTAGAACGTCCATAACTAAAATATTTCCTTTGTTTTGAGATGCAGGATAAACCATAAAGTTTGTTGTTTGAGGTGATAATGCACATAAACCTTTTGGATTGGGATCGACATCTCTTGTTTCCAATAACTTCATATTATTAATATCATAAATATGTATTTTTGTTTCCATAACTACAATTAATCTAATAATAAACAACATTGATTATTAGTAAATAATGTAATAACAACAACAACTACTACAACTACTACTACTACTACTACTACTACTAATCAAATGATATCTATCATACCTTTTTCTATTTAATTTTACAGCCAAGATTGCAGTAACGAAATTCAAATCACAAATAGTCAGATTTGTCTTTATATTATTGATTAATAGTCTACGTTGTGAAGATCCACCTTCACCTGAACCAACAATTGCAACCAAACTTGTAGAGAATAACATTTCAATCAGACCAACACCTCCATTTGCTATTTATTATTTATTTGTTTATAATAAATAAGTTAACTCATCATCATTGATAATAATGATTGCTAAAACAAATAAGTAACATACATTGACTATAACATAGTTGATATGGCTCTGAATTGAATATTTTAAAACCTTCTGGTGTTCCTACTGATATGCAAGTAAAGTCTTGATTAAAGTTTGCAAACAGCACACCACTTTTACCATACTTTCCACCTGCAAGCATCTTTTTACTATAAACCTATTTACAATAATAAAATAATAATATATATATATATAGTTCAACTACTACAAAAAATAATATATATTTTTTGGTTCAAATAATTCTTTGTAATTGAAAAAAAAAAAATTAAAAAAAAAAAATTAAAAAATTAAAATTAAAAAAAAATCATTCATATTGAATCCATCTTTACTTTTTATTTGTTCCAATTTTGTAAAATAATAATAATATATATATATATGTATAATGTTTGGTAATAAAAATAAATCTAAAAAGAATGAAGCTGGTATGTTGTTACGAAAAATAAAGTAGTTTTTTTTTTATTAATCTTAATTATTTTGCTATGACGATTAATTAATTAATTATAGATCCATTCTCAAAGATCGAAGCAGATTTGAATAGTGGAATCACAGATGCTTTGCAAGAGGTCGATATGGGTCAGATCGATAAGATGATGAAGAATGATATCAAAGACGATGATATTCAACTTACTGATGCGGATATGGACGATCCAGAGTTGCTTGCTCAGTTGACTACCATTGAGAGTGGTTCAAAACTCGAGAAACCAAAGCCACCACCTAAGCCAGTGGCTTCAACCACCACCACCACTGCGACAATCCAACAAACTACTACAACAAAGTCTGTAGTACCACCGAAAAAGAAGCAACTCACTGAAGAGGAACAAGAGGAATTGATGTTAAAGAGAGAGTTGGGTGAAGTAGATGACGACGACGACGATAACCAAGATGATTCCAATGATTTCCAAGCACTCATACCTGTACTAGAGAACCGTCTAAGCATCTATAAACAGAATGCTCTCCAATCTAAAAGAGCGGATGATATTGAAAGTGCAAAGCTATTTGTCAGTGGATATAAAAAGATCGAAGCTGCTCTAAGTGAACTTAATAATGGTATTCCAATTGGTATGTTAAATGTATAACTTTAAATTTACTGTAATTTGTAGTTAATCTTTATATTATATAACTACTTAGATGTTAGATCATTACCACCCGAAGTTAAATTACTAGCACCATCAGCTGCTGCTGCTGCACCATCAAAACCTGTTGCAACATCACCAACAAATACATCACCAACAAGCAGACCACTACCAGTACAGCAACAACCAAAACTACAACCCAAAGTCGAAATAATGTCAAAGGAAAAGATCGAGTTGGAGGAACGTAATCAAACCTGGGAGTTGTTCGAAGAAGAATTTCAAAAGAAACTATTATTTTTACAATCGGAAGCATTGGTATGTTAGTAGTAGTATACAACTGATTTATTATAAATTGGAAACTAACTTATTCTTACAACATTTCTTTAGAAATATAGAGAAATAGATAAACATAAAGCTATTATATTTTTAAAAGAGAGTAAAGGTATTCATGCTATTATCGATCAAATAGTGATTAACAAGAATCAAGGTCTATCACCACCACCATTCCACTTTGAGAACAAAGAGATTCAAAATGAAGTGATCAATCAGGATATCAAGGAGAATGAAATGGTAATAACCATTGGAAAGTATGAATTCCCAAAGAGCTTTGGAAATATCGACAGCTATGCCCAAATGGACTTCCCATATCCTTCGACCGATGAACCTACCAAGCTGACCACAGGATCATCAAACAGTGTCACCTCCAAGGACTATGCCTTCAAGACAACGATCACCATGGAAAAGAAAAAGACATTCCTAAGAGTTGCCGAGAAGAAAAAGGTTCAACTTAGCATTGTATCATCGAAAATGTTCTTTATGAAGAGTGTCGTCGGTAAATGTGAGATTAAGCTTGCACCGCTGATGACACAATGTCAAATCATTGAAAAGGCACCGATCATGAAGGAGGGCACCAAGAAAGAGTTGGGTGGATACGTTGAGATTTCAATTAGACTAAGAACTCCATTGGATAGCAAGCAAATCCAAAAGAAGATTGAAAGAGTATTGGTTTTGGATGGTCCACTAGGAGAAACTAATACCACCACAACCACTACCACGACTACTGCCAGCACCACAACAACCACTTTCGTCGCTCCAACTCTGATTACCTCTACTCCATCAACACCTTCCTCAACATCTGTACCATCTACACCGCCACCACCAACTAATACATCACCAGAGATCACTAAACCAACTACACCATCAAAACCAGAAACCTCAACACCTCCACCAACCCAGGTTGCTAAACCAGCACCAGTACCAACACAAAAACCACCAGCTAGCACACCACCAACACCTGTACAGAATGAAGAGGAAGAAGAAGATGATCCAGAAAGTTTGGATAGAATTGTATCAAACGATGTAATGGAAGCTTTGTTGGAATCAATTAACAAACAATTAATGGCAGGATCTGCACAACCAGAATTATTAGATAGAAAACAGGTATGTAATTTGTTTAATAATATAATTATTATTTAAAAAAAAATTTTGTTTAATAATTAACAAACATTATCATTTTTTTTTTTTTTTTTTTTAAACTACAACTACTACCAGGCAATTGAATTAAAGTTGATGATATTAGAAACTCAAGTATCGTCAGGTATGTTGACTATCGAAAACTATGTAAAACAATTGGAAGAAGCCATTCTCAAAGATAAAATATTGGCAAAGAAACTGGTTGGTGAAGGAAAGAAAGAAAAGGCAATGCTAGTAATGCAAAGAGTGAAAACAATGACAAAGGAATTAGAGTCTGCAACAGCAGCAGAGGAATAATTTTTAATTTTTTTAAAAATAATAAAAACATGATAAAAATAACATCAAAATCTCCTTTTATCTTCACTTGTTTTTTTTTCTTTTTTGTTTTGTGATCAAAGTTGTTTTAAAAGGTTTTAATTTTTTTTTATCTAAGCAGTGACAAGTGTTACATCACAATATCAATCTATAAAGAGCTTTATGATAAGACAAATAGATTTAAGTATTGTGGCGACGTTATCGTTAAGTTTATAAGAAATGATTGATTATTGCCATAGATTTTAAATCTTAGTAATTTGGAGAGTCTGGTGAAACCTAGTATTGGGAAGCTAAACTAACTCACGCTTGCCAAATTGGCATTGAAATTATTTATTAAGGTATCTAATTAGATATAAGAAAGAGATCTAGTTGGTGAGAATATTGTGTGTTTGTTCTGATTATATGATAGGTTTTTAATTTTGTTAGTTTAATTCAATTAAACTATTATCTTTAAAGGAAAGGTTGATTTAACTAGCACACCCCTCCAAACAATTTCCTTTTTAAAGATAAAATCATTTGTGGTCACCTGTTTATTGTTGTTGTAGTTCTGAGGGGATTGTCAGTGAAGTACAAATCATGAAGGGGTACCCTAGAGCATAAGTCCAAAAAAAGAACTATCACATTTTAGGATTACTAAACTCAGTAATCAATCAATCAACCACACCGAATTCAATAAATTTATTCACTGTGTTCTTTAATTTGGAGGGGTGTGGATGTCAAAAATAGTCACAATTGATGTTTCTATTTTTGGCAAAATTGATTTGGTGTTGGGTCAAGTGGTGACTTTAATTAGCATTTTTGTTTGGTTTTTTTGTTTGTACAATTTTTTTATTGTTCATATTTTTTTTGCTCAATAAAAAAATAGAACATAAGGTTTATTTTACTTGTTTTTGTTTTGATTTGATGGTCGTTAGTATCAACTTCAATCAATCAACCACCAATATCAAAGCTGATTACGTTCGTATTGTTGATTTTTTTTTTCTTCTTCTTAATCAGACTTCTTTAGCACTACTCTTGTATGGGCGTTTTATCTTGAGCACAGAATAAAAATGATACTATTTGTTGGTATTTTTAGAGAACCGAAGACCATGTGTTTAATTCGCAAAAAGTGTCTACTGGAGATGATGTAGACAAAATTGTCATCGATGCTCTGATGCTGATAATAATAACAAGCATCATCG
This sequence comes from Heterostelium album PN500, assembly GCF_000004825.1. NCBI lineage: Eukaryota > Evosea > Eumycetozoa > Acytosteliales > Acytosteliaceae > Heterostelium > Heterostelium album. The sequence continues at coordinate 1,945,183 of NW_008805070.1, read as the reverse complement.
TGTATTAAATCGTTTTAACATTACCATTATTATGGATGATTGGATTTTGGTCTTTTTGTTACTCTTACCAACATTGCTCTTCTCTGTATGAGAAGTTGAGAGAGATGCAGTGGTGTACCTATTAATGAACCAAGTCTACCCCCACCTATCACTCCTCCTCAGTGTTTGTTTGGTCACAAAACTTAGAAAATTCTTTCCCGACAATCATAGTTGTGCTCTACTCACTCTCTCTAACACTATCTTCACCACCAACAACAACAGAATAATCTACAACTAAAACTAGATAGTCTATATCGACCTTCTATTTATTTGCTACTACTCACTATTTTTTTTTCTTCTCAAATTCCAATCTACAAAAACAATAGTACTACCTCTATCTATATTACTACTTATACACCTCTCTCCAACAATAGAGTGGTAAAACAGTTTCTATTTTAATAATTTCAGTTTCAACAAATAATTTATTTATAAATATAATTTGAATTTCAAGATCAACCAGAACTTTTTTTTGTTATAACAAACTATTACTACTACTACATTAACAACAGTTTGAGTTTTCTATATTTTTAAAACTAAAACTCTTTTAATAGCATACATTCACCGATATATATATATTTTCTTTCAAAGCTTTGTCATCATCATCATTTCATCACAAGATCCTACACCCACACCACCAATCATCTAATTATAATTACATTACTACCAACCACTTTCAGTAACATTACAATTTGCATTGATTCACACCAAGAATCTTGCTTGTTTTAAAAATTTAACAACAATACAATTTTATTTGTACTACTACTTATTGTAACAATTTTTCAACCGTATTAACTCTTTACGGACTTGCTAAATAAATCTCTTTTAAATCTATCAATTCTTTGATTACTTTTATCATACATCATCTTCATCTTCATCATCATCGTCAAATCTCACTTACTATAGCACTTTTTCATATAACCGGATTTCCTTATAATAAAGTCCTGAAACCACTTCGATCGAACCACCTTTAACGTATCTAAAACAAAAGGTATATAAATACATCAATTTGTATTGCAATCAAAATATGTATTGTATTATTATTAACATTGTATTATATAACTATAAAAAAAAGATTTAGAAATTTAATCAAAAAATAAAAAAAAACTGAAGTTTAATTACAACAGATTCTGTAAGGATAATGTTTTGATTTAAAAAATACCATCATAATAATTAATATTTTATTTTTAATAGAATTAATTGATTAAAAAAATAATAATAATAAAAAAATGTCACAACCTTATACAAATTATAAGCATCACATTGGTAGTAATCTACCACCAAACTACTCTGTACCAATCCATCCATATATGGTTCAACAACCAATAATGATGGATCATCCATCATTGGTATATAGACCATATTTTTTTCAAAGTCTACCAACTCAACAACAATATTTAATTCCATCACCAAGAAATGTACCACAAAATGAAGAATTATCCTTATATAATTCTCCTGTCTACCCCTGCAGATCGCCAGTTTTTAACTCTGTCTCCGGAATTCCATCACCAAGTCACTCTGGTTCAAACTCTCCAATTTCCAACGGTTCAAGATCACCCTGTCTCAGTTCACCAAGAAATGATTTGTCCAACATCTCAGAAGATGATGAGGATATGCCATGCTCTCAGTGTTCTCTCAAGAGTTGTGTCCTGTGCAACCGCGGTCGTCCAACCATGTTGATGAAAGTGCCAACCTGGGCCTCTATCATGAAAGTAGTTCTCTACACCCTACACATTGAATTTCCAGACAAACAATTCTTTAGTCTCAAGGGTGATGTCTATGGATTCATGGAATCACATTGGAGGCGCCTTTGTGTTGACAAGAAAAAGTCAGACAACTGGAGAAAGCAAGTTCAAGATATGCTCAGTCACTCAAAGAATATTTTTGAGTCTGGCTATGAAGTTATTGGACAAAATGGATATTGGCGTTTAAAGAATGTCCAAGATCCATGGGTAATCCAGACGGCATCCAATAACACACCAAGAGGATCATCGGATCAAAACAACAAGAAACGTCAAATTGAATCGCCAACCGATTTCGATGACGAAGATACCAGCTCAGTCTCGAGTCAATCCAATTCCGATGATCTCCCAACACCTCGCAAAGGTAGACGTACCAGTGCCAACAACAGTCCAAGAAACAGAAAGAGATCTCCGGAATCACCGACTCAACAAGAAACGATTGCTCTAAGAGATGAACTCTTTGTTGTCGTCAATCAGATCAACGATATGAGAATGAACATATCGAACTCCTCCCACCTCAATCGAGAGCAAAGAAACAGAAAACTCAAAGAACTCGAAGAAAATATGGAAACACTAAACAAAATCGAATCGAAATTGGAAATCATTGAAATGCAAGATCAAGACTTGATATCGAAACCATCACACTCTAACAAACTAAACAACAACAACAACAACAACGGTAACATTACGTACATCGATGATCAATGTCTTAATATCTACAAATCTTTGATGGAAGAGAAACCTGAATTTGAAAACAACCAGCAACCAAACATCTCCAATCCAACAGTACCCGTTAACCCAAACACCAACAACTCACTCTTAAATTGGAGAGACTCTTTGTTTCTAGACTTTACCAAGAGACTTCCAAATATTAACAACAACACTACTACTCATCAATATCCTGTTTTATTTAACAACAATAAGAAAACAGTATCAACTTAATTAATTTTTAGTATCATTACATTTTTGTATCACTACTTGGTTTTATTATTATTATAATAATTATTTAATCGATTCTTAAATAAAAAAAAATAAAACCAACTATTTATTTAAAATGAATATTTGCTTCATGGAAACAATTTAATAACCTAAATATATTAAATTATTAGAAAAAAAAAAAAATGTTGTTAATAAATTAAAATAATAATATAATAAAAATAAATAGTTTACCTTAAAAATTCATTAATATCCATCTTTGCAGAACGAAAATCTGAAAAGTTATTTTTCTCTAAAACTTGAATGACTTTGTCTTTCATTGATTCCTCGGTACCATCGGTATCCATTTTACCTTCTAATGCGCAATATGTTTTGTAGTTTTGATTCAACATTTCGATAACAGAGTTTACTTTAAAGATTGCTGGTAGTGTTTTGTTCTTTCTTGAGAAACACAATTTGATGAGACCGTCCCACTCGATAAAGTTGATGGGTGGTGGTGGGTTGAATGGTTGAATCTTTACGACGGCAGACTCTACCTTTGGTGGTGGAAGGAAATTGTTCTTTCCTACCTTCATCAAGTGTGTCACCTTTGAGAGCAACTGTGTATTCACAGAGAGACGACAATACAGTGAATCACCTGGTGAAGCAGCCAGACGCAGAGCAAACTCCTTCTGAAACATAAGCACTGCTGTTCTAAATACTGGTCGATGTGCCAACAACTTGAAAGTCAATGGCGATGAAATCTGATATGGTACATTTGCTACGCAAACATCGAAATATGGAAGATCTACTTTAAGGAAATCACCTAATATAATCTCTAAATGTGATGCATATGGTCTATATTCATCGTAGTTGTTTTACTAAACTTAGTGATTTAATTTTGATTTTCAATTTGTTTATTCTTTACTTACGTTGTTGCAACTCTCTTTTGTAATTCAGCCGCCATACGAGGATCAACCTCAACAGCAATCACCTTTTTACAACTCTCCAATAGTTTCATTGTAAGATTACCAGTACCTGGACCAATTTCAAGTACTGTGTCTGTAGATTTAAGTTGTGATTTATCTACGATTGCATCTATAATTAATGGATTCTTTAACAAATGTTGACCGAATGTTTTATCTATAAAATACATATACATCATTAGATACATCTATACTTTTAAAACAATAAATTTACATACTCATTTGAAATTCATGATGTCTAACAACTTTTTGTTTATCATCGGCACCCTTTTCAGCACCTTTATCCTTTACACCTATTTTAACTGGTTTTACCATTGTTAACTATATAACTTTTTAAAAAAAAAAAACAAAATAATTTCTCTTTTTGAAACAAACAAATTTAATTTAAAAATAGGTAAGCGAAACAGTCGTCAATCAAAAAAAAATAAATTTAAAATAAAATTAATTTAAAATTACGAATTATTTTTTTTTTTTGGAATTTTTTTATTTTATTTATTTTTAAAAAAAGTTTTTTGATTGTTATAAAAAAAAAAGATATTGTGATTACAAACATCTTTGGAATGTCCAGGGTTATTCTATTCTCTTGAGGAACATCGATTCAGAGGGTGGTGAAAATGATTGATTGGTATGATGAGAGCATTTTTTTATAACCGAGTATAAAATACATTATTATTATTAAATGAATATAATAATTTAGTGTTACTCTCACTTGGTATAATTGATACCATGTGATGCTCGCAAGGTGTTGGTTGTGGATGTTTTATATAAATATATATATGTGTGTGTAAGGATGGGGAAAAAAATAAAATAATAATATAATATAAAATATAATTATATTGAAATGAAAAAAAAATGGTAATAAATAAAATTATAAACTAAACTTATTAGGTGGAGAACGGGTGGCAGGTATCAATATTTAAATAATACATTGCTTAATTAATATATATAGTAAAAACAATGATCATTGTGAAAATCGATACAAAGAGGAGGGGAAAAAGTTAAATAAATATATATAGGCATATAAAAATAATAAACTGATAAGTTAGTTTGCGAATCTAAGAGATTCAAAAGATGAACCACTGCTATTTGTTGGTGCGTTGTTGTTGGTATTGTTGGTGTTGTTGTTGTTGTTGTTGTTGGTATTGTTAGTGTTGTCAAATGGAAAAGTATATGGTTTGAATGAGTTGTTTGTTGGAATGTGTGCTGATGAAGAGTTTAATTTGATTTGTGAGAGTGATGGCAAGGTTGAGCTTGTTGGTTGGAAAGCAATGGGTGAAAGCAATGGTGTGTTGTTACCAGAGGTTGGCGAAGATGGACGTGATGTCTTCTTGCGTTTGTTTGTTGGTGACGGTACCAATGCAGGTGTTGTCGATGAGGTTGGCGATGACTGTGTGGTAGTTGTAGAGGTGGTGCTGCCAGCCAAAGATGTCAAAGAATTTGATGATAACGATGGTTTGATTGTTTTGATGGATGATGATGAGGATGAGAGTGAAGATGAAGATGAGGTTGATGGTGGAATTGGTTGGCCCAAACTAAAGTGAGACATCATTGAAGACGCCTTGACCATATTTGGATTTGGATTGGTCGCCAACATCAATGGTGAAATCGATGGCACAATATTATCACCGAGACCGTTCATTCCCATGGAAATGGGTGAACTATTATTGGAAAGACTGTTCATTCCGTTAAGTGATGAACTTAGGCTATTTAAGAGATTGGAGCCACTGGACTCATCGATGGTCAACGAGGTATCGTCGTCCATGTCTTCCTCATCGATGGCTTCATCATCGAGGACATCGTCATCACCGTCACCCTTGGTGAATACACCACGCTTGACTTTGGCACGTTTATTTTGGAACCAGATTTGGACTCTACGACTGGACATTCCCAATTGGTTGGCCAAACGAATACGGATCTGTTGAGATGGCATTTTATCGGTTTCAAAAATTTGCTCGAGAATTGCAAGTTGCTCTGGTGAAGTTCTTTGACGTTTCTTTTTGTAGGCGGATGTCGATTGTAATGATTGAGACAATGGGTTGATCACTGGCGGAATTCCAGAACCACTGGTACGTAAATCACTAATTGAATTATTTAAACTGACAGACTGACGGGAATCCTCACCAATTACATTTGAAGTCGACTCGAATGGCACTACATTGGAGCTATCAGTGAGTTTCAAATTCATAATGGGTACTGATGAGGCTGATGATGATACATCGAAATTTGATGATGATGGTACACTTGGAATTCCAACAGAGGAAATATTTAATAAAATATTGGCAACTAAACCAATTTCTCTATAATAATATTATTTATTAATTATCAATATTAATATTTTTGCAATCAAAAAAAAAATTTAAAAAAAAAATAGATTTTTTTTAATATAAAAAATTTCGCATTCGTTTTTTAATATGAAAAAAAAAACGATAAACGAAATTTTGTGTAATAAATTGATCGAATATTGAATAACTAAATGAGGTTTTAAAAAATACTAACCTTTCATCATCACAACCCGGTGTAACTAATGTATTATCTTTTTCATCTACGGACAAACTATCAGAATCACTTGAAATTGGTGAAACTGGACCACTTCCACTGTGGATGATTGTATCTATACTGTTTGCTGAGGATGTTGCTGTGTCAATTGGTTTTAAAGATGACATTGATTGTAATTGTTGTTGCTGTTGAGCTCTTTGCTTATATTGTTGGAAATTAGCAAAGATTTGATTTTGTTCTTGGATAATTTCCATTGTTGTTTAAATACTTTGTTGGTATAATATCTTTTTTTTTTTTTTTTTTTTTAAATATATATGAATTAAATAATATTTTTTTTGGAATACACAAATTAAATTTAGTTGGAAATATTTAAAATCGTGTTGTTGGTGTATTTGAAAAAAATAATGATATATATTTATTTTTAAACTCTAAATGTTGTTACAATCTAAAATATTTAGAGGTGATTCAAAAAAAATAAATTAAATTAAAATATTAAATGTTGTGAAATGATGTTAATTATTAAATGGAAAATTTAATTTATATTGATGGTAGTACAAAATAAATATATAATGATATATAATTACTATTACTAAAATAATTAACAAAAAAGCAATCAAACAATATTATATTATGAAATTAATATTAAAATTAATATTAAAAACTATTTTGTTTTGATTTTATTATTACGATTCTCTTCGACATTTTTATTAAATTAAAAAAAAAAACTAAAAAACTTTTTTTTTAAAAAAAAAATGGTCGATTATTGAGCTATGTGAAAAAGTATTGTCTAATTTCGCATTATTGTGTGTGGGAGGTGGACCTGCTTTCTCATTTCAGTAGTAGTTGATATAACACACACAATACATTAAATTTTTAATCAATTTTAATATAATAATAAAATCGTCTGTTGCTCTTCTCTCAGCAAAATCAAACAAAAATATTTAATTAAATTGCCATTTGGAGGTCAACTAAGAACAAGATATCATGGGTAACCACAACAATGTTTTGTCATCATATTAAAACAAAATCAATCATCACTGTCCATTTTTCGTTTTATATTTTTGTAAAAATTTGCTTTTTTGCCATGGTTCAAAGACTTTGGGTGCAGATCTGTATTACTCTTCTTTGTTGGTGCATCAAAGTGTGTGTTTTGGTCTAACTTTCAGTAGTCTTTTTTATTTTTCAAAAATCTCAATCTAACTGACTTTTTTGCAAAAAAAGGAGGGAATTTTTGGGGCTAACCTATGGGAATAACAGTAAAACTGAACCAAGAGTCGTTTTACGGTAAAAAAAAATATTTTGTGGTGGAGTGTGGTTGAGAAAATAAAAAAAAAAAGGGTGATTGAATTCGAGATACAATAGCTGGACCTAATAGATGAACAACCATGAAATTGTTGCAAAAATTAATATAATTAAAATTTTGTTTTTAATTTAGATATTATTGTTCATTAATGAAAATGTAATTTATTATTGGGGAGCCATTTCTGATTGTTTTAAAAAAAAAACAAAAAATTGTACACAAGGTGTTCCTTTTGATACCCATTGCCAAAATTTTTTCATTTTTATTTGATATTTCATTTTTTTTTTTTTTTTTGATAGGACCATCAACTTATTATTAGATGTGTGATTTTTGTTCGTTCAACATGTTTGACCAAAAAGATTTTCGAAATTTAATCAGATGTGTTAAAAGAGTTGGATTTAATCATTTTAATATCAATATAACATTGTTTTGTTTTGATTGGCATAAGCATGGGTTCAAGGTTGGGTTTCCACTAACCGACAATGCAGTGACCCAATAAAAAGAAATAAATATCTAATACTACAAATAATAATAAATTCTTAATTAAAATTTTAATTTAAAAAGTTGTTGGATATTTTTCAAAAATAATCTACAGTTAAATGATTTATTACAATCTTTTTAATCAGATACCTGTGTAAAAAGACTAACTAACTGTTGTTTTTTTTTGTTTCATTAGCCAAAGTTAACAAAAAAAATAAAAATAAAATAAAAAATCATAGATAAAAAAACAAATAGTACAACTTAATAGTGATGATAGATTAATTATCTTAATGTTAATATGTGTTATCATTAAAAAAAATTAAACAAATAAACAAAAATTTTTGTGAGTTTTTTTTGGCTCATTTTTGTGAATTTTTTTTTTGTTTTTGATATTTTATACAATGATTAGAATAGTTGGTGTTGGATGTCAAACAAATAAGTTGATTTCAACTTTGAATCGATCAACAACCACATTTAATTTATATAAAAGATATAGTACCAACAATGTAAATAGTATTGTATGTATAAAAGTTAAATTTTATTAATTTATGATTTTTTTTTTATATTAATATTGAAATTATATTGAAAAACAAAACTAAAGGATTGGAATAAGAGATGGTCAGTAGTAGAGTTATTAGAGAGTAAACAAAAGTCACATAGTATTCCTGTAGAGAAGCTGCGACATTTAGCATCTCTTTCAATGCTCGAGATCAAAGAGGAAGATGTAGATAGATACTGCCAGCAATTAGGTGGTGTATTACAAGCTGTCGATGCTATGCAACAGGTAGATACAAACAACGTCTTGCCGTTACGTACACTACTCGAGGACCAGTCACTGCTACTAAGAAAAGAGACAACTGTCACTCCTGCAGAGCAGCAATCAACAACAACAACAATATCATCGCAAAACCAAAAACAACAAATTAACAACATACTCCAACATTCATCACATACACTTTCAAATTTTTATAAAGTACCTCACAGAGGACAAACTTCATCATCTGAATCGAAATCAAATAAAAAAGTCATCTCCGATCAAGATGAAATCGAAGAGGAATAAAAATAATTATAAAAATAAATAAACTGCAAACTAACTACTATAATTACTATCTAAATAGTAATAGAGAACCAATATAAACCTTTTTTTATTTTTTATTTTTTATTTTTTTATCCTTTTTAAGAAGAATTTCATTCATCTTGTTTGAACGTTTACCATTAAACTCGATTAATTTATTATTTATTTTCAAAAAATTTGTTTTTTTTTTTTTTTTTTTTCACCACTTTTAATAATAAAAAACCAGTACCTTTATACCACTTTACACGATAAACATTCATATCATTATTAAAGATTTTAAATCAACAATTGTGTAGACTATATTTAGATTGATATAGCTAATTAATATATTTGAAAATATTTATATTCGATAGATAGATAACTTTAGAGTATTTATAATTAGTAGAGTAGTAGTAGTAGTTGGTAGATAGTCATTTGCAGTTCATATATAAACTATTTATGTAATTACTAATAGTAGTAGAAGTAGCAGTAGTAGAAAAGATCACCAACTCTTTATAGAAATCACAGCTTTACATAAATAACTTCTTATAGTATAGATATCGGTTAATGCGATTCAGACTTATAGAATATTAAGATCGGCATCACATACCAAATAATAAGATAATCAAACATATCAATTTAGTATTATAATTAGAGATATTACCATTCAATAATAGTAATTCTATGGGAAATCCATCAGATCCCGATTCACAAATAGGTATGAATATTATGATATCAATCAATAATAAAATAATCATATATATATATATATATATATACACATCACATCGTAGATAGATAAATTAAAAATAGTTATAGGTAGACTCAATAAGGTTATAATCATTGACACTTCATAATATTTTTTAAACAAAATTAAACGTATAAAAATCATCATACAAATAATATTCTTATAAGAATATTTATTATATCTATATATATTCAATATATAATATACTTTTTTATCTCAAAAACTATATTTATCACCTTACACACCATAATTATTCAAGAATCACACAAAATAATATTTCATCTTGTCAATGACAACAAACAGTTATGAAGTTCTGAAATTTATTCAAATTTTCATTTGTGCAAGCGTTAAAAAAATTCAAAAAAATTTTTTTGCGACACTCACAAATTGTTAAAAAAAAAAAGGATTCTAAATTAATTTGTGTGATCATCTGATTGTTTTTTGGTGGTTTAGGAAACAGTTGTTTGTTTGATGTGGTTTGCAGGTCAAGTTTTTGATTTGAAATTTTTTTTGTTTTTTTTTTTTTTTTTTTGACTTTACAATCTTTTTTTTTATTTTTACCTTAAATATAAGGTGAATTAATTAACAGACACAAAAAAAAAAAAAAAAACAACAACTCTTTATTTGTGTAAAGTGGTAATCAAATCAATCAATTAATTAATCAATCAATCAAATCAACATACTCCAATTTTATTTATTTATTTTTAAAATATCAATATTGATATAAAGACAGTAGTAGATTTGCAGTAATTGTATAATTTACACATATAAAAAATAATAATCTCTATCTAATGATTAATAATAATGATCATATGATCTAATAGTTGTTGTTGTTAACATTATTTTCTTATTTATTTATTTTTAAAAACTACAGAGACTAGTAAAGAAACAACAACAGAGTCATCTCATACAGGAGTAAATCAAGATACAGTCAATACATCTACTAAACCAATGGAGATCGATTCAAATCCGCCCGATGTGGTCATTAAAGATCCAGCGGTTTTAAATGGAAATGAAGTTACACCAGCAACAACAACAACAACAACAGAGAATAATAATAACAATGACAATAGTAACAATAAGAAGGTAGATGCTTCTGAGAATAATGAAAAGGCAGACACAACAACAACAACAACGACAACAACGACAACCACCAAACCAGATGAGGAGATGACCGACACCGATACCAATACAATAAAGGTGGATGCAACTACAACACAAGATATAGTAGATAAAGATAAAGAAATAGAGAAAGACAACAACAGTAACTCAACAGTGCCTATCGAGAAGGAGAGCACCAACGACAAACCAGAGGAATCTCCTGAGAAAGAAAAAGAAAAAGAAAAGGAGAAGAAAGAAGATACACATCCCACCAAAGAGGATGCTGCAGAGTCGAGCGATAAAGTTAAAGAGAAGGAGGAAAAGAATGATAAAGATAACAAAGAGAGTAATGATAAAGAGGTCAAAGATAATGAGATTTCAGTTGTCGATGAAAAATCAAATGAAATTGACAAGAAAGAAATAAACGATAAGGAGGAGAAAGAGAAAGAGAAAGAGAAAGAAAAAGAGAAAGAGAAAGAGAATGATGATAATGATAAAGAAATGACTATTGTAGAAGAGAAAGAGGATATTGTTACCGAGGAAATAGTCAATAATAATAAAAATAATGATAGCAATAGTAGTAGTAAACAGAATAATAGTAATAATAATAATAATCATCATGCAAATGGTAGTAGTGAAGAGAAGAAAGTAGAAACAAATAAATCAACTTCCACTACTGCTGCCGCTGCTGTGGTGGACACCATTGATAATAACAATAACAGTAACAACAATCAGACGGATGACGATGAAGGTAGTAATAAAGAGGAGGAGATCGATCAAAGTATAATGGATGAGGAAGTATCGAAAACCAAGAGAGAGGCAGCCGATCAACCGCCACCAGACGAAGATATGGACCAAGGTGATTACGAAGATGACGTATTGGATAAGGAGAAGAAAGGCGATGGCTTAATAACAAAGTCAAGTTACTCATCCAATAAGGAGGCCGATCAAGAGACCAAGAAGAGAATGGAGTGTCTGGGCAACCTCGAGCGTATAGAAAAAGAGTTTTCAGATCTAAAAGAGAAGTTCTGCACAGATAAATTAAATCAAATCAAAAAGGAGATGGAGGAGATCAAAGTTGGTAAGTAAATCATTCATATCAATCCGGATATTAAGGGTAGTTGTTTACTAATCATATTCATTTTATACCTATACATATATATATATATATATATATCAATAGGTGATCATACCACATTTCAAGATAAACTAAGAGAGTTGGATTTGAAAAAAGAAAAGAAGATGCAGATTGCAGAGGCATGGAAGAATTACCAACTACAGAATATTATGAATATGTTTGACGCAGAGAAACAACAATTTGAAAATGAATATGAAGTAAGTTATTATTATTATTGATATTGTTATTGTTAATTAAATTAACTCTAATCAACTTTTAATATATTAAAAATGATCATTCAATAGGAAGAGACATCTCTACTGAGAGAGAGAATGGTTAATTTGCTTGTTGACAAGCAAAAGAGAATATATGAGGAAAAAGAAAATTTAAGATTGATCGATGGTGAATCAAGAGTATCCACAAGAACAAGAAGAAGGCAACCACAGCAACAACCACAACAACCTAAAGCACCAAAGAAACCAACTCGTAAGTTTAAAACTATATATATATATACTTTTTTTTTTTTTTAAAGATATTAACAATATTATTTTAATTATTTTTTTTTAATAATAGCACCATCAATTGTTTATGCATTGAAAGAAAATGAAATTAATGATGACTTTAACTCCATAGCTAAATATAAACGACCTTCATAATGATCTGTGAATATCTGATATTCAATTATATTAAAAGGAATCAATCAAATACACAGACTTCATACATTCCTCTAAACCATCAAACCTATCACAACATCACTCTACATTTCCTACCCAACTACAACATTGTTAAAAATCGATTTGTTATTGTTATACATTCATATTCAATCCAACTCTATCAACCATCAGCTACTCCTAACAGCCTTTATTTGATAAAATAGTAAAAACTGTTAAACAAAAGTAAAAAGATAATAGAATTTATTATTATTTATAAATCAATTCACATATATATAATAGTATATCTGTACATATAAAGCCAAAATTATCAACATCATCAGAAATCATCATCAGTAATCATTATACCCTACACAAAACCAAAATAACAAATAATTTAAAAGGATGTCAGTCTTTGATCAACAGTCACTCCTCCAAATACACACACACAATAAATCAAACATAAAAATAAAAAAAAATGAATAATTTAAATACAAATTAAAAAAAAAAATGTTAAACTATAACCCCCTATATACACACACAACCCACTCACTTTTTGATTTGTCTGATTGTTTAACTTCTTTTTTTTTTTTTTTTTTATGTTTATATAAAATACAAAAAAAACGATCCACTAATATACATATCTAAAGTATCTTTATTCTATGATTCTATATATCATTTCAATCAAATGGTTTAAATTATTTAAATTAAATAAATTGTAGATTAAGATTTAATACTTTCATAATGTTGATTGACTGGTTTTCGTATTATTATCATTTTTTATTTGTTTGTACATTTTTTAAAAACAATATTTATTAATTAATATCTAAAATAGAAAAAAACATAGAGAATGAGAATTTATCTATATTCAACATTTGTATTATTTACATTTTTATTTATTAATATTATATCTGGATCGGAATTATGTGGTCCTCGAAGTTGTTTTGGTCAATTGTTTTGTGTTTCCGATTACACTTCTGCAATGTGTAGACCATTAGGTAGGATTTTTATATATAAAATATCTATGTTATGATAATATTAATATTTAAAAAAATTAATAAATAAAGATCAAGCAAAAAGTTTAGTAGAGTTTAATTTAACAACTGATGGTGTTTGGTCAGATTCAGCACAATTTAAAGGATCAATTAAGAATATTTGTGGAATTAAAATAAGAAAGATCACTTTCAATGCAGTTGGATTCGAATTATTGAAACCTTCTTCAATTTGGAATGCAAGATATAATGAAGAAATCAATGAATTGGGTGCTCCTGATTTCCAAGATGGTATAAGACCTGGAGATATTTATACATTTGGGTAAGTTTATATATATTTACTTAATTGACTTCTTTAATTAATTTTTCTTTTTTTTCTTTCAATAAAGTTTTATTTCATCTAAATTAGAAAAACCACCTTTATCAATTAAGAGCATTAGATTTTAAATTGGTTCAAAAAGATATCTTAAATTATACCCAAAAAAATATTTTTTATTACTTAATAAATGTAAATCTATTTTAAAATCTATCTATTAAAATTTTATGTTGATTCGAAAGTCATTTGTATAGCTATTGAAATGGTTCCACAAAAAACAGAAATTATTTTTCTTTGAATTTAACACAAACTTTTTTTAAAAACATCCCATTATTTTATAACTTTTTTTTTTAACATTTTAATTTCTTTTTTAAATTTAAACATTTTTGATGTTGAAGATATAAATATTCGAAAAATAATTCTCAATTATTAATTTAGATTTATTATTATATATAATATAATTTTTGTTGGTATGTATTCGAAAAAATATACACACATTTTCACACACACCCACACTTTTTTTTAAAAGATGATATGGTAAGATAATTCTTATGAATTTAACCTGATTAGAATAAAATTATATTTTTAAAATTATTCTTTGTTGCAATGTTCATCTTTGCAAACTATGATTTTTATGTTTAATTTTTTTTTTTTACAAAATTTTTAATATTTACAAAAAAAAAAAATCAATTTTTAAGTTTTATTTTAATTTTTTTATTTATATATTTAGTTATTTATAATAATAAAGCAAATCAAATTCTGAAACTAACTATATTTGTAAATTACATTAAAAAAGAAAAGAAAAGAAAGAAAATAAAGAAGATAGTTGCTTTTTATGTTAATAGATAATAGTGTGGTTTGCAAAGTGTTTCAATTAATTTCTTAGATCTTTAATACTTTTGTATAATTGTAATAATAATAGAATACTTTTATAATAGTTTCTTTTTAAAGACTGGCTACCATTACCACAGTCAATCCCAAAGGTATTCGTTATAGGAGTCACTCTCTCTTAATGGATGGTGCTGATAAATTAAAAGAACCACCATTGCAACAACAACAACATCAACAAATTAATCAAATTTCACCTCTAACAAAGAGAAGAATTTCATTTTCTCTTGCTCATAACAACAACAACAATGTACATCATTCTTCAAATGCACCTCCAATATATTATTCAACACCAAACTTAATGGAGACTATAAATAATAATAATTTAAACGCTAGTAATAGTAATAATAATAACCACAATTCAATGACGACAATCAATAATAATAATAATAATAATAATAGTAATAATAATATGTCAAATAACAATGGTAGTTCAGTTAGTCCAACTAAAGAACTATCATCTTCATCTTCATCATCTTTTAGATCTATATCACCATCAAAGATATTGGGTAATTTTGTAAATAGTTCTAGTAATAATAATAGTAGTTCAAATAGTAATTCTAATGTAAATAGTATTAACAACAACAACAACAACAATAATAATAATAATAATAATAATAGTAGTAGTAATTTAATTAAAAATGATAATAATAATAATAGTAATATAAATAAGAATAATAATGATAATAATCAAGTGGAAGAGATAATAGATGGTTATCTAAAGAGATGGTTTACTCATTTGAATGATATCATTAGAGGACCACCAGTGGTTGTACATGGTACGTTGATGTTCAATCAATTGTATCTGGTGGTTTCAATGGTGTTGGTATCGGTTATCTATCTACTGACAGAGTTGTCAAGAGGCTGGTTACCACTTCCAGTTGTCGCTGTAATTATATCGTATCTGTTTTTGTGTCTCGATGAGCGTTACCATATCACAGATACCAAGAGATCTCTTACCGATATCAACAAAGACAATATCAATGACCGTCTTTCACACAACAACAATATTAAAGATAAGATTAATTTCTACGAAGCATCATCGAGTAACATTGCCAAAGACATCATCGGAGGAATATCTACAAATACAGGTGGTGTTGGTGGTGCTGGTAGTAGTTCCAACAATGGTTTGGGTATTGGTAGTGTCGGTATCAGTGGATTGAGTAACAGTAGAACTGTATCTTCATCTTCGTTGATAACACCAACCATCAAGAATCATACAAGATCATCTTCATCTGGATCTTCTAATAGTAGCAATTCATCTGTTAATATTAACAACAACAACAACAATATTAACAACAACAACAATAACAAAGAATCAAATTCACAAATAATAAGTGGAAGTAATACAGTTCCTACCAATTTACCATCATTTATCAACTTCCCTCTTCAAACTGAAGAGTCGTCATCATTCTATCGTACTAGACCCTATGATAATCATAGACGTTCATTACCACCAGAATATTATAATCAATACTTGAACTATAATTTAAATTATAAGAATAACATTCATAATCAACATAATAGTCAGAACACTAATACCACCAACATTAATAATGAATCAACTAATAATCATGAAGGTATCGATGATGATAATAATAATATTGGTAATCAAAGTATAGATCAAGATGAAACATCCGCCAATCTATTAAATGACTCTGATCTCGAAGAGAGCGGTAATAACAACAATGATGCACCAAAAGAAACCAAGAATGAATTGTCTGAACTAGTGAGTATTAAAAAAGTAAAGAGTAATATCACTCATTTCACAAAGCTTTCATCTAATCTCGAAGAAAAGCTTGATTGGGCACAATCGCCGTTTACTCTAAATCCACCAAGAGCTGTAAGTATTAGTTAAACTTAAAACTATTAAAATAGACATCGTGATAAATTTTAGCTAATAATATCAATTTGCTTAGTCACATTCAATTACAGTTTATGGTCAATCGATTGTTACTATTGGTGGTGAAGGTGTAGTGGATGCAGCCAATATTGTACAGTTCATGGATATGGAGAAAGGAATTTCTACGACACCCAAGGTTACCGGTGCCAAGATTGCACCAGAATCAATCTATCTTCATGACTTTTGTAGAATCGGTAATAAATTCTATTTGTTTGGTGGAATGGTCAATGGAAAGATGTCCAACAAGGTCTATATGGTATCGATCATCGATGATTCCACAGTGCATTGGTCTCAGCCAAGAATCAACAGCTACTCACCATCACCACGTATCGGTCACACCTTGACACGTTATGGCAACAAGTTCATACTGTTTGGTGGTTTCGACGGTGAGTCGGTTCTCAATGATTCACACACGCTCGACCCAGAGACAATGACTTGGTCGTCGTTTGCCTTCACTGGTAATCCACCAAGCGAGCGTTACGGACACTCTACAACCATACTTGGTGAGAAGATGATTGTCTTTGGTGGTACCAACAAGCTGAAAGATCTCAATGATATCAATATTCTACAGTTGGATACCAACAGCTGGATGCCTCCACCCTCTAGCCATGGAGGTGGTGAGGTTCCACAGGAACGTTCTTTCCATGCCGCCGTTAGAGTTGGTCGCAATCTAATCATCGTGGGTGGTCGACGTGAAGGTGTAACCCAAAGAGATATCTGGTCGCTCTCCTATAGAATGCAATGGTCCAAAGTAACCGGTCTTCAAATCTCTCCACACTCACATCATGGTCTAGTAAAGAATGAAAGTAAACTCTTTATTTGTGGTGGTAAAGGTCAAAATGGTAATATCCTAGATGATGTTTGGTTTGCAAATACAAGTAAGTAATTAAATCATAACTATATATATATAGTAGTATTATTTCTAAACAATCATTTATTAATATTCTATTTTTTTTAATTATAACTATAGCAAATCTACCAATATCATCAAGTGTAACAATGATAAACTATCCAGATATAAAGATTGATAAGGAAATCGGTAAAGGTCATTTCTCAAAGGTGCTGAGAGGTGTATGGAAACAAAAAGAGGTGGCAGTCAAGAAGTTGAATCTAATTCGAGACAAGGCCAAAGAGGAAATGATGAACGAGTTTAAAGCGGAAGTAGAGTTGTTGGGTTCATTACAACATCCTAATCTTGTAAATTGTTATGGATATTGTTTAAATCCAATGTGTATTGTTATGGAGTTCTTAACAACAGGAAATCTATTCGATCTAATTCACTCGAGAGAGAACAACAACAAGTTAGACTCTACACTGATATTACAATTTGCATTTGATATTGCTAGAGGAATGCGTTATCTTCATTCTAGAAGTAAGTAAAACATAATAATAGTTTTAATAATAATTAATTTGAATATTAATATATTTTTGTTTTAATAATTAAGATATTATTCATAGAGATTTAAAATCTAGTAATCTTTTATTGGATAAACATTTCAATGTAAAAATAGCTGATCTTGGTATTGCAAGGGAGACTTCATTCACTCAGACAATGACAACGATAGGAACGGTTGCATGGACAGCTCCAGAGATTCTTAGACACGAGAGTTACAATCACAAGGCAGATGTCTATTCCTATGGTATTGTAATCTGGGAACTCTTGACTGGAGAGGAACCATATGCTGGAATTCCACCGATGAATGCAGGTATTTTGGTTGCAAGCAAAGAGCTACGTCCTGAGCTACCAGAGAACTGTGATCCCAATTGGAAGAAGCTGGTGGTTTGGTGTTGGTCAGAAGATCCAAACAAACGACCTTCCTTTGAAGAAATTACAAACTACCTTACCAATACCTTTTAAATTCACACATTATATTTTCTCTATCAACGTTGTTTTATATACGTTTTTTTTTACCCACCTACTCTTTGGAGGAATAGGATTTTTTATATATCATAATAAAAAACAAATTTATTTATTTATTAACCAAACTTAGCTATATTTCAAATGAAATACATATATGATAGGGATTTTATTATGTTCTTGTTGTACATACAAAAAGAAGGAAAGAAAGAAAGAAAAAAGATAAAAAAAGATTAAAAAATATAAATTTTTGGTTCAAACTTCTAAAGTTGACCTAATTAGATTATCTGAGATTATTTATCTCTATATACAATATATTATTAAAATTCATTAAAATTAACTTCATTTTATCTAATTTTTTTAATTAAAAACAATCAAGATTAGATTATTCATATTTATTTATTTCATTTTTTTATAAAGTTATTCACATACTTTTTAATTACCAAAAGTTGATTCAATAGATTGTGAAAGCATTGATTTTGAACCGTTAGCAGTCTTTGGAATGGCGTTGGTTTCGTCGTTATCGGATACCTGTCTTCTTGATGACATACCAGAGGCGTAGCTGCTTAGTTCGTTTTGTGGAGAAACTCTGTTCTCGAGTGGAATGTATTTCTCACCACGCTTTCCAAGATAGATCTGTCTTGGTCTAAAGATTCTCAAATCAGCATCAGAGAGTTCCTCAACCCAGTGAGCTAACCATCCGGCAGCTCTTGGGATGGAGAAGAGCACTGGGAACATATCGGTTGGGAATCCCATTGTCTTGTAGATGATACCACTGTAGAAATCGACGTTTGGATAGAGTTGTCTATCGATAAAGTAACGATCGGTCAAGGCATGACGCTCCAACTCGGTTGCAATCTCCATCAGCGGATTCTTTCCGAGCAAAGCAAACACCTCTTGAGTGACCTCCTTCAGGATCTTGGCACGTGGATCGTACGATTTGTATACACGATGTCCGAATCCCATCAAACGTTGCTTCTTTTGCTTGACGGCCTCCAAGAAGCTTGGAATGTTCTCAACACTACCGATTTGCTCCAACATACGCAATACAGCTTCGTTGGCACCACCGTGCAACGGTCCATACAAAGCACTTGCAGCACCGGCGACAGCAGAGTATGGATCGACCAAAGTCGAAGCAATCTGTCTCATTGTTGCAGTAGAGCAATTCAATTCATGATCTGCGTGTATAATAAACAACTTATCCAAAGCTCTTGTGAGTACTGGATGTGGCTTATAGTTTGTCTCTGATAAACGATCCAACATATATAAAAAGTTTTCAGTATATGATAATGTATTGGTTGGATTATTATATGGTCTATATATTGTTATATTTTAATAAATAATATTATTGATTAGTTATTTAATTATCATTATTATTAACTATTAGCAAGTTATTTACCTTCCAATTCTATGACGATAAGCACAAGCAGCGATAGTTGGTAATTTACCAAGAATTCTAAAAATTTGTTTGTTCATCAATGCCTTGTTCTTGTAGATATCGGCACCTTTCAATGCAGGGTTAGCCTCTGGATAGAATGTTGACATTGCACTCATTGAACTGATGAGCATACCCATTGGGTGTGCATCATATCTAAAAGATTTCATCAATTGAATAAGATTCTCATGAATAAAAGTATGATTCATAATCTTTGAATTCCATAGATTAAGTTGATTCTAAATATATTAAAATGATAACAAAAAAAACATTGAATTAATATTAACTTGTTTTCAATCTCTTTTTGCTAAGAAATAGATCTATTCAGTTATTATTGGTTACATACAGAACTTGGTAATGATCCGAAAATCAATAAATAAGCAACCTCTACGAATGAAGAGTTGGCAGCCAAATCCTCGATAGAATAACCACGATACTCTAGAATACCTTGATCACCATCGATATATGTAATCTGTGATTTACAAACGGCAGTATTGTAATAACCTGGATCGTAAATCCTATAGAATATCGAAACAACCAACATTAATATTCAATGTGTAAACAGCAGATGTGTGTGTTGATCGATGATATTTCGATTAGACTAATAATATTTACATTGTACCGAAATCTGACGGATTCTCTTTGATTGGACGGAAATCGAGTGCCTTACATGTTTCATTGGTAATTGCAATCTCATAGGTCTTACCAGTACGATTATCAGTTACGGTTAGAGTGTTCTTACCGCTAGGTGGTGACACTGTTGTTGGTGATTCTAATGGAGAACTCATCATTTATGATAGGTTTAAAAATAGAATACTTATATAAATAACTAAAAAAAATAAAGATATTATATTATTTAAAAACTAAAATATATTTTAATTATTAATATTATTATTATTATGTTATGTTTATGTTATTCTGTTTTTGTTAATTGTTTTGTTTTCTTTTGTTTTTTTTTTTTTGTTTAGAGAGTAGAATACAACAAGACAAAGACTATACAAAATGTACAGAGCAGCAGATGTTTTTCGTGAAGTTATAAGATGAATTGGGGTGTAGATTGTGTCTAGATGAGTGGGTGTGTTTTTTTGTGGATATCGGGTTTTAAAAATAAATAAAATAAATAAATTTATACTATTTGAATAAAATATTAATTAAAATTGTTTTATTTATTTGTTTAAATGAATATGAATGAATAAATGAATGAACAAATGAATGAAATTTTGAAATGGATGGGATCAAAATCAATAGCGATAGTTTGTGGTGGTGGAATTATGAAATTGACTAATAATGAAACCACCCAATCACCAACCAAAAGTGTGTAGTTGGAGCGACTCAACTCATCATTTGTACCTTATGTTTACCAGTTGCTATCTTGAAAAGTAATTTCATCATACTCTTAACAATTTTGTTTTTCTCTCTATTGGTAAAAAATAAAAATCTTGTGTGTAAAATTTTAAAACAAAACACAACATGTTTTGCCAAAAACAGAAGAGTTTGATTTTTTTTGATGGTTCAATCATAAGTACCCAGAGTTTTTTTTATGTTTCTACTTTTGCTGAAAAATATTTGTTAAATCTAAATAAATAAAGAAAAAAGAAAATAAATACTAATTAATTGTTCAACTTCATAATCAAACATCCGATCCCGACAATTAAACAACACTTCATGTTCAAAACAATTTAATGGGGGATATTATTGGTTTTTTTTTTTTTTTTGGTTTTCTTCGATACCATCAAATAAACACCATTCTAATTCTAATTCTAAGGAATCAAAATATCTTTATTCGAAAAGGAGTTAGAAAAAATGGAAATTGTTAAATCTATTATCTACAATTTGATCAAACTCTAATATTAGACTGTTTAATTGGTAATAAAGAAAACAAAAATAAAAAAAATACAGAAAAAACAAATAGATTTAAAGTTAAATATAAAATACTAATATTTATATTTATTAATAACTATTTAGTTTAGGGTCTTTGGAATGAATCCAAATTAATACCTTGACTTGAAATTTAACAGTTATAATTTTTAAAAAATTTTGACCGCGAAAATTTTAAAAAAAAAATGTTGCAAATTTGTTGTTCATAATACTATAGTTCATTTTATCTTTATTAATAAAAAAAAAATAAACAAAGAAATTTTCATCTCTTTTTAGTTATTTATAGAAAATATTCACATTGTTTATTTATTTTTTTATTGTTTTTTTTTTCTATTTTTATTTCATTTATCAAGAAAAAAGAAAAATTATTTATAGAATAGAGTTTGTTTATAGTTTTTTTTTTTTTTTTTGGTTTTGAATGATCATGTCAAATACACCGATGAGTGTGAATGGTCTTATCAATACTGGCGGTAGTGGAAGTAGTGGATCGACAACACAGTCTGGTATCAGTAGTAATAACGTCGGCGGGCTGAATGGTGGTATCGCTAACTTTTCTGGATTCGGTGATTTCCTACATAATATCGATGATGTAGATTACTTTGATGATGTCTCATCGCTCGATAGTATTGCCGGCTTCAAAGGTTCGCTAAGCAATAGTATTCGCGATAACAGCGTCAGTTACAATCAGTTTGTAAAGAATGCTACCGATCAGATGGCGCAACACGGTATCACTCGCACCAGTAGCAGCACCAACCTCGAGGATGTCAAGTCGAATCTCAAAGATCTCGAGGATACCTGCGAGTACTACAAGAAGATCAACTTTAGTTTGAAAATGAAGATCTACTACATGGAGGAGAGTATCAAGAGTTCCGGTGTCAATCAAGACACCATCGAGATGAACATCCGCATTCAAGAGTTGACATCGGAGATCGACGAGAAGAATACACTAATCATAAAGCTAAAGAATGCACTGGAGTCATTGCAACGACAACACAATGAACTAACAAAGAGTTGTATTTGTGATTTCGGAAAGAAGATACCTACGGTTGTTCAACAAGTACAACAACAACAGCATCAACCTTTTGTTCAGCAATCCTCACATATATCATCACCACCACCATCACAATCTATTGATTCAGAGTTATTAAAACAACAATTACAACAACAACTACAACAATTACAACAGTTACAACAACAGCTGCAGCAATCAGAGAGATCAAAGAGAGATGATGCCGGTATGGCAAGCAGGAGAATAAAGGAGTTGGAGGATGCTCTGAGAATGGCAAACAGTAAATTAGACTCGAAAGATAACGATAGTGATTCGAATATACAGAGAATCCTTAATGATTATAAAGTACAGGTGGAACATATTGGATCGTTAGAGGATGCCATTCGTAAATACAAGCGTGAATATGATAATATCTCTGATAAATACTCACAGCTTGAAAAGACAAGTGGTGAACGAGACAGAGAACGTCAACGGCTGGATTCAACGATTGAAGCGTTGCGTGCCAATAACGAATCACTCAAGAACAGCTTCGAGTTGCTAAAGTCAAACTATGAGAGTTTGAAGAGCAAGTCGGAAGCGTTGAAGAACCAGGTCGAGAAGCTAAAAACACGTTGTCTCGAGTTGGAATCGCTTGTCATTGCCAAGGAGAACGAACTCAATGCTCTGAGGGAGGAGTTGATAGCGGCGTCGAGACACTCGCACGAGGAGGAGCGTCAACGAGTGGAGGACATCACCGCACTGCGCAACCAGGTGAAGCGTCTCAAGGAGCGACGTGACCAGATGGCCGATGAACACTCAACCAACGAAGCGGAATACCGAAAGGCTGTCGATGAACTTGGTGCAATCAATGCTAGCTTGCGAACAGAGAAGAATCACATGCAGGAGGAAATAGAGAAGAACACACAGGTGTTGGATTCTATGGAGCGATCGTACAGGGAGTTACAAGAGGAGGTCAGTGGTTCGTTGAAACGTCAACAGAGCATCGAGAGAGAACGTGAGATCTACAAGCAACAAGCCGAACAAATGGCTGGTCAACTCCAACAACTCAACGATAGAAACAAGAAGCTACAAACTGAAAATAGACAGTTGGATCAAATGCGAAACAATGTTAGAGAACAACATCAAGCAACGGAATCATCAAACATCGATTGTCTTAGAGAGATTCTTAACAAGTTGAATATTGAGTTGGGTATCGATACTACTGCTACCACTCAATCGTCAACATCCTCCGCCGATCCATTCACATTGAAAAACAATATCATTGATAATATCAATCTATTGCAAAATGCGACAAGTCAATTGTTGTCCAGCACCATCACAGAGACAGATAACAAGCTGACGGGTCAACTCGAACAAATATTGGAGGTGTTGAGCGAGAAGTCAACGCAATTGGAGCAGCTCGAGAGGAAATATGAGAACCTGCAACCTGGATATCTGGTGGAGCTGGTTGGTAATTCAAAGTTGGAGAAGGATCGTCTCTCTGAGGAGCTGCGAAACACCCGCAACGACTTGGAGTCGAGAACTAGCGATCTACAGGCAGAGCTGGCACAGAAGAACGATGAACTCACTGCATTGAAGCGTCGATTCAACAGCGGCATTCAAGTACCAAGTGAAAACAACCAGCTTCTTCATCTGCGACAAGAGATTTCCAGACTACAGAAAGCACACAAAGATAGTGCCGATCAACTACAGCAGGCCAGCAACAACCAATCGAAACTGACTGATGAATATAGCGCAAAGATTGAAAGTATGCGATTCAACTATGAAATCAAAGTTGAAAAGATGGAAAAGGAGATGGAACAACTCAATAAGGAGATGATTAGACAACAACAACAAGCATATCAACAGAATCAACAGTTACAACAACAATTACAAAGGGAAAGAGAGCAATTACAACAACAATTACAAAGAGAAAGAGAACAATTACATTTACAACAACAACAGCAACAACAAGAATTACAACAACAACAACAAAAGCTATTACAAACACCAAATTCAAATAATAATAATAATTTATTCTCGAGTCGATTAGCAATTGACACTATTGATTTACCAAAAACACCAAAAACACCATCTCGCAACAAGGTATTACAGAATTCACCTCAATTCGAAATCAATCAAGATGATTTACAAAAACCTGAAACATGGGCTCTTTTAAGAGATAAATTTGCTCAACTTTCAAATGGTAAGATTAATTATCAAGTTATTTAGCTATCAAAACTTATTATTAATACCATACACTACACAATCTATTCATTTATATTAAAAAATAGAAAATAAAGAATTGACAGAAAAAATAAATAAAATAGACTCTGATATCAAACAAGAGAAGCTGAAATCACCAACCAAACCATCATTCTCAAACTCAATCAGTACCTCACCACTAAAAGGAAGAGAAACCAGAGAATCAAGGAAATCTGGAATGGCTACAATGCAACAACATATTCAATTTTTACAATATCTTTTAGAAAACAAACAGTATGTATTTACTTTTTAATAATTATTAAATAATACTAATACATATATTTAGAGCAATTTCATCACTTGAACAAAGTGTTCCAGATTTCAAAAATGTAAGTATAAAACTATTATTTTATCTAAACCAATTAACTAACAAAACTATGATTATCTTTAGAAAATGGACAATGCATTAAATGATATAAAACAAATGGATATAAAGAAGAAGCTATTGGTCTATGAATTGCAAGAACGTACCGATAAGTTACATCATGTCATTGATAGTTACAACAACTTGGTCACCTCTACACCGATCGATCCAACAAAGAGTGTAAACTCTGCACCGAAATCAACAACCAAATCTATTATGAATACACCTACCAATAACAACAACAACAACAACAATATCAATCACAACCACAACCAAAACGGTAACAATCAAGTTCTCTCTTATAAACCATTGTCATCGTCACAGTTGACATCGAGTCAGTGGAATCAACGTAACAACCAAAAAGCAGTATCATTCAACAACACCAACACCAACAACAAAGAGAACATTTCAACCGATGAATACAGTCATAATCATATCACTACCGAACCAATTGCACCAAGAACATCATCGATACGTCAGCCAATGTCAATCAATGGTCATAATAGAACAATAAGAAAATAAAATTTTTTATAAATATTAAAAATGTAAAAAAAAAAAAAAAGGTGATGAGATGGTCGGAAGAGAAGGTCCAATACCAATGACAAACATTGTAGCTCCGATAATTAGATTAACCTGGGTGTTTTGTTTTTTTTTTTTTGTGTTTTTGCAAATTGAACGAAATATTTTTTTTATATTAATTGACCATTTGCAGATGGGATTTCGTATTTTAATTTACAATAAAAATCAGTTATGGAGATACTATAAATCAACATCCTGTAAGCTATTTTTAAGGGGAGAGGTTTAGAAATTATTATTATTTGTTTTTGTTTGTTTAATTTTAATATTAAAATTTTAAACAGATAAAATAAATAATATTTTATTTTAAATTAAAAATTTAGTTTTTTTTGTTATGATTTATCAATCTTTTTAGATTTTAATAAACACTCAGCTTCAGTCTTTAAGGAAATGAAGTGTAATTTTAGATTATTTTAATAAATCTTTGGATTTTTTTAATTTATCTTATTAAAAATGAATCAAAAACAATAATGTGCAAACAATTTCTTTGAGAGTTTTTCAATAATAAATTTTAAGATAAGAAGTTTCCTGCAAAAAAAAATCAATTTTTTGGTTTGATTTGATATTTTTTTTTTTGGTTTAAAGTTTGGGGGCTTTAGATGAAGGAATCATGATTTTCTAAAGATGTTTTTACAAAAACAAAAAAACCTAAAATATTTTTGAAAATTTACAACCACACTGAATCCATTTTTTAGAAAAGAGATAACCCTGAGAAATAACCCCAGACCACATTGAATTGGCACCTTAAAACTTATTGTAGGTTGTTGAACCCTTGAGATGATGCAGCACAAGTGCACTCCAAATAGAACAAGGATAGGGGCAACTATACAAATTTGTCATTTGAATACTCAACATTGATTATTTCTGTTTTTTTTAATCAACTATTTTGCGATCAAGTTTCTTATGTTTGAGCCTCCTCAGAATTAAACAAAACTATTCACTACAAAAGTATCCAGGAGGAACAAAAAAAAAAAAAAAACAAAATAAAAAAGACAATCACAAAAAAAAAACAAAAGCTCACGATCAAACTCCTATTATCATTTTTATTTAATATTTCGATCAGAATAAATATATTATCTATTTATTTCAATTTTATTTGTTTGATATTTAGATTTAAGTTCTTCTTTTTTTTTTTTTTTTTTTTTTAGACTACACATTCAACTCAACCATTCACATTTCGACCAACCAATTCGAACAATTTAATCTACACCAGTCTATTATTTATTTTTCTCTATCTTTATTTTTTTTTTTTCCTTTAATATTAATTAGAATTCTTAATTGACCAAGAACATTCTCGAGATAAATTATAATTTGCAAATTTATATTGTAGGTATCAAGATAGAACGAAAAAACAAAAAAAATTAAATTAAAAAAAAAAAAAAACGATCTTTTAAATGGGTGGTTTTGTAAACTTGAACCATTCTTGTCCTAAGTTTATCATTATCCAACAATGTAATCTTTTAACTAATCACACAAACAAATGCGATATTTCCAAATTGGTTTCAAAAATAAATCATATAAAAAGAAAAAATAGAAGAAACTATCCATTCATTTCACTTTGCAACATTTTATTCAGTAAATCAATGATCAGATCATAAAAATGGTGAATACTTGAACATTTATAAAAAAAGCATAACTCTTTATTATTGTTAATATTGTTATACCAACATCACTTGTTCTTCAATTTAACTCTGGTTGTTGTTGTTTAATGATAAAACAATGTATATGACATAAATAGTTATATTTACTATAACATACCACATCCAGACAACAAACACCACACCATTACCAACATACTCTTCTTCTCTTCTCCACCTATTTTTTTGTTTTTCAATACACTCCCACATCACCATCATCATTAAAACATTATATTAAGCAGCACATCAATAAATACAATAGAGTAACACAGTATTATTGTTTATAAAGATTAGCATTTGTTCATATTTTATATCCATATAGCAACTCTTCTATCTTCTCTTTACAAAGAGTGATAACAAACAAGCAAACAAAACAAAATCAAATCAAACAGGCAATAAGAACATACAAAATCAAAATTACTTCTATACATACATAGGAACTATGTATAAAAATGAGTGATCAACACCCCACTCACCACATAGATATCAAATATCACTCACACAAATAGATAAGGTGTGTCATGAATTGATGTTGGTTTTTTAAATAATAAATTGATTATTGTTATTATTTAATTCTCTCTTTCTCCCTAATAAATATTTATTATTATTATTAAATTATAATTTATTATTTTTTTTTAAAAAATAAAGTAACAATTAATAAAAGAATTATAATATAAATATTTACCTTCACTTCAAAATTTAAAATATCTTTTAATAGTTATGTAATTAAAAAAACATTTATAAATTAAAATAATAAAAAAAATTAAAAACAACAATCAATCAGATCAATTCGTCGTTAAATAAACAAGTAGCACACTCATAAGAAAATATTTTCATTATTATTTAGTTTAAACAACTTATTTGAAATAATAATCATATTAGCATAATAATATTAATAATAATATAGCAAGCAGTAAAGTATCAAGTTTTTCATCATCGTTTTTGTCGACTTCTTTCGTATCGAATGTATACAAGAAGATAGAGAGAGAACTCCTCAAATCGTCCGCAATTAAAATTTAATTTGTGTTGATCAAAATTGGATCGCTTCGAGTCACCAAGATTATTTCGCTATTTTTTTTTTTGGTTCTTTTTTTTTCTAATCTTTGTCTTGACAAGATCAAATCAAAAAAAAAAAACATATCGCACTTTTCTTTTTTTTTTTTTTTTTTTTTTTTTTGATTTCCAACAAAAAAGTCATCACAAACCAACCTTTCACACGCCAAGAACAACAACCTAAATATAAATAAATATTGTTGTTAGGGGTCAAACAAAAACTTTCACAATATTTTTTTTTGTATTTTTTTTTCTGTACAATACCACATACAATCAAAATAAAATAAAATAAAAAATATCAAAAATCATAAACACCATCAACAAACCAATCAGTCAAACATTAAGATCTTCAAAATTCAATTTAGTTTTCACAACTAAAAACTAAAACTAAAAAACAAACAAATAATCAATCACTCACAAATCAAATAAACAGACAATCAAACAATCAATTTTAACCTTTGTACTAATAGTTAAACTTTTTTCTTTTTTTAAAATTTTTTAAATACATTTTTATTAGATTATACTTTTTTAACTATTTATATTTATATATATTTAGGTCTTTACAACAACAGTGTAATATTTATTAATTATAATAGTAATAGTTATTTTTTGTTTTTCCTCGGACAGTATTAGTAATATTCTACTTTACCATATACAAAAATAATCAAACAACACCCACTCCCTTCACACAACAAAATTTGGTAAATAATTAATCACCAAACAACTATCAATTTTTTTATTTTCAATATTTAAAAACACCTAAACAAACAGTCAAATCAAACCAGTCACTTAAATAGCAACAACAACAACAACAAAACAGTAAAATTAAAGATGGGATGTATATTAACAGTTGAAGAAAAGAAGAGTAGATCCATCGATTACCAACTTAGAAAAGATGGTAACTACGCTAAAAATGAAACAAAGTTGCTCTTGTTGGGTCCTGGTGAATCAGGAAAATCGACAATCTTTAAACAAATGAAAATCATTCAAGACGACGGTGGTTTCACAACTGAAGAGAGATTGGAGTATAGATATATCATTTATGGAAATTGTATAAGTCAGATGAAAGTTTTAGTTATGCACGCTGTTAAATGTGAAATTAAACCTTTATCACAAAATGAAGTAAGTGTTTTAATCATAATTATTGTTGTTGTTGTTGAACAACCAACCAACCAACCAACCAACCAATAAAAACAAAACAAAACTAATTGTTAATCTTTTTTTAAATCAATAAAGGAAAGTTTTGATAGAATTTCAAAGATTACACCAGGTGGTAACTCATGGACAAACGAGGTAGCAAACGACATCAAAGCACTGTGGGCAGATGAAAATATCCAAAAAGTATATGAAATGAGAGATAAGAGTTTCCAACTTAATGACTCTGCTGCATAGTATGTTATTATTATTATTATCATTATTTAAAACATTATTATTTATATTAATAATTTACTTTTTTTTTCTTTTTCTTTTTTTTATTTTTATTTTTTTATTTAATTTCTTTTTACAGTTTCTTCCAAAATATAACTAGATTTTCAAGTGAAGATTATATACCAAATCAAGACGATGTTTTAAGATCTAGAGTAAGAACGACTGGTATTCAAGAGGCAAATTTCAAATTCCACGATATCGAGTTTAGAATGCTTGATGTCGGTGGTCAGCGTAGTGAGCGTAGAAAGTGGATTCATTGTTTCGATTCGGTGACAGCAGTGATCTTTTGTGTGGCGATGAGCGAGTACGACCAATCGTTGCGTGAAGACGAATCACAGAATCGTATGAAGGAATCGCTACTGTTGTTTGACGAGATCATCAACAGTCATTGGTTCAGCAACACCGCATTCATCCTGTTCTTCAATAAAGTCGATCTCTTCCGTGAGAAGGTCGTCAAAGTCGATCTCGGTGAGTACTTCCCTGCCTACAAGGGTGGTCTCAACTTTGAGAACGGTTCCATGTTTGTCAAGAGAATGTTTTTAGACCAGTGTCATAACTCACAGATGATCTTCCCTCACTTTACTTGTGCCATCGATACTCAGAACATCCAATTCGTATTCCAAGCCGTTCGTGAAACTTTGTTAATGCACGTTTTGGGTAACCTTGGTTGGGGTCTTCAAAATTAATAATAATAATAATAATATTGATAATAATAATAATAATAATAATAATCATATAATCATCCCTATATATATACATTATATAGTTATAATAAATTAATTTTATACAAAAAAAAAGAATATCTATTTTTTATTTTTATTTTATTATTTCTTTTTGTTTTCTGTTTTGAAGTTTGCTTGATTAACAATACTTTGATAATAATATATGTATATATTTGTAATGTTGTATGATATATAATAAATATAGGTAGAATCATAGATTTGTTTGTTTTTTTTTTAATTATATGTTTTTTATTGATTTGTAAATTTAACATCCACCGACTTGTTCGATTACGACGTCGATGATATCATTGTTTTCCATATTATACTATAATGTTTGTTTAATAAAGTAAGTTGTTAGTATTTATAAATGAACAAAGCGATGTGTTGTGCTATGTTAATATTGTTGTGATAGTTACATCTTTTGGTGTTCTCTCTTGTTGTAATCTTTGACCATCATAAAGGAATCTAATTGAATTTGGATTGATACTTTGTCTTTGACAGTAGGCATCCATCAACTTCTTGAGGGCTGTAACTTTCTTGATTTTGAAAAATACTTCTGTTTGATCCTATTTATTACAATAAAAGTGGTGTTAATTATCTATTTATCTATATACCAATCTCTATCTATCTATCTATCTATGCTATCTCTTATCAAACAGCAACAACTCAAAACATAAGTATATACATACAGAAGCTTGAACTCTAAGATTGATTTGCTCATCAGCAACACCACCTTCCTTCTTCTCTCCCTCTTGCTTTGGTACTCCTGGTTCTTCTTTGGCAGACATCTCTATTTAAAGATTACTAATATATATATATAGTTATAATGTTAATATAAAAGTTACGAAAAAAAAAATAATTTCAAAAATAAAAAAAATAAAAAAAAATATATTTGCAAAAAAAAAAATTAACTTAGCGCGCTCATTTTTTTTTTTTTTTGAAAATTAATGGGTTGTATATTATTATTAGAAGTTATCTGCTAGTCTATGAGTTAAATATCATAAATTATTACTTACATTTAGTATTTGAGTTAGATTAGAAAATGAAAATAGCAATAAAATTTCAATCAGAAAACAATTAACTTTTTTTTTTATATTTATCATTATTTATTAATATCTTTTTATTATTAGTATCGACATAATGACGACACTGATTCTGGAACTGGGAACTTTAAATTTCCCATGAGTGGGAAATATTTGAGAATGAAATTGAACTTCAATAGTACAACTTTTAAAAATTGTTGAGATTTAAAAACAAAAAAAAAAAAAGTAAATCGTTTTAGTTTAAACACATACATAAATAATGTATAATTGTATTTATTAAAATAAAAGTAATATTATTTTGATATATATAAGTATTGGTTGAATAGAGATCTATGCTTTTGGCAGGACTTTGTTTTTTTCTTCAGAATTCTTCTTTTATGCAGGTCTTTTCTTTTCAAGTTAGTTCGTGATACATCATATATTTAGTTGTTGTATTTGTTGACTTGTAATCTAGTTTTTGAGTGGAAGTTCATTTCATTTCATTTCGACATATTGCTTAGCTTTTTCTTTCTGTTTTTGACTCTGTTGACATTCTAGATTGTATCTATCACATTGTAGTTAGCTCAGTCAAATCGATTTAAAACTATACCCTTAGTTTCTTCTTATGTTTGGTTTAGAATTTGAATATTTTCATGTTGATTAACAATTGGAATAGTTTGGAAGGACAACAGTACAAATTTCAATAAGAATATAATATTGCTTTGAAATTTATTTATTAAGCAAACAAACGTAATAGTTTGTTAAGAGAAAAAAGATAGTTTATATTGATATTTCTTGGAAAAGAATAGATTAAATTATTACAAAAATTATCGTATAGTAAGAAGATTGATAGAGGAAAGAGATAGAGATAGAGATGAAAGAAGGTAGATAGAGGATAGATAAAGAAAGAAAGAGAGAGAAAAAGAAAAGCGATAGATAGATAGATAGAAAGAAAGAAAAGAATTATAGTTGAGAGGAGAGAAAAAAAGGTAGAAGAGATAGGAAAATGAAAAGAAAACAAATCAAAAGATAGAAAGGTAGAGAATAAAAAAGAGATGGAATAGAGATAACTAGTTTAGCATAACTAACGACAACACATAATATAGAACAAATAAAATTAAAATAATAGAAGAAAGAAGAAAGAGGAACGAATAGGAAAGAGGATATTATTATTATTATTATTGTTCACAACACAATCGGAGTAGGAGGAGAGGGAAAGGGGAGAAAAGAGGTGGACGAAGAGATAGGAAAAAAAAAACATAATAAAGAATAGAGCTATATAGGAAGAAGTTGTTTCTTTTAAAATCATTTAAAAAAGTTTCGGATAGATAGAGGATCAACATACAAGGAAAATTTAATAAATAAAAGGTAACTATAGGAAAGAAGTATAGATAGAAAAAAGAAAGAGGATAGAGGGAAGAGAAAAGAAAGAGGGTAGAAGAGAAAGAAGAAGGAAAGAGGAAAGAGGAATAGTCAGAGGAAAGGAAAAAGTGGAGTAAGAGGAAGTAAAAAGAAGAGGAAAGAGGATAGAGGATTTACAAAAAGTAGATATATCACGATCTAGGAAAAAGAAAGAGGAAGAAGAAAGAAAGAAGGAAGAGGAAGGGGAGGAGGAGGGGGGAAGAGGAAAGTAAAGGTAGAGGAAAGAATAGGAGGATAGAAGAGTAAGGGAAAGGAGTGGTAAGGAAGAGGTAAAGAAGAGGAAAGAAAGTGTAGTTAGAAGAAGAAGGAGGAGGAGGACAGGAAAGTAAGAAGGTTATAGGAAAGGAGGTCTAGGAAAAGGAAATAAAGAAAGAGAGTAGGAAAAGAAAACTAATTTATCATAGTATTTGGAAAGGAAATTATCTGATAATTAAATCTAACTATTAAATTTAGGTTATAATTACCAAATAGGAGTATTTATAAGGATAGACAGGAGAGACTTTCATAGAGGGTTGGATTATATAGATTAAGTAAAGAGAAGTAGGTAAGAAGTATTATTTTTGTTGTTTTTTTTTAAAAAAAAAGAGGATAGTAGAAAGAGCAGATAGAATCAGTAGTAACACAAAACAAAACAAAACAAAACAAAACAAAACAAAACAAAAATAAAATAAAATAAAAGCTACAACAAGATAGAAAGAGGATAGCTAGAAGATAGAGTAGGAAATAGAATCAAGTAATAAAAAGATAAAAAGATAAAAAAAAAATATAAAGAAATAAAATAGTAATAAAAGATAAAACTGAAAAAAAAAAAAAAAAAGTTAAAAGTATAAACAACTTGACCGACCGTATATTGATTTTAATACTATATTGATGGCGTTTACTTACCTCACCATTTTAATAGCAACCAATACCCAGTGCCACAGAAACCTAGCTAGAAAATTAGTATAGATCAGATCATTTATCAGTATCAGTTCATCAGTAATCAACAATTGGTTAGTTGTTTTATGCTTTTAGTAAAAACCACTATTAATCAAATTCTCTATTAAGAAAAGAAAAAAAAAGAGGGATAGATAAGAGTTATTTTAAAGATAGATTAAAGAAGGAAAAGAATTAACTTTTTTTGATAGGTTAGGAGAAGAAAAGAAAAAAAGTTTTAATTAAAAAAGATAGGCAGAAGAAAAACAAAAAGAATAATAATAAAATTATAAATCATTTGATTGATTAAATATAGAGATATATAAATATAATTATATAATAATAAAATATGAGAACTTGCTAATAGCTTTAAACTATAAGAGGAACTGAAAACTACAACTTAACCACCAATTGGAGATTAATGGTTGTGGTGGGGAGAGAGAAAATTAAACCTGGGTTCTGAACGTATGAATAATAGTTTAGCTAACAGTTGAGAGCATGTTTTGAATTACAAAACCAGAACAAAACTGAGCCAGAGAAAACTAGTTAAATCACAGAACAGTACATTCAACAAAGATGAAACATTGAGAACGAGAACAACAGAGACACTCTTTTTTTAATATTATTAGTTTTTTATCAATTTTTTTTAATTCTTTACTTTTTTTTTTTTCTTTTCATTTTGTTTTACATTATTTGTTAATTTTTTCCAATGATGTATTTACATGATTGAATTTGAATTATTAGTTGTAAAAAAAAAATAAAAAAAGAAAAAGAAAAAGAAATAATAAAATGTAAAACTGGAAAAAAAAATAATATTAAAAGATTGTGCAGTGGAGCAACGAACTAGTAATTTTCAGTGAGTTTCCAAGTAACTAACTTGAGAGACCTTATCAGTATCAGTATCATATGAGAGTTTTTTGTGTATTTTGTTAGATATTTTTTTTATTAAAAAGGAGAGGAGGTAATCTTGAATTGGTGAAGCTGGAAAGTACTATGGATTTGGATTGATTTGATTGGTTGAGTGAGTGAAGTTGAGTATTGAATTGAAAGAGATGGAATGAATGAATGATTGAATGATGGTTCAAGAGGAGAGATATCGCCACCTGATAACAACAACAACCACAACACCTCCTTATTATTGAACATTTAGGAATTGATATAAAGATTGATGAAAATAAAAATATAAATGATTATTATGGTGAAGATAATAATGAATTGATATTTGAATTTTGTTGAATTTCCTTTTTAAATTTAGATTGTTTTTAATAGAAATTTAAAGTTAATACTAGTTTTGTAATTTTAATATTTTAAAAATATATTTTAAAGAAAATATATTTTAAAATTTGTTTTTTAATGTACCTATGATATTTCGGAAATCTCAATGGATATATTAATTAGAAAATGTATCTCTAAAAAGGAGGTCTAGCCTTTGGTTGCTGTGTCTGTTGTTATTAACTGGTACTAACCAACTAATGTTGAACAACCATTCCACGAATTCATTTGCTCTATCTGGAAGTAGGTAGAGTCTGGAGGAGATCACGATCCATTTGTATTTGAGGTCAAACAAGTATGGTATGATTTTGAGTGAATTCCAAACAAAGAGCAAAACTGAAATAGTTTGACTTTATAGGTCAATTGTTTAGTTTTATAAACTATTGATTCTAAAAACCTATTTGAAGTAAATAGAACCAGTTTCAAACTCTTATTTATAGTCAATGATAAGAACGATTTTTAATATCAAATATTTTCCAGTTGGGGGTTTTAGCATAGAAGAGTGTGTGGTAAAGAATTAGGCTGATGTTGTGTTAATATTATACTCTAGGATCACAATTGTGAGAAATCGTTCATATTGCTAGGGTTATTAATATTTATTAAAATAAAAATATTAGAATAATTTTTTTTTTATCGATTCCAGTTGGTGATAATTATTTAGAACAGTTTATTAATTTAGTAGATACTACTCTCAGCAATAGATGTTGTTAAAATAGAAATACAGTTAGATAGACACTCCTCAGCAAATCAATTACAAATTGTTTTGCCAAGCATCAGATGTGAAAAAAATCTGTGGATGTATCAATAATTCTATATATTTTTGAAACACAATTGTTAAAAAAAACATCCCATGATTTCTGAGTTATCTATCCACAAACAAACACTTTCAAACACACACACACTGTCTATCTATTATCACACAACACTATTAATTTTTATTTTTGTTGAATATTATCGAATACCAACAGGCAAACCAAAAATTGATTTCCACTATTTTTGCTTTTTATTGCCTGG
Source organism: Heterostelium album PN500 (assembly GCF_000004825.1). Lineage (NCBI taxonomy): Eukaryota > Evosea > Eumycetozoa > Acytosteliales > Acytosteliaceae > Heterostelium > Heterostelium album. Next base: position 1,908,610 of record NW_008805070.1, on the reverse strand, counting down.
CAACATTTTTTGTTTTTGCCACATATAGTTGTGTTGAATTGCTAACATCCATAAAAAAATCCAGTCTTTTCAGCATTCAATTCAATCATGATTACACCCCTTGTATAAGATAGAATCAACCATTTTTTATTATTTGTTCTGTGTACTTGGTCATCAATTCAATTGTACATCAAACAATCAGTCTAGCCAATTCCAAACCCCTTTTTTGAAATCAAAAATATTTTACGAAACCCACAAAATAGTTGTTGTCATTTTCTAAATTTTTAAATAAATAAATACACCACTAATAATAAACACACATAATAATGAAAAAAAGTATGATGCGCAAACAATATTGATAATTAACAACCAATATTGGTGGTGAATTCGATTTTAACTAGCAAAATAAAATTAAATATTATTCATAAGTCAACAACAACAGCATTGGAAGGTGTGTGATTATATTTGACAAATTAATAAATTAAAAAAAAAACATTATCAAATTTTTGTTGGTGCTATATTATTCTATTTATCTACTAATGCTGTGGTTGATAGTGGTGTGGTGTGTTGTTATTTATACATTAAATGCTAGCACAAAATAAAGATAGTATTTAACAAAAAAAACAAAGAAAATGAATAAAAATTAATCATGTGCAACACATCTTAGATGATAATGATAATAATTCGTTAATCCTTAACAGTTGAATACTAATAAAATTCCAAAATAAATTTAAAAAAGGTTATTTCTTTTTAAATATTTTTAATAATATATTTGTCTGACTGTCTGATGGATTGTTAATAACACAGACGTAGATTAAATTTCTTTTTTTCACCCACCTTTAAAGAAAATATTTTAAAGTTGAAAATTCCACAAACAACACTACCATTTGCAACAAAATTTCAATCTGTTTATCTATCGAACGTTGGTGTTTGTTGTTTGAATTGTTAAATTGAATTAATAACCAACATTGCTTACTACTTCTTATAAAAAGTGTATTGTTTTTTAATATTGTTTTGAAATCTATCGTTTCTAAACTTCTGGCGATTCAATAATTTACCAATTTGGTATTACTATATTTATATATGTATACTTTATATGTATATAATTATATATCTTATCTAACTTTCTTTTAGTGCGTGTTTATATATTGTTTTAAAAATCAAATTTAAATTTGTTGAATATGTCTGTCCAGTTAGGAAAACAGATGAATTTTCGGGTTATTAATTAACACTTAAAGTGGAAACTGACTATACAAAAGTAAAAATAACATCAAGTCGATTTCAAAATAAAAAAATCAACTAAAAAAAAATACTTGTAATTTGATTTGACAATGTTATCACATAGATAATTGAAGCATTCATTTTAAAAAAATAATTTGTTTAACTAATTAATTAATCTTTTGGTAGGACATGCTTATTTTCTTTAGATATGTTTATATTTATATTTATATATATTTATTACAAATAAAAATGAATATGTTTGTTTGATTGTAAAAAATAAAAAATAAAAAATTGGTTGCAAAAAAAAAGATGAAAATGAGATTTTTTTTTTATTCAATGATGTGGCGATGGTGATATCAAGAATAAAAAACAAAATAAAATTTACATTTTTTAGCAAATATGCCCTTTTTTTAATTTAAATTGAACACCAATGATGTTTTTTTTTTTTGATCCCCTTTAAGAGCTTTTACAAAAAAAAAATTAAAAAAAAATTAAAAAAAAACCAAAAACAAACAACTCTTTCATTCAAACTTAAAAGGTTTATTGATAGTGTGTGTGTTATTTATTTATTACTGGACAACTCTCTATTTGATTTGTTCACCACCCCAACTAAACTTTGACAAAAAAAAATTATTAATAAGACAAAGTAAATTAAATATTTTGTTTGTTTTTTTAGTGTTTTTTGTTTATTACACAACTTTCAATACTCCTTCTGTTACATAAACAACAAGACAACTAACTACTACATTTTGTATAATAGTAAAGTTTAAGCAATACTACTCAACCTCAAATTAATTAATTAATTAAAAAACAAACAATATATATATTTATTCATCGAATTATAATAACAGTTAAATTCTATGGAGTCAAAAGAAATTTCTACTTTTAGAAGAATATCAAATGTATGTAAATTAAATTAGTTGTAAACATGACAAAGCATATGATTTTGACTGTCTGTCGGTCGGTCGGGACATTCTATCTTTATCATTCCCATCCGATATTGGAATGAAACAGAACTATGATAATCAAGTTAAACTACATATTCCAACAAACCGGAGATCATTATCATTATATCTCCGATATTAAATTTGCATAGATCGACTACAAATATAAACAGTTACACTATATATCATCAAATTTTAGATTATTCAAATAATAAGATTTATTTATTTAATTAAACACAACAACAAGCAACTTATTTTAATTATAATCAAATTCGTTAATACGTTAATAATGTTTATATTATTATCAATTCAATCATAACAATAATACTAATAATAATGATAATAATGATGTAATTGTAATGAATTAACTTTTTTTTTTGTATATTTTTTATTATTATTTTAGACACTACAACATCTTAGTACATATCATCTTAGTTTACCAGTTGAAGATGGCACTGAAAATGAACATCCACTACGTTCACCTGATATCGATATGTTGAAGCATCTATTGGACGGTGACTTTAAGCGAGACAGAACTCAAATTAGACAACTCATTCAAAATAGTAAATCATTCGAAGAAATACATCTAATCGAATCTATTTCGCCAGAGGTTCATCGTGAGAGAACTATTCAAGCTGTTAGAGAGGTAATTGATTTATCAATTGTTTCTGTAACTGATATGAAAGGTAAGAGTTAACAATCATACTATTGAACTTATCATATTTGATTGATTAACTGATTAGTTTGATTGATTAATTAATTATAATATAGATAATCCAGAGAAATTCTTATCATGGTTTGAAACAGTTTCAATATGTGATCTTTCTGTGGTATTAAAGTTTGCTGTTCAATATAATCTCTGGGGTGGAACTGTATTGTTTTTGGGAACAAAGAAACATCACGATAAGTATTTGAATGATATTTCCAATGGTAAGTTGTTGGGTGTTTTCGGTTTGACAGAGTTGGGTCACGGAAGTAATGTACAGGGTTTAGAGACAACCTCGACCTACGACAATGCCACTGGCGAGTTTATCATTAACAGTCCGACTTGGACCAGTCAAAAGTATTGGCCCGGTAACATTTCTGCTCACGGTCAGATGGCTACTGTATTTGCGCGTCTAATAGTCGATGGTACCGATCATGGTGTTCACGCATTCATCGTACCTATCAGGAGTGCACCATCGCCTGGCAAACCATACGGTGAAGTTCTGCCTGGCGTAGAGATTCGCGACATCACTCAAAAGTCGGCGTACAACGGTATAGACAATGGTGGATTGCTCTTTAGAAACGTTCGAATTCCCAAGGACAACATGTTGGATCGCTTCAGCTGTGTCAACGAGCGAGGTCAGTATCAATCGACTGTGCCACCCAACCGACATTTTGCTGCGATGATGTCAGTGTTTTTCATTGGTAGACTGTGTATCTCATCGATCTCGCTGACAGCGATGAAGTCAGGACTGGTTGTGGCACTCTCCTACAGTCACAATCGTAAGCAATTCGGTCCACCCAAGCAACCGGAACAACCGATCATCAATTACTCTACACATCAACGACGTCTGATTCCATGGATTGCCAGATGCTACACACTCGATTTCACACATAAATACGTTGTCAAGTCATCGAAATCAATGGATGTTCTACACTCCTACTCGAGTGGTCTCAAAGCAGTGACATCGTGGGACTCTCTCGTTGCTCTACAGAATGCACGTGAGTGTATGGGTGGTCAAGGAATGAGGCTGAAATCAAGAATAACAGTACTCAGAGCACACAGTGACATGTGTACCACCGGTGAAGGTGACAACATCGTTCTCTGCCAACAAGTCGCCAAATTCCTACTTTTCAAATACAACAACTCAATCAACGAAGGTGGTTCATTCACTGGCGAACTCGAATACGTAAACAACATCCACAGACCAACCACTGAGAATTGGCGTAGTCTATCGTACCAACAATGGTTATTAGAAAAGAGAGAATTTGCATTAATTAAAGAAGTAAATATATATTATAATAATATTAATAATAATTTTGAAATTATTGTACAATTTGATTATTAACTTTACTTTAATACATTATTTATTTAGTTACATAAAAAGATGTATACTTCAAATCCAAGTATTAAACCAAATTCAGAGGAATGGTATCATCTTTGGGATAAATGTTTGAATCTAGCAATTCAGTTGACTAAAGCCAATGTCGATAGATTGGTACATTCAATCTTTTTACAAAAGATTATCAGTATCACAAAGGAATCAAATGCAAGTACTCTTCAGATGTTAAAGAAACTCTGTTGTCTCGATGGATTGGTTCAAATTCAAAGAGATCTGGGATTCTTTTGTTCCACCGGAATCATCTCTGGACATGACAAGTGGGTAAAGTTGGACGATGAAATCAATGCTCTTTGCAAAGAAATCACACCATTTTCAAGAGAACTAGTTGAACCATTTGGTATTCCACCAAGGTATGTTTATTATTAATCAAATAGTCAATTATTATTTAATATATAAATGTATATTAACATTATTTATTTTAATTATTATTATTATAGATTCCATCCATATCAAAACTCTTTGGAATAAAAGTTGTAAAAAAAATTAAATAAATAAAAAGAAAAACAGATAAAACATGTTTGAATGTACATTTACGTTTTATATATATTATTTTAAAATTCTTATTATTATTACTATTATTATTTTTAAATTATTATTACTATTTATGTTGGATCTAATTCAACTGCTCTTGCATTCTTTTTCAAATTATCAACTAACCATGACAATCCTTCATTTAATCCTTGTCTAAAAATAGAAATAGATATATATATATATATGTTAAAATTAGTTCATATTAATCTAATTCTTTTTTAAATATTAATATTTACCCTGTATGTGCAATTAAAGGTTGAAGTTGTATATTTCTTGAAACATCAGTGTTGTCTTTCATGTTGTTGGTAACGGATTTAAACATAGTAGAGAGTATATCTATCCTCTGTGCATCTGGTAAGTCTTGTTTGTTGAAAAATAAGAGTAGCGGTACATCTTTGAGATCGTGATGTGAAATGATTCTTTCTAGCTCTGTCTTTGACTCGTCTAGTCTCTCTAGATCTGCAGAGTCTACCACGTAGATGACTGCGTGTATACTCGTATAATATTTATCCCAAATGGTTCGAAGATCGATTTGACCACCCAAATCCCAAAATATCAATTTAACATTATCAATAATGATTCTTCCAACTAATTATCATAACAATAATAATAATAAATAATAGAAGAAGAGTGTATAAATAACTATGATTATTTCTGATCACTTTTGAATCCCTGACTAGTCAAAGAAAAAGTAAACAATTTAAAAAGACATACTATTTAAACCAACAGTTGGTATGATTGATTGTGGAGGTAAACCAGGTGTCTTTGTATATTTCGTTTTAATCTCTTCTAGTAATGTCTAAAAATGATAATTTAACGCATATAAGGTTAGATCATCATTTAAGATGATAATCATTGATTCGATTCGGTATGTGATAATTACAGTTTTACCAGCACCATCTAAACCTAATATCAGTACATAATACTCTGTTTTACTAAAAAGATATTTAAATAAACCATATAATAAACCAAACATATTGTGTATACAAATATATATAAAATAATAATAAAAATAAAATAAAATGCAAAATATTTTAATTAATTAGGCAAAATTTGAAATTTAATTTGGGAGGGTGAATAAAGTTGACTACACACACATAAGTACACCTAACAACAAAGTTTTAAATAAATAAGATTGATTGTTTTGTTTTGTTTTTTTATTACAACATGTTGATTTGATTGATATGATTGATTGATTTCTTAAATTGGAGTTGTTCCTCTGAGCAAGAATGCCTTAGAGGTAACATCTTTCTTTGGTCTTGTGAGGAAGGTGGTTCTTGAATTGGATCTCTCATCGATGACGTATAGACCTGAATTAACCAAGTGATTTACCAACTTTTCTTTGTATTCTCTGCTGAGAACTTTAGCTAAGATATATAAAAATAATAAATAAATGATCATGATTTATCATTTGGGTTTAAGTTTCTCTGATTGTCTTACGTAGTGCATTGTTAAAGATTACGCTGAAGCTACCATCTTTCTCATCGATTGTAACATCTTTATTGGTTTCTTTCTCTGATTGTCTTACGATATTATTGTACACTGTTTCCATTTATTTATCTATTTATTTTATTTCTTTAATTAATTGTTTTAATATTAAAATTTTGTAACAATCAGTTTGGTCTTAACTAGTTAACTAAAAAATCTTTTTTTTTTTTTTTGACACCCAAAATAAACACCCATTGGGTATTTTTATTTGAATTTTATATTATCATTAAGATTTCCCAAACCTAGGTATAAGCAATTGATTTATTTTAATTCAAATTAAAATAATAATATGATTAAAATTTTTCATATTCTTTTATCTATTTTAAATGAATATTATTTTATTTATTAATTTCATTTTTAAGATCTTAAAAGTAGAAATGAAAAAGAACTATTATATTTACATAGATCAATCAACTAAAATCATATTTATACATATATGGAAATGATATTTATTTGATAGAACCTATTCTAATTTCGGTTTTTTTTTTGTGATATTTGTTTTTATTTGTGGTATGTCTTGAAAAACACCCAACCACATCGATCTCGTAACCAGAGATTTTTTAACTTAAGTTACCCACAACCGAGTAATTTCATTGTCAACAATTTAAATATTCATTAACTATTAAATTAAAATCATTAATAATCATTTATAATAGTTTACAATATAAATAAATGTTTTGAAATATAGCACAACTAAAACTTTACAATAGATCGATATATAGATAGATAAATAGATAGATAGATATAATATAGTTATAATCTTCTTTTTCTTTTTTTTTTTTCTTTTTTTTTTCTTTTCTTTTTATTGGATTATATTATATAAAATAGAAATAGAGTATTACTATTTATATAATAATAATAATAATAATAATAATAATAATAATGTTAGAAGGATTGCTTTACGATATTATATTCTTTTGTTGTTCGATCGGTGTTTTCGCAATCTATCATGTCCAGTTGTTCTTAAGATCGAAATCATCGACTGGTCATCTAACTTCTATTGGTAGAAATCATCAGCATCGTGAGGAATGGCTTGAGCTTATGATACGAGGCAAAAAGGATATTCTAGCAGTACAAACCTTGAGAAACCTGGTGATGGCCGCTTCATTACTAGCAACAGCATCTATCACCCTGGTAGTATTAATCTTAAACATCGTTGTAAACAACAATCTCTCGGCTGTATTCGATAAGATAAGAATACTAGGTGCCAACAATAAAGAGGTTCTCATTTACAAAGCATTTATCTTGATATTGGTGTATCTTTTTTCTTTCTTAAACTTTGCAACATCTATAAGGTAAATTTAATATATCTTAACATAATATTGTGCAAAAACAAAAAATAATTTTGAAATAACAAGACTAACACTTCTTTATAATTTAAATTAGATATTCTACACATCTAGCATTTCTTATAAATATTAATGATTGTAGTATGCGATATTGTAATAAAATAATGAGAAATGCGAGTAATCATTATACATTTGGTGTAAGATCATTCTATTTCTCGATGGTGGTCATTCTTTGGTTCTTTGATCCAATCTTTTTGATTGTATCTACTGTTCTACTGGTAATATGGTTGTACTTTGGTGACAGTTCAGATTTTGTAATTCCAATTGAAGAGAAGAAAGCTGCAAGAAATTCTGCTACCAACAGTACCGATGTTGAAATGGCAGCTAAAATAAATTAAAACATATGTTTTGTTTGGACATTAAGACCTAAATTGCGAAAAGGTATCAATAATGTGCATATTTTCTTTGAAGCTTTTTTTTGTTTTTGTAAAAAATAATCACAATCTAGATTTTAAAAAAAAAAATAACATCATTCTTTGAATAATGAAGATATTATATTCTGACCAAACAAATCCAATTGTAGTCACTTAATTGGTTGATATTGTAAAAGTACCTAAATAATTATGCAAATTTTGTTATAGTTATTTTAAATGAATACAATTTTATCTCTTTTATTTTTCTTCAATTGTTATCCAATTAACAGCTGCTGACTTGAATGAAGTTCAAGGAATCAATATTGGATTATATAACTTGGCATCTAATTCACCTGTTTGTATTAAATAGTTAATTATAAAAATCAAAATAATTAGTTTATTAATATTTGTTTATTATTTAGGGAGCAAGTTCAAGTACAAGATATTTAGATGCAAATTTATTTTGTTGTACAAATACCTATCTCTCTCCATCTGTAGGTGGATCTTTTACAGGTACAATATGGGTTCTGGAAAGTGGAGGTGTAATAGGTGGTGTACAACAATATAAGTTGAGGAATACCGCTGCCAAGTATGTAGGAGCTGAAACTGTAAATATTTACCTTACATGTGATTTCGAAACTCTAGATGTAATATTGGGACCTTCCACACCAAACAACTCTCATCAAAGTAGTAGATGGACTGCAATTTTAAATGATTATGGTGACTATTCATTCCAATGCCAATCGGATAATCCATTGATCACCGGACAATGGTTTATTGATGCAATGGTATTCCCAAATCAAGGTAGAGCTTTGGGTTCTGTTTATCTATCTCCTTCAAACAGTCCTAGTTACTCTGGTACCCATTGGTATGTTTCAAACCTTGTCTAAATAAAAAAAACAATAGAATGAAAAAAAAAATAGTAAAAATTGTTTTGTTTTTATTCTGATGGCTAAAGTCGAAAAATCTTTCTAATATCAGTTGATAAGTAAATGATTTATGAATAAAGCGATCGAGAGGTACACCTCATTGTCTAGTTATCCTTGCTCTCTAAACAAGTGGAATGGAAGGTTCATTTCAAAGTTGGTTACAATTGTTGTAACTGTCGAAACCATCAAGATGTCCATGTTGGTACTACCCTCCAAAGTCACATACCAACTCAATGAATGTATTTGATATCTCATCTTATATTTGTTGATTTTTTTGATAAACTTTGACTACTGAAAGTTGTTAATGGAAGATTGAATATCGAAACTAGATGGTAGTTTACTATTGTTATTGATATGCTTGATAATTTCAGATTTAATTCTATTGAAATGATCTAATAAATGAAGATTATGTTGTTTGGAAGTGTGATTGTTTCGTCTTTGTTTAGTGTTGCTGCAAGTTTAAAATATGAAAAGGAATGGGTTGGATTGCATTCTACTGCTTTCAAATATAGTTGTTGTTCTGTCATTAATTGTCCATCATTTAGTGTGGTAGATTCACCACTCGAAAGTGAATTTGCAAGGTTATAGTATGAACTGTAATTGGTAGGATCATATTCTGTTGCTTTCAAATATAGTTGTTGTTGTGTCATTGCTATGCCAGAAAGTAGAATGATAGATGATCACTGTTAAGAATTAATGCCAACTTGACATATGCATAACTTGGATGAAGATTGATGACTTTTAATAAAAGTTATTCTTTCGTTGATTCACCTGTTGAGAGTACAATTGTTGATCATTATGTTCAAGTGTCATTGCTAGTTGGAGGAGTGCATCTTTGTCATCCTTATAACTGATACTATTCTGATGTTTTCTTTTCATTTCTAAATAAAATAAGAATAATCTTTTTATATCTAAATAGATATAAATTGTCTAAACTACATGATAATAATTCGAAAAAACAAAAAAACAATTAAGAGAGAAATTCTACCTTAATTTGTATCTCATGTGTGGGAATTTTTTTCTAATATATTTAAAAAATTAAAAGATGATTTCAAATTCATCTTTTAAAATAATAAAAACCAGTCCAATGAAAAAGAAAATTATTTATTCTTTATTTTACATTTATACAATTAAAAAATTTTTTAATCTATTCTACTTTTAATGTGTTCTACATGTTTGGACAATCAACATCTATACTTGAAATCAATAGAATATAATCCAACCCATTCCGATTCATACTATAACCTTGTTTTCACACTCTCAAGTGGTGAATCAATCACACTTCCAAATGGGCAAATAATGACTCAACAACAACTATACTTGAAATCAATAGATTGTGGTCCAACAGGCTCCAATTCATATAATAAACTTGCAAATACACTTTCAAGTGGTGAGTCAATAACACTTCCACTACACTTTCAGAGGGTGAATCGATCACACTTAACAATGGACAATCAATGACACAACAACTTTACTTGAAAGCAATAGAGTGTGATCCAGAGAATTTACTATCATATAATAATCTTACAACTACACTTTTAAGAGGTAAATCAGTCATACTCCCCAATCGACAAATTATGACTGCCCAACAACTATACTTGAAAGCAAAGCAAATAAATTTCAATAAAATTTATTATTAGTTTTACATATAAAAAAACAAGGTTGTATTTATTTAAATTTTAATTTTGGTGTGTTGTTATTGGTTGTTGGGATCGGATCGCATAAATTAAATAATTAATCGGACTCACTCTGTAATGTGTTGAGCGTTTTTGTTTTTAAACTACTACTACAGATGAAGGAAGAATTGAGAATCTATAAACATCGTTGACTTTTTTAAGCCTTGATGTTCTTTCTTCGGCTCTCTTTCCAGTGACAATGAGATCATGTAGATCGTCAACCATCAATCTATTGATATTAAAGAAAGAATGATGTCTCTCTGACATGTTTGAATCTAAATCACCAGTATCGATAATATCTACATCCAAAGATCTACCATAGTCATCACTGATTGGATTAATATTATTACCAAGATTTTGTTTCTGTAACATTTTGAATGCCATTTTAATTGCCATATCTCTATGATCTGCATAAACTGTAATTCTTGGACAATACTATTATTATTATTAAAACAACAATGGTTAGAATTTTGAAAAATATAATAATACAGAAATCGATTTAAACATACATTTCTAAGTTCATCATAATCATTCTTGAAAGTTTCTATTTCATAATCTGGGTTCAAGAAGATCAAGTTGGTTAAACTGATTTTCGATTCGTGTTGACGTTGTTGTTGCTCTGGCACGTTTGGAATGTTGTTGAAACTAACGTTTGGACTGAGTACCATTCTCTTTCCAAATGCTTTCTTTACTTTAGAGAATGAACGCAGCAAGAATCTTGTACCCATACTGTGACACATGATATGAAGATTTCTAATTCCAGCATTACCAAGACTCTCGATAAACTTTTGAAGATCTCTGTGATTGTCATTGTCAGAGGCAATCGAATGTGCGCACCAATACAACAATGAACTGGTAGAAGATGGCCAATTGAAAACAAATGGTTTAATATGATTAGGGAAATGTCCAAGTGCAAGGAATTGAGCGAATACTAAAAAAAAAAATAAAGAACAATAACCATATTAATTATTAAAATCCAATAATAATTATAATCCAAAGTAGATTAGATTCATACCTTTTAAGTGCATCTTTCAAATCATGATCATATCCATGAATAAATAATAAACCTTCACTAGTTTGACTGGAAATCCAATTATTATCTAAAACTAAACTCTTTTTATCCTTTGATATTAATTCGATTTCAACCTTTCCTTGTTTCTATAAGATAATAATAATAATAGTTAGTTAATATTTAAATGGTTAAATTTATCATAATTATTACATACCAAAAGCTTTGATTTATGACCTGATACTAATAAAGTATCCATCTTTCTATCTACTGATACAACAATTGAGGTCTAAATTAAAAAAAAAAAAGTTGTTAATATTCAATCTATTATTTTGAATATGTATATTGTTTTTTTTCAAACTTACCAAAGTTTTATCATCATCACTATGTTTATAACTTCTATTTTCAAATAATTTTTTAATACATGAACACTTCTTGCATGAACATAAGTCAGGACCTTTAATCATGCTAACCTTTGGATAACCCTTGAAGAAGTTACCAGAGACACAACACTCGACTGCAGCAACACCGGTGTGTAGTGGTACACGATCGAGCCAACTCTTACCACCACCGTTCGTTCCGTAGACGATACGCAAGTTGACGAGTAGCGAACGAGTGTCGTTCTCCATCGATTCGAACGGTCCAATCGGGATACCATCCTCCCAGTAACCAGAGAGCAACTCACCCTGATAACTGGTATCCATCCACGTACCGATGCCGTGAGGACGACCGTCGACCAACGGACCCTCGTAGATACAGGTGGTGGGTGCACGGAAGCAGTTACGCTGCTTAATGGTGAATCGATTGCTCTCACCCTTGATCCAACTCTCCTTGTCGACCATCAGGGTGATCGCACCAGTAATCGAGTAGAAACAACGCATGATATAGGGGAACACGAAATAACAGACAATAGTAAACACCAGTCCACCACTGGCAACACACAACAACGGTATATAATACTGTTTCTTATAGTACAAATCGAATATAAAGAATAAATAGAGTGTCGAGTATGCTTCCAACGATACTATTCTAACCACCATAGCAAATCTAGGTATAATTAAACCAAGTGATGTTGAAATGAATCCCATCAATATAAATTCTAAAATGAAACCCTGTGGTTTGAGATTGATTACAAATTGATATTTCAAATTAGCACAATCATTTATCAAACTAAACATATTATTATTATTATTATTATATTTACATCAGTACGTTGGAAATGATAAATCTGTAAGAATAGATATGCACCATAAGCAGCCAAAAAGAAAGCAAACCACAGAATTGAAAAACCTCTTTTTTCATTTGTAAAAGTACCTCTTTGTAATCTTGACCATTGTCTTTTTTTCATAAACCAATAAGTACTATATATATGTTTAAATTAATAATTTGATTCCGATTTCGATTGTTTTGTTTTTACAGACATACTATTGTAATTCAGTTGCTATTACGGTTTCAATGGAATCATCTAGTGGACTGACAGAAGATGACATCGGTACACTATTGTAGTTATCGTATGTGCTATTTGGTGAAGCACTCTCTCTATTTTCTCTAACATTTTCGATATTATCTCTAAGATTACTTAAAAATCTATATTTTGTTTGAATTTGATATTTTTGATATTAAATTCAAGATATTATTAGGATACTTGTTTTTCTTTTTTCTTTTTTCTTTTTTTTTGAAAACAAAGTTTAAAGTTATATGTATGTTACCTTTCTTCAACATTTATGTCACCTAATAAATGTGACCTTTCATCCATGATTATTATTATTATATTACTATTTGATAACTATTATTATTTATATATATATACAAAAACTAAAACAAAAAAAAAAATAAATTATATATTATTATGATATTAATTTAATGAGAATATAAATAATGCTAAAACACAACTACAACCATATTATATTATATGTATTTAAAGTGAACTTAATTGATTGATCTGATTAATGATTCAAATTTACTTTATTCATTAAGATTGATTAATCAATGATACTCTTTTACTACTCGTAATACTCTCTAGTGATTATTGATTAAATAAGTAATGTGATTTTAAAAATAAAAAAAATAAAAATAAAAAAAGTAAGTAATAATAATCAAGAGTAAAAATGAATGCGTTTTGACAAAAAAAAAAAAAAAACCAAAACAAAAACAAAAAAAAAATACAAAAAACTACAAAAAAATGTCGAAACACTTGTTTTTTAAAGAAAATTGGACTAATCTTTTGAATAATCTTAGCAAACTTCTTTTTGATCACTGATTTTTCAAACAATCATTGCAAAACAATCAATGAAAAAACAAAACAAGACAATTGCTTTAAATATTTATTATTAAATATTAATATTTATTATTTACAATTGTTTTTTTTTTTTTTTTGTTTTTTTTATACCCTAAATGTATGTTTAATTTAGTTACTCTATTATTGTTGATAATGATCCTTTGGTTGGTAGGTTTATAGGTTTGCAGTGTTGATTATCATTTTGTAGAAATGATGATGATTATGTTATTATCAACTAAAGGAAATAATGACTATTATTGTTTGATCCACAAAGATTTCTAATCGATGTCAATCGTTGATTGAAAATTTTTAGATATTGTGTTTTCTTATCTAGTAGAGGAACTATCTGTGCAAAGTATTGATCTTTATCTATAAGTACTTTCAAATGTCTATTTATAATTAAAAGATCTTCATTCGATATTCTCTGATAGAATGATGAAACCATTGGTAATATTATATCTTGATATGTCTGTGTATTATATTTTAATTTGATTAGTATTTAGATGATAATAATCATGATTGATTTGATTTGTTTTGTTGATGATAATTACTTTAAAAATAGGTGTATCATTGTTTCTATAATAATGCTCAAGTATATCCAATACTATTTTGAGAGGGATCGATTCTTTGAGCAGCATGTTTGGGTTGATCAGTTTGTTGGTTTCAGTGGTGGATGGCAGGAATTTAATGAAATGTACTAGCTGTTGTGATGCCTGATAGGTGGTCTTCTCCGACACCGTTATATAATATGATACAATTTGTGTGAGGAACTTGGTTGGATTCGAACTCGATGTATCGAAACCCGCGATATTTGCAATCTTTAGTTTATTGTAAATGAAATATCCGGTCAGTCCGTATTTACACTGCATCGGATGATTCGTGTTGAGATTGAGTGAGAGCGATGTGAATTGTCTAAGTATATTGATACTGTTGTTACTTATATTACTGCTGTTACTACTGCTATTAAAGTTGATACCACCGACATTCGTTAGCGATGACAACGACGATGAAGATAATGATGTCGACGACGACGATGATGATGATGATCCGCGGAATACTGGTGATGAAGAAACAGCAGAAGCAGGATCTTCTAGATCACAAAACATGATTCTTTCCTCCAAGAGATAGTCGTCGTTGTCGTTGTCCTGATCTTCATCTTCATCGTCGTAACCGTCGTCGTCATAGTCATCTTCGTCATCATCTTCACCATTGATTGTAATATTATCTTCATCTTCATCGTAATCATCCTCTTCCTCCTCATCATAATAATCATCTTCGTCATACTGGTCCTCTTGATCCTCTCCCATATTGATTACATATCTCTCTAGATCTTCAAAGTAGCTAATGCCTTCACCACCTTCTTCTTCCTCTTCCTCCTCTTCCTCAAAATAATACTCTTCCTCTCCATCTCCATCTTCAAACTCTCCATCCACTTCCTCTTCCTCTTCTTCTACCTCCTCTTCCTCCACCTCTACCTCTTCTTCGTTATGATTGTCACTATCTGTTTCTCTGGTTATATCATCATCTGCATATGGATACTGATGCTGTTGTTGTAACATATCACTACTTTGATGACTGTCTTCTTCTTCTTCTTCTTCTTCCTCCTCTTCATTATCTTTATCATCATTAGTATTGTTTTGATTAACAACTTGATGAAGATGATCGGTAGTGAATAATCGGTGTGTCCAACGATATGGCATTCTTGGTGGTTGTAACAAATGACTGTATCTCTGGAGAGATGATGGTCCTCTACGTGTAGAACTACTTGCTATTTCCTCTTGCATGTTGACATCATGATCATGATGATCACCACCACTAACTAAATCCTCTTCCTCTACCACCAATGAATTCCATAAAGCTCTTGCAATTCTACTGTTACTTGTTACTCTCTCGATTTCATCTTCGAGTTCCTCTACTTCTGATCTTCTCTCCATCTTTAAATCAGACAGACAAAACAACTAACTAACTACAACAACAGCAAAAACACCTAACAACACCAACACTAACTAACTAACTATTGATTATTCTTTTTATTATTACTACTACTAATTAATATTTTAATTCAAATTGTTTTTTCTTAGAAATTATAAATTATTATAATACAAATCTATCTTTTAATTATATATTATTATAAATAATAACTCAACAACTAAACAACTAGTTAAAAATGATAAGTTATAGGCTTTATTTAATAAAATACAACAGTTGAAAGGTTGTTTTGTCTTTATTTTTTCTTTTCAAAAATTTAATTAAAAATATTGTAATCAATATTTGCACACCTGACATTTAATTTAAAAAAAAAAAAAAATTGTTTTCACCCAAATTATTATTAAATTATTGAGATCAAAAAGCATACGATTTTCGAAAAAAGCATACGATTTTAACATGTTATTTTTACCGGTACTACTATAATATTATTTATTTATAAATCTTGATACCTAAAATTATTTTTACGAATAAATATTCAATAAAACTAACTAACTAGTTAGTAATAGTGATAAATTAAGTTACAATTGTCATATGACTTAAGTCATCTACTATTGTATGTTCCTCTTATATTTATATATTTAAAGATTAATGATTGATTTGGATAAGTATATATACATAGAACTTCAATAGAAAATTTGAAGATTGAACAAATTCATATCGGTTTACAAACAAAAGAATAAAAAAACAAAAAAAAAACTAATTTTTGAAAAATAAAAAAAAATAGAATTTAAAAAAACGATCAGATTTTTAGAAAGAACACCATCACATATTTCTCTGTAAAACCAATACATCCATTGCCTATATATAATTATATATTTAGTAGTAAGAGAATGATGTTAAATAACTGTTCAAGATTGATCTGTAAAAGATCATTGTCTTTATATAGAGTAATGCCATCTACTACTGTTGTTGTTAACAGTAGTAGTTTTGTAAATAATAAATATAGTAATAGTAACAGTAGTTTGTCATTTTCATCGACAAAGTTCTATTCTACAGCAACTGAAACAGCAACACCAACAGAATCTATAATCAATGAAATGACTACATCATCATCAGAACAACAAAAGAAAAGAACATTAAAGAGAAAATACGAATTGAAACCAGTATCACCATTGTTATATCCAGTGCAATCAGTCAGCAGTATCACAACGATCAAACCAAACGGTGGAACCGAGAATCTTCCATTCCACTTTGAGAGAACTGCATCCGGTAGACTACCGGTCTACTCTGATCTCATCAGATCTCAAAGAGCCAAAGAAACCGTACTGAGAAAGTATTCAGGTGATGTCACTGTATGTATATCTTGATAACTTATCGATACATCTCCAATCAAAATCTAATCAAATCAAATCAAACTACTATCAATTTTTAGATTATATTACAAGAATTAAGAAACATATTAGGAGAGGAAGTCTCGATCACTCAAAACGAAGGAACAATTTCAATAAGAGGTGATCATTCACTTACACTTTTGGTATGGTTGACTGCTCTTGGATTTTAAAATAGCTAATCAAAAATACCAAAAAAAAATATATATAAAATAAAAGCAATATTAATAAAATAATTGGGATAAATAAAAAAATATATAAATTACAAAATATTATATTTGTAATAAGATTGATTTTATTTATTATTATATTATTTATTTGTTTGTTTGGTAGATTAAGATGTGATTTGATGTGATGAATTCTCATTAAATTTTTGTTGTTGTTATTATGATTATTTATTTGGTTGTGGTTGATATTCAACGAGATTCTCCTTTTTGATTGTACCTTTTTCAAAGTCGGTCATGTTACCTAGGGTGATCTGACAGATTTGCTTGAGAGAGGTGTCGGTGAACCATGCCTCGTGACCAGTGATAATCACATTGTTAAAGGTCATCAATCTAGCGAGTACATCGTCTTGTAGAATCAAATCCGAGGTATCATTGAAGAACAATCCGGTTTCCTCTTCATACACATCAAGACCGAGTGCACCGATCTTACCAGACTTCAAACCTCTAATCACAGCTTTGGTATCTACCAATCCACCTCTAGAAGTATTAACAATAACAATCTTTTCCTTCATCTTACCGATTGTTTCATCATTGATCATATGATACTATAAAACAAAAAACAAAACAAAACAAAACAAAATAAAACAAAGTTTAGTTAGTCTTTTTTATAAACAAACAAAACAATAAAAATAAACTTACAGTATCTTTTAATAATGGAGTATGAAGGGATATCATATCAGCTTGTTTCCAGATTTCATCGAGTGTAACGTATTTTACACCCATCTTTTTGGCTTCGTCACTCTCAAAGACGTCGTAGGCAATAACGTTGCAACCGTAGCCGAGAAGGATCTTGGAGACGATTCTACCGATGTTACCGGTTCCGATGACACCAACGGTTTTGCCGTGCATCTCACCACCGACCAGTCCGTCGAGTGAGAAGTTACCTTCTCTGACACGCAGGTACGATTTGATAAGCTTACGGTT
Organism: Heterostelium album PN500; assembly: GCF_000004825.1. Classification (NCBI taxonomy): domain Eukaryota; phylum Evosea; class Eumycetozoa; order Acytosteliales; family Acytosteliaceae; genus Heterostelium; species Heterostelium album. Next base: position 1,890,277 of record NW_008805070.1, on the reverse strand, counting down.
GAGCTCGAGCAACAGCATGACAGCAAACTCTGCGACAGAGTGTGGTGAGTAGGCAGGTACTCTCAGTACGGTGATTCCAAACTCTTTGGCAGCCTTCAAGTCGACATTATTGAAACCGGCACATCTCAGCAGCACACACTTCACACCATTGTTACCGAGTACACTCAATACCGTTCTCTCCAAACAATCATTTACAAATGCACAGACTGCATCGAATCCTTTTGCAATTTCAGCCTGCAAAATAAATAAAATTAACAGTGATAAATAATAATAATATTCATTATAAGTGTTATTATTACTTACAGTTTGTTCGTTCAAAGGAACATCTAAATATTTGATTTCATGTGAACTTTTAGTTTTATCAAAATATTCTGACCAATATTTCTTATTTGAAAATAATGCAATCTTCATCTTTAAAAAATAAGATAAGATATAGATAGATCTATTAATATAAATATATATATTATTTAACTGTATATGTTTTTATTTGTTTATTACCTACCTTTTAATTTAATTATTTACAATGAACAGTATAAATATTTATTTATAGATATTGGCTAGTCTAAGTAATTCTATGATGTTGTTCAACAATGAGATGATTTAATTTCATAAAATAACATTATTTTTAAAATCATGTGTGAATTAAATAATTATGTGGGGTGGTGTGTGGTTTGGGAGTTGTGTATTAAACGCGAGTTGATGAACCTATAAAGATGACACGTTTAAACAGTTTTTTTGACTTGTTTAATTTTGTGGTTTTGGTCTGACCAAATTTAGATTTTTATTGCAAAATAAAATGATCATCAAACCTTTTTTTCATTTCACCTTTGAAATTAAATGTTATTTATCTTTTTTTCAAGAATGTTATAAAATAGATATCCTTTTTATCTAATTTTGATTGTCACTATTTCTAACTATTTTAATCATTTTGAAAAAAAAAAACCTTTTTTTAAAGAATAGTCCAAAAGTGATTTGAGAGTCGCAAAAAAAGATGAAGATCTGATTTTTATTAATCACTTTTTTTTTTGTTTTCTCAAAAATGATTAAAATAGTTAGAAATATTACCAATCAAAATAAATAAATAGTTGAATGAGAAATAAAATGTCTGTTTATAATTATGTTTTTGATTATTATTTGGATTCTTAAGTTGAGCTGAAGATTATTTTATATACCAATAAATAATGGTAAATATCAAATAAATAAACCTCTATTTCCTCCTCATCACCTCAATTGATGCCGAAATTAATGCATTACAGTAATAATTGTTGGTAAAAAACAATACTGAATTGTTTCACTACGTTTTCGTCTGACTTTCCCTTTTTCTATTGCTTCCTTTAGGAGACAACGCTTTCTGTAGGGAATTTAGACTAGTCTTTTCTGTTCAACACTGCACAGTGTAAAGATAAGATGGATCTAACAAAAGGCCACAGCTTGTCAGTCATTCCTGAGACATTCTTAATGGATAACTGATCGGTGGTAAAGGTTCCCACCTTCCCGATTAGGTATGATATACTCGAAAAGCCTAAGATGAGTATTTGTAGTAAATTTATTGATAGAAGCAAAGACAATTATTCACAAAAATATGTTTTCTCGTTGTAACCTATCATTGAATGTATGTATGTATAAATAGATAGACCAACCCCATATAAATACACTTATTAGTTATAGTGCTAACATTTTTAGATTAGGAGAAAGCATTGTATACATTGAATTTTCAATCAACTTTTTCAATATATTCTATATTCCATGGTCTAGTTAATTAGAATCCAAATAATAATCAACAACAATAATAATAAACTTAATATTAAGTTCACAATAAAATAAAACAATTGTTTCGTTTTTTCATTGTTTTCGTTTTTTTCTTTTTTTTTTTTTTTTAATATTAATAATTTAACGATAGATACATTTAAAATTCTAGATAGTTTGATAGATAGATTATTTAAAGATGGATCAATTAACAGAGTTAGTACCATTCCTTCAAGAACAAAAACCAGAGATCAAGATCCTTGCTTTACAACATATTGCAGGTGTCTCTGGTGAACAGCCAGCAAGAGATGTTCTCAAGAAAACAAATATCATTAACCTTTTAATTAGATTGATTGGTGATGAAAATCAAGTAATTATCTACAATGATTAATAATAATAGATTTCTGAATATATTCTAACACTTATAATGTTGTTATTTTCATATTTAGACTATTAACAGATTAACATTGACAACACTCATTAACTTTTGTCAAGATAACGATATGTTGAATGATATCGTAAAGAGAAACATCGTACCAAGATTGGTCGATGGTACAACCGATACAAAGAATAAACTAAGAGAGATCTACTCTATTCTCTTATCAAACATTACACATACAAAAGAGGGTTGTATTTCATTAATGCAAGTAAGTAATAAGTAATAAGAAAGATAAAAGATATCATACTCACATATTAATCGAATCGTTACTTTTACAAACAAAAACAAAAACAAATTAGTATGGTAGAGAATTACAAGGATTTTATATTTTGAAATTATCGAATCTCTTGACTGTTAGTGAAGGAGATGAAGATATCTTGGTGAGTAAGAAGGGTGCTTGGGTAGTCAATATTCTTTTGAATATTACACAGATCGAAGAGGGTAGAAATATCATTTTGAACCAAGAGAATGCAATCTTCAAGTCGTTGTTGCCATTGATTCAACATCAATCGGTTGTCATTCGCCGTGGTATCGTCGGTATCATTAGAAACTGTTGTTTCAGTGAAACCGATCATCCATACCTCCTGTCAGAGTCAATTGATGTCTTAACAAAGATTCTACTTTTAATTAGAGGTTCTGATATTTTAACTGATGAAGTATGTATTGTTTATAAACCAACTATAATAAAATATATATAATCTAACTAACGAGCAACTAATCTAATAATAACAATAGGAAATGGAAGGAATGAATCAATTATTACATAATAAACCAGAACAAGCAAGTATAGAGAGAGAACAAGATAAAGAAACAAGAAAGATGGTTATTGAATCATTGATTTTCTTGACTGGTACAAAAGAATCAAGAGCTATTTTAAGAGATAAAAAGACTGTATGTATTAGTTAATTATTAAATATTGTTATAATAATGTTGTTGTTGTTTGTTGTTTATTAATAAATACTTTTTTTGTAAAACAAATCAAAAACTATTATAGTATCCTATCATTAGAAACTATCATTTAACTGAAAAGGATGAAACTATTGGTGAGAATATCGAAAAGATTGTTGAAATGTTGATTAGAGACGAAGAGGAAGAAGATACCACCGCTAAAGAGAATAAAGTCGTAGAAATGGATACAAAGAAAGATGATGATGACAACGATGCTTCTACAATTGAAATCGAAGAGATCTAAACTCTCTATAAAGAAATAACAAAATAAAATACTAAAATACTAAAAATACTAAACTATATTATATCGTCGTTTTATTATTTATTGACATGATTCATTGTGAATACAGTATCACATTCTAACCACATCAATGCAACTCTCGCAGCATGTTCAGTTATCATTGATATCTGTTGAACCGATTCCAGAGGGAACTTTCGCAGTACGTAGCTAGCTATATCTTCACCTGGTCGTGGAGAACCAATTCCGATTCGAAGTCGCGCGAACTTCTCCGTACCCAATCGATTGATGATATCTTCCAAACCGTTTTGTCCACCACTACCACCCTTTGTACGTAGTTTAACCTTGCCAAGATCCACCGCCATATCGTCGACCATAATCAAAATATTGCCAATCGGTACATTATAGTGATTGTGTAACGATCGAACCGATCCACCACTTAAATTCATGAACTTCATAGGTTTCGCAAGAATAACTTCATAAACAACTTGATTAGGTTTCTTAATTTCCATAATAATATCTTCTTCTTCTTCTTCTTTTTCTTCTTCTTCTTCTTTTTGATTGTTGTTATTTACATCTTCTTTATCTTGTTGTTGCTTAATTGTTGTTGTTGTTGTTGTTGATATCTTTTGTTTTTTCGATCTTTTTTGTTTTTGATCTAATTTCAACCAGGTTGTGGTGATGTGTGAATGCTTTACATCGTTGTTTATGTCTGTTCCGAGTAGTTGTGCGAGTTTATCGATTGCCAAGAATCCGATGTTGTGTCTGGTGAATTGATACTCCTTACCGGGATTACCGAGTCCCACTACCAAATATCGATGTTTGGCACGTACCTGTTCCAAAGGTTGTTTCACCACCAACGCTCTTATCAAATCATTACGCTTTTCATTCATAATAGTTGTAGTTGTCGATACATATTTAGGTGGCTTTGCTATACTTTCATAGATAAAACCCGTCTTTTTATTGATTATTTGTTTTTTATTTATATTTATTTCATTATCTATACTACTACTATTAGTACAACTGTTTTCTGTTGATAAAGTATTTAAAGTTGATTGTTGTGTTGTTGTTGTTGTAGGTGTTGTTGTGAAATACTTTAAACTACTACTTCTACTATAAGATTTATATGAATATGGTGAATATAATTTCCTCACACCACTACTAATCGAATTATATGTATTTCTTAACATTTTACGATGATATGATCATATTAATATTACTTGAAAAAACAAAACAAAAAAAGTAAACTGCGATTCTGATTCACCAAAACAATAAAAAAAAAACAAAAACTCTTGTTTTACTATTTTATTTTTGTAGTTTAATCATATATAAAAATTGGATAATTAAGATTTGAGAATAAAAAACATCATTGCTATTTAAGGATAAATATATTTGATTGTAAATTTATTTTCTTCTTCGTTGTAGGTGACAAAAGTCTTTCCATATTGAAATAGACGTCGTTCTCTATCATCTTCAGCCTGGACTTCGATTTTCGCTACCTCTACATCTGTATCTAACCAATCACCTTTCCAATTGACCATTGAACCAGACTCGAAAATATATTGGTCAACCTTTGGTTGCTCTGAGAGTTGTAAAAACTCTGCTTCTCCACAAACAGTCGATACATTATTAATATCAGATGATGGTGTCAATATAACTGTATACCTCATTTTTCTATTACTGATATTTAAATAACTATATATTCTATTTTATTACTATTTCTACTCTTCTATTATTATTATTACAATTAATATTATAAATATTTTAATTTTCTAATTCTAATTTTTAAAATAGAAAAAAAATAATAATAAAAATGTACCAAAGTTTGATTTCAATTTATTTTTTTTGTTTAAATTTATTTATTGTAGTGGAATAAATCAGTTGCTACATTAATTTATCTATGTAATGTTATTAATCGAAATACAAAGGCAACTTTAAAAATAATATTGTAATATTGTTATTTTATTTTTGTAGGAACGAATGGTTGACTTGTTTTTTTTTTTTTTTTTTTCATCCAACCAAACCCTATTTTTTGAAAGTTAATCATATGAAGTAAGAGTATGAACTCACATTAATACTACTCTGTTATTTTTGTTTTCATTTTTTTTTGTAATTAATTAATAAATCATTCTTTTTAATTCTTAATCCATCATCCATTGAACCAAATCTTTACAAAAAAAAACAAAACAAAAAATAGAAAAAATTGGTTTTGGATCAGATCTTTGTTTAAATCTCAAGTTCGTAATGGTTGAAAACAGTTTTATAAGTGTGTTGATGATCAATGAAACCATCACTTTTTTGATCGTTCAGTCTCCCAGTAAATTACAATAGCATCAATTAATATGATAAATTTGATTGTGACAAATCTATGCTAAAATATTAATAATTTAGTGTAATTCCACTATTCTAGTTTATTTTCATCTCTAAAGTGATATTTTATAAGTAATATTAAGTAAAAACATAAATAAAATAATCTAGAAATAATAATATCTTCTATTTTTGTTGTTTTTTAGGTTTTTTTTTTCTACTTTCTAAAATTTTAAAATTTATATGTTATCATGTAGTTGTTGAATATCTATATAGTTAATTAATTAGTTAAAAGTAGAATAAAATAAATATAGTTAGAATACTAAAATAAACAATGCAATCTAGATTATATTTAATCTCAACAACATACCGTCATCATTTAAAATATGAGCGTCATCATCTTCAATTCCAAATTCATCATCTGCTAATGAGCCTGGTTTGATACCTAAAGTACTGTATTTATACTCTTTGATGATACCAATCTTTCTGTAGAATGCAAGCTTCTTATCGGGATTCTTGTGTAGGTAGTAAGCACCACCAACCAAAGCCATTGCAATACCCAGGAGAATGAGAATGGCGGCAACCCAACCATGTGATTTTCCTGATGATGAACCATCGGAACAATCTTTATAGGCTGGTTCATATGAATCTGCAACACCATCTCTACATAAATCACCAGCAACCTTTCTAAATCTATAATTATAGATATAAATATAAGTATTAATAAATACATAGTTAGATGAATCTAGACAAAACATACCCTTTGGTTACAAAATATTTTGTACCGGATGGACAGAATGAAGGTGGATAGGTTGGTGGAGTGTAGTCTTTCTCGAGAGCACAGACAAGTTTTTCGGCGTCGTCTGGTGATACCTCTTTGTAACCGATGTCACATTCGTAGTCGTCCACAGTGCAGTTTAGGATATGGGGGTCTTGAACTGGCAATGCATCTTTCTGGAAACAGTTGGCATCCTGTCGGACTCTGGTGTAGGTTATGGTGTGACCGAGTATCGCAGGTGTGACATACTGCTCGTGATCGTTGTCAGTACACTCTGGCAAGCCGAGCGGTGCGAAATCCAAACCGAAAACAATACCCTCGGACGGCACATTGTTGTTATTCATACCGAGAATGATAAACTTGGTGGAATCACCCTCTGGATCGGTTATGATATTCTTGATATCGATCTTACCAAGAGTCATTTGGAAACTCTTGAAGCTAACACCCTGATCAGTGGAATATAAAAGATTATCGGTATCACCAGTTGCATTTGCCATCAACAGAATAGTTCCATGATTTCCAATTTCATAAATAGTTGGACTACATTTAAATGTATGTGTTAATAACAAGATATTGTTGTTGTTCAAAGAATTGAATTTAACTTTTTAAAACTTACCCTCCATAAACAGACTTCCATGACTTTCCAGAATCTCTAGTTAGGTATGTACCGATTTTCGAGGCTGGAGTATCGAATGACAGTTGCTTACCAACGTTACCGGTGGATAGTGCCAGACCAATGGCGGAATCGGTAGAGTAGAATGGTCCGTACTCCTTCAGCGAGTCGAGGAATGTAGTGATACCATAGCAGTTAAGGAAGGTACCCTTTTGTGATCCACTTGGAGAGTTTAATTGTTTCCACTTTCCACCGTTGTCATAGGTGATCTTTGTAATGAAATTGTTACCCGACACGATCTGGTTGGCAACGTAGGCACCCTTCAAACCACTGATCGGTGTGAAATCATATTGACCCTTGAACGATACCTTATCCATTGACTTGGTGAACTTGCTACCAGTAGAGTCAGAGGTATACACCGTTCCATATCTATAGTTATCCTTCATTTGAATACCCAACCAAATAGCACCAGTTGAATCATCTATAATTTTATATTCCTAGGAAGTAACAAACAAACAAACAAACCATTAGTTTAACTTTATATATATACATTATAAAAAAGATTAGATATATTTACATTTGGTTGTATATCATCACCAAATGGGAAATCACACATTAAGAATCCCATTTTATCATTGTTGACTGGCATTGTGTTGCTTCTGACAAAGAGATTGGAACCACCTTGATTCTTATCGTATGCACCGATGTATACAAAGTTGTCGGTGCTGGTCATCGATTGTGCACCGGTAACCAAGATCGTTTCAGTATCACCATTGTCATTGGAGTAGACCAATTTGGTGCCATCTTTTTGTGTGACGATAGCAAAGATTGCAGAGGTAGCCTTTGGATCGGTGTTCTTAATGGGATCCCACATCACATCGGTCACAGTATCCTTCTTGTACACCTGATTCCAAGTGTAACCGAAATCGGTCGATATCCAAACAGTCTTGTCAGTTGACAAAGCCAACAGATTTCCAGACTTCCACTTGTTCGGTAGAATATACTTGAATCGTTTGCCACTAAGCTCTTTGGTTGTAAAAGTCTCACCATAATTCTTTGAAATATATAAAGTTGTATCTTTTCCTTCATTCGATTGTAACAATATCTAAATATTAACGATAGCTATTAATATTACACATATATATTGTTATTGTTATTGTTATTATTTACATTTTTACGATCTGTATCAATTATTATTTCATCATGAGAAACAATATCATCATTTGCAACATTTATTTTATTCCAATTTTTTCCACTATCGGTTGTTCTCCAGGCTGCTTTATCTTGATCCACTATCAAAGCAATCTTTTAATAGTTAATAATTTTGATTCTATTTGTTTTTTTTTATTTCAATTATACATACTTCAGAAGTTAAGTAAACTACACCAAAATCAGGATTCCAATTTATGTTGGTCTTAGAAAATAGAATCAGTAAGTTAAGAAAAATAAAAATAAAAATTAATATTATTTTCTTTTGTTTGCAGTAATGATTGATAATATATCCATTATCCTTTTATTTTTTTAGTATTGTTTTGTTTCTTTTGTACTTACTGAGGTTTGTGATGGTACTGGATCTGCAGCATTTATATAAATTGAAAATAAAAGCACTTTAAAAAGTACTAATATTGTGAATGATCTATTTATCATTATTTTCTTTCTTTCAATGAAAAAGAATCGAATTTGAACTAAAAATAATAAAATTGATCAAATTTATATATCTATATATATTAAAACTTTATCTATATATCAATCTATCTATCTATATATATTAAAAAATAATATAAAACAATATTTTATATATTATATTAATAATAGTAAAAAAAATTATTTGAAAGGATAAGTTATACGATTTTAATTATATATATATAAAGAAAAAAAAGAAAATTAATTAGAAAAATAAATTAAACAAACAATTAATTAAATCACAAATAAATAAATACAATTATTTTTGTTTAATTATATATTTATTTATTCTTGACAACAACAGAATAAATTAACTACAAAAAAAAAAGAACAACATCACTTTCTACATTTAATTTAAACCACTAGCTAACTATCAAATTCAATTCAATTCATCTATTAACACAGTAATATAATATAATTACTGATAGTCTAGAATTGAAAGAAGGTAATTGTATACTATTGTAAATACTGACCACCACCACCATCCCACACCACAAAATAAAACAATAAATAAACACACACCTCTCACTTCTCATTTTCAATCCATTCATCACCACCAAGAAAGTAATAAATAAAACATACCACCATTTTTTTATTTATTTTCTTTGCATAACCACAATCATAAATTAAAATAAACTTTTAAAAACAAAGTTACCAATAGATTGTAAATATTTAAAATAGTAATATTAAATTTATTTATATGTACAAAAAAGATATGTTTATTTGGTTTGATTTTGATTTGATTTGATTGTTTTGTTTTAAAATATAAATATTATTCTTTGTTTATTCTTTGATATCACCAATACCATCAGAGTAGATTGCAAATTGTTTTTCATCTTCTGGTAAACAAGGTGAATCGTAGATCTTACAAATTCTGTTCTCTCCTTTACCTTTTCTGAGTGAGAGACGTGTGGTTGATGCGTGAGCCATGATGTGACCACCGATCGGTTTGTTTGGGTTGGGATTGAACATTGCACCACCGTCGACCTGTGCCACCACTTGATTGGTGATGACAACGGCTACACCAAACTCGTCGGCCAATCTCTGTAGGGCACGAAGGAATCGCGCCAGATGACGCTGACGATCGGACAACTCACCTCTACCGCTGTAGTCTGTACGGTACAATGATGTTGCACTGTCTACGATCAACAAGATGTAACGCGATTCCGACATCATTGCCGATGCCTGAACAAGTAGCTGCATCTGATGATCAGAGTTGTAGGCACGTGCATAAGCGACGTTGTCTAGGACGTGCTCACCGTTCAAGTTGTAACGCTCGGCGATAGCGAGCAATCTCTCTGGACGGAACGTTCCCTCGGTATCGATGTAGAGTGCACGTCCTTCACCTCCACCCTGTGCCAACGTCAACTGGCATGTAACACACAATGTATGACAAATCTGTGTCTTTCCCGTACGGAACTCTCCAAAGATCTCTGTAATCGAACCGGTCTCGAAACCACCCTCCAACAAGCTATCCAACTCTTTCGAACCGGTTCTAATTTGAACGATCTGTTTACGCTGTGTATTGAAATCGGTTGCACTGACGAAACCCATCGGTACGAGCTTGGCTGCTTCTGCCAAGAGTTTCTCTGCTTTCGGTTCCGATATATTCTTGATGGCACAGAGCGTCTTCTTTGTGGAATAGGCAATCGATTGTACTGTATGTAAACCTGCTTCTGCCAACTTCTTGAGATCGGCCGCTGTAATACCGTTACCCTCTAACTTTGATAACGGAATGGCACCTTGTTCTTCATCTTCCTCTTCAGCTTCCTCGTCTTGAACTTCAATATGTTCTTCTGTTTCTTCTTGTTCTTCTCTAACTCTTTGTCTTTGCATTTTTCTTTAAATCTTCAATTGATCTTTCTAATTAATTTATAAATATATATTAGTTTGTATGTTAACTTAATAATGAAGCATACAAAAAATTGGTATGTTTTATTCAGCACCCCTCTCAAAAATTTAAAATTTAGTGGAAAAAATCTTAAAATTTTTCCAAGAAAAAAAAAGAATTTCGCTGCCAATTGGAAGATGGTTTTGTTGATGAATTTGCTTGCTAAAAAGAAATGTTTTTGAAAATATTGTATTAAAATCAACTTTGATAAGTATTTTGAACTACATCAACATAAACAGTTGATTAATAAAAAAATATTGATTGAACATTTGACATTTAGAGCAATTCATATAGAATCTTATAATATGTGAAACTTTTGGTGATCATTGAATATACTCCAAATGGTAAATCATTAAGTTTTTGAGCTCGATAACCTTATAGATAATTTAATTGATTCACTGGATCATATCCTCCGTAAGCATACAATTCACAAATGTTTTCTGATATTATTGTTTCACTGATTTATGTTGGAATATAGTTTTGTATTAATAAGTAAAAATGATTTGATTTTTGATTGTTAGTTTGCTTGTTTACTATTTTAAACTTACATAGTTTCAGTATTCAAATCAAAAATTAATAGATATGAAACATTTAAAGGACAATATGTTGCAAATGCCAATCCATTTTGAAGATCAATACTATTGTATTGGCAATTAATTAATGGATTCTCAGGTAAATAGAAACTTGCTTTGGTTGTGAGTGTACCGGTCTATAATCATGAAGATAGATTTGAATTCATTATTTTGAATAATAGTTTGATAGGAATTCTTTTTTAAGATAGGTGGGTAATAACTACTTACTTCAGATTTGAGAATTGAAATATTGAAATGATATCTGTACATGAAAGTATAGTCGGTTGAGCAACTGTCGAATCTATTCTCACCAACAATAAAAATAAAATAATAAATGAAATAGAATAAGTCATTTTTAATAAATTACATTGTGATTGATTTTTTTTTTTCTATCAAAAAAGATATTTTGGAGTCAACTGAAGTTAACAATTCTTTTCGATGTAGAAAATAGATTCAATCAATTGTTATCGAATGACTCCTATATTACAAATATTGGGTCATGGTTGAATAAGATTCTTCGGTGACAGTCTAGATATTTTAACTTATTAATTCTTACCACCGAATGTAAGTAATAGTTATAACTGCAGTGTTATACTCTATAATTATAATTATATATGGTTAAAGCATGAACAGGTAGACTGTGGTGACATCACGTTTGAGAATTAATTTTTTGTATTCTCATCTTGCCGAATCGATACGAATTGTTCACATATATAAGTGTAGTATTGATGATCTTCTTAGTGAAGGTCCGGGTCTGACCACCGTGGTTGATGAATCCGGTACCAACAATAACAACAACAAATAATGCAACAAATGAAGTGTGTCTGTAACACATCAACTAGTTTTAAATTGTACCAAATAATACAAATACGATAGTCCTTCCACCGGAATTCAAACCAAAGTCGAAAAAGACAAAGACCGAGATGCATAACAGTAGGTTGTACCAACTCGGTTCAGAGCACCAAACACAACGGTAGCATTACAGTTGGTTGATACTTCAGAAACTACAATACCAACAGCCCCAACACAGAAACAAACAATGCCTCAGAAGAACCATCATGATAAATAAATAACCATAAATCATCAATCAATATGATTCCATCAATAATATATTTAATTTGTTCTTTCCTTATTACGCTCAAGAATTATAATCTTATCGATAAAGATCTTTGAATTTTTTGTTTTTAAAAAAATCGATAAAGGGTAATTAAATCATCTGGTTTCTAATTATTTTGTTTCCGCAACACCAAATACAACTTAAGAAGTAGAGGTCCAGCCTATTTATTTTTGGGAATTCAATTAATTTGTTAGAGACTCCAAGTTGACTTAGAATCTTTAGAGATATTGTAATCTTGTTTGTCACTATTGGTATTTTTAACTGATTTGTATATATGTATAATAAGAGAATACAAAAAAAACTGTCCAAAAAAAAACCCAAACCTATAAAATGAAATAACACATATATAATAATTTAAATAGTAATATTTATACCAAATTATAATAATTTTTTATTTTATATCAATATTGTTGATTATTGAGCACAAAACATATTTTCCAAGAAATTCTCTGGGAATTTTGTTACAAGGTTTGGAATTGTGTGGTTGGTGAATTGTTCTGTTTGAAGATCGATTGTGTATATCGTATAATTGTTTGCATAAGGTGCAACAATCACAAAATATCCATTATCATCTAATACAAATCCAACAAATCCTTCGTCATCAACAAAATTCTCTTTAAAAACATTGTGTGCTTTCTTTGTATTAAAATCAACTTTGATCAGTTGATAATATGTATTTTGAACAACACCAACATAAACAGTTGATTGATAAACATATATTGATTGAACATATGATAAAAAGTGCAACACATATGGAATCTTATAATATGTGAAACTTTTGGTGATCATTGAATATACTCCAAATGATAAAGCTTGAAGTTTTTGAGCTCGATAACCATATAGATAATATAATTGATTCACTGGATCATATCCTCCATAAGCATACAATTCACAAATGTTTTCTGATATTATTGTTTCACTGATTTATGTTGGAATATAATTTTGTATTAAATATATAGATGTTGATTAATAATAATAAGTAGAATATTAAATTGAATTTAAAACTTACATAGTTTCAGTATTCAAATCAAAAATTAATAGATATGAAACATTTAAAGGACAATATGTTGCAAATGCCAATCCATTTTGAAGGTCAATACTATTGTATTGGCGAACAATCAATGGATTCTCAGGTAAATAGAAACTTGCTTTGGTTGTTAGAGTACCTGTCTATAATCATGATGATTTATTAGAATTCATCTTTTAGATTAATAAGAGAGAGTAATATAATCAGTACTTACTTCAGAATTGAGAATTGAAATATTGTAATGACCAGGATGTGGTGCAGCACTTTGAGTCTTCATGATATAATAATCATTTCCAGAACATTTTAACAAATCAAATATATAATCTTGTATGTCGATATTATAATTTTGAAGTATTGTTCCGTTGATTAAACTAATCGATGTAAAGTTGATATCTGTACATGAAAGTATTGTTGGTTGAGCAACTATCGAACCAATTCTCATCGACAATAAAAATAATATGACTAATGAAATAGAATAAACCATTCTTTAATAAATTAAGAAAAATAATGTTTGTTTTTTTTTTTATAAATTTTACATTGGAATAAATCATCGGAATTAATTATCAAACAAAGATTTTTTGAAAATTACTTTGAATTTTTACACTTCACAACATCAAATTGTGACAGCCAGCGTAATTACCCTTGGAGCTAAAAAATTGAAAAAATTTCCTGGCAAATGGGTTCGAACTTGAGAAGCAAGTTAATGAGGGTAAAATGAAAAACAACTCAAATAAAAATATTAATTTAAGAAAAATAATTAAAAAAGAGGGTGGTAGTGAAGTCCAAGTTATAAAGTGCCATTTTAAAAAGAAATTAGTGATTTTAATTTATTGCATATATATTAATATAGTATTTATTTATTTATTTTTATTGTTTTTAACTTTCTCTATTAAATTTTTTTAAAAAGTTTTTATATTTCTTTTTTTTTTTTTGAAAACTTTTTTTTTTTTTTTAATTAAAGATTTGATCTAAACTGTAGGTAGCATCATCGTATGACTTTCTGTAGGTGGTCATGTATTTCGATCTGATATCTTCGTATTTTGGGGGGTGATTGACTTTGATGACTTTTGTTTCTCGAGATCGGCGATTTGACTTTGGATTTGGGTGATTTGGGTGTCTTGATCACTCAAGTCCTTGAGACGAGCAGAGAACACTGGATCGATGGTGGAGATCGATTGGATGAGCTTGTTGATAGCGGCGGCATCCTTGTATCTCGATTCGATGGCCTGCTTCGAGGTTTGGTAGGCGGTGCTCGATCCGGAACGCGAGAGATCCTGGAGGGCCTGCTCGATCTCGATGTGGTACTGGAGACGCGACTCAAAGAGAGCGAAGAATTGTTGGGCGAGTTTGTCAACCTCTGGAGCACGTGCGATCTTTGGTCCCTTACGGATCAACGAGAAGTCGAGACGCGAACCAACCATGAACATAACGCAGAGGGTGAAGACGGCGCCGATTGCCAAGAGTGGCTCGTGGAGAATCGAGAATGCAGCCATCGAGTAGGAGATTTGAAGGGTCTGAGTTTGTTCGATCGATGTCCAGTCACGACGCAAAACGATTACTGGACGTCCGACAGTGTCGAGGAATGTCTTACGCAAGGAATCTTCACGTGTGAATTGGAATGGTGCGGAGACTTGGATGTCCGATGCACCCTCGGGGAGCACAACGATGAGCTGGTGGTGAACAGCGTAGATATCGGCGATACCAACACCAAAGGTGGCGTTCAAAACGTAACGACCGGACTTGTCGTCGACAAACAAGACGCTCGACGATGGCAAATTGTAACCGGTGTAGAACTCGTTCTTCCAACCACCAAACAATGGGAAACGTGGAGTGATCTTAAAGTCGAGACGGTCGGCATGGTGGAAGTACTGCGAGGTCGAGATGTTTCCGATGTAGTCACGGTAGTAGAAATCGGCGGCACCAAGTGGAACACGCTCGACAATCTCGGCGACGTGAGCGGGTGATGCGTGTTGCTGACGTTGGTAGTCGAAACGTGAGAACGATCCCTTGAGAGCGGCACCACGATGCTCGACGGCGTAGTTGGTTTCGACGGCGACGTTACCCCAGTGCGATACCTCGTACTCCTTGGTGAGCGAGTTCAACATGACGAACGGTGAGTTGTTCTCAAAGTGCACGGACAACTGGTGGTAGCTGAGTGGAGCGATGTCCTTGTATGGACCGTAGACGATGCTGCTGCCCTTGACGATCGATGGTGTGAGAGTCGAGTGATTCTCAATCTTGGAGCTGGCCAACTTCAATGTTGTCTTTTGGCTGACTGTATCGTATGGTGAACTGAAATAGGTGTTCTCCTTGAAAGTCACCAATTGATTCGAAATCTGACCGACATGTGTTGGATATGGGTGTTGTTGTCCCATACCAACAATCTTGAGTTTCAATGACAAAAACTGATCCAGCTCCAACTGTTTTTCTTAATTGAACATCATATAAATTATATCTAAAAAAAAAATGTTGGTTATTAAAAAAAATTAGTTATTTTCTAAATATGTATATTTTTGTGAAGTGTGTGTGTATATTTTTATTTATATATATCAATTGAGTGTGAATATGTGGAAAGTGAGTCAAAATGAAATGTTTTCATATGAATTTGGTAAATATATCTGAAATATAGATATAAATATCTAAACATATCTATTTGTTTTGTTTGTTTTTTTCTAGAAAAAGATAAAGATAAATCCAATGAATCTTGGATGACAGAATGTTGAATGATTGAATGATTGTGATTGATAAACTAAACTTACGTTTGTTGGTTGTGTGTTTTGGCGGAAGATTTGATGATTTCAAGTTGTTGGCTGTCACCATCTATGAATGCTTGAAGACTTGCATGCTCAGTTGATGAATGGAGAGCAAATGTATATGAGGAGGCAGCAGTTGATGCTGTATTTTTGGCTTTGATGTCGACGGTCTGCTTGGCAAGCTGTGAGGTGAGGTCGATGCTACGGGTGACCTCCTCATTGAGCCAATTGGCATGAGTGGTAGCCGCTGCACTACAGACAGCCACCAAAGTAACTGTCAGAACAACCAATGAAATGATATTTCTGTTCATCTCTTATTGTTATCTATCTATTATCCTACAATCCTATACTACTATCCTACTATCCTATCTATCTTATCTAACTCTTTTTAAATTTAATTAATTTAAAATAAAAATAAAAAAAGATAGATAATTAATATATTATAATATAACAACAACAATAAAAATAAATACAATTTAACAAAACAAAAAAAATTGAGGGACCAGTCACCAAGCTCCTTTTTTTTTTTTTGCAAGTGGAGTTCAATCAATCATTTAAACCACTATTGCACATCAAAAAAAAAAAAAAAAAAATAACAAAAAAAAAAAACTTTTTCAATTTTGACTTTTTTAGTGGGAGTCAATAAAAAAAAAAAATGAAGATCAAAGGATTAAATTTATCTGTTTTACTTTCGTTTTATAAATAGAAAAGACATAAGATAAATAGATAGATAATTAAATAAAATAAATATGAGTTTTTGAGAAAAATCAAAAAATAAACTAAAATAAAAACATAAAAATAAATTAAAAAAATAATATAATATATGAATTGATATATATGTATAGACTTAAATATATTATTCTTCTCTTTTTGTAATTTCAAATATCATATAATTAATTTTATAATTATTTTGTTTTCATATACCATATTTTTAATGAACAAGTATTAAAAAAAGATGAATTCTTAATTAAAGTCATATCACTTTCCTCATCTTTTACGAATGTTTAAGTTAATTAATCTTATAGATTCAAAATCTATTCGTATATCTTAATGAATTTAAATAATCGAAAAACGAAATATTCGTTAAATTAAAAATTTTTTTTTATCTGTTATAAATTTTCAAAATTTAAACTTTTTCATTAATTTGATTTTGTTTTTGAGATCTCATTGTCTTTTGTTTGAATTTTATATATTTATATATATATATATAATAGATTAATTAAATATATTTATAATATTGTAGTATAGTAGATAGATAGTTATATATAGTCATAAAAGATGAATAGCGATACAGAGATGACTGATCAACAGTCAACATCGACAACAACAACTACCAATACTACAGCAGCTGCTGTTTCGAATAACAATGAAACATCAGGTACAAAAATAGATGAGATCAAATCAACTGTTAAATCACAGAGAGTAGCTACTCACAGTCATATCAAAGGTTTGGGTTTGAACTCGGACGGCACTGCCAATGTGATCGGTGACGGTCTGGTCGGTCAGACCAAGGCACGTGAAGCATCCGGTATCGTCGCCGAGTTGATCCGTTCCAAGAAGATGGCTGGCAAAGCGTTGCTCATGGCCGGACCACCCGGCACCGGTAAGACAGCGTTGGCACTCGCCATCGCTCAGGACCTCGGTAGCAAGGTGCCGTTCTGTCCGATGGTCGGTTCCGAAGTCTACTCGACCGAGGTGAAAAAGACAGAGATTCTCATGGAGAATTTCCGTCGTTCGATTGGTCTACGTGTAAAAGAGACAAAGGAGGTATACGAGGGTGAAGTCACAGAGATTACTCCGGAGGAAACAGACAATCCACTCGGTGGCTACGGCAAGACCATAGCGAGTGTCGTCGTCGGTCTAAAGACAACCAAGGGAACGAAACAGCTGAAACTCGATCCCACTATCTACGAGGCGATTCAGAAGGAGAGAATCACACCGGGCGACGTCATCTACATCGAAGCAAACAGCGGTTCGGTGAAGCGTGTCGGTCGTTCCGATTTCTACGCTACGGAGCACGACCTCGAAGCCGAGGAGTACGTTCCACTCCCGAAAGGAGAAGTCTTCAAGAAGAAGGATATCATTCAGGACGTCACTCTACACGACTTGGACTTGGCCAACGCCAAGCCACAGGGTGGACAGGACATCATGTCGATGATGGGTCAGATGATGAAACCCAAGAAAACAGAGATCACAGAGAAGCTGCGTTTAGAAATCAACAAGATCGTCAATCGCTACATCGAGCAGGGTGTCGCAGAGTTGGTGCCGGGCGTGTTGTTCATCGACGAAGTACACATGTTGGACATCGAGTGTTTCTCCTACTTGAATAAAGCATTGGAATCAACGTTGGCACCGATCGTTATTTTCGCTACGAATCGTGGAAATTGCGAGATCAAAGGAACCGACATTGTTTCGCCACACGGTATCCCAGTGGATTTGCTAGATCGTCTGATGATTATCCGTACACTGCCCTACTCGTTCAATGAAATCGTACAGATTCTCACAATTAGAGCAACCGTAGAGGCACACAAGATCGAAGATGACGCACTGCAGTATCTCGCAGAGATCGGTGACAAATCGTCACTGCGTTACGCCATCCAACTACTCACACCATCCGCCATACTTTCAAGAACGAACGGACGTCCCTCCATTACCAAAGACGACATTGAAGAAGTCAACAGTTTGTTTAGCGATGCCAAAACCTCTGCAAAATTACTTGAAGAGAATAAGTCAAAGTATCTCTATTAATTTATTTTTTTTTAAAAAAAAAACAACAAATCATATAACATTATTTAAAATAAAAAAAAAATAAATAGAGATAAATTAATTACAAAATCATTTATTATCTATCTTTTATTTTATCTATCTGCAAAATGATCGATTAAATCTTTATTGAATACTCAAAGAATTAAAACTAGAGTTCTTCAGATGGTAGTTTATTAATTCCTTTTGCACAAAAAAAGGTAGTTCAGTTCAAATTGGCGGACAAAATTTTTGAAGATTATCAAAATCCATTTGAAGCTTCAGCCCATGCCATGATAACAATGGAAATTTTTACATTATTTCCAAAGACCAATTCATTAAATACAAAGTTGAGACCAACCAAATCTCCGATCTCCAGCCATTAATCAACAAGAATTCATATATCAATTTGATGTTTCACCAAGGTCAACCCTTCATCTATTCATTTGGTGGAGTTAATTTTGGAAATGTTAAATATTCAATTATATTTGACCAATGGGACCGATTCTTTGTTGAAGACCAAAAAGATAGAAGATGGTGTGGAGCTGGATCAATTTCTTTTTAACAACATAATAAATAAATAAATTTTAATATATTAAATTTTTATAATAAATAATTTAATTTTATATATTTAAAAAGAATTAACTAGTTTTGTATTATTATTTTAAAGTCCAATGGATTTCAAGGTCTCATCAGAAGTGTGATTTGGTAATGTTACTTTTAATAGTGGTTCGATCTTCATGGCACGTTGGATGGTTGTCTCTGCGTTGTCGTTGTATGACCACGATCTTCTGGCAATACCATTGTTGACGTCCCATGCCAACATCATACGTGCTCGCTCCTCAGAGTCTTGTGATCCGTCCAAAACCATACCGAAACCACCGTTGATTGCTTCACCCCAACCGGTTCCACCACCGTTGTGCAGTGAAATCCATGTGGCACCACGATGAGCGTCACCAACAAAGTTTTGTACAGCCATATCGGCACAAAACTCTGAGCCGTCTACAACATTGGAGGTTTCTCTCCATGGACTGTCAGTACCACTGACGTCGTGGTGATCACGACTGATAACTACTGGTGCAGTGAGTTGTCCACTAGCAACCGCCTTGTTGAAAGCAACAGCCAACTCAACACGACCGAGTGCATCGGAATAGAGAATACGTGCTTGTGATCCAACAACCAGCTTATGTTCACCGGCTTGAGTGATCCACAAATGATTATCATTGAACTGTTGGTGAACATTGGTTGGAATATCTTCAGCTCTCAACTTTTCGATGATTTCTCGTGCGATGTCGTCTGTCTTTTGGAGATCGGCTGGATTACCACTGGTGCAAACCCAACGGAATGGACCGAATCCAAGTGAGAAGATGTCACCCATGATATCTTGTACGTAGGATGGGTAACGGAACTCCTTGGAGTTTGGCTTGAAAATATCGGCTTTGGCACGTGATGCCTCCAAGAGGAAAGAATTACCGTAGTCCCAGAACTTCATTCCACGCTTCGATAGCTTATTGATGGCATCGGCATGACGCACCAAACTCGATTCAACGAGTGATTTGAATTTCACTGGATCCTTAACCATCATTGTGTTTGCCTCCTCAAATGTGATCTCCGCTGGATAGTAACCACCGTTGTATGGGTTGTGTAGCGATGTCTGATCGGAACCGAGTTCAACATCGACGTCCGACGCCACCAGCTTCTCCCAGAGATCAACGACATTTCCATGATAGGCAATGGACATTGGTTTCTTTTCTTGTTTGGCAGACTTGATACGCTCGATCAGCTTGTCGAGATCAGAGTACACCTCCAACACCCAACCCTGAGCATGACGCTTATTGACAGCGTCGATATTCACCTCGGCAACGATACCGACGGCGCCGCAGATCACAGCGGCCTTGGCTTGAGCACCACTCATACCACCCAAACCAGAGGTAACAAACAACTTTCCACGGAGATCGTCACTCGCCATATACTTACGACCGGCATTCAGCAGTGTGATAGTGGTTCCATGCACGATACCTTGTGGACCGATATAGCAGTAGCTACCGGCTGTCATCTGTCCGTATTGCGATACACCGAGAGCATACATTCTCTCGTAGTCAGCTCTCGACGAGTAGTTTGGAATCACCATACCATTGGTAACGATCACTCTTGGACTCGATGGTTTACTTGGGAACAATCCCATTGGATGTCCGGAATACATTGACAAAGTCTGATTGTCTGTCATCTCTGAAAGATATTTCATAACCAAATGATATTGTGCCCTTTGATTGTTGTATAAAGTTAACAACCTATCTATCTATCTTGTCTAACTTATTTATAGAGTTCAACTAATAAAAATACTTACCAATTTTGGAAAACAGAACCATTACCACCATAGGTAATCAATTCATGTGGGAATTGAGCTACTTCCTTATCGAGATTATTCATAATCATCAACATGATTGCAGCGGCATGCTTGCATTTAGCAGGATATTGATCGATTGGGTAGGCTTTCATTTCATAGTTGACCGGTCTGAATCTATACATATAGATATGTCCATATCTATTGAGTTCCTCCAAGAACTCTGGTGCTAAATGTTGATGTAAACTAGCTGGGAAATATCTAAGTGAATTCTTTATTGCCAACTAAAAATAACCAAGATCGAATCAATCAATAAATATACAAGAAAGTTAAGTTTACAACAACAACAACAACAATATACATACTCTCTTTTCATTTTCAGATAGATTAATTGGACGACCTGGTGCATGTGGCACAGAGGTATCGTAAGCTGGATGTTCAGGTAATGGATTCAAAACCAAACCCTTTGTCAATGAATCTAAAACATTATTACTTCCACCCATTATTTATCTTTTTATTTTCAAATATATAAAATAACTAAATAATATAAACTAAAATAACAACAAATTAAAAAAAAAAAAACAAAGTTTTTTAGTGTTTCGATTTATGATATCAAAAAAACATCATAACTGCATAACAATTATGCAAAAAAAAACAAATTTAAAATTGAAAAAACAAAAAATCAAAAAAATAGTAAAGGGTGAAAACTCATTAATCTGTGGGAAAACTAAAAATTACATTCTAATTCGTTGTTTTTCTAAAAACCAGCCCGAAAAATTATTCTCGGGATCCTTTTTTTAAATAAATTGATTTTTTTGTTTTGCCAAAAAGAAAAAAACAGACTTTGCACCTTGGACAATCCTTTTTTAGTTATAAATAGATTAAAAAAACAAATATTTTTGTTTTTATTTGTTTTTAAATTAAATAAAAAAAATAGATAATGTTATACATATAAATAAATTATATACAAATTTGTAGATTGATTGATTTTTTTTTTTTTTAAAAATTATTATTATTGATTAATATTTGGTGATACTTTGTTTGAATTCAATTCTTTTTGTTCTTGTGATTCAGAGAGTGAGATGGCTTCCCAAATCGAATGGATCATCTGGAGATTGGAACCTGAGGACTGTGGGTTGGTGTAGACCTTGGTGATGAGGAGTGCCTCTTGGTATGGCGAGAGGATGAGTCCGAGTTGTTCGTAGGTATAGAGCAACAGCGATTTCTCTTGTTCCAAATTCTCTTTGATGGCGTCGAGACGCTCGCCCAACATGGTGATATTCGAATGGTTCTGAGTTGGACTGGTGTGTACTCCGTCTTCGTCCATCTTTTGCGTTGGCGAAGACTGTTGTTCCGTACTGCTACTTCCACTGCCACCACTACTACTACCGCCTCCACTGCTACCAAAGTAATTCCTATTGAAATTAAACACCTTGGATTGATAGAATTCCTTAACCTCTTTATTCAACACTTGTCTCTCTTTGATAAACTTTTGATGTTGTTGAGTGAAATCATTTTTCAATTGTCTAGAGGAAATGGAAATGGAAATGGATGGAAATGGAATTGGTAATTAGTTTTTATATGAATAAATTCATGATATAATAATATACATACTTAATTCTTTGAACTTGTAAATCATTTAGACTTGCTTCATGAATGTAGTGACTCCACCACGATAGTTGAACGTTGGATACGGATGCAGGTGAAGATACTTCAGGGGTGTTCATAAATGCAGGTTGTTGATCAGGTGTATTTGGAATCTGACAAACGGAAATAGAGTTCTGAGAGGATACATCGGCATCCAGTAAAACCAATTTGGCTTGTGTACATGGATTTACAATTTGTTTGATTTGGTCGGTATATACATTGTGTCGCGATTTCAGTGTCTGATAGAACAGCTTGAGAGTGTTGGTGATCTCACCCATTTTCTGTTCGTCTTGAAGATCGTCTTGTTGACGGTCGGATTTCGTGCCGAGTTCGAGACGCTCGATCAACACCGAGATGTCTTGCTGCTCCTCGGGTGGCGGTACGAATATCTCCTCGGGATCTTCCTCGTCGGATTCGTCACCGGTGCATCCTGGAATGTCGGATTTTCTCATTGGTGTGCCGCCACTGCGCAGGATTGCATTCTCCTGGAGTAGTCGATTCGCCAGTTTACGAGCTTCGTGATTCTCACGCTTGAGCCGCTCGATCTCCTGCTCCAATCCCTCGATTTTCGCTTCGATATCGGTGATGTACGCCTTCTTACGCTGTCGGTAGTTTCTACTGGCCAGATTCTGACTGGCTCTTCGCCGGTTCTTTTGTTTGTCGGTGAGATTGGGATCGTCAAACTCATCGTTGAGAATGAAGGAATTGAATGGGTGAATGGGACCAGACGATTTCGATTGAATGGTTTGTACGAATGGGACCTGTGAAAAGATGGCAGGGTCTGGAATCGATGCTGTTGCTGTACCAGATTGTGAAATGGGTGATTGTTGTGGTGGTGGTGGTGATACCGCTGTTGTAATTGGTTTGTTAACATTGTTACTATTGTTGTTGGCTTGTGGTATAACATTTGGCATTGGTTTAGAGTGTTGTTGTTGTTGAGCAGGTGAATTCACAACGTTATGATCGATACTAGGTGATGATGCAATGGTAATTGGTGACGATGGATTTGAACTACCAAAATGATGATTATGTAATTGTTGTGGTTGTTGTTGTTGTTGTTGTTGATTTACAGATTGATTTCCATTTATACTTTGAATTTGAGGTGATACTTTTGGACGTGATTGTTGATATATCATCTTTGGTTGTTGTTGTTGTTGCTGCTGTTGTTGTTGTTGGTATATATTCATTGTCTGTTGTTGCTGCTGCTGTTGTTGTTGTTGTTGTTGTTGAGGTGATTGTTGATAAACTATTTGTGGCTGTTGAATTATTTGTGGTGGTGTAGTTTGTTGTATTATAGTTTGCTGTTGTTGAGGTGAAAGGTTTTGAAGTGACTGTTGTTGTTGATTCTGTTGTTGTTGTTGTTGATAAAGTAATTGTTGTTGTTGTTGAGGTGAAAGGTTTTGTAATATAATATTATTTATTTGTTGTTGTTGCTGTTGCTGCTGTTGTTGTACTTGTTGAACTTGTTGTACTTGTGGAATCGATTGTTGTATTATATTTTGTTGTTGATTTGGTATAAATTGTTGTTGTTGTTGTACTTGCTGAACTTGTTGATATATCTGTTGTTGTTGTTGTTGTTGATTTGGAATATATTGTTGTTGTTGTTGTTGTGCTTGTTGCTGTTGCTGTTGTTGTTGCAGCAATAATTGTTGTGCTTGTTGTTGTTGCAATTGCTGTTGAATATTATAGATTGATGAACCATCGTTGTTCAACGCTGACAGCAACAATAAGTTCTTTTCATCGTTGAATGGTAGAACACCCATATTCTCACCGCCAAGCATCAAATACATTCGATTGTGATTCGCACTAACATTGTTATTGAAATTGGCCAACATTGACTGTTGTTGAATTAGCTGCTGTTGCTGCTGTTGTTGAATTCGATTCAGATTGGTCAGAGCAGCTGTTGTTGCCGCTGCCATTGAGAACTCTGATGTCTGCTGTTGTTGTTGTTGCTGTTGTTGTGGTTGTTGTTGTACTTGTTGTTGTACTACTTGTTGTGGTTGAGTTTGTACTTGTTGTTGTACTTGTTGTTGTACTACTTGCTGTACTACTGGTTGTGGTTGTTGTAATTGAGTGGTTGGCATAGGAGGATCTTCACTGATTCCGAAATAGTCGTAACCATCAGAGAATGCAGAAGATATCGAAGAACCACCGATGTGTACTGAACTCGATGGTGGAAACTCATCGTGAATCAGAAAATCATTCATCATTGGATTACCTCCTCCATTTGTGCCATGATGTACTTGTGTGGTAAACATTTACAAGATATATATCTTTTTGGAACAAGTTTTCTGAATTTAGTTTATTTTATTTATTTTTGATGTTTATTATTATTATTACTTACTTACTTCTTAATTGACTATTCTATTCTATTTTTTTTTTTATAAAAGTAATTAAAATAAATTAAATTAATAAATAAAACAGATACTAGTAGTAAGTTTTTGTTTGATATGAAAAAGAAATATATTATTATTATTGTTGTTGTTTATGATTTTTTGTTTAGTTTTGGTTGGTTGTTTATTATTTTGTTAGCAAAGTTGAATTGAGTTGAGTCAACTTAGTTTGTGTGTTTGTTAGTGTGTTCTGTTCTTTGAGTTATTTGCTGCTTGTTTCATAAATGTTGGTTGTGGTTGGTTGATGGTGCTATTGTTGTATTCTTATTTTCACCACTGTAAAGATAACTAGTTTTACTTTTACGACGACTATCACTTCTGACAGGCACTCACTTGTTTTAACAATACTTGTTTAACAAGAAAAGTAAAGTAATTAAAAAAAAAAAAACAAATTAAATATGAATAAGAATATGAATGTGGTTGGTAATTGAATAAAAAAAAAATACTCTAATAATTACTATTATTATTATATTCAAATTTAATTATCTGTTGGTGTTGAAATTGAAAATTTAAATTTTGCGGGTGTGTTGTTATGATTGGTGGTCTTTTAAAAAAAAAAATTAATAAAAGAAAAAACAATTGTTTTTTTGATTTTTTGTTTTTGAGGTTACTGGGTTAAAAAAAACCCCTATCCAAATATATAACACCATCAAAAAAAAAAAAAAAAAAAAAAGGAAGTTGTTTTAAAAAATAAAAATAAAAAATAACAAAATTAAAATAAAATAGATAGACTATATTTGATTAACTTTTTTTAATTATTTTTAAATAAATATAAATAAAGGGTCGTGTTAGTTGTGTGATGTGTGTTCAGTCTTTCGAAAAGGTTTTGTGGTGTCGTCTTACTTTCTACTTGGTTGGTTGTGGTATGATGTGAACATTTCTCCTTTCCCATCTAGATATACATATTTCATCATCACCCAAATTCACAAATTTATCTGATTTTTTAATATAAACAATATGATGAAATATAATAAAGCTGTGTTTTAAACGATGATAAGCATTTTAATATTGATATGTTAGATTAATTGATTGATGAATTGATTGATCATTCCCAAAAAAAAAAAAAAAACTTAAAAC
The DNA here is from genome assembly GCF_000004825.1 of Heterostelium album PN500. NCBI lineage: Eukaryota > Evosea > Eumycetozoa > Acytosteliales > Acytosteliaceae > Heterostelium > Heterostelium album. The sequence continues at coordinate 1,863,962 of NW_008805070.1, read as the reverse complement.
AAATTAATCAATCATTCAATCAATCATTCAATCAATTGAACTTTTAAAATACTTTTTCTTAATTAGAAAATGATTGATCGATATTAATCAATTTAAATCTTGATGTTGTCAGCTGACACCACAGATATTGTGTCTTTTGATGGTTGGACTGACTTCTTTTTGTTTAATTAACTTATTTTTAAATACTTTACTTTTTTTTTTTCAAAACTATTTTACATTTTTTATTATTAATATTATTATCATCATCTAATTTAGTCGACTTTTAAAACAACTCTACTTCTACTTCTACTACTTTGTTAAACTGTTTTGTGATTTATATCTAAAATCATGAGAGTAGAGTTGAATGGTAAATCATTAACATTTATGGTGATGATGTGGTTGTTGCTGCTGCTGGTGTTGTTGTTGTAGTTGTTGTTGCAGAGTTTGTTAAGGTTGTAGTTGGTGGTCTTGCTTTTCCTGTTTCCTATAAAATGTTTTAATATTATAATTAGTAAACATGTTCATTTAATGATTGTTTGATGATGACGATATCTTACTCTATAATAAATAGTATCATAGGCATCGGATTTAAGATATTTGATTAATACTTCTGGACCACGCTTTGCTTCGTCTTCGAGTACCTTGTTGATAGGGTTCAGTGAAATATCGATCTTCTCGAGTTTCTCGATGCGACCGAGTGTTGGTGGAATCCACTCGATCTTGTTGTTGACGACGTTGAGATTGCGCAGTTTGTGTAGTTGTCCGTACTCCTGAGGGATCGCTGTGATGACGTTGTTCGAGGCGTTGAGGAATTCGAGTTCGGTGCAACGCGCGAGTTCCGCTGGCAACTCTGTGATTTTGTTGAACGAGATGTGCAACTCTTTCAGCGTCGAGATCAGACCGATCTGACTGGTTACCTCTGTCAGCTTGTTGTACGAGAGATCCAAGAAGAAGAGATGATTGAACGATCCGAATCCACGTGGTAACGCTGGTAACTTATTAATACTGAGATTCAATGTTTCCAAATTTGTCAACTGTGTAATTTCATGTGGTAACTCTTTCAATTGATTTTGGAATAAACTTAAAAATGTTAAATTTCTAAGGTTACCTATAAATTAATTATAAATACATATTATAATAATTAATAACAATATATTTTATATTCGTTCTTCTGTCACCTGATATATAAATATATCACATGATAGATATAAATATATCAAGCTGACAGAGTTACTATAACTTACCAATGGTTGATGGTAATTTTCTTAGTTCATTTCTACTGAGATTCAAATGAGTCAGAGTTTCGACGGTACCGATGTTGGGTGGTAAATCTTCTATTCCTTTACCTGTTAAATCGATCTTTATTTCCTTATTCTCCTTTGCTTTATCGAATGCTTTTGAAAGTTTAGCTCCCATCTTTTATACTTTATCTTTCTTTTCTATAAAGTTAGATAGATAAATCAATCTTTGAAAATGATCAAAAATAGTTTAAAAAATAAATAAATAAAATAAATAAAAAATAAATAAATATGTATATTTACAAATAAAAAAATAAATGGGTATGGTTTTTTTGTCACAAGTGTGGGATTGATAATGATCATCACAAAATTCTTTTTTTTTTGTTTTTCATTTTTTATTTTTGCATAAATATGGGTTTTAAGGGTAAGTTTGGCTATTATTAGAATAATATGTGTAAAAGAGTAGAATAATACAATTAAAATAAAATAACAAAATATATTATTAACTCTAATTAAATTCTAAATTTAACAAAAATAGGTAGATTGATTTGATCAAAAAAAGTTAACTTTGTTTATTTACATAAAATTTGTGATGGTTTTACGTTTGGATCACGAATACAAGTACCTGTAGAAGGACTACAGATTTGTGGATAACAAAGTAAACCCAATCCAACTACATCCAGAGTTTTGCCGACTGGACATGTAATTTCAGTTGTTTCACATCCGCGTTGCGTGCATACATTCTTTGTGCACGGGTTATTGTCTTCACATAGCGCGTTGTTTGGTGTGTATGTACACCCAGTGGCAGGATCACATGAATCTTCAGTGCAAGCAAAACCATCATCACAAACCACCGGTTTAAAAGAGCATTCGTCAGAGGTTACATTGCAACCGGTCGAAGTCGAACACATTACACTCTTTCTTGGAGTAAACACATCCTTTGTTATTTACACATCCATCGTATTTCTTACATTGTTTAGGTTCGGTTTCACAGAATCCGATTCCACAACGCACCTTGTCAGCCAAAGATACATTCAAGAGAGTAACTAGAAAAACTACTAAAACTATTAATAAAATATTTCTCATTTTTTTAATTATGATATGGAAATTGAATATGAAAATGAAATGAATCAAAGAAGATAAACAAATTTAATTTATCAAATATTTTATTAAAATTACCAATAATTATACAATTAAAAAAACCACTAAATTTTATTACACCAATTGTAGAAATGTGTTTACCAGATTTCAATAATATTATCAACGATTTCTATGATAATATTTTTATCTCCTTATTATTTCAATTGTTCTTTGTAAAGTTATAACAAAAAGTATATATTTTACGATTTGAAATTATTTTTTTTTGATAAGAATATGTTTTGAGTTTTAGTATCTTTTTTGGTAAAAAATAGAAAAATCAAAAAGTTATTTATTTCAATGACAGAAAGAATGACAAAGATTTTGATGTGCAAAATAAAAATTGATAGGAGAATTAAGTATCTTACAGACATTATGTATTTAAAATAGTACTCTTTAAAATAATATAAGTTATTTCATTTTATAGGTTGGGTTTTTTTTTGCAACTTGTTTTGTATTCTCTCATTATTTTTGCGAAATGTTCACACAAAAGCTGTTCAATAATTAAATTGCAGGGGATGAGAGAATACAAAAATATAACATGGTGGTTTTTACCCACACTTTTTTATTTGTTTTGTTTTTGAAAACGATTTTAACATTTTCGTTTGATCTTGAGATTATAATTGATATTTTTTAATTAAATATTACTATTTTTTTTACATACCATTTATAAGTTATTTGTAAATTGATTTATAATTGTATAGCAATTTTTGTTATTTTTTTTAGTTTCTTTTATAAAATCAATAATAGCAAATCTCCAAACCTTTTTTTTTTTGACATCATTATTTATTAAATGTTGATATTAATGTAAAAAAAATCTCATAATTTATATTATAATCAACCATTTATTAAATTATTTTTTCCAGTACTCCTTTTACAATAAGAGTCACACCAAAATAGTGTTTGCAAACATTTTCCTTTTTATTTTTTATGACAACACACCCACATATTACAATGGTCTAATGAAAAACATGATTTTTTGGGTATTTAATATGCTTTTGTCAACAATTTTTTTTTCAGAGTTTCATTTTTTACGATTTGTCCCATATTAATTTGGTGGGTGGAATTTCTATGATCATTATAAAATAAAAAAATAAAGAGATAAGAACAAACTATAAATATTGTATTTGAGACTTTAGAAAACAAAATTATTAGTTAAAACTATGATACAGACTACTTTGTGTTTAGAATAAGTACATTTTTACAATTGTTTCCACATCCGGCGAATGGGAATGTGTATGGTGCCCAGAAGAATTCTGTGGTGAACTTTTGTGTTCCAATGAATGGCGTCTCATAAGTCAACTCAATGAATGCACCTCTCCAACCACCTTTGGCTGGTTGTTCAATGGTGGCTATGTAGATGTTTGGGTCGGATGACTCTGGAACTACAGTCGGTAGAAAAGTAACATTCTGTGGTTGGCAATCCGGACATGTATAGAGACGCCAGTCACGCTTGGTGGTAGATGCACTATCAGCTGCATACAACAATACAGAAGTTGGTCGTTGATGTGGTCTAGCTTTTGACAATCCACTGGAAAGTGTATTGGAATCTCCGAGAATCAGAGTAATGGTTGTCCGGTTATTAGAGAGGTCCGGTACCACTGTCCATTCGAAAGTTGGTAGTGGCGAGTTGAAGGCAATCGATTTGTAGTATGAGGTGACATCACTGACAATCTGGACGAATTTGTATGTCATTAGGTGATCGTCGTTCGGTATGATACGCTGATGCTTCTCACCAAGTAACTTGTCAAAGAAATACACTGAGGAATCGGGAATGAAGAATTGATCGGATACTGTGGAAACGATGTACTTTGGTTTGATTAAACCACCTACGTACATAAGTGGATCGATTTCCGACGCCAGAGAGTGGAACGGTTGCTTATTCAACTGTGCAAACAGATTTTCGTCAAAGAAACTGTTCAGAATATATGAGAAGCCACCGTATGCACGAAAATGATTATTAAAGTTAGTCTCCATATTCAGGATTGGCAGAATAACTGGAATCAAAGCTGAGATACGTGGATCAATGGCAGCTGCCAACCATGCAGCCCAAGCACGCTTACTCGAACCGCCAACAACGAAATCGGTAACACGATGTAAAAATGAATGTTCACGCAAGAAACTTTGAACAACATCGATCGACTTGACAACGGCACGTGTCATCGGGTAGAAAACGATCCAATCTTTCTTTGACTGGTTATTGAAGTACTCACGCCAACTATGAGCAATTATTTCATCCTCTGTCAACATTTTTGTTGAATTTCTGAAACTGATTGGTTGGTTTGGATTTTGATAGAGGAAAGCTGTGATCGATCCAGTATTAAAACAGATATGCTCGGCCAATGGGTATATAGAGTGGTTGGCGGATGTTGAGTAGTCACCGTTTTCGATCCAAAGGAAAGCTGTCTCGGTTTGAACGACATTGGGAATACAAATGAGAAGCCAATGATACCAAACTGGATTGCTAGTTAATTCACTATCTAACCAAGTTCCAGAAGTATAATTTAAAATATAGAGGGTATATATTCCTTTATCTATCTTTGAATGATATTCATAACCAAATCTATATAATTAAAATAAGATTTTTAATTCAGATCTATTTATTTTGGCTGTGAAAAATAATAATATTACATACGATTCATCTTCTTTATAAACAAAATCCTCCAATTCTCTGGTCGATAAAGATGTGGAAATATATATTACTAATATTAATAATAAAATTAAACCTATCAATTTAGACATGAATACAGTTTTTGTCCAATCTAATATAATAGAAATATAATATTAATTTTTTTAGATTTTTTTTGAAAATAATTCGTTTTATATGATCTATATATCTTTCATTTTAGTATTGGTTGTATAATAAAGTGTTGTCTTTACAAAGCAATGAAGAACAAACACCATTCTGTTTGTAAAAAACAAATCATTTATGATCATTTTAGTAACTTTGTAAAAATAAAATAAATAACTTTCCATTTATTATTATTATTAAAGCAAATAATAAATATGGTTTGGAAATCCTTCAAATCAAACTAGTTTCATATAACTTGATATTAATTTATTATTTGGTGTGGTTGTTCCACTTTTTATGGGGGGGGGTAAAAACAATGATCATTTTTTTTGTAATATTGTTTTTATTTTTTGACAGCATTGTAATCAAGTAAACTTCTTCATCATAGTTATTTTAATCTCCGATTTATCTAAAGGGGAGCAAGTCAAAAAAACACCACCTTTGTGTAATAACCAACAGAAAATAAATGAAAAATAGTTTTTTTTTAATAATAGTTTATCTATTATAGGTTTTTATTGTTTTTTTAATTCATTACTATAAATAGAAGATCTTCATAAAAAAATATTTTTTAAAAAATGTACACTATTATTATTTACAAATACTGATTTATTCTCTAAATTATTTAAAATTAATTAAAATTAAATTAAAATTCTAAATCCCTTTAATTGAATAAGTATTAATTATTAAAAATTCCACTATAATTGAAACTATTTAAATAAAAGTAGTTTCTAGATCAAAATTAAAAAAGTTATTTTTTAAATTATATTTATAAGTAAAGAAATTTCTAAAAGAAATAATGAAGTTCCCACATCACAAAACAAAAAAAAAACTTTTTCATTTATGTGATTTTTACAATCTTTACTTTTTGTTTCACAAAAATTTTTTTTGTTTATTATTATTTATTTTATTATAAAATAATAATAAAAAAAGAAAAACAAATCTATAGTAATTGTGACTTTAGAAAAACAAAAATATATTAGTTAATTTACTATTGGAATAACTTAGTTTATATTTATAATAAGTACATTTTTACAATTGTTGCCACATTCGGCGAATGGGAATGTGTATGGTGCCCAGAAGAATTCTGTGGTGAACTTTTGTGTTCCAATGAATGGCGTCTCATAAGTCAACTCAATGAATGCACCTCTCCAACCACCTTTAGCAGGCTGTTCAATAGTAACTGTGTAGACGTTGTTTATATCTGATGACTCTTGTACAACTGTTGGTAGAAAAGTAACATCTTGTGGCTTGCACTCTGGACACGTGTGAAGACGCCAGTCACGCTTGGTGGTAGATGCACTATCAGCTGCATACAACAAGACAGAAGTTGGTCGTTGTTGTTGTTGTTGATCATTGTATCCATTACCACTATTACCATCCCCGAGAATCAGAGTCATGGTTGTCCGGTTATTAGAGAGGTCTGGTATGACTGTCCAGTCAAACTTTGGTAGTGGCGAGTTGAAGGCAATCGATTTGTAGTATGAGGTGACATCACTGACAATCTGGTCGAATTTTAATAGTATGGAGTGGTCATCGTTTGGTATGATACGCTGATGCTTCTCACCAAGTAACTTGTCAAAGAAATACACTGAGGAATCGGGAATGAAGAATTGATCGGATACTGTGGAAACGATGTACTTTGGTTTGATTAAACCACGTACGTACATAAGTGGATCTATTTCATGTGAAAGAGAATGGAATGATTGAGAATTCAACTCTGCCAACAAACCTTCGTTTAAGTAGCTGCTAAAAGCATAGGAGAAACCACCGTATGCACGAAAATGATTATTAAAGTTTGTTTCCATGTTTAAAACTGGTAGAACCACTGGAATCACAGCTGAGATACGTGGATCAATGGCAGCTGCCAACCATGCAGCCCAAGCACGCTTACTTGCACCACCAACAACGAAATCACTAACAAGATGACACGATGAAATTTTACTAAGGAAACTTTGAACGACATCCATCGACCTGACAACGGCACGAGTCATTGGGTAGGATGCGATCCAATCTTTCTTTGACTGGTTATTGAAGTACTCACGCCAACTATGAGCAATTATTTCATCCTCTATCAACATTTTTGTTGAATTTCTGAAACTGATTGGTTGGTTTGGATTTTGATAGAGGAAAGCAGCAATCGATCCAGTATTTGAACAGATGTGCTGAGCTAATGGATGTGGAGTGTAGTTGGCGGATGTTGAGTAGTCACCTTTATCGTTCCAAAGGAAAGCTGTCTCGGTTGTAACGACATTGGGAATACAAATGTGAAGCCAATGATACCAAACTGGATTGCTAGTTAATTCACTATCTAACCAAGTTCCAGAAGTATAATTTAAGATATAGATGGTATATCCTACTTTATCAATCTTTGAATTATAAACATAACCAAATCTATTATAAAAAAAAAGTGTGTTTAATAAATAATTTAAATGTATTATACTATAACCTAAATGTTAATATATTAATACATACGATGGATCATCTTTATAAATAAAATCTTCCAAATCTTTGGTGGATAAAGAAGTGGAAATAAATATTATTAATAATAAAGATAAACTAATCAATTTAGACATTTTATAAATCTTTTTAGAAGACAAATGAATTTTCATGAAGATAGTTTTGTCCTATTTAAAGAATTCATATTAATAGGAATATTTAATAAATAAGTAATACATGTAGATGTATACTATAGCTGGCTTGTTAACTCTGTTTTTGGTAAGATTGTTTCGAGGGGATAAAATCACAATCTATTCCATTTAAGTTATAAACATTTATAAACATTGTAGCCAAAACTCCATACAAGTTTTTTTATTATCGAGATATATAGATATCAATGTATTCAACAATTTGTTTTTAAAAAAAAGGGAAACTTTATTAAAAAAAAAATAAAAAGATTCACTTTTAGGTAAATTGAAATATTATTGGTAAAATGTTTTATTTGATCTTTATTTTACATTAATGATATAACAAGTGTGGAAATCATCCTTCTATCCAATTTATTTCCAACAAGAAGTAGAAAAAAAAATAAAGTAACTTTTCATTCCTTTTTATAGGGGTAAAATTTATTTACTTTTTTAACACTTTGTAAATATAATATATAAAAAAACAAGTTAACATATTTAATTGCAATCTCCGATTTATCTAAAGTGGAACTACATTCATATTTAGTTAGTTAAATTGATAGTTCAATCTACCAAATGATTAATTAAAATTAGAAATTGCAGATTTAAAAATGTACATATTTATTTGATTTATTTTAGAACAAACCATTAAAAATGTACAACCAACCACCAATCACTCAAAGTAGGAATGATCAGAATGTATTGCAACATTTCAGACTATTAATATTTGTCTCCTACAAACCAACTCTTTTACAGTCATATTTACTTCAAAAATAAGAATTTTTTAAAATTTGATTGATGTAGATGCACATAAAAATCTGTGAAATCTATCATCTTTTAAAAATGGATGTGATTGATCGTATTCAATAGAATATTTGTAATTACCATAGTAATTACCACCAAATGAATAGATAAAACTGGACATTGATGATTCTTGATGATACATCAAGTATGCAAATCGATCCAAGGCAGGAATTGGATTAAGATTGATTGTTTGTTTGGTTTCAACATTATATTTAATGAATCGATTGTTAACTCTGTCGTGTATAAAGAAATTTCCATTGCTATCATGACATGCCGAGAATGGTGTAATGTTAATATGATATTCTGTTATCGTTTTATCTGTTAAATCGAATTTAAACATCGAATTTAGTTCTTTGTACGATAGTGAATATAATGAGCCTTTGAAGATCATTGTTGATGTCTGTAGACTAAATTGATCGGGTAATTGATGATATCTTTCGAATTTCATTGTTTTGATGTTGAATCGATCGATTCTATTTGAGCTATGGCCATTTACTAAATAGATATGATCTTCACCATTATAACAAACTGATATTGCATATCCACCATCGACTCCATCAATATCGCCAATATATTCCACTGATTTCGATCTAATTGAGAATTTCATCCATTTGTTTTGATTTTTCTCACCACCGAATATATAGATATATTCACCAATTGAAACCATTGATGAGGCTGTATTTGAAAAACTATAATCTACATTGAGTTGTTCGATTGAATTGTTTGATGTGTTGATCAATGTTGCTCCATTTGATATATGTGTTGTGAAAATATATGATTGTTTAATATCATTGTTGTTTATTGTTGTTATTAATGGTTTTATTGATGATGATTCAATTCTTTCAAGTTTGTTTGGTTGTTCGGTCATTGTATTCTAAGTTCTTTGGATCTAATATTATGATTATTAAATCAATGATTTGAGTTGTTTTACTATTTTAATTGTTATATATATATGAATGATAAATATCCGATAATGATGTTTGGAATTGGAATGTTTGTACTATTAAAAAGTCGCAAAATATAACAGTGAGAAGGAGAATAAGAAAAAATAAAGAAAAAAAATGGTGCACTCAAGGGATAATCTAAAGATGTGTCTGGGTGTTTATATTGATCTATTATAGAGATCATGATTAAGAGAAGTACATGTAAGTATTAGTTAATCAATGTCGAAATAGATAGAATGATAAAGTTACATTTGATCTCAACTAATAAAGCTAAAAGAGATAAAATCTAGTTTGCTCTTCAACCATCGAATATTTGATTGACTATGTAATATTTAAATGATTTGTTCTTGTTAGAATGAATATGTATCATATTGTTTGTTATTATTTAATAATGCGAGATAGATAATTATAAAAAAAAAGAAAGTAAAATGTAAATCATTCATTTTCTTAATGATTTACCTCAAAAATTAAAATGAGATAACAAACCATTAAAAATGTACAAACAACCAACTAATCACTCAAAGTAGGAATGATCAGAAAGTAATGCATCATTTAAAATGATCATACGTCGTCTCACCATATTAATATAGGTTATCGGCACAAACTAACTCTTTTGCAGTCATTGTTAGCTTATTACCACCACGATAAAAGACAATTTTTAAAAGTTTGCAAAATCTTTAATTTTTATTACCGTCTTACTTGAATTCATGTTATGGTCATCATTTTTATTCCTAATCAAACAAATAAAATAAATTAATTAACTGAAAAAAACTTGAAAGATAATAAGTAATATTGATTCATTTATTGATCAATACATTTGGTGAACTAGCACGCTAATTTTGGTAAAACTTTATTTATTTTTGTTGAACAGTAGATTCAAGTAGTGAAAGTTAATAGTATTATATCGAATAACCACTAAAAAGAGTTTATTAAACTCCTAAACTTTGTTGCTGATGCATCATATATGGTCAACAAGATATATAAATATGGAAGAAGAAGAAGATTCGTTGAGTTTTTTGATTATTTATAATATAGGCACATAGTTAAAGTCAATTGTAGTTGAATTCTGCTTTGGAACTTGAATAGGTTGTGACTGTGACTATGACCATCATCCAATACAGTGCCAATACCACCATCGTGGCCATTTGTCGCACCATTACCATGCAACAGTCGCGAACGAACTGTTGGCAACTTTGAATAAAGCTCTTACTACCTTCAGATGAACAGGATGTATTCAAGTTCCAAAACAGAATTCGAACATCAACTCCTTTGACTATTCATATTTATTAATGTCCTAAGCGATGCTTAAATATTAAAAAAAATTAAAAAAATTAAAAAAAAAACGAAAGATTATTTTTTACGTTTTTTTTTTTATTTAATTTTTATTTAATAAATTATTCTCATTTTTATAAATTATACAAGATTGGTATTGTTGTTTTGATCAATATTCTTTTTAAATAGATTTACATTATTTTTAATATATAATTTGTATAAAGAAAAACAACAAACAATGCCACCAAAACCATTTATTGATAAAAAGAATAAACAAGTTTTCAGTTTATACAAATCGTCGTCTAGAGATAGATTCGGTCGTGAAGTATCTCAAGTTGATTTGGTTGAAAAGAAAAAGGTATGATTTAATATAATAATAGATAGATAGATAGATATGTGTGATTATAGAGATTATTAATATATGTTTATTTAATTCAATATCTTTTATTTATAGAGTAATATAAAAGAAGAAAATGTAGAAGGTAGTGATGCTGAAGATGAATATTATGATGATGACGAATATTATGATGAGGAATATGATGACGAAGAGTATTACGATGATGAAGATGAACAATATGAAGATGAAGAACAACAACAAGAAGTAGGTCAAAAAGATAAAAAAGATTTAGAAAAAGACGATCTACATTTACTTGGTTTCAAGAAAGATGGTTACGATTACAGCAAACATATGAAACCAATCGGAGGTGGTGTGTTTATTCCCGCCATATACGACATGAACGAGTTAAAGAAACACAAAGGTGGAATATTAGAGTTGGTACAACCGAGTCAACCTACACCATACATGTACGGTCTAGAAGAAATCAGTAAAAACTATGTTAAAGATGGTATGTTTAATGTTAAAATGTTAAAATGTTAAATTATTATGAGAAATTTCTAACAATATCGTTATTTTTATTTCTATATTTATAAATGATTGATTTTTAGAGAAGGAATTAAAAGGAAAGGTTGATGATGATATTATTGAAGCTTTGGCTGCCAATGTCGATGAGAATGGCGGTGATTTCGAGGAGTTGGATGATGATTTCATTTTGCAGGCAAATGGCGGTACTCTCGAAGGTCTGGAGAAGGAAGTGAGAGAGACACAAAGACGTTTGAAACAGATGGAGTTACTCGATGATGAAGATGAATTATATTATGATGACTATGAGGATTATGATGAAGAAGATGAAGATGGTAATAAGAAACAACGTGTTAAGAAACCTTTGGATGAATTGATGGATCAACAGCTGAACTTGGCGCTGGCAGAGTACGATGACGACGACATCGGTGAGTTGGACAAAGAGCGAGCACAAGGAACCTACAGTACCGACGCCTACAAAGATGTTTTCGACGAGTTCATGGCAGACTACGAAGCCAATCACAAACCGCTGCACGAGCAAATCGAGATTCTAAAGTCGCGTGACAAGAATATCCCGTTGACCGCCGCAGAGAAGAAGAGTATCATCGAGCGTGACTGGGATGCCGAGGAGCGCGAGGAGGTCTCCGAAGAGGAAGAGGAGAAGGAACAGTGGGATTGCGAGACCATCTTGACGACCTACTCCAATATCTATAATCATCCAAAGTTGATCAAAGAGATCGCACCGATCAAGCTGAGCAAAAAGACTGGTATGCCACTGGGTGTGCTGAATCAAAAGAAAAAGATCGAAGTTGTGGAAGAGGAATCCGAAGACGAAGAGGAAAGAGTGAATTTAGGACAATCGAGAAAGAATGAAACCAAAGAAGAAAAGCGAGCAAGAAAGAAGGCAGTCAAAGAAGAAAAGCGAGAGAACAAGATGGTAAAGAAGGAATTGAAACAAGCATTTAAATCAGAGGAAATCAAACAGATGAACGTAATCAAATCACAAAAACTAAATAAATTAGTATCGATTCAATATTAATATAATAATAATAATCAAATAAAGTAAAAGAGTTTGTTAAATAATATTATTATTGTTATTGTTATAAATATTATAATATGATATTTATGTAAAAAGTTAAATGCTAAATAGTATTAATAAAAAAAAAAAAGAGATGATTGGATGGATGTTGAGTGTAATGTAATGTTATATAAATTTATAAATTTTGAATCATATATGAGGTTGCTTTTCTAGAATAGTAGGTCAAAGTTGTTACTGTTGTTGTTTTGGGTGTTGATAGGTTTGTTGGCAAAATTGTTCATGTTATTGTTGTTCATTGGTGAAATTGGTGTGTTGGCAAAGTTGTTGGAGAATCCAGAGTTGTTGTTGGCGATTGGTGCTGCTGGAGCTGGCGATGACTTGTTTCCTGCACCACCACCACCACCGAACATCTTGGAATCTAACGAAGCAAACTGGCTCGGTGTCTTGGATGCAGAGTTGTTATTCATACCACCAACGGCGCCACTGTTCATTGAGAATGCGTTGGCACCACCACCTCCCATGAGATTTGGTTGGTGTCCTCCTGGAGGTGGCAAGAAGGCATTGAATGTATTGTTATTCATTGGCATACCAGCTCCACCGTTCATCATACCACCGTTTGGCATCATTCCACCGTTCATACCACCCATCATTGGCATTCCACCGTTTGGCATCATTCCGTTGTTCATCATTCCACCATTTGGCATCATACCACCGTTCATCATACCACCGTTTGGCATCATTCCACCATTTGGCATCATACCACCGTTCATTGGCATTCTGTTCATTCCACCGTTTGGCATCATTCCATTGTTCATCATTCCACCATTTGACATCATACCACCACCGTTCATTCCGTTATTCATCATACCACCATTTGGCATCATTCCACCATTCATTGGCATTCCACCATTTGGCATCATACCATTGTTCATCATTCCGCCGTTCATTCCACCGTTCATTGGCATTCCACCGTTTGGCATCATTCCACCATTGTTCATTCCACCGAATGAGTTATTATTGTTGTTGTTGCTAAAGTTATTGTTGTTTGATGATGATGATGATGTATTTCCACTTGCTAATGGATCAAAGTTAAATGTTTGTTTTGGTGGTGCTGGATTTGGATTAAAGTCTAAATTATAATAATAATAATAATTAGTAAAAATATAATTTCCAATAACAAATAAAGAAGAACATACCATCATCAATTAAACTCTTATTAGATTTTGGTGCAGAATGCCATGCATCGAATTGGTCGTCCATGAGCGATGCCTTTGGTTTGGGTAGTGGTATTGATACATTGTTATGATTGTTGTTTGGTTTTGGAATGGTACCATTGTTACCATTACTGTTACCATTGTGGCTGTGGAACGATGAGAATCCATCATCTCCACCTCTATTATTGCTATTACTGTGACTGCTATTGCTGCTTTGGAATGATGAGAATCCATCATCACCACCACCTCTAATAAATCCATCATCTCTATTATTATTATTATAACTGTTGTTACTGTTATTGTTTCTATTGTTGTTGTTATTATTATGTCTATTATTATTATTATCGAATCCACTATTTCCTCTACCATTGTTATGATTATCATAACCACTGTTACCATGGTTGTTGTTATAACCATTATTATTTCCTCTACCACCATGACTGTCATATCCATTTCTTCCATTGTCATATCCATTGTCATGGTTATCATAACCACTGTTATTTCTACGACTGTTGTTGTTGTTGTTGTCGTGGAACGAATTGAATTCATTGGCAGAGTTATTGTTTCTCTGATATTGCTCATTGTAATTTCTCTTGGTAGTCTCATTGAATCCACCGCCACCTCTTCTCATCTGTGAGGCATTACGATAGCCCGAAGAAGCGCCATCTGGTTTAGTGAATTCCTTTCTCTCATATTTAGCACGAATGAACTGTTCCAATGTACTAAATGATAATTATAATTTGTCAATAAACAAACAAATAATAATACCAAAAACTAATTAACTACATACTAAGAGTCAGCATTTGAATCTGGTTTTCTGAAACCTGGTGGAAGAAACTCTTCGTAGATCTGATTCGATTTCTTGTTACCCATGTTCTTCATGTGTTCCAAGAGTTCCGGTGTCCATTTGTCGAGTGACACTGATCTGACCTTTGAGATATGTACACCAAGCGATCTGTGAATACCAGAGCATTTCATACAAATGAAAATTCCAAGATTTGTCGATGCCCATCTTGGTGCTAAATGATTATTATTATAATTATTTATTGATTAATAATTCAATCATTCTAGATCTATATATCTATCTGTCTGTCTGTATCTATCCAATCCAATTCATACCTTTAGTGTTACAATCAGCACATTGTTTATTTTCATCTTGCTTTAGCAAATCTTCGAGTACAGCAATACAAGCCTGACTTACTTTTTCGTCTTTTAATGAACTCATATTGCTATTGTTGTTTGGTCTTCTATTACGATCATTGTTATGATAGTTATTATTAGTATTATTAGGATACATTGATTGTTATTGAATTAATAAAAAAATCTGTAATATTAAAAACTAGTTTATATGATTGATTGCTTGATTGTTTTATTGTTGTGATTGATTATTTGATTAAAAATAAAATTTTAATTTATTATTATCTCAAAAAGATAAAAAAAAAAAAGATACTATTTTATTATTTAATATTATTGTAAAAGTTATAAATGGAAAAATGTTGATTTTTTGTTTTTTTTTTTTTGTTTGTTTTGTTTGTTTATTGCTATGCTTGGTTTGGTAGTTAGACATTCAGAGTTGGAAGATGTCAAAAAAATTAATTTAAATTAAATTACAATAGTTTGTTTTTTTGTTTTTGATGTTTTTTTTTTTGTTATATTTAGTTAAAAAAATAACAATTTGCAAATTCTGCATGCTTATGTGGTTGTGATTTGTGTGTGTTTGATTTATGTGGGTGAAATGAGGTGAGGTGAGATGAGAAAAAAAAAAACGATATTGCTATGTTGCTTGGCTGTAATTCACTAAATTGCAGGCATTATTAATTTAATTTATCAATATATTAAAATATTGTTAACAATATTTTGATTGAACATGATGAAACTTCAATGAACTAAATGTGTTGTTATTGTTATTGCTAAAATCAAACATTCACACCCACACCTATTAGTTATTAATAAGCATGCTTATTTCTTAACAATGATTTGCTATTTTTAATGAATCTTAAAAAAAAAAAAAAAAAAACTAATGAAAAAGAATAATAAATCTAGAACTAAAATGAAACGAAATGAGAAGAGTGATATTGATTAAAATTACTTACTTTAATAATAATAATAATAACTAAACTAAACTAAACTAATATAACTAATTTAACTTTTTAAATATGTGTGTTGTTGCTTTGTGTGTTGCAAATATAAAATAGTAATGATATAAAATAAAATATGATAGATATTATTTAGAGTGCACAATAAAAAAAGTTAACTAAATTGAAACTGAATAAACTAAAATGAAAAAGAGAAGTTGCAAAAAAATAAATAAAAAATTAAAACAATTCAAAAAATATTGTTTTGGGGTGTATAATGCAACCCCCAACATCAATGTGCCTTTTTCAAAAAAAAAAAAAAAAAACTTGCACTTTGTTTTAAAAAAAAAAAAATCAAAAAAAAAAAAAAAAAAAAAAATTCTAAAGACTTAATTATCTAAAAAAAGAGAGAAGCAAGCTAACACCATCAATCAATCATCTCCAATGTATATATAAATATCTTTAATAAGTATTAGTTAGTAGTAACAAAAGTAGTAAAATAAGAAGTGCTATACTGTGTTGTTGTTGTAATTGTATAATCCAAAAAAAACTTTAAAATTTTTTTAAAAATAAATCATAAATAATATATATATCATACAAAAATGGTAGGTTAAGGTTTGATTGATTATCACTATATTATAGATTTGATTTATATATTTATACTCATCATATATTATTAAACACTATATATTATTATTATAGTCTTTGATGAGATTAAATGTATGTGATAGTATCACAGGTATATGTTTCTTTGAGAAGATTTGGAAATGGAGTGGAACATCTGTTGCCGAAGGTATTTGTAAATTGGTATTGACATTCCATAAGTTATCGAATGAAATAGGTGATACAGGTGGTAAGTATACATATCATTATCATTTTGTTGTTACTTTATTAACTGAAGGTGTACTGATTTCTTAGAGGTTAAAAGTGTATTATTTGAACAACCAACGACATCACAGAATCCATTGAGTTTATCTGGTCATGGTATAAGTACGGTTAGTGGTGGTGGTGGCGGTGGCGGTGGAGGTGGTGGCGGTAGCGGAAGTAGCAGTACAACTACGACAACGACCAACGTTAGACATTCGCTACATCATCGAACACCATCGACAACGGGATCGTCATCGACTGCCAAGCGTGTCAAAGTCGTCAATACACCACCACCCATCCGATTGGCATGCGAGAAGGAAGAGAAGATCACAGTCTCGGTATTCTACGAATTGGCAGGCTTTGAAGATGAAATCAAAAAGTTTATCTTGAATATATTGAATGAATTTAACAACAAGTACGCTGCACAACTACCCGAACTACGTCCTATCCTACATGAAATGAGTGAATTTCCAGAGAAATGTAAAGTAAGTATAAACAAACTATCATCATATCGATTTTTTGATATATTAACTCAAATACACTCTATAATAACTCAACTTTTAGACAAAACCAGAAGAGATTATGATTAGATTTAAAGATTTCGAAAAGATTGCAGATGATATAAAGATACAATCAAAGCTTTCATAAAAAAAACAAAAAAAAAGAAAGACAAGAAAAGATAACAAAATAAAACATAACATAACAAAACAAATACAAAACATTAAAATTAGGTAATATTATTGGTACCATCACAACAACAATCAATAATGATATTAATAATAGTAGCAATACTTATAGTATATAATAAACTTAAATGAATATGATATGCGAATCACTAAGATCATTGATATTGACAATGAAAGTAGTAGTACAATCAAAACAAAGTCAAGTAAACATAAATATATAAATCTAATACACAATACAACAATTTGATATAAATATTTATTTTGGGAGGAAGTGATTTGATTGGTTTAGTTGGTTTTGGTTTAGTTTTGGTTTTGGTTATTGTTTTCTAGTTGTCCTCTTCATCTAACATTCTCTCTATTGCACTATGAGCATGTTTTCTAATGTAATGAATTGCATTGTCCATGCTGGGTGTTGGATTTGGGTTGGGTTGAGTGGACATGAATGACGGTCTGGTCGGGGAGGATGGCAACGACGATGGTGAGAATTGCATACGGCCTGACGATGCAGCCATCATTGTACCCTTCTCGAGGAAGCTGAGTAGCGATGACAGTGGCATGAATATCGAGGTTTCGAATTCCGGTCCCATGACGTCGGTCTCGCTCTTGGGGTCGTCGATCTGCGACACCACCTTGAGAATCAGCTGGTCGAGAATGCAATTGTTGCCCTTGGGATCGATCCAGTCTTGGAGTAACTCCATCATACGATCGCTGTCCTTCAGGTTCAGGATGACCTGGTTGATAAAGTGACGATCCTCCATCTTTATCGACTCTTGATTGCGATAGTAATCCTGGAGTTCGGCGATGAACGAGGTCGTTACCACAAACAACCCACGATGCAGATACTGAAGGAATACCGTTCTAGTCAAACAGTAGAAACCCAGAATGGTAAAGTGAGAAAAGAAATCTTTGGGGAACGGACAACTGAGTTCCTCGATGGCGGTGTACAGCTTCTCCATGACACGGAAGAGCTGTGAGCGTTTCGGGTGTGAACGAATCGAGACTGTCTCATGGCTATCGTTGTTTATGATATTCTTTCGGAGGTGTGCATACAGTGTGTTGACAACGTTGATCTGTACATTCTTGTAGCTGTTGGCCCACTCTGTCAGCTTCTCTTTACTCTCCTTCTGTGAGATTTGTAAAAAGTAATCAGCAAGATTCGCCGAGTAACTCTGAATATCACCCAACGGATTCTCCTCATAGCCATCCAAAGAAATATTACTAGCCAGTGCAATCTTTGAAGTTGGAGCAACTTGTTTCTGAGGACTTAGCGTTGATTCCGATCCAGATGATTTTCTAATAGTTGTATCTTCTGATTTAACTGGTAGCAAAGTTAACAAAGTTAATTAAAATGATTAGAAAAAGTAAAAGTAAAATAAACACTACTACTTACAATCACTGAAAAAGTTTTTAAGGAAACCTGGGAATGTCGCCAAGGTTGTTTCTCGTTGGAGAATATCGGGTTTGGTGACTTGGAATGATTTGAGACGTTTCTTGTTGGGATCTTCTTTTTTGGTGGGTGCAATGTTGGCTGGAATCTGGGTGGTTATTGCAGCCAGTTCGAGATCTTTGAGTCTTGGCTTGCTGGTGGAATCGAGTGCCTCGATCGAGGTGACCGGTAATATCTGTAGATATTGATTGTCCAGTTTATTATCTCTTAGAATTTTATAGGTAGATCCCAAGAGATACTCCTTCAAGAGATCCGACGAGATCAGACTGGTTTCATTACAAACACTCGCCAAAATACGAACCATAATCTCACTGTCATTCACATGTATATTGGTGAGATGCATAGCTCTAATCTCCGTACCCGGTTCCAAAGAATATTTGCTAATCGAATCCTTATTAAACAACTTTAAGATTGATTCACGTTCGAATTGGAATCTATAAAGTATACCATGTTGATAATCAAATAAATATTGATCTGTTTTTGATAGTTTGTTAGTTATAGTTAGTTAGATGAGTTAGTTGTTTTTGATAGTTACCTGGTTTGTTTTTATCTTTATGATTGGTAAGGTAATAGGGAATGATGGATGTTGATATTTTGTTGGGAAGTGGTCTGGTACGAGTGGAGAGGATGTCGGAGGAATCGTGTGACGATGCCTCTTTGATCGGTGAAGATAGATCGTAGTGAAGAGTCAAACCGAAACAGGGATCGTGATCGGATGAACAATCGATAAACTGTAGGAAATTACCGGGAATGTAGATCATCAGTAGATTACCGATGCAATCAAACAACACTCTCGTTATTTGAATCGACAAGAATCCACCATCAATACTATGCAACGGTATAGAATATCTAATTCTCTGTTTCAAGTGCAACAAATAAATACTTATTCTAATCAAAGTATTATTACTTTCTTCTTGATGACATAGACATAATCCATTCTACAAAATTTTGTTATAAATATCAGTTACGGATGCGGGTATTTTACAAACCAACAAAAAATACTAAACTAACAACTTACACCATTCAAATTAACAACATGAATATTTTGATAGACTTGTTCTGTTTTGTTGGATAATGACATTGGGAATGGTTGATTCAGTGACATCTTGTCGGTGGAGAGGTTCAGTTGTATGAGGAATTCCGGTTGTACCGATGGTTTGCCGGCTTGGAATGTGCACGATCGGAAGATGTTGTCGGACGGTCCGTTGAATCCCGTGCGATTCTTGTAGTGTAAACTATAGAAGGTCTGAGTGATATCGTCGAATTGATACCAATAGAATTTGCTAAAGATCAGCTCTTTCTTGCCGATCGTCTTTTTGTTGGGTGTCAAGTAGATGCCATTGTTATCACGATGAATCGATAGCTTCACACTGTAACACTCGGTATTCTGTATCAACAGCAAATACAACAGATTCTTATTCGTATCGACATGTAAACAATGATAGGTCAACGGATACGGTGACATCATCTCCAATAGATGAAAATCTGACTTTCTATTAATCTCATGAATATATGATGAATAAACTAAAAGTAGTAAATATACAATATTGTTATGTTTTAGTTAGTAAACGTCGAGTTTGATTATAATTTTAGTGAATATTTATAGTTTATAGTATAAAGTTTTGAGATTATAGTAAATCTAGAGTTTTAATGATTGTTCATAGTTTATAGTTTATAGTTTTTAGTTTATAGATTATAGTTTATAGTTTATAGTTTATAGTTTATAGTTTATAGTTTATAGTTTATAGTTTATAGTTTATAGTTGTAGTTTATATTTTATATTTTATAGTTTATAGTTTATAGTTTATATTTACCTTCATTTTTAGTGTTGACATCTACAACTTTATCAGGTTGTTTAACGGTAAAGAAAAGTAGTGATTTTGTTGGTTCATTGCTTAAACAAGCGCTAATAATAGTACCACAGAACTTTAATAATGTTTCAGGTCTCTTATCACTTGAATATATATCTATTTTATCTACAAATGTTTTTTGCATACCCTAAATGATATTGTTTAGTTAGTATATATATATATGATTATAAGAATATATAGATATATTGACATACATCGGAGATAGCATCACGAGCAATTAAGAATGTACCTGTATTGTCTTTACCGATGATACGTAGATCGATGATCTGTGCAATACACTTTTGTGGGTAGTATTGGAGGAGATTGGAGGAGTCTAGCGAGGTGGAGGCATGTCCGTAGCCAGAGAACATTGCATTGGGATCGAACGACGATGCAGCCGAACGCATCGTCGACATGTCACTGTCAGAGTCAAGCGGTACAAAGTCACTGTCTTCATCGTAGTCATCGTCACCATTGATAGAGCTATTCAACGGTGAACTATTGTTGCTACTGACACGCAACCCCGATGAACTCTGTTGTTGCTGCTGTTGCTGTTGTTGTTGATGTTGTTGCAATTGATTGGCAATGAAATGTGGTGGTGGTGTATTATATCTACTGCTATTACCACTACTATTTCCACTATTATTACCACTGTTATTGTTATTATTGCTATTGCTGTTGTTGTTGTTGTTAACAGTATATAAACCATTGAATGAACTACCTAGCTTGAAATGATCTAACTTATCACGAAGATATGAAGGTGCACGCGTTTGTGACCCAAAATGCGTAGTTGTGACAATACCATTTCCATTATTAATATTACTATTTTGATATGATTGACTTGTATTATTATTATTATTATTGTTATTATTTAGAGCGATAGTAGCTATCTGACTACTGATTGCTTTTGCTTCGGGTGGTAACTGATCATTTGATATTCTCGGTACGACATCATGTTCTAAACTAAATAACTTTGTAAATTTAAACATTGATATTAACAACTAACTAAAAGTTGATATTATATTATTATAAATGTTAAAGAATGATTAAATAAATTAATTTAAAATAAGAAACAAAAAATTAATTTTTTTATTTTTACTTTTTTTTAATCATAGGCTTTGTTTGCTTTAAAAAACAAAAAAAGTGGTTGTAAATTTCAAAAGAAAATTTAAAAACCTATAAAATCAATTTTTACCCCAACATTGTTATATAAAATTCCACTACTATTAAATAAATAATAAACTTTTGAAAATATTTGAAGATATTTGTTTTCCATATGATATCAAACCATTGTCTTGATTTTGTATATATCGATTCCATTGTCTCCATTGTCACCATTAATTATATTGATCATGACCATCATAGTAACTGTTACAATAACCTTTAATATACTTTAACAATATTTTATTATTAAATACTATGAATTTAATTTAAAAAGTAAAATTTTTTTACAAAATATAAATAACCCGTTGTATTTTTTTTGTTTTCTTTTACTCCAGTTGTTATAAGTCAAATAAAACTAGAGAGAAAAACAAAAAAAATCTACATGCCAACCCATTTTTTGGTTTTTGCAATAAAAAAAAAATTGTGGCGACTGCACAACACTTTTTTCGCTATGTCAAGTCAGACTTTGCATAGTCTACTTTTTTTATTTTTTATTAAACTATTCATATATTATATAATCAACAAACAATGAATAAGTGTGTTCAACATAATAAAAAACTTGATATATTATGTACAAGTTGTAATGTTGTAATATGTTATCGTTGTCTCATGTCGAATCACAATCAACATCGTATACTACATACAGATGATATCAAACAATCACTTTTAGATATAGATTATTCTGTTGTTTATAAAGATAAAAGTGATAAGAAAGATAATGAGTTAGAGAATAATAATAATAATAACACTAGTAACGATAATATAAACAAAGAAAATAATAAAAATAAAGATAATATTTTACAAGATAGAATAGAATGGTTATGGAATAAATCAAAAGAGACAGTCAATCATATTCAAAAACTTAGTAAAATGGAGAATGATATCAGTGATCATTTCGAACAGTATTATGAAATGTTAATGAAAGAAGAAAGAAAACTAAAGAAACCTATCATTGATGAATTAGATCAAACCAAACAACAACTCGCTCAAATCATCAAAGAAATACAATCATTACACAATATCATTCAATCAATCACTCCAACTCTTAAACCAGATGAACATAATAGTAATGATAGTAATGATAAATTAGATGATAATCATACAAATAAGAATAATAATAATGAAGATATTCCCTCAGATATAGCAACAATCAATTATTCACTTCCAACATTGGTTGAATCAATTAAACAATCAACAACATTTGAACAATTCATTCATAATAATAGTAATACAATATTCAATATTCAACAACAAAACAACAATGAAATCATTGAATATTTAAATAATAAAAATGAAATCAACAAGAATAAGAAACAAATTAATAATGATAATATCAAATCAAAAAATAATCACAATGATAATTCAATTTTAGAGATCATTCGTAATCATTTCGATCAACACAACATCGATTTCAATCAAATATTAAATATGAATAATTATTTTTTAATTTTAAGGCCTACTGAATATCAGAGTCATTTTGATGGAATTAGATATTTCATTAAAAAAGATCTTTATATTGATTTTATTAATCAATCAATTAATAATAAATATAATTCATGCTTTATCAGAATGGATCAAGACAATGTATTATCATTATACAAAGGTGATTTTAAATCTGGCAATCAATTGGAATTGATGGAGAATCAATCAAAAGAGTTGGTCGAACTATTAGAACAACCTCAAAACTCTGCACCCACTCTCATTGCATCATCAAACACCACCATCTATTTCTTCTTTAATAAAAATCAATTCATTGCCTATTCAATCATTGACAAGACACTCATAAAATCAAACTATTATGGTTTTCAATTAAATTTCATGAATAAACCTGTAACTTGCTTCAAAGAACCATTCTACATCTACTTCTATGGCAAGGGTAAAGTTAGTGGCGGAAATAACTTGATACTAAGATACAATACAATACAACAAACTGTTGAACAATTGTTTGTTGACAAAGACTCGATAAAAAGAATACCATTGGCATTGTTTAGTAGCTATCTCAACCTATACTCGATGTATTATGATGCTTCAACAAAGGAGATTGTTTTAGTTGAGTTCATGTCAAATTCGTTTGAAGTTAGTTTCTCCGTTGCAATTATCAAAAACATCGTACCAACATTTTTCAGCTATTTCTACGAAGGTGCTGACTTGGTGTATCTTTATTATGGCGATGTCGACTCTGACTATTTCATCAAGTTTAACATTTCTAACTCTAAAATAAACATCATTAAACTCGCCACCATCGAAGGACGTGCCAAGGTCGATTCTCGCAACAATAAATTGTTGTTGTTGACACCAATGGCTTCCAATTATGAAATTAAAGAAAATAAAAAGATCAATATTTTCACCAAAGATCAAAACTATGTCTTTTCTGTAAAAGACAAATCATGGCAACAATCTCATCTTCAGTCATCGAATATTCAACATATAGCGAAATATAACAAATAAAAATAGTCAACATTTTAAAAGATAATAAAAGTTTTAATAATATACATTTTTAAAAACAAGTATCCCAAACATTTTATTTTGTTTTATGAGTCAACAACAATGAAATTGTAATATGATTATATAGAATCTATAGTACTTTGTTCTAACTGCTTCATATGAAGTATAAAATGGATGCATATAGGGTGATAGATGCTGATAGATAGTGTTAGAATAAAAAGTAATACAAGTTAATAAGCTGAAATTTTATGAAAAAGTCTGGGTTTCTATCACCATAATAAAATATAATAAGTTATAAACATCATAGAAATAGCTGAAGATTGTTGGTACGATCTTTTTGATAATCGATGCGCAGTACTCGATTTCAAAGAATCTGGTTTGAGGGAATTTGATATAGAATTATAGAATAGATTCATCTCTGGATCATGAACCATTAATCGATAAACTCGCCACCTTTGAAGGACCTGCAAAAGTTCCCAACAATCAAGTTTTGCTTTTGACACCTATGGACTCTATTCGAATTATTTTTTATAAAAGAAAATAAAAACTTTCTCTATTTGTTTCAATTCAGAATATCCGTATTTATTTTTGAAAAGACTTTTTAAATTTCTTTGTAAAGATAGAAAGTTAACCTAAACTGATTTAACAGCATGATGGGGTGAAAGTGGCAATCCAAAGAGCACCATAACCATATGAGTCACTGTCTGCCCAGGTACTATATATTTATATAAATAATATCAGAAGTGTTAATAGAATTAGTATATAAGTAAATTTTGATCTTAGTATTGACGATACATACACATATTTGACATTGAAACCAGTGTTGGTGATATTGACAGCCTTGGCATAGACTCTGAAGTTCTTGTTTTGATTTTGATCAGCACAAGCAATGGCAACACTGACCTTTGGAGTTGTTCCACATGGGAATGGAGTGGCGAACTTCACTGGGAGAAGGTAGAATTTCTCCTTGACATCTGGGTGTTTTTCGTTTGGAGCTGATTGTGGTGGAGTAACAACATGACCAACATCATCAACATAGTTGAAACTACCATGATCAATCATAGTTACACTTCTATTACAACATGTACAAGTCATTTTGAATTATAATTATTAGTATTTATAAATATTTATATTTATATCTTTTAATATTTTGAAATATTTCTACAAAAGTTTCGAGTATTTATATTATTTTGCTATGCTTGATCCACAGCACTGAAAATGCATAAAGGAAGATATTTTAATAAAAACAATTACAAATAATGATGAATGATCGAGATTTCATTGTTTTGTAAATTGTCACCTAACTTAATGCCAACCCAAACTACAAATCAAAGTAAGGTCAGACTTGTTTTATTCATTTTAGGCCAAATTTCCAATCAATTTCTAAAAGTTGCCCATGAATAGTCAAGTTTAAGTTTATATTTGTTTATTTTTATTTTCTATGACCTATTATTTACAATTATTTTTATCAATCAAAATCAAATCTTGATTTACACTAAAATTTTGATTGAACAACAAAACATCTTACTTGGATTGCAAAAAAAAAAGAAACAAGACAGACCCTTTCTTGTAACCCAAAATTGAATAAAATAAAAAAAAAACTCTAATCATATTAACCCCTCTATTTTTAAAAAAAATAAAAATGACCAGGTAGAAGGTTAGGAGCCAGTTTGGTTTTATTCACCGAAAAAAGATTGTCTTGGACAAAAAAATGACAACTTTTTTTTTTTTGGTTCAGATTTGAGGAGATTTTCCAAGACTAAGTTTTGCATCTCTGCACACCACAGATCCTTTGGAAGAACATCCTATGAATGAAATTGAATACAATAAAAACAAATTTGTTCATCAATTTTTCTTAACAAATCTAATTTTCAATAAGTAATAATTGTTTAATTCCATTCCTTGACAGAGAAAAAAAAATTTGTTTCAGGTTCTCTTTCCTCTTTCTCTTTTAGAGACTTTATCTCTATAATTCAAATTCTTATTTTTAATTTCTTCATTGAAATTTAAAGATTTTGAAATTTTCCAATTATTTAATCTTGAAAACAGTATTAGATGAATATTTTATCTGTATGTTTGAAAAAAGTCATGTATTTTTTTTTTTAAAAATTTTTTTTTATTATTTTTTTTTGATGATCAATTAATTTGATTTCAATAGTCATGGTAGTAACTATAGAACAAAGATATAAACATAGATATAAAGTATGTAAAGAGATATTATTGTTTTATGGTGAATTTAGATATATATATGTACAAATGTTGATTTTTATAATTAATACTAATTCTCTATCAAATACTTATCAAATAATACTAGTTTCATCACGATTTTGAAAGAATATTAAGAGTATTCAGAAAGGTGTTTTATGAAAGATGGAGGAAAACACATGGTAAAGACTATGTTGAAAATGCAGAACATGGTGAGATGGTTAGATTGGGAACATCGTCGTTCAATAAGATAATGAGTGTCGTTAGTATGAAGAAGCTCTGTAGTGGTCGTACCGTAGAATGGGATTACATAATTTGGTATAACGTTCTTTCAAACTACCAATGGAAGAACATACCAGAGAGACAACTGATCGCACAGAATGAAGATATCACTAAATTGACAAATCTAATGAATCGTTACTTCTTCTGGGACGACTCAAAGAAGAAGGTAAAGCAGCGTCGATGCAGTCTGAATCTATTTCATGGCTGTCGGAGTTGTCCTCACGAAGAAGACTTTAAAGTCTGGGATTATATGACAAAGGTGCGTGAGCACAACACCGACGTGTTGGTGAGAATCGACCGGACGATGACCAACAAAGATTGGTCGGATGTGTGGCGTGCGTTCCAACAGAACGACGACAACTACCAAGCAGCTCCACTCTACAATGACGATGAACTCAACGAGATGGAACCATCGATGGCCTACAAGAAGCAGGCAGACGAACAAATGACAAAAGGTAACTTTGTCCTAGCAATTCACTTGTTGACACTGGCACTCGACTATCGTGGTGTAACCGAGCATCATTTGGCTGGACTGTTTGAGCAGCGCGCAACTTGTTATGTCCTTTGGATGGAAAAGAATAAGATGGCAATCAAATCATTTGGTAAACTGGCAAAGCGTGACATTCAGAGATCTCTTGCCATTCGACCATGTCATGCCGCTTCCTACTCAGTGTTGGCGCGTTGTCATGATATCATAAATCGTCTTGACAAAGCTGCTAAAGCTGCCTACTTCCACAAGACGGCACTCCTACTCGATCCAAAGAATCAAGCTTTCTTGGACGCCAAGAAACGTTCGGAGGAGATGGCGAAGAGGTATCTTCCATATGCTATGCCAATTCATCCATTGAGTATCGATCCATTCGTCATGTCAAGAGGTGATCTCCCCACAAGAGAACATATGGATATCTTCCAAAGCCTGACTGAAGTGGAACTGGCCAGCTACTACGATGTTCACAAGGCGACAGAGTTTGACGGTTCCAAAGCTCGACGTGAACACTACGACAAATCAACAGAGGAATTTCAACAACCTTCTATCTCCAAAGCGAAGGAGGCGATTGATATATATAGGAAGTCTATCAAAGAGCGAACGATACACGCCGAGTGTTATGTTCGTGTCGCTTGTCAGTATTTGGATGGAACTCTTCGTAATGAACCAGGTGCCAGAGATAAAGCAGTGGAATTGTTAAAGATTGCCATTCAACAAACTTTTGTTTTGTCAACCGGTTTCAAAATCAACAATGGAGTGGGTGAAGCGTATCTTCTTCTTGGAAAGTTGGCATTGGGCGATAAACAATCGGAACAAGCGATCGATTACTTCCACAAAGCAATCGAGAACAACGATGGTTGTCTAACTCTTTCAAGTGCAGCATTCCAACTTGGAACAGTGTATATCAAGAGTGGTGGCGACAGCAACAACATCGAGGTCGAGAGAGGTTTGGCAATATTGAAAGTAGCAGCAGACAACGGAAGTAAAGAAGCTGCCGTTTCACTTCGTGACTACTATCTCCAAACGAATGGTGTCGATTCACCACTGACTAAATATTGGACATCGTGGGTCAAAATTCCACCCAGATGGAATGCTGAACCACCTATCGTATTCCCAGGTAGCGAACTTCAACAACCATTGTCCAGACCAACTGATGCTAATGATAAGAAAATCATCAGCTATTTCCGTTCACTGCTTTTGAAGAACGCCAAGAGTGAAGTGGAAATTCCAAAGACTGCAAAGATGACATTCGAGACGAAATTCCCAAAGCCAAAGTTTGCACGATTCACAGTCGAGGATTTCAAAGTGTCCTCAAAGGGATCGTTGGATATGGGAGATGTCGGTCCGATGGCAGGCTTAGACTTCAAAGCGCTGGGCATGCCAAAGGTCTACGAGAAATGCTATATCGTCGGTACAATGAGAGAACCGGCACTCTGCAAAGGCACCTCTGTCGAACTGTTGATACAAGACGTACTGAATACCGCCATGAGAGTGGAGGTTCGTGGTTACAATCCACGAGTTTTCAAGATCGGTTGTAAATACGCATTCTTTACTATAACCACCTGTCAATCAAAGTTTGATGGTGCCGACCTGTGGTATTCAGAATACATTGCTGTCGGTGGTGCTCCATCATCTGATTCTCTGTGTCGCGCCTGTCTCAAGCCATGCAAATCGAAATGCTCGAAATGTCCAGCAAACTATTGCGATAGAGATTGTCAAGTTTTGGATTGGAAAGACTTGGATCACAAATCACTCTGTGGTGTTAGTTTACCACTCCAAAGAATCGAAGAGAACATCGCTAAAGAATTTGAAAATACCTTAAAGATTGATGATATCCCATTATAAAATATAAATCAATCTTAATATTAATTTTAATAAATATATATATCATTATATAGATATGTATGTACTAATACTCAAACACTTTTAAACTATTTTTATTTCTATGCTGATTTATCTGAAGTTCATTTGTGCCAATTTTAGTTTTTTTTTTTCAGTCAGTTCCAAGTATTTTGAAAAAAATTTAATTAATTTGTTTTTAAAGAGTGAACAAACATAAAATAACATTTATTTATAAACAAACAATGAAACAGTGTGTTATACATAAAGAAAAACTTGATATCTTATGTTCAGATTGTAATGTTGTAATATGCTATCGATGCCAACTTTCAAAACATAAACAACATTATACACTTCATACAGATGAAATCAAACAATCAATTTTAGATATAGATTATTCTGTTTCAACTAATAATGATAAGATAGATAGTGAAAATGAAAAGAAGAACAATAATATAAGTAAAGATAAAAATAATGATAGTACTGATAAAGATAAAGATAATAGTAATATAATTCAAAAGAGAATAGAATGGTTATGGAATAAATCAAAGGAATCAGTCAATCATATTCAGAAACTGAGTGAAATAGAGAATGAAATCAGTGATCATTTCAAACAATATTATGAAATGTTAATGAAAGAAGAAAATAAATTAAAACAACCAATCATCGATGAACTTGATCAAACCAAACAACAACTTGATCAAATCATCAAAGAAATACAATCATTAAACAATATCATTCAATCAATCACTCCAACTCTTAAACCAGATCCAAAGAGCAATGATATCGATAAATTAGATGATAATAATAATAACAGTAATGAATATGATATTCTTTCAGATTCAACAATCAATTATTCACTTCCAATTTTAATTGAATCAATTAAACAATCAACAACATTAGAACAATTCATTCATAATAATAGTAATACAATATTTAATATTAAACAACAAAACAACAATGAAATCATTGAATATTTAAATAATAACAATGAAATCAACAAGAACAAGAGACATAAGAATAATAATAATATTAAAACAAATAACAATGATAATTCAATTTTAGAGATCATTCGCCATCATTTTGATCAATACAAGATCGATATCAGACACATCTTAAATAAGAATGATGATTATATTTCAGTCACTAAAAGCCAAAAGAATCAAAGTTATTTTAATGGAATACGACATTTCATTAAAGAATCACTTCAGGTCAATTTTAATAACTCCAAAGAAACCAGGTATATTATCACAAAGGACAAAGACAATGTTATTTCATTATACAATTGTGATTTCACAACTGGTAATCAAATGGAATTGATGGAGAATGAATCAAAACAATTGATGAAATGGGTCAAACAAATGGAAAAATATCAAGATACCATCTCAGTATTCTTTGCGTCATCAAACACCACCATCTATTTATTTACAAGAGAAATCAGTAAATTCATTGCCTATTCAATCAATGACAACACTTTCAGAGAAGGATCATTTTGTAAACATGATGAATTTGATTTCATTTATCGCGTTAGTACATTCGCTAGTGGAATGTACTTGTATTTCTATGGAATAGACAGAGGTAGAGATGACCAAACAACAATTATTAGATTCAATACATTTCTGGAGGAATTCGAACAATTCCAACATGATAACACCTTCTCCCGTCGAACTATTCCAATTGCTATGTTTGAACTTGCCACTGATGACTCTGAGAACTATTTATACACTATTTATTATGATAGTTTTAACAGAGAAATGGTTTTGGTTGAATATCAAATGTTTTCGACAGTAATCGAAAACACTTATGATATTCCGATTGCTACAGTACCCACATTCGTCAGCTATTGCTATGACGGCGAAAGCAACGTGTATCTTTATTATGGTGATGCAAAAAGTGACTATTTTATTCAAATCAATCTCTACAAAATGGAAGATGATCCTGAAGAACTTAAAACCATTAAAGGACGTGCCAAAGTGACAGAGGCAATTGAGAATCAAGTCTTGGTTCTGACACCAATGATTTACGAGTATGTCGAGAATGATGAAAAGCTCTATCTATTCACAAACGAACGCAACTATGTCTATTCGATCAATAATAACCAATGGAAACAATCTCATCTTAAGACATCGAATGTTAGGATGATAACAGACTTGATGTCTTGATATGCTCATCAAAAATAAAATTATTTTAATATTTTTGCGAAACAACGAAAGAACAACTGCTAATAATTTTATTTGATTGCATTTATTTAAATATTTAGTTCTATTACAATGAATTTACATTGGAGTTACTTATTCTTCTAATGTCTTCAGACATAATATCTAAATGAATTGATAATTTTAATAGATATTATTATATATACTACGAGTTTGAATAACTTCAATAAAGTTGGGTTTTAATTGCTTACGATTATCGTAGTAATCTTTGATATTATTTGACGAATCAAGAAATGCAAGATGTCTCTGATCTATATTTTGATCGATTGATCTTTGTATGAATTCAATGTAAAGTTTCAACTACAAAAGATATTGAAACCTCTTGAACTCGCAAAGCTTTCATTATTGAAACATAGATATTTATTACAATTGTCAAACCATCTCTTACATATGTGTAATTTCATTTTATCCTCCCCTAAAAAATGAAATTAATGCGAGAAAAAAAAAAAGTTGTGCAAAAAAAAACCCAATCATTCCTTCTAAATAATCATTATAAATAACCATCATCAATCTTTAAGATGTTTTCAAATTCTTTAGCGATGTTCTCTTCGATTCTTTGGAGTGGCAAACTAACACCACAGAGTGATTTGTGATCCAAGTCTTTCCAATCCAAAGCTTGACAATCTCTATCGCAATAGGGTGCCGGACATTTCGAGCATTTCGATGTGCATGGCTTGAGACAGGCGCGACAAATCAAATCGGACAATGGAATACCACCGACAGCAACGTACTCTGTATAGTGAATGTTGGCTTTATCAAACTCTGATTGACAGGTGGTGATGGCAAAGAATGCGTATTTACTACCGATCTTGAAAATTCTTGGATTGTAACCACGCACTTCGATTCTCACTGGGACGTTCTCTACGTCTTGTACCAACAGTTCAAAGGTTTCTCCTTTACAGAGTGCCGGTTCTCTCACTACACCCACGAGATAGCATTTCTCATAGCACTGTGTAATGTGAGCGCCAAACAATCCGGCGAACGGACTGGTTGGTCCGGCGTCGATCGATCGCTGTCCGACCACCTTGTATTCCTCGACTTTGAAATGTGCCGGTGGGTATGAAGATTCGAATGTCATCTTTGCCGACTTTGATATTTTCACTTCGTTCTTGGCATTCTTCAAAAGGAGATCACGGAAATTCTTGATGATATTCTTGTCACGCGCGTTCGATGGTTTGGCCAATGGTTTCTGAATTTCACTGCCTGGGAATACAACGGGTGTTACCACTTCCCACTTGGGAGGGAATTTAACATAGGATGTCCAATACTTGGTTTTCGGTGAATCCTCGCCATTGATCTGGAGATAATAGTCACGCAGTGAAACGGAAGCTTTTCTACTTCCTTTGTCTGCTGCTACTCTCAAAATTGCCAAACCTCTCTCGATGTTGGGGCTACCGATCTTGATATACTCTGTACCGAGTAGGAATGCCGCACTCGAAAGAGTTAGACAACCATCGTTGAACTCGATTGCTTTGTGGAGATAGGCAAGAGCTTGTTCCGATTGTTCGTCGGCCAATGCCAGCTTTCCAAGAAGAAGATACGCTTCACCAACACCATGATTGATTTTGTAACCAGTTGACAAAACGAAAGGTTTTTGAATGGCAATCTTTAACAAATCGGTTGCCTTTTGCTTGGCGTCTGGAGAATTACAAAGAGGACCACCATCCAAGTATTGACGAGCGACACCAACATAACACTCGGCATGTATCGACTTTTCTGCGACTGATTTCTTAAACAATTCAATCGCTTCCTTATCGTTGGAGTAGTAAAACGTTTGTTTTTTAAATTCTTCAGTTGATTTGTCGTAGTGTTCACGTCGATCTTTTGAACCATCACCCATAGCTGCCTCGAATACATTGTAGTAGGTGGTTAGTTCTGCTTCGGTGAGGTCGGTGAATACGTTCATATGCTCCTTTGTGGTGAGACCACCTCTTGACATGACGAATGGCATGATTTTCATTGGGTCGATTGGTTTAGCGTATGGCGACTTCTTCTTTAATTCTTCCGAACGTTTCTTGGCGTCCATTAAAGCTTGATTCTTTGGATCGAGTTGGAGTGCTGTCTTGTGGAAATAGGCAGCTTTGTTGTGCTTACTCAGAATATCATGACAACGCGCCAACACCGAGTAGGAAGAGGCATGACATGGTCGAATACCAATAGATCTCTGAATGTCACGCTTTGCCAGCTTAGCAAATGATTTGACAATCATCTTATTGTTCTCCATCCACTGGACATAACAAGTTGCACGCTGCTCAAACAGTCCAGCCAAGTAATGCTCGGTTACACAACGATAGTCGAGTGCCAGTGTCAACAAGTGAATTGCTAGGACAAAGTTACCTTTTGCCATTTGTTCGTCTGCCTCCTTCTTGTAGGCCATCGACAGCTCCATCTCGGTGAGATCGTCGTAGAGTGGAAGTGCTTGGTAGTTGTCGTCGTTCTGTTGGAATGAACGCCATATTCCGTTCCAATCTTTGGTGGTCATAGTCTTGTCGATTCTCAACGAGACGTCCATGTTCATCTGACGCATCTTTGAGGTGTGATCCCACACTTCAAACTCCTCTTCGTGAGCACAACCATGACTGCATGGTCGCTTCTTTAGCTTGTCCTTTGAGTCGTCCCAGAAGAACATCTGATACATCATACTACAGAACTGACCGATATCTGCATTCTGCGCGATCAGTTGTCTCTCTGGTATGTTCTTCCACGGGTAGTTTGAAAGAATGTTGTGCCATGTCTTGAAATCCCAATCTACGGTGCGACCACTGTTAATCTTCTTCATACTCTCCAGACCCATGATCACATCGAACGATGTTCCCGTTGTAACCTTTTCACCATGCTCTGGATTTTCAACATAGTCTTTACCATGTGTTTTCTTCCATCTTTCATAGAAAATCTTTCTGAACACTCTTAATATTCTTTCAAGATCGTGATGAAGCTATATAGATTTGATAAGATTATAGTAGATTGTTTTTAAATAATAGAATTAGTATAATTATTAAAAAATATAATAATAATATTCAATAATAAGTTATAATAACTCTTTAAACATACTTTATATCTATTTTTATATCTTTGTTCTAAAGTTACTACCATGACTGTTAGTTATAGTGTTTTGTAATATTTATTTTTTTAATATTTGGTTTTTGATTTTTTCATTGATTTTTTTGAGTTAGGTACATTGCAATGTAATTTTTTTTTGAATTAAATAAACTGAAAAAGAAGAGGGAAAAAGATTTAGTTAAGTACATTCAAATTTAAGTCGTTTGATTTGATTTTATTCCAATTGTTAAAAAACAATTTAGAAATATTTTCAATTAAATTTACAAATTAAATATTATAATTTATTTTGAATTAAATCATCATATTTAAAGAGTGATTTGTGATCCAAGTCTTTCCAATCTAAAGCTTGACAATCACTTAGATCTATCGCAATAGGATGCTTTACAATTCGAGCATTTCGATGTGCGTGGTTTGAGACAGGCGCGACAAAGAGTATCGGATAATGGTACACTACCGAGTGCAACTCTGAATACCAACTTTTAGCACCGTCAAACTCTAAATTACAGGTGGTTATAGCAATGAATGCGTATTTACAACCGAACTTCCACTATGATCGATGCCGGACCTGTATCTCCTACATCCAGCGTTCGCTTTGAAGCTACCTTGTATTCCTCGACTGGGAATCTCGATATGACTTTGGAAATATAGTTTCGAATGTCATCTTGAACGATGTTCCCACTCTAACCATCTCGCCATGCTCTGCATTTTCAACATAGTCTTTACCATGTGTTTTCTTCCATCTTTCATAAAACACCTTTCTGAACACTTTCGAGATCTTGATGAAACTAGTATTATTTGATTGGTAGGTAGACAGATAAGTAGATATAATACAATTAGTTTTGTTTTTATTAGAAAAAAAATTTGTTGATTGACAAATGTTCTCTTTACATACTTTATATCTATGTTTGTATCTTTGTTCTAAAGTTGCTACCATGACTGTTGAAATTTAAAAAATGTTAAAAACCATTTGAACCCCACACCTGATTAGATTTTTGCTATTGGGGATGATTTAAATCAGTTTTATTTAACTTCAATTGTCAGTTTAATAATTATTTAATTCTATTCAGTGACAGAGAAAACATTAAAATTTGAGGTCAACCACTCAGAAAGGAACCAAGAAATTTTAGTACCTTGTTTAAACACATAATCTTGACAATAAATTTGGCGTAATTGTTTTTTTTTAACAACAAATTTTTTTTCCTTTTTTTCCCCTTCTTGTTGATTCATTTAAGCCACAAAATTTATTTTTAAAATGAAAAAACAAAAAAGTTAAAAGGAACCTTAGTTGTAATAGATAATTCAAAAATATTTATTCATAATCTTAAGTTAAAGTCCACCAATATTAAAAGATTAAAATAGTGTTGGAAAAAAAATAGAAAATCTATTCAAGTATAAAACTGAGTTATGGTTAATAAATGATCATGAACTATAATCTTTAAATTTTTTTCAAATCATTTGTATTGAAATCTTTTTACAAATGAAATCTTTTTGTGTTCAATTTCATTTGATGATCCAAATGCTCTGTGGTGTTGAGATATTAGTTTAAGCACCTCATTTTCTTAATCTCCTCAATCTGAAAACAAAAAAAACAAAAACAAGCTTTTTTTTGTCCCACCTTTTTGATTTTCGTATCTTTTTTCGTTGAATCATGTCTTCCTTGTTTTTTTTGGAACTGTTCAAAATTGTTGTATTGGTTCAACCAAAATTGAAATAATAAAAATAATATTTTGATTGAATAGATTGCAATAATTAAAAATAAAAAGTCAAAAAGTATTTCATAATTTCTATTTCTTTATCAATAATGTCGTTATGTTGATGGATTTGATTGAAGATTTGTAAATTGGATTGGGAATCCAACTTGATGGATGTGTGACAATTTACAAAACAATGAATCTCGATTGCTAATGATTCTTTTTTATTAAATTTTATTATCAAAATATCTAACTTCCTTTGTGCATATGCAATGAATAGTGCAGTGTCAAATAAAAGTATAAATACTCGAAACTTTTGTAGTAGTATTTCAAAATATTAAAACATATAAATATTATTTTTATAAATTCTAATAGTAATCAAATAACAAAATGACTTGTACATGTTGTAATAGAAGTGTAACTATGATTGATCATGGTAGTTTCAACTATGTTGATGATGTTGGTCATGTTGTTACTCCACCACAATCAGCTCCAAACGAAAAACACCCAGATGTCAAGGAGAAATTCTACCTTCTCCCAGTGAAGTTCGCCACTCCATTCCCATGTGGAACAACTCCAAAGGTCAGTGTTGCCATAGCTTGTGCTGATCAAAATCAAAGCAAAAACTTCAGAGTCTATGCCAAGGCTGTCAATATCACCAACACTGGTTTCAATGTCAAATATGTGTATGTATCGTGAATACTAAGATCAAAATTTACCTATATACTAATTCTATTAAACACTTCTGATATTATTTATGTATAAATATATAGTACCTGGGCAGACAGTGACTCATATGGTTATGGTGCTCTTTGGATTGCCACTTTCACCCCATCATGCTGTTAAATCAGTTTAGGTTAACTTTCTATCTTTTCAAAAAAATTTAAATATGGAATTAGATTTATTAGATCTAAATTAAATTAAAAAATTAATAAATAATCTAAAGCAAAATGGTTTCTATCAAATTTGGAAAACAAACACAGTTTTCTTTGAGTTATTTTTGAGGATACAATGCACTATAAAATGTGGTAATGAAAGTTTGTGTCGATGGAACATTTAATTAGAAAAATCAATCGGCCCAATGCAGATTGGGAATAGCACTGATTGGTTAGTGCCACACAACAAGAGTTGGTGACTTGATGTGTTGCTAGATTGCCAAATTGCGGAGAGTACTTGTTAGGTCAGTAGTACTAACCAATAAAGGAAACTTTAATGGGGCCTTTGCTAAGGGTATAGTAAAAAGCTACTGAATAGAGTTAATCACGCAGCCAAATCCTAACCCACTACATGTTTGTAGATGGTATGGGTGCAGTTCACAGACTAAATATTATATAGATTTTTCTGTCGTAGGTACAGATACTGATAAAAATAATAATAGTAGTAGTAAGAGTGGGAATGATCTAGATAAAAAAAAGATATAGAAATAGATAATAATAATAAAACAGTTTATAGATTATTCTGCTGTTTTTTATAACAACAGAATATTCTATATTTAAAAGTGATTGTTTGATGTCTTCTGTGTGATATGTACGATGTTGATGATGATTTAATATATGACAACGATAGCATATGATCGATTTGCAATCTGAACATAAAATATCAAGATCATTATCATGAATATCACATTTATTCATTGTTTGTTGATGAACTTAAATATATCTGATAACAGATGAATAATAAAAAAAGTGAACTCAACAGATTATTTTGTTTAATGAAGAATTAGTTTTTGGAATCTAAAAAATCTACTATTAAAAACAAAAAGATCTGCGATAAATATGAGAATTAAAAAAATATTTATTAAAGTAAAAAAACAAACTTTGATCATCATAATTAGTATTTAATCACAAATATATATAAAAATGCAAAAAGAACTATATTCTGCAATATTTAATCAAAAACCACTTAGAATAAAAGTATTTGAAGATGTTTTGGCTATTGGTAAACAAATCGATCCAAAGGGAAAGAAATACACTTATGAAGCACTTTGGGAGTCTCCAGCAGCCATGGCTGGTAATGGTTATAAGACAGAGTTGGAGAAATACTTCACCGACAACCCATTGGTGTTGAAAGATTTCAACAAGAAGGATATATATGACATCTTTAGATCTACGGTGAAAGCTGGCAATTTAGAGGTTCTCAAGTATCTGGTGGGCGCGATCGATAGGGAGCGTAAATTACTGGGTAATTCAACGATTATGATAGAGTCACGTGATTGGGAAATCATCCATTACATCGAGAGTCTCGAGAGTGTCCAGGTGAACTATGAAAGTGCAATGTCTGAAGCTCCATTGAGTGGAGATATCGAGCGTCTCAAGTATTTTGCTGGAAAGTGTAGAGTATCAAATGAATCGATAGCGATAGCATTTAACAATGCTGCAAGAGTCGGTCGTATCGATATGATAGAGTGGTTGGCTGCGAATCACTCCAAGTACAGAGCCGGAAATTCTATGACCATTGAAGCTGTTCGTGGAGGTCATCTTCACGTTCTTGAATATCTAAAGAAAGAAGCCAAAGATAGATTTACTTTTGAGGACGACGACGAACTTTCATTTTTAACTCTTATCGATGTTTCTGCAGAGTTTGGCCACCTTGATATTTTGAAATGGTTACACTACAATCGAATTGGTTCCGCTACTTCTAGAGCTGCTTACTTGGCAGCTATGAAAGGACATTTGGAGTTGCTCAAGTATCTGTTGAATCATGTTAATGCCGACCTTTCATCAGATGCTATCGATTATGCGAGCTCGAAACACCTAGATATTGTAAAATGGTTACACGAGAATCAAAGTGCAAGAGCAACTACTTGGGCCATGGATAACGCAGCTATGAACGGTCGATTTGAAATTGTAAAGTGGTTAAATGAGAATAGAAGTGAAGGATGTACCCATCAAGCTATGGACCATGCGGCAGGTGGCGGATTCCTGGAAATCGTAGTGTGGCTCCACGAAAATAGAAGTGAAGGTTGTAGTACTGACGCAATGAATACCGCTGCTCAAAATGGCCACCTCCATGTTGTTAAATGGTTGCACGAGAATAGAAGTGAAGGTTGTACAAAAAATGCAATGGACAATGCTTGCTTCTATAAAAATTACGAAGTTGTAAAATGGTTACATGAAAATAGAAGTGAAGGTTGTACAAAAAATGCAATGGAAAACGCCGCTTATTTTGGTGACCTAAGAATGGTGAAGTGGTTGCATGAGAACAGAAGTGAAGGATGTTCAAAAAAAGCTATGGACAATGCGGCAAGTAGCGGTTCCTTGGAAACTCTTATTTGGCTCCATGAGAATAGAAGTGAAGGTTGTTCGGTTAGAGCAATGGATTTGGCTGCATCAAATGGACATCTTTCAGTTTTAGAGTGGTTACATGAAAATAGAAGTGAAGGTTGTTCAACCCGTGCTATGGACGATGCTATTATTTCCCATCATATGCACATATTAAAATGGCTTCATGAAAATCGTACAGAAGGCTGCACAGACGAAGGAATCGATTATGCTCATGAAAATGATTATAGAGAAGTGATAAGATGGCTATCTATCAACAAACCAAAGCAGCATGATACACCCACTGAAATACATGTCGAAGAAGAAGAAGAAGAAGTAGATAGTGATGATGAGGGTCCGCTCTATTTGTAGAAATAAAATCGATTAATAATTTTTAAAAAAAAAACAATTGTTTATTATTTGGGTCTAAAAAGATGTTTTAAAGAAGATTGGAAGTAACCTATTAAAAGATGAATCCATTTGACTTCTGTGTTTTTGAAATTCTACAATCATACTGGTATTGGTAGGAAATACTTTGATAACAAGTCAGTTTAAGATTGAATGATGAAAGAGAAAAAAAGAGAAAAGTTTTGGAAAACAAATAGATAACAACAATGTTGCCGTTTGTAAACATGTTCATTAAATTTATCTTCACAACAACAACCAATAAATATAATAAAAAAGTTAACTTTTTTTTATAACCTATTTTATTGAATTGAAGTTATTATTACTATTATTATTATACTATTAATTTAAAATAGATGTGCATTTTAGCTTTGTCAAGATTAGATTGTCGCCATTTTTTGTCATTGAGAGAATAGACAAAGTTTTGATCTTTTGTGAAAAGATAGATCTTGGTATCTTTGTAAAGCATTGATACGGGGTTTTCTTGTTCTTCTATTGGCAAACGTCCTTCGATTGTTGGGAGATTCTCGTTGGGACTCGGTGATTTATCATAGTTGTCGAACTTTATGAAGTAGTCAGTGTCTTTATCACCATAATAAACATACAGGTATCGATATCCATCAAAGCAAGAGGCTATATATTTCGGTACGATATCGCTGACAATGATATGCTCTGATGATTTAGTTGTTGAATATCCATGGAATAGAACTCGAACGATCTGTTTTTCGTTGGAATCGTAGTGTATCGAGTATTTGGCTGTCTCTTGTAGGATGTCATGGTGAAAAATTGCCATTGGAAAAATGTGATCATTCTCCTCGTTGCTCAACAGCTCGAATTCCTCCAGTATTGTATTGAATCGAACGAGCTTTGTACATTCGCACTTTATATTATCAATTACTCTGAAGGATTTTCCATAGAAATAGAGATTGAATGGATCAGTGAAGGTAGTAGAAGGTGGACTAATGAAAAGAAGATGGAAATTGGATTCATATGATCCTTTTCTGAATGTTTTGTCTTTGATTGAATAGACAATGAATTTAGGACGCAACATAGAGAATATATAGATGGTTGTTTTCGTTGATCCAAAGAAAATGTGTTCTGGACGTACAAACTCTTCCAATAGTTTGGCCAATTCCTTGGATTCATTCTCCAATAATTCCATTTCATTATCCCATTTGTATAATGATAGCACATTGTCATCGTTCTTGGTGATAATATGTTTGATATGATCAGTATCATCGTCTTTTCGATTGTAATCATTAAAACTATATGATTCTTGAACAAAATGTCTGACTCCTTCAAAATAACTTTGAAATTTATCACTCTTGCTAAATACATAACTATCATTCATGTCGATATCATCTTCATCAATATTGTGCTTATCGATGTGATTGCGAATTATTTCTAAAATTGAATTATCATTGTTATTATTATTTGTTTTATTGTTATCATTATTCTTATGTCTCTTATTCTTGTTTATTTCATTGTTATTATTTAAATATTCAATGATTTCATTGTTGTTTTGTTGTTGAATATTGAATAATGTATTACTATTATTATGAATGAATTGTTCGAATGATTTTGATTGTTTAATTGATTCAATCAATGTTGGTATTTCATAACTAGTTGATATATCTGGGAGAATATCATATTCATTATTGTTATTATTTGTATGATTATCAATATCATTATTCTTTAGATCTGGTTTAAGAGTTGGAGTGATTGATTGAATGATATTGTGTAATGATTGTATTTCTTTGATGATTTGATCGAGTTGTTGTTTGGTTTGATCGATTTCATCGATGATTGGTTGTTTCAATTTTCTTTCTTCTTTCATTAACATTTCATAATATTGTTTGAAATGATTGCTGATTTCATTCTCTACTTTCGACATCTCTTGAATATGATCAACTAAATCATAAAGCTTATTCCACAACCATTCTATTCTATCTTGAAATATATAATCTTTATTGTTATTATCCTCATCATTATCTATATATGAACCATAAAAAACAGCAGAATAATCGATATTTAAAAGTGATTGTTTGATGTCATCTGTGTGATATGTACGATGTTGGTGATGTTTCGCAACAAGACAACGATAACATATGATCGATTTACAATCTGAACAAAGTAAATCGAGATCTTTATCGTGTTTATCGCATTTATTCATTTGTTATTATTGATTATATACGAATATAGATGAAAAACAAAAAATAATATGATTTTTTTTTATCGGTTTTAGGGTTTCGTTTTTACTTTTAAAAAGAACTAGCTTTTGGCGCCTTAATAAAAAAAAATTTAATTGGGGTTACAGAGTGATCACGATGATTTTTTACTGTATTTAATACATTTTGCAATTAATCTTTGATTCGTAAACTAAGTCCTATACTGATGTATTTGATACATTTTATAATTCGCTCTCTAATAATAGTGTTACAAATGAATTAATATGTTGCACATTTAATGTTAAAAAAAAAAAAAAAATCATCATGATCACTCAGTAACCCCAATCTACATCCAATCAATGGTAGTGTTGCTGTTTATGATGTAGACAATGTCAGGTAGGTTGAAAATTTGATTTTTATTTGTTTTTACATATTGGTTATTAATTATATCAATAGACACCATGAGAATAGTGTTTTAGTCAAGGATTTGAAAGTTAATTTTATTATTACTCTGACTCTGAAATGAAATGAACATTGGTTGTCTGATAATGAGATTCTTTCCATTCTTTGCGTTTAAAAGAATAGACATACGATTTATCTTTGGTGAAGAGATAGATCTTGTTATATTTGTAAAACATTGTTATTATCGAAGGTTTGTTTTCGTGATTTTCAATATCTATTGGCGCAAGTTCTTCAATTGTTGCGAGATTCTCAATATCATCATAACTGTCGACTTTAATGAAATAGTCAGAGTATTCATCACCATAATAAAGATACAAGTGTTGATCGTCTTTAAAACAATAGCCAATATATTTTGGAATGACATCGCTGACAATTATATTCTCCGATAAAATTG
Source organism: Heterostelium album PN500 (assembly GCF_000004825.1). Lineage (NCBI taxonomy): Eukaryota > Evosea > Eumycetozoa > Acytosteliales > Acytosteliaceae > Heterostelium > Heterostelium album. The sequence goes on along the minus strand of NW_008805070.1, from coordinate 1,821,061 downwards.
TTGATGAAAACATTTGATATCGAACTCTGACAATTTGTTTCTCCTTGCAATCGTAGTGCACCGAATATTTCTCTATGATATCGTGAAACAATCCAAATGGCAATATATGTTCACAGTCATCATCCCGCAACACTTCGAATTCCTCCAGAAACGTATTGAATCGGACTAAAATTGTTCTATCCCGTCTTGAATGGTATGATTTGCCATAGAAATAGATGTTGAATGGTTCTATGAAGCAAGAAAAAGGTTGACCAATGAAACCAATAGTGTCACTATAATGATAATCTCCATTTCTGAATGTTTTGTCTTTGATTGAATAGGCAATGAACAGTTTTCTTTCCATTGAAAATATATAGATGGTGGATTTTGTTGCGCCAATGAAAATGCGTTCTCGATGTTTAAACTCCTCCAATAACTTGTCTGATAACATCAAATCAAATAATAATCTCCAAGATAATTCAATTTTAGAAATCATTCGAAATCACTTTGTTAATCATAACAATATTGGATTTGATATCAACCTTAATTATGGTTTTAGCTTTGATAAGAGATACATTTATAAATATCCAAGTTATTTCGAAGGAATCAGACAATTAATTCAACAATCATATACTTTTTATAAATATGGCACTTCAACAAATTCGAACAGGCATATAATCACCAAGAACGATAACAACGAGTTATCATTATATAAATGTGATTTCAAATCTGGAAAAGAAATGGAATTTTTGGAGAATGAATCGAAAGAGTTATTATTATTTTGTTTCTTATTCTTGTTGATTTCATTGTTATTATTTAAATATTCAATGATTTCATTGTTGTTTTGTTGTTGAATATTAAATATTGTATTACTATTATTATGAATGAATTGTTCGAATGATTTTGATTGTTTAATTGATTCAACCAATATTGGTATTTCATAACTAGTTGATATATCTGGAGAATATCATATTCATTATTATTATTATTGTTATTTTCTGTATGAATATCATCATTACTATTCTTTTCATTATTATTATCATTGTTATGTTCATCTGATTTAAGAGTTGGAGTGATTGATTGAATGATATTGTGTAATGATTGTATTTCTTTGATTAGTTTATCGAGTAGTTGATTGGTTTGATCGAGTTCATCGATGATTGGTTGTTTTAATGATCTCTCTTCTTTCATTAACATTTCATAGTATTGTTTGAAATGATCACTGATTTCATTCTCTGTTTTTGACAGCTCTTGAATAAGATAGACTGAATCATTAACTTGACTCCATAACCATTCTATTCTATCTTGAATAATATTATTATTATCTTCATCATCACTACTAGCTACTACTACTACTATAATTATTATTTCTATCAATATCTGTACCAACAACAGAATAATCTATATCTAAAAGTGATTGTTTGATATCATCTGTATGATATGTATTATGTTGACGATGTTTCGCAACAAGACAACGATAACATATGATCGATTTACAATCTGAACAAAGTAAATCAAGATCTTTATCGTGTTTATCACATTTATTCATTGTTTATACTGATATCTTTTTAATTATGTATTAACTTTGATCTTTTTTTAATTTTTCGGTTTTTTACAAAAAAAAATGAATTTTTTTTTTAAAAATATGTACATGTTACGTGACAGATGGAAAAACATTAAAATTTGGGGGTCAACCACTCAAATTTTTTTAATTTGCTTCTGTTTTTCCATGGAATTAAACAAATATATAAAGATCTTTCTTTTCACCAAAGATATAAACTTTGTCTATTCTCTAAAGGAAAATAAATAGCAAAATTCTCATCTAAATACAACCAATGTTACAATGATATGACTAGGTGATTTATAAATTAATGTAAAAATAATAAAATTTTTTTAAAACCTAGATTGTTCTTATCACTAAGATTAATTCAATAAACATTTTCTTTTTAATTTTGATAATTATTATTTATAATTTATTTATATTGTCAGTATTTAATCAAAGATACTGAGTGAAGTAGATGATAAAGAAATATATGAAAAATAGACAGAGAATATCTTGCATCCTAAATTCATTGTCTATTATATCAAAGACAAAACTCTCAGAATTGGAGAGTATGAATCCAATTTCCATCTTGTTTTCACTACTCCACCTTCTACTACCTTCACCGATCCATTCTACATAGTGCTTTCACTTTTACAACGATCATGATTGCCTACTGGAGTTAGACATCATATTCAGTGTAAAAATGAGAAATACTCACGACCTTGTCAATTTCAGTGGTGATATAACTAATTTTATAGGAAGAATGTTGATTTTCCTCTTTTCAGACATGTCTTATCTATTTATAGTATTTATGTAGTGTAACAAATTGAATAAATCACAGCAATAAGCGATATTTTTTTTATTTAAGTATATTGTTTAAAATACATTAATAAATATCATTATTATTATAAATTTAGTTATTTGGATATAGTGCAGTGTAAAATGCGGAAATAAGAGCTGAAGGTAAACCTACTAAATTGTCGATTCTCCAACAAGCAGTTCCACCAATACCCATTCCGTTATACTTTCTGTAGAGAGTCGCAGGTGTGTCATACATATACTGTCTAATATTACTTGTAAGCAATACATTGGCAAACGCTACACCGTTCAACTCTTGATATGATACCACAGGATAGTTGTTGACCAAGTTGTAGATTCCGTTGTAACCAATAGAGGGGTTGTTATTGACACCATCTACATTACAGGTAGTTCCAAACAGACCGTAGTCCATTGGTAAGCAATCTGCATAGTATGAAAAGAGCGGGAGTGCCATGATGATCTTGGCGGAGGTGTTGACGTATGGCTTCCAATTATTGACATTGTCTCTGACTGGTTTTATGGGTGATGTTGGTGCCAATGGATTGGAACTCCAGCCCATGTCATAACACATCAAGATGAAGTAATCTGACCAATCGGCATTGTAGAACGGACCAGAGTTTGCTCCACAACCGACAGCCATCGAAGAGACATATTTACTGTTTACCGACTTGAGATATTGGAAGGCGGTGTTTGCCCAACCCTTGAAAGTGGAAGCTTGAGTATTACCGAATTTCTCGATGTCCAAGTGTAGACCATCTCCACCGACCTGAGCCAATAGAGTGACATTACCGATGTATTGTCCGTTGTTGAAGTAGTAGTTGCAATCTATGACATTACAATTAAACTGGATCATGTTGTGAACAGCTACACCTCTATCATGGGAATGTTGGATGAATTCAGTCAACAATGTTTTATTCCATAGACTAAATTGAGTGACAATATTGTTGTAGGGGCTCCATTGGACTATGCTATCGTACACTGACAGCGGTTGGTTTACAAGTGTAAGGAAGGAGAACATCACCTTCTTATTATAATTAACACCTGGTGGGAAAGTTGGCAGAGCACTATATACATTTAAAGATAATGTTACTAAGAGAAATGATAGTAATATTGATGTTTTTGGAATCATCTTTTTTTAATACATATAAATAAAATGTTGTTAAATGATACTAAACTTAATTCATTTAACTGTTTCTCTTCAATTTAAATTCTAAATCCATTTTAATATTCTATCGTATGATCATTTTGAGGGAAAAACAAAAAATATCTTTTATTTCCAGAAGGGTTCTTTTAAAAATCCTAATGGTGACAAGTCATACAAACCAAATGATTGTTACTTCTAATAGCAAAAGTGCACCTGAAAGTCTTTTTACAAAGATTGAAAAACTAGAAACATTGACCCGAAAAATCTTTTCAATTACCTTGTGGGTCAACTTTTAATAAATGAGAAGGAATTTCATAAAATAAGAATATTGTTTTTTATACCCTATTGTATTACTGACCACTCCCTTAAAAGGTCAAAAACAATTTCCATTTTGAGTTTTGTTTTTGTTTTAAAGTTTGCCGCCAAACTTAAAAACACCCCTTCTCTGAAATGAGGGAAGAGAGTATTTGTTCTAAATTAACATTTTAGAATTATAATAATCAAATTAACTCACACTTCAATAATTCAACCATCACAATTCAAACAGTTTATTGACTCGATTTCAAATAGCTAAAGTTAATAATCCAACTATTAAACAATAATTAAATATCTTCGAATAATATCAACATTCAGTGAATCAACAAAATATCAATCTACCAAAAGTAGTTAATCAACAATAAATTTCTTAAATTGGGCAACTGCATTGGTCGAAGCAATCAAACAGTATGCATACCATGGAAAATCCACTATGAAAAACAATTATCCAATTATTCAACACTATCAAATATTATTCTTATCTTCAAATTGTAATCAAATAAATTATTATCTTTAAATTTTATACTGTAAATTATATCTCTAAACTTTATTACATTTATTACAATGACCTTACTTAAAAGATATCTTGATCACCGGTACTCAAATGAGCATCATTTCAATTGATTCGAGAATCATCAATATCACTTTTATTCATGTGGTACAAATTGATTGTATGTCTTCAAGAATATTAAATCAAACTGTACCATTCTAAATAATAATGATAGATATTATAGATAAAATTATTATTTTTTATTAAAAAATGAAAACAATCCACCTTTGTCAGTTGGTTTACCAGAATTTGTATTTCCAAGAGCTTTAGGAGTAACTGAAGAGGGCAATGGTTTTTGAATAGTTCTTATCAATGTAGACTTTGCCAATAAGGTAAAAGCTTCTTTAATGCCAGTACCAGTAACAGCAGATGTCTCTATAAACGGTATTCCCAAATCGTCAGCCATCGCTCTACCTCTTTCATAATCTATGACTCTCTTTTGAAGATCACATTTATTTCCAACCAATATCTTACTACCAGTATGACTGTTGTTATTTAAAAGTGCTAACCAATCTTTTATACCTATTATTATTTAATAATATATAGTTAATATAGTTAATATATTAAATAGTACTCATAGATCTATATATTAAAAAAATAACAAGCTTTCTACCCACTGTTGAATGATCTTTCATCGGCTACATCATAAACGAGTAGTGCACCAACATTGCCATTGACGTAGTTGGGTGATACAAATTTTATATTCTTTCCATCGACATCCCAAATTTGCTCTTTGATTATCTTTCCATCGAGTTCAATACGGTGAATTTTAAAATCAATTCCACAGGTTGTATATCTATTTTGACCACTATCGAGACAATCTTCTGCATAATAATATAACATTCCACTCTAATGTATATAAAGATTAGTTTATTTTATTATAATAAAGATTAAAACAATATTTAATATATTATAATTATCTTACCTTTCCAACATTGGTATCACCTAGCAATATGAATTTGAAGAGATAGTCATAATTGTTTGAATTATTAACAGGTGTAGGAGATACTGCTGTTGTTGTTGACGTTGCCGTTGTCTGTCTTTTTGGTGGTGTTGGATTTGCTGTTGGTCCCCCTACTGATGTCGATGATGTTGTAGAAGAAGAAGAAGAAGATAAGGTTGTTTTTTGTAATGATGTTGCTAACGATGATGTTTTAGATGATTTTGCTATTGCCGTTGTTGGAGGTGGTGACGAATTTTCATTTTTCAGCGATACCACAACAGATTGTTGCAATATCTCTTTGATAAGTTCTAAATCGGTATCTTTAAATACGATTTCATGTTTAACCGATCTATCTATTACATTATTAGAGTGATCTATCTTTATAGATTTAAATTGTGAATTGTATAAAGTTATTAACTTTAGAATGGTGGTGTCAAAGTTATTGAGATTATTCGTTAGATCTTCAATCATATTATTATTATCACAGTAAAAGAGTGTATCATTATTTCTCTCTATAAAGTTTATTACTGATTCTGATTGTTCAATTGATTTAACTATTGATTGTTGATATTGAATATAGATCTGTTGTATCTTCTACTATCGATTTAACTTGATTATCATCATCAAGTTCTACTTCTTTTTTGTTGATATTATTGTTATTAAAGTTTATAATATTAATGATTGATTTCAATTCATTCAATTGTTTATCTAAATCCTCTTTAACGGTATCTTGATCTATACTGATAGGTTTCTTCAATCTATGTTCTTCAACAATGAGGAATTGATGAAGTTTCTCGAAATGATTGGATATCTCTGTTACTTTGTCACCTAATGATGTGTATTGATATGATAATCTTTTAATTGATGTCCAAATATAATTTATTCTATTTTGTATGTAGTTATCTGTTTTATAGTTATGATTACTATTATTTAAATATGAATAATCATTATTGCTTAGATTATTTAAATTCTTTTTTATTTCATCGATCGATTCAACATCATGATCTTTGTTAGATTTGTAATGATTAAAAAAACATTTTGAACACAAAATACTATTACAAGTGAAACATAAATATTCAAACTCTTTTTCATGTTCTGAACATTTTGTTTCTGTTATTTGATTAATATAGTTATTATTACTATTATTACTATTCTTATTCATCTTTTTTATTTATAACGTTATGAGTTAACAAAAAAAAATAAAAATAAAATAAAAAGTGTCAAATCAATTGACAGATATTTTGATTCAAAAGTCTCATTTGATCAGTCCCAAATCTGTTTTTTTTTTTAATTATTTTTTATTTCATATTTATTTAAAATGCATTAATAAATAGTATTATAAATTTAGTAATATAGCTAATGAAGACCAACTAAATTTTAAATTGTCAAGTCTCCAACAAGCAGTTCCCAATACCCATACCGATATAGAGATTGGTTGGTATGTCATTTGTATTGTCTAATATTCAATGTACCGGGAAGGAATACAATGGCAAACGCTACACCATCCAACTCTTGATAGGATTCCGCTGGGAAGTTATTCACCAAGTTGTAGATTCCGTTGTAACCGAGAGAAGGAAGATTGGTGTTGTTACCATCTACATTAGACGATGTTTATCACTTACGCCGGTTCATTAACGATGGTATGGTAGGATAACAACAACTTGTTATTATGATCGACAGCTGGTGGGAAAGCAGCTGAAACACTATCTACATTTAACGGTCGTGTGCAACCAAGAGAACTATTGGTAATATTAATGTTTTTGTATATTCATCTTTTAAATATTTAATAAAATGTTAAGCAGAATAAAAATCAAATGGACACAAACTTTAATTTACTCTCTACTATTTTCACTATAGACACCATGAAAATAGTGTTTTTGTGGCGTTATATATCAGTAAATTTTGTATAATTTGTGACACATTCGTAGCCAAAAAATTGTTATTTCCATGATCTAGTCTGGTGTGAGTTTAAATGATTTATATCATTATTATTAAGTCCTTTTGTCCAGCTTTGGAGTATAATATGACGTAGAATGTTCTCGATTATTATATACTTAGGATGTAAGTATCTAACTACTTTAATTTTTAATCAAAAATTAAATTGCGCAACAATATTTATTTAATTCCATTCAATTTATATCACAAATGCACACAATTTTTATACGAGTTAAATAAATAAAATTTTATTGAGAGATTTATATAGATAAATATTTGATGATTTATATAAATAAAAGTATTATATGAATTATTGAGGGTTAGTACTGAGGTATGAGTGTGTGAATATTCAACTTTTAGTACTTTGATCTCTTGGTGGCAAAAAGCAGAATCGGCAATGAGATGTTTTTGGGGGTCGCTAGAAGGGTTGGCGTTTACGTGATCTTCCAGGAGCTTCTTGGCAACTTCAAGGATGGTTGCTCACAACCAATATGCTTGGGAAGTGTACGAATGATAAATGGGACGCAATGCACGGCATCAAATTTATCGTCAACCTTATCAATTTTGGTGGCCAAATGATACACCAAGATTCCTGTTGGATGTGGCTTCGGAGGAAAAACAGTGTAGAAGGCAGGCTCGACCTTTTGAGTATTTTCGTTTCTTGAAGTACAATTCATTCTTCTGGCCAACATGGTTTCGTCGATACTAATGAATGTGGAGTTTTCCAGGCATCCTTCATACACAGTGCTCAGAGCGCTACACATTTGAGTATGACTGCTTCAGAAAACATAAAGAAAGATGAAATCTTTTCGTATCTGTTTCTGACCATGTAAACTTGATCGCCAGTTGTAATGTGGCTAAAATAGTAATCATTGGACATGTCCCACAGTAATAGCAAGAAAAAGCATAAGCTCTTCCTCAGTCACATCTTTGTAGAGATAAGAGTTTTTTACTAGTACTAGCTTACTAGCTTTTGAGCGGTGTGTGTTTCTTTTTGAAGTTAACCTTACTGGATTTGTATTATTTGTAGTAGTTGTTGTGGTAGTTGTTGTAGTAGTAGTAGTAGTTGTTGTTGTTGTTGTATTTGTATTATTGTTATTTGATGAACGATTTAAATTATTGTTATTGTTGTTAACTAAGTGTTTTTTGAAGGAACTTGTGTGATGTTTGTTGTTTCGATTTAGTTGCTTTCTTGTTCTTTCCATCTTTGTCATTTGCAGGAGCAGTAGTAGGTTTTTCATGATTCAGCTGATGTTGTGGGTGAATGAAAATTTTCATTTTTCAGCGATACAGATTGTAATATCTCTTTGATAAGTTCTAGATCGGTATCTTTAAATATGATTTCATGTTTAACCGATCTATCTATTACATTATTAGAGTGATCTATCTTTATTGATTTAAATTGTGAATTGTATAAAGTTATTAACTTTAGAATGGTGGTGTCAAAGTTATTAAGATTATTCGTTAGATCTCCAATCATATTATTATTATTATTACAGTAAAAGAGTGTATCATAATTTCTCTCTATAAAGTCTATTACTGGTTGTGATTGTTCTATTGATTTAAATATTGTTGAAATTGAATATAGATCTGTTGTATCTTCTTTTTTCGATTTATTTTGATCATCATCATCATCAAGTTCTACTTCTTTTTTGTTGATATTATTGTTATTAAAGTTTATAATATTAATGATTGATTTCAATTCATTCAATTGTTTATCTAAATCCTCTTTAACTGTATCTTGATCTATACTGATAGGTTTCTTCAATCTATGTTCTTCAACCATTAGGAAATTATGAAGTTTCTCGAAATGATTGGATATCTCTGTTACTTTGCCACCTAATGATGTGTATTGATTTGATAATCTATTAATCGATGTCAAATTATTATTTATACTATTTTTTATGTAGTTATCTGAATCATTATTATTGCTTAGATTGTTTAAATTCTTTTTTATTTCATCGATCGATTCAACATCATGATCTTTGTTAGATTTGTAATGATTAAAGAAACATTTTGAACACAAAATACTATTACAAATGAAACATAAATATTCAAACTCTTTTTCATGTTCTGAACATTTTGTTTCTGTTATTTGATTAATATAGTTATTATTATTATTGCTATTGTTATTCATCTTTTAAAATGATATTTAAATAAAAATAAAATAAAAAGTGATCAAAAAAAATAAATAAAAAAAAAAGTTGCGGAAAGTGTGAAGATCATTAAAAAAGTTATTATTAATTTGTTTAATTCAAAAGAAAGGGGTCAACCACCCAAATTTTTTTAATTTGCTTATGTTTTTCCATGGAATTAAACATTTGTTATTTAATATCATATTTAAAAAGTGTTAATGACAGATTGTGGTTGACCTCTAAATTGTCAAGTCTCTAACAAGCAGTACTTTTGATAGAAACTCATGTCGACATAGCACATCAAAGTGAAGTAATCTGCCAAGAGTTGATTGCATTAGCTTGATTAGTTGGCTGGTGTTGGAGTGTTGTTTAGAATGTTTTTGTGGTTATCAAAGTCAGATATAATAGATTGGTTGGAGAAATCGAGAATTTTGTCATCTTGACTGAATAGAATTGAACTGACAAGTTTCCAAATGTGTTGTCTGATGTTCGTCACAGAGGTAGAAGTGAGTAGTTGATTTTCCAGTGACCATTCGTCTTCGTAGTTGGCAATTTGTAGATGTTTGAGGTTGAATTTATTTATTTATTAAATTATTCAACAATTTAAATGGACTTATTAATCTGTCCTCAGATAAAACTATTTCACTTTCACAATATAGATCTTTTAAAGATGAGTGGGAAGACCACAAATCGGACATGTCTCTCTATCATTAGTATCGATCATTGGGAGTAGATTATTTAACTCTAGATGGAGATACTGAATAGTAAATGCTCTGGATTATTCACACATTTCCAGCTCATGCCCAGAGGTTCATATGCCCACAAAGTTGCTCTCAAAGTAGGTTCAGATCTTGATGTAGATCTCATCTTGCCACGTTCTTTTGCCACTTTGGAATCAGTAAAAGATGATTATGATTCATCAGATGACTCTTTGAAACAATTTACAAAGCTTTGCCTATAAATAAAGAGTGCACTAGAAGTTTCCATAAAACGATTGCAAAATGAACCTTGGGGAGCTCTCATGTCAATACCTGAATCAAAAGGAGAAGAAACCACAAGAAGGTTAACAATTCAACTTCATAACACAAGTGTCGATTTATTGATTTTACTACCAATGCTTTACATTTCTGGAAACATCCTTCTTTTCACAGATGATAAAAACTTTTGGAAAGAATCTCATATTCTAACAACGAATTTTAAGATGATATGAAAGATCAAAAGCGATGGCTGACGATTTGGGAATACCTTTTATAGAGACATCTGCTGTTACTGGTACTGGCATTAAAGAAGCTTATACCTTATTGACAGGGTCTTCATTGAAAAGATTGCAAAAAGAAACTATTCAAAAACTTCCTAAAGCTCTTGCAAATGACAATGGTGGATTGTTTTCATTTTTTAATAAATAATTTAATTTTAAACCTTTTCATTACCATCTGCATTTTTATTATTCAAAAGCTAACAGTTCATATAGGTTAATTTATCTATTTTATTTATTATCTTGATTGGTGTTTAAAAGTATTATATTGTATTAATTATAGATGGTTGTTGAATTCGATAGTCTATGACTCTCTTTTGAAGATCACATTTATTTCCAACCAATATCTTACTACCAGTATGTTTGTATTTATTTAAAAGTGCTAACCAATCTTTTACACCTATTATTATTAATATAATTAGTACTTAATTAGAAGACATTTTCCAAAGATAATAAAAACAACTAGTTTTCTACCTACCATTGAATGATCTTTCATCGGATAGTGGAATGTTAATATTATTATGCAGAAGATTGTCTCGATAGTGGTCAAGATATAAAAATATGTTTTAACTCTCGGAGTTGATTATAAAATACGTCATGTTCAACTCGATGGAAAGATAATCTTACAGACAGTCTGGGAAATCGGTGGTATGTGTAAAAAACATTTAAATTCGGCTTACACCAATGGTTTATTACCAGTTGGTATACTACTTGTTATAGCTATCACCTAGCAATATGAATTTGAAGCGATAGTCATATTTGCATGAATTATTAACAGGTATAGGAGATACTGTTGTTGTTGTGGTCTGTTTTTGTGGTGGTGTTGGATTTACTGTTGATGTCGATAATGATGATGTGTTTCTGTTGCTGTGGGTGTTGAAGTGTTTCATTTTTCAGTGATACCACAACAGATTGTTGTAATATCTCTTTGATAGGTTCTAAATCGGAATCTTTAAATACGATTTCATCTATCTATTACATTATTAGAGTTATCTTTAACGATATCTTGATCGATGGTAAGTGGTTTCTTCAATCTATGTTCTTCAACAATGAGGAATTGATGAAGTTTCTCGAAATGATTGGATATCTCTGATACTCTGTCACCTAGATGTGTATTGATATGATAATCTTTTAATCGATGTCCAAATATAATTAATTCTATTTTGTATGTAGTTATCTGTTTTATAGTTATGATTACTATTATTTAAATATGAATAATCATTATTTCTTAAACTATTTAAATTCTTTTTTATTCATCGATCATGATCTTTATTGTAAAGATTGAAAAAACATTTTGAACACAAAATACTATTACAGTGAAATATAAATATTCAAACTCCATTTATCATGTTCTGAGCATTTTGTTTCTGTTATTTGATTAATATAGTTATTATTACAATTTTTATTTCTATTCATCTTTTTATTGATAACATTATTTGTTATCAAAAAAAAATAAAAAAATTAAGATTCTTATTTCTATTCATCTTTTTATTGATAACATTATATCTTATCAAAAAAATTGTTAATTTTAGACTTGTTCATTTTTATTTTTTGAAAATGTATTATTATTATAAATTTAGTTATATGGATCTAATGCAATGTAAAAAGTATTAATGACAGATTGTGGTAGACCTACTAAATTGTCGATTCTCCAGCAAGCAGTACCACCAATACCCATACCGATATACTTTTGGTAGAGATTGGCTGGTGTGTCAAACATAAATTGTGTAACATTCAATGAACCTGGACGGAATACATTGGCAAACGATACACCATTCAACTCTTGATAGGAAACCGCTGGATAGTTATTCACCAGGTCGTAGATTCCGTTGTAACCGACAGAAGGGTTGGTGTTGATACCTTCGACGTTACAGACAGTTCCGAACAGACCATAGTTCATGGCAGTGCAATTGGCATAGTATGAATAAAGTGGAAGTCCCATGATGATTTTGCCCGGTTTGTTGACGTAACCCTTCCACATATTGACGTTGTATCTTACTTCGACGATTGGCGAGGTCGGTGCCAGCGGATTGGAACTCCAACCCATGTCGTAGCACATCAAGATGAAGTAATGTGCATAATCGGCGTTGTAGAACGACCAAGAGTCTTTTAAGCAACCGACAGCCATCGAAGCGATATACTTGGGGTTTATCGATTGCATATGTTGGAAGGCGGTGTTTGCCCAGCCCTTGAAAGTCAGACCTGTAGTAGTATTACTGAAGTGCTCGATGTCCAAATGTAGACCATCTCCACCGACCTGAGTAATTAGCGAGATATTTCCTATGTATTGTCCAGTGCTGAAGTAGGTATTACAATCTACGGCAGTACAATTCACCGGTAAGAAGTTGTGAACGGCGACACCTCTCTCATGGGAATACTCGATGAATTCGGTCAACAATGTTGGATTCCATTTACTGAATGGAGTGACGATATTATTGTATGGGTTCCACTTGATTAGATTATAATAAAATGACATGGGTTGATTAATAACGGTAAGGTAGGAGAACATCCACTTCTTTTCATGATCGACAGCTGGTGGGAAATCAGCTGAAACACAAACTACATTTAAATATAGCGCAATAAAGAGAACTGATAGTAATATTAACGTTTTTGTATTCATTTTTTTATATATTTAAATAATATTTTAAAATGTTGTTGAATGATACTAAACGAATCAAAATTCCTTCAATTTATATTTGTTTCCTCCATAAGAATAAAACAAAACCTAGAAAAAAAAAAATAATATTATTTAAATTTAAATAGTTTTTGATATCTTAATGGAATTTCATAGAAACTGGGGATTAATTTGATAGAAAATAATTAATTATTTGGAGAATTTATACCAATAAAACAAGAACGAGTAAAATGATTCCATTTTTAAATAAAACGATATGCTTCCCTCATTTATTTTGCAACCTTTAATAACTTTGGACTAGTAAACAGTAGTACACTTATATAAGTTATCCACACTACTTTTGTAACATATCATATCAATAGTCATCAAAAAAATAATAGTTTTTATTATTATGATTTTCATACCATAAGATCTAAATGTTCAAAATCATTTACGAAAAAACAATTTCCTTTTTTAGTTGGATGGTAAGTGGGAACCACTTGGGTCGAAAAAAAATGTAGACCAACGCCACACTATACCACCCATCACCACTCAAATGAGGGAATGGATCAACCTTCTTGTGTATGAAAATTGACTCCCACCCATTATCATCTAATCAAAATTCATCAATCATTATAACCCAAGTAAATGTAAATCATTTATAATAATGGTATTAATCTTGAACAAGAACAAAATATTTGTCTGAATTGATTGTAAACTGAATTTTCGTTCATCTTCGGTATTTGCAGATGTTTTATTATTATTTCATTTTATTTTCAACCTTAAAAACAAATGTTAAATAAAGCGTGGCGGCAGACCGAAAGTATTTTTTAATATGAGACTTTACACGATAAATTTTGATGAGGGACCTGCCGCAGCTCATTCAGAGATTTTGTTTTGTTTGTTTGAAAGATGTGAGGTCAAGCTTTGATTAATAAATATATTGTTGTTGTGTTGTTGTTACCAATATTTTAATAATTACAACTCCTTTTCTTTCTCTATATCCTTAAAATGTTGGACTGTGTTATGTTATGGAGTGATGTGGTGGTGTGGTTGTTGGTTAAACTAATTAATGGTGAAAGAAGATATAGACATCAAATCACCCCCTCAATGCACCAAAACCACAACCAGCTCCACCTCTATTTTTCGATCAGTACATACAATCCAACCACACCCATCATTCGATCACTTGAACAATGATTTGCGAGTGAATGTTGCTTCATAAAAAATTTTTGAAGTTTTTTTTTCTTTACTAATTTTTTTTTTTTTTTTTTTTAATTTTATTTTTTTTCAATATATTTATTTCTTTTTTTTTTTTTACTATTTGGTGGCCAAAAAAATTGTTATTTACATGGTGTGGTGGGTTTAAATGATTATTATCATTATTATTAAGTCCTTTTGTCCAGCTTTGGAGTATAATATGACGTATAATGTTCTCGATTATTGTATACTTAGGATGTAAGTAACTAACTCTTTTAATCAAAAATTAATTTTTTTTCACCATAAAATTGTGCCATAAAAAAAAATAATAAATATAGCTTTTTACAAATATTTTTTTTTATTATGGTGATGAACAACAAGACTCTTTCATTGATTTAGACACTTCCATCCAGGAAAAGAACAAGGTTCTTACCACGATTAAAGATAGAAGCAAGAGATAACGAAGTGTTAATTTTACCACCAATGATTTAAATTTTCTGGAAACATCCATCTTTTCACAGATGACAAAAACTTTTATTCTTCATCAAATAATGGAAAGAATCTCATATTCAGACAAAGAATATTAAGATGATATCAAATTCAACAACCAACTATACTTTATACAATATAATACTTTTAAACACCAATCAAGATAATAAAGAAAATAGATAAATTAAAAATTAACCTATATAAACTGTTAGCTTTTGACATATAAAAATTTAGATGGTAAAGTTTAAATTTAATTATTTTTTATTAAAAAATGAAAACAATCCACCTTTGTCATTTGCAGGAGCTTTAGGAAGTTTTGAAATAGTTTCTTCTGCAAATCTTTTCAATGTAGACTTTGCCAATAAGGTAAAAGCTTCTTTAATGCCAGTACCAGTAACAGCAGATGTCTCTATAAACGGTATTCCCAAATCGTCAGCCATCGCTCTACCTCTTTCATAATCTATGACTCTCTTTTGAAGATCACATTTATTTCCAACCAATATCTTACTACCAGTATGTTTGTTGTTATTTAAAAGTGCTAACCAATCTTTTATACCTATTATTATTAATATAATTAGTACTTAATTAGTATACAATATCTATAGATAAATAAAAACAACTAGTTCTGCCTACCATCGGCTACATTATAAACGAGTAGTATACCAGTATTACCATTAGTGTAAGATGGCCTTAAATGTATTTTACTCATACCACCGACTTCCCAGATTTGCTGTTTGATTATCTTTCCATCGAGTTCAACACTGCGTATTTTAAAATCAACCCCGTGAGTTGAAACATATTTTATATCTTGACCACTATCGAGACAATCTTCTGCATAATAATATAACATTCCACTCTAGTTTATAAAAAAGATTAGATTTAGTATAATTAAAGTATTTTTTTGACATTTTTTTGTTTATAATCTTACCTTTCCAACATAGCTATCACCTACCAATATGAAGCTGAAGTGATAGTAATATTTGTATGAATTATTAACACACTGTTGCAGTGCAGGTATAGGAGATACTGTTGCTGTTGTGGTCTGTTTTTGTGGTGGATTTACTGTTGATGTCGATAATGATGATGATTCAACTGATTTTTCTGTGGGTGTTGAAGTGTTTTCATTTTTCAGCGATACCACAACAGATTGTTGTAATATCTCTTTGATAAGTTCTAGATCGGAATCTTTAAATACGATTTCATACTTATCGGATCTATCTATTACTTCTTTAGAGTAATCTATCTTTATTGATTTAAATTGTGAATTGTATAAAGTTATTAACTTTAGAATAGTGGTGTCAAAGTTATTGAGATTATTCGTTAGATCTTCAATCATATTATTATTACAGTAAAAGAGTGTATCATTATTTCTCTCTATAAAGTTTATTACTGATTCTGATTGTTCAATTGATTTAACTATTGATTGTTGATATTGAATATAGATCTGTTGTATCTTCTATTATCGATTTAATTTGATCATCATCATCAACATTTTCTACTTCTTTATTATTAAAGTTTATAATATTAATGATTGATTTCAATTCATTCAATTGTTTATCTAAATCCTCTTTAACTGTATCTTGATCGATGGTAAGTGGTTTCTTCAATCTATGTTCTTCAACAATGAGGAATTGATGAAGTTTCTCGAAATGATTGGATATCTCTGTTACTTTGTCACCTAATGATCTATATTGGTTTGATAATCTTTTAATCGATGTCCAAATATAATTTATTCTATTTTGTATGTAGTTATCTGTTTTATAGTTATGATTACTATTATTTAATATGAGGCATTTCATTTATTGCGATTTGTACCATATTAATTTGGGTGGAATTTCGATCATTATGAAAAGTTATTCTTAATTTTTTGTTTAAATATCATATGTAAAATGGGTTAATGACATATTGTGGTAGACTTACTAAGTTGCCAAGTCACCAACAAGCAGTTCCACCAATCCCTATACTTTTGATAGAGAGTGTCATATGTATATTGTGTAACATTCAATGTACATGGCTGGCACGTGTTGATGTGGGAATACATTGGCAAACGCTACACCATTCAACTCTTGATACGATACCGCTGGGAACCCAGTTTGTTCACCGTTGTAACGGAGAGAAGGATTGGTTTTGTTACCGTCCACGTTACAGACAGCTCCAAACAGACCGTAGTTAGCAGTGCAATTGGCATAGTATCCGTAGAGTGGAAAACCGGACATGATGGTTTGGGAGGTAGTCCTTCCATTTGTTGACGTCTTTCTGACAGTGGCGTATGATGAGTTCAGTGCAAACGGATTGGAACTCCAACCCACATCAAAGTGAAAGTAATCTGCCACAACAAAAAAAAAACAACACTCCTAGGTGATGTTGTTTTTCCTTTTATTTTTTATGGCTGAAAATGATTATGTTTGAGAAGTTTATAATCGCTGACTTGGCAATCTCTTGAACAATAATATGAACTCTTGATTGCATTAACTTGATTAGTTGGCTGGTGTTGGAGTGTTGGATATTAAATTTAGAATGTTTCTGTGGTTATTAAAGTCGGATATAAAAGATTGGTTGGAGAAATCGAGAATTTTGTCATCTTGACTGAATAGAATTGAACTGACATGTTTCCAAATGTTGTGGTAGATAATCACTGTTAGGTCTGATGATTCATCACAAAGGAAGAAGTGAGTAGTTGATTTTTCCAGTGACCATTGGTAGCTGGCAATTGTAGATGTTGTGTGATGTTTTTGGGGTTGAATTTGTTTAGGATGATGACTCATCGACAATTTAAAGAATTTTTTAAATTTTTTTTTATTTTTATTTTGTATATCTAATTATATTACAACAATTATTTATTTTTTATCATTATTATTTTTATTCACGCATTTCCAGCTCATCCCCAGAGGTTCATATGCCCACAAAGTCGCTCTCAAAGGAGGTTCAGATCTTGATGTAGATCTCATCTTGCCACGTTCTTTTGCTACTTTGGAATCAGTAAAAGATGAATGTGATTCATCAGATGACCCTTTGAAACCATTTACAAAGCTTTGCCTAAAAATAAAGAGTGCACTAGAAGTTTCCATAAAAGGATTGCCAAATGAAGCTTGGGGAGTTCTCGTGTCAATACCTGAATCAAAAGGAGAAGAATCCACAAGAAGTATAAAATTAACAATTCAACTTCATAACACAAATGTCAATGTCCATTTATTCCCTAAGCTACTAGACAAAGATGGAAAGATTTGCAATATTGGACCAAAACAAAATGATGGTAGTCGAAATTGGATTAGAGGGGAATACATGACCATCTATGATATGCCCGAGCTAACTGATGAAGGATTGGCAGCACTATTACTTTTGAAGCTTTGGAAGAAGAATGACCTCTCTGCAAATCAAGTAGTGCAAACAAACCTAAAAGGATACAATTTTTTGACCTTGCAGCTGACAAAGTCTGCGCTAGGAAATACTTTCAGTATGCAGATCAGAATCAATCAAATGAGCCGTGTAAGAGGATAGTTTTCTCTCGGTTCCTAGTTTCCGCAACTATCAAATCAATGGTCGATTACTTGATTAAAGGTTTTAGTTATGAAAATAGTGGTGATGTAAATTATGTATTCGCAACAGCAGGAGTAAATCCATTCTGGAACTCTACTGATCACGAAGAAAGAGCACTAATAGTTGCAGCATTAATACAGTTTAAGGAACAGTTTGATATATTATCGCCACAAACACAATTAACAACAATTGAAATAATAAAATAAATAATAATAATAGCTATAATGTCAATAATAATAATTTATACCACAAATAAAAATAATAATGATAGGGGTTAGATGTTAAAATCATTTTACCCCCATACCTGATTAGAAACATATTTAATATGATAAATTTTTAAAAAGCAATATGTACTTGGGGAAAACCTTGTTTTTATTAATTTTCTTTTCGATATTTAATATCTAGATCTATTTATTAATAGTTGTATTTATAAATAAACAATGACACAATGTATTGAACATAATAAAGATCTTGATTTATTGTGTACAGTTTGTAATGTTATTATATGTTATCGTTGTCTTGTTTCAAAACACAATGAACATCATACACTTCATATCGATGACATCAAACAATCGCTTTTAAATATAGATTATTCTGTTGTTATAGATAAAAATAAAAAAGAAAAGAATAATAATAATGATAATAATAATGAAGATGACAAAGATCAAGACAAGGATATCATTGATATAGATAAAATAAAGGATGATAACAATAAGAATGATGATAAAGATAATAATAGTAATAGTAATTATAATAATGATATGATTAAAATGAGAATAGAATGGCTATGGGAAAAAGTAAACAATACAGTCAATCATATTCAGACACTTACCGAAATGGAGAATGAAATCAGTAATCATTTCAAACGTTATTATGAAATGTTAATGAAAGAAGAGAGTAAATTAAAGAAACCGTTCACCGATGAAATCGAAAAAACCAAACAACAACTCGATAAACTAATCAAAGAAATACAATCATTACACAATATCATTCAATCAATCACTCCAACTCTTAAGTCACATGAAAAAGACAGTAATGATCTTGATAATAATAATATTAAAGATGATAATGGGATTCTATCAGATTCAACAATCAATTATTCGCTTGAAACATTGATTGAATCAATTGAACAATCAAAATCACTAGAACAATTCATTCATAATAACAGTAATACAATATTCAATATTCAACAACAAAACAACAATGAAATCATTGAATATCTAAAGAATAACAATGAAATCAACAAGAATAAAAGACATAAGAATAATGATAACAACAAGACAGATAATAATAATCTCCAAGATTATTCAATTTTAGAAATCATTCGTAATCACATTAATAATCATAGAATCAATGACAAAGATTTAGAGCATATGAATTGTGGTGATGTTTCAGTTTCCGAAAGTAGCAAACATCTAGGTTATTTTGATGGAATCAGACATTTCATTCAAAAATCGATTGATGTTGAATTTTATCTCAAACAACCCAACAACAACAGATACATTATCGCAACGGACGAAGAGGATGATTTAAACATAACATTTTACAAATGTAAATTTGAATCTCGCAATCAATTGGAATTGATGGAGAAAGAGTCGAACGAGCTTGCCGGTTTGATTGATTCATTTACAAATCAAATCATTATATTTGCATCATCCAACACCACCATCTATATATTCTTCATCTTTTCTTTCGTTGCTTACTCGATGATTGATGGAGCTTTCAGAGTGGTAGAATTTCAATCTTCTTCTCATCTTGCAAGATTCCTAGGTCAACCTACAAGTTACTACGTCGATCCATTCTACATCTATTTCTATGGCAGAACATTGAAAGGTACAATGATAGTCAGATTCAATACAATGTTGGGGGAATTCGAACACTTGTATTCAGATTCACAATTAAACATCACTCCTGTGGCTATTTTTAACGAATTCTATGATCCAGAGATGCATAGATACACAATTCACTATGATAGTCAATCAAAACAAATCGTGTTGGTTCTATATGTCAGTTTTTCGACTATAGTAAAACGTACTCTATCCATTGTACATGATGTTGTCTCGCCAAAATACATAAGCTACCTCTTCAGAGGAGAAAAAATGGTTTACATTTACTATGGTGATGGAAAACTAGATTATTTCTTGCATGTAAACTTCAACTTGGCACCACTAAAGTTAGAAATTAAAAAGCTTGACGCTATTGGAGGATGTGCAATACCAGATGCACAAAACAACGAATTGTTAGTTTTGCCACCAATTATTTACAACGAAGAGAAACATGATGAAAAGATGTATCTTTTCACCAAAGATGAAAGTTTTGTCTATTCTCAAAAAGGTAGACAATGGAAAAAATCTCATATAAAGACAACTAATATTAAATTTATAACAGATACAAAAGATTACCTTTAAATAGTTTATTCTTTAATAAAATAAAGTATTAATTAATTGTTTATTTATTGTATTTTATTTTAATTTCATATTTAAAATCAATTTATTAATACTATTAATAAAATAATTTAGTTGTATGGATTTAAAGAAATGTCAACTTTTGAAATGAGAGATTGTGGTAAACCTTTTAAAAGTCGATTCTCCAACAAGCAGTTCCACAAATACCCATACCGATATACTTTTGATAGAGTGTCGTCTGACATTCAATGTAGAAGGAAGGAATGCATTGGCAAAAGCTACACCATTCAACTCTTGATAGGTTACCGCTGGGTAGTTATTGACCAAGGTGTAGATTTTGTTGTAAACAATAGGAAGATTGGGGTTGCTACCACCAACGATGTTACAGATGGTTCCGAACAGTTCATTGGACCGCAATCAGCATAGAATCCGTAGTGTGGAAGTCTCATGATGAGTTTGGCTGGTTTGTGGACATAGTCCTTCCATTTGTTGACGTTGTTTCTGTAATCTGATTGTCGGCGTTGTAGAACGACCAAGAATCAGTATTAGCAACCGACAGCCATCGAAGCGACATACTTGTTGTTGACAGACTTGAGATATTGGAAGGATGTGTTTGCCCAGCTACTTCCGAATTGTTCAATGTCCAAATGAAGACCATCTCCACCGACCTGAGTCAATAGAGTGACACTACTAATGTATTGTCCAGTGCTGAAGAAGGTATAACAATTTATGGCAGTACAATTCAGCGATAACATATTGTGAACGGCGAGACCCCTATCATGGGAATATTGGATGAATTGGGTCAACAATGTTGGATTCCATTCACTGAATGAAGTGAGGATGTTGTAGGAGCTCCAATCGACTAGATTATCGTACACTGACAACGGTTGATAGGATGGTTAGGAGAACAACTTGTTATTAAAATTGACATCTGGTGGGAAAGCAGCCAAAGCACTATCTAAATTTAAAGATAATGTTGCAACCAAGAAACTGATAATAATATTAATGTTTTGTATTCATCTTTTATTATATATTATTAAAATGTTTTTGAATGATATGAATCAATGAAATCAATCTGCTCCGATGATTTTTCTTATAAAAAAAACAAAAATAATATGTTCGGTTATTCTTCATCTTCCTAATATCTACCCTACAATAATGAATAGTACATAGTAATTTAGTGAAAATCGGTAAACCAATAAACAAATATCTAAAAGTCTTTAAACATCAAAACCGTTTTAATTAAAGTTTTTAAATGAGGGAAGATGAGGCAAACAAAAATTAAGGAAGAGAACACTTAACACACACAAATGAGGGATTGGAAATTAGTTTATCAATCATGATTGTCATCTAATCAAAATGAACCTCTTTATAAATTTGATTTACTTTTGATTAACTCGCTCTGTATTTAATTTGTTACATTGACCTTTTCTTTACCATGTTATTTATCTAACAACTGGATGAAGTTATCTTTTGGTAAGCACTATCATCTTTAACGTTATAATTATAATGAGACATAATAGATATACACAATAATTGATTATTTATTGATGTTAACAAGAGTATTATTTATTAAAATTTTTGATTTTATAAACAAAACAAAACAGGCTCTTGCTTGTAACCATAAATCGAATAAAATAAAAAAAACCACTCTGATCACATTAACCCCACTAATTTTTAATTTTTTCATTTTTTTTAAAATTAATGAGCAGGCGAAAGTTGTTGGGAGCCAGTTTTGTTTTGATTTATCAATTAAAAAACAAAAAAATGTAGATCGGTGATCGTCAAAAAAAGTCAAAACTTTGTTTTTATTTTATTTTTTATTTATGTATTATTTGGATTTAATGCAATGTAATAGGTGGTAATGAGAGATTGTGGTAAACCTTTTAAAAAGTCGATTCTCCAACAAGCAGTTCCACCAATACCCATACTGACAGACTTTCGGTATAGTGTCGCTGGTGTGTCATACATAAATTGTGTAATATTCGATGAACCTGGACGGAATACATTGGCAAACGCTACACCATTCAACTCTTGATATGATACTGCTGGGTAGTTATTCACAAGGTCGTAGATTCCGTTGACACCCAAAAATGTGCTGTTACCATCGACACGACAAGTGGTTCCAAACAGACCGTACTCCATTGAAGTGCAATTGGCATAGTATCCGTAGAGTGGGAGTCCCATGATGAGTTTGGCCGGTTTGTTGACGGAGCCCTTCCATTTGTTGACGTAGGTTCTGATGATGTCGATCGGTGAGTTCGGTGCCAGCACATTGGAACCCCCACCCATGTCGTAGCACATCAAGATGAAGTAATCTGCAAAGTCAGCGTTGTGGAACGACCAAGAGTTATTAGTACAAGCGACAGCCATCGAACCGACATATTTGGTGTTGTTCGCCCTGAGATGTTGGAAGGCGGTGTTCACCCAACCTTTGTAGGTGGCAGATGTAGTAGTATTACTGAATTGCTCAACATCCAAATGTAGACCATCTCCACCGACTTGAGCCAATAGAGCGATGCTACTATTATATAATCCATTGTTGAAGTAGGAATTGCAATCGGTTTCATTACAATTCAGCTGTACCATGTTGTGAACGGCGACACCTCTGCCATGACAATGTTGGATGAATTCGGTCAACAACGTTTTATTCCATTCACTGAATGAAGTGACGATGTTATTGTAGGAACTCCATTGGACGAGATTCTCGTAGACTGACAACGGTTGATTGTTCAGGAGAAGGTAGGAGAACATCATCTTTTTATCATAATCTACACCTGGTGGGAAAGCAGCCGAAACACTATCTACATTTAAAGATAATGTTACAACCAAGAGAACTGATAGTAATATTAATGTTTTTGTATTCATCTTTTATATATTTATAAAATATTGTTTGAATGATGTTAACAATGAAATCAACTAGATCTAGACATGTTTCTTCTATATATACTTTTTTCCTCAAAACGAAAACATTTTCCCCAAGATAACCAGGCTTTATAGAAGTCAAAATCGTTTTTGCTCTAAACTTTTAAACGAGTGGTTTTTTCAGATATTTTTACAAAAATCTTCCAAAATTGGAATCTCATCATTACTTTACCAACCCGGAAGGCAGTATTCGTGTATCTCTAGTCAGAAGAAGTAAAAAATGTAATGAATACCTGCCTTTACAGTTCCAAGCATCTTTTGAATGAATTAATGCCAAAGAGGGGGTAAAACCATGCATTTTTAAAAATTCCAAAAAATTCGAAAATTTTTTTTACCAAAAATAGATCATTTTTACAGACTTCGGCACGCTTAAAGTTTATAGCCTGACTTCGATAACGTACAGTTAGATCTTACATCTTATATTGCTATGAGAAACTGAAAAAAAAAGGTATCACGAAAAACATCATTGACTTGATAATAATAATATTTTTTATCTGGGTTGACAATTTTGTTCAGTGTTGGCCAATGGCAGTTTTCAACATATTAATACACATTATCTACGAATCATAATCATAATACAAAATCTTCTGAAATTTTATTGATTTTTACTTTTATAAATCGAAATGAAACAAATTGAGATTCATTTTGATTTGGATCATTGAAAACTAATGATTCATAAACAAATGTAATTCCCTCAACATGTTGAGGGAAATAATAAAAGAATATGTTTTAGTGGTGTTTTAAAAGTGAATTTTGTTAGTGGTTTTTTTTCACCAAAAAAGGAAATCTTTATTTTTTACAATTAAAAGAGTGCAAGTCAATATGATTAAAAAAAAGATATTGATATATAAAAAAAAAAATCTTTACGATAGTATTTCTTCAAATAAAAATTATCTTTCTTTGACTTTATTAGAAAATATTTAAACAAAGAATTAAAATAAACCAAAAAAAAATTTTTAAAATAATATTTGGTGGGTCATTCCTCAACAATTTTTGATCAAAAAATAACACCAGTTATTGATATTTTTTATATTTTTTTTCCTTAAAACACTGATCAGAAATGTTCCTTTAAACAATGACACAATGCATTGAACATCATAAAGATCTTAGTCTATTCTGTACAGTTTTTAATGAAGTAATGATCGCACACTTCAATTTATAGATAAAAATAAAAGATGACAATAATATTATTGATGATAAATATAAAGAGAAGGTTACAATTGATATAGATAAATTAAAAGATAATAAAAATAATAATATTATTGCTATTGCTATCATTGAAGGACGTACAATTCAAGTTGACCCAGATGCCAATGAAATTTTAGTCTTAACTCCAATGATCAACGTTTATTATGAAGATGACCTTCCTAAGATTTATCTTTTTTGTCAATGATGAAAAGAAGAATAAATGGAAACAATCCCATTTCAAGACAACAAATATCCAATTTGACTTTATTTTGTTTAAAATGATTGAAAGTTGTTATATTTCTTTGACTTTTAGTATATGTTGAATATTCGGTATCTGAAGATGAGAGTGTTGCCATTGGTTGCCTTTGATTGAATAGACATAGGCTTTATCTTTGGTGTAAAGATACAACATTTTATCATTGTGAACCATTGGTGTCAAAACTAAAACTTGGTTGTTGGGAGACTTAACTTTTGCACGTCCTTCAATGGTTGCTAGTTTATCGGTGATTTTTGGTTTGGTTCCAAAATTGTCCAACTTTAGGAAATAGTCAGAGCTTTTGCGACCATAATAAAGATACGATGTGCCTAAATTAACAGAGCAATAGGTGAAGAATGTTGGTATGATGTTTTTGATAATCAGATAGGCAGCAACGACTTCGTTTGTATCTGACTTGTGTTCAACAAAGACAATATCCTTTGATAATGCATCATAATACATCGAGAATAAGACGTTAAATCTGAAAAACAATGCCAATGGTGTTCTTTCTTCAGAGTATTTGTCAACAAACAATCTTTCAAATGTTTGTGTCATCGTATTGTATCTTACAATAATGTTATTTCCACCCCTGGTAACTCCGTCAATGTTGGTTCTTTCCTTACCATAGAAGTAGATGTAGAATGGTTCTTTGTAACAAGTTACAGGTTGATTAATGAAATTGAAAAAACCATAAAAATTTTCTTTACTGAATGAGTTGCTAATGGTTGAATAAGCAATTAATTCGTCTCTGAGGAATACATAGATGGTGGTGTTTGATGATCCAATGAAAGAAGTTGACTGTACAGAACCTTTAGATTGTTCAACCAATTCTTTTGATTCTTTCTCCATCAGTTTCATTTGATTGCCTGATTTGAAATCCCATGTGTATAATGATAATGATTCATCCTGAGTGATAAAGTATGTATTATTATGTAAGCTATTGTTTTTGTTATCCTTTCGATCAAAATAGATAAAAAGAGATCTTGGAATAAAATATCTTATTCCATCTAAATAACTCTGATTATGGCAAGACTTTGAAACTGAAATAGATTTACTATTCATATTTAATATTTGATTGATATCAGTGTTGTGTTGTTTAAAATGATTACGAATGATTTCTAATATTGAGTTATCATTATTGCTATTGTTTGTCTTTATATTATCATTATTCTTATGTCTCTTATTCTTGTTGATTTCATTGTTATTTTTTAGATATTTCAATGATTTCATTGTTGTTTTGTTGTTGAATATTGAATATTGTATTACTATTATTATGAATGAATTGTTCTAATGTTGTTGATTGTTTAATTGATTCAATCAATGTGGGAATTGAATAATTGATTGTTGCATCTGAAAGAATATCATATTCATTATTGTTATTATTATTATTATCATTGTTATGTTCTTCAGGTTTAAGAGTTGGAGTGATTGATTGAATGATATTGTATAATGATTGTATTTCTTTGATTAGTTTATCGAGTAGTTGTTTGGTTTGATCGAGTTCATCAATGATTGGTTGTTTCAATTTACTTTCTTCTTTCATTAACATTTCATAATATTGTCTGAAATGATCGCTTATTCCATTCTCCATTTCATTAAGTTTCCTAATATGATTAGCTGAATCGTTAGCTTTATTCCATAACCATTCAATTCTATCTTGAATTATATTGTTATTGCTGTTATTGTTTGATCTATTTGAAATCAATGAATTATCTTTGTCATTATTTTTATTACTATTATTATCTTTACTAATGCTATTATTATTCGTTTCATCATTATCTGTAATACTATTATTATTTTCTAATTGATCTTCATCTAGATCATGATTACTACTGTCATCATATACAACAACAGAATAATCTATATTTAAAAGTGATTGTTTGATATCATCTGTGTGAAGTGTACGATGCTGATTATGATTTGTCATGAGACAACGATAACATATTACAACATTACAATCTGAACATAATATATCAAGTTTTTTATCATGTTCAACACATCTAGTCATTGTTTGCTTAATAATGATAATTTAGTTAACAGAAATAAATAAAATAAAAAAACCTCAAGGTCAATCGGTTTTTCAAACTTAGAAGGTATCGTTACCACTCCTATCTTTTGATCGATTATGTTCATTGTTATTTCACCATTTTCTTTTTTTTTTTTTATCTATTATGTTCAGATTGTAATGTTGTAATATGTTATCGTTGTGTTGCTAATCATAATAAACACGATACACTACACACAGATGACATCAAACAATCAATTTTAAATATAGATTATTCTGTTGTTAATAAAAATAAGAATAATAATGAAGATGAGGATGCCAACGATAAAGATAATAACACGGATATAGAAAAATATAAAGATGATAATACAGTTAATGATAATAATGATATAATTCCAGATAGAATAGAATAGTTATGGAATAAAGCTAACTATACAGTCAATCATATTCAGAAACTTAGTGAATTAGAGAATGAAATCAGTAATAATTTCAAATAATATTATGAAATGTTAATGAAAGAAGAAAGTAAATTAAAACAACTTCATTGACGAAATCGATCAAAGTAAAGCAACAACTTGATCAATCATCAAAGAAATACAATCATTACACAATATCATTCAATCAATCACTCCATCTCTTAAATCAGATGAAAAGGAGAAAGATCTTGATATTAATCAACAAATAATAACAACATGTATAATAATGATTTTGATATTCTCACCGATACAACTTAGAACAACTCATTCATAATAATAGTAATACAATATTCAATATTCAACAACAAAACAATGAAATCATTGAATATTTAAATAATAACAATGAAATCAACAAGAATAAGAGACATAAGAATAGTGATATCATTCCATTTGCTTTGTTTAACGATTCATTTGAACCAGAATTGAACAGATTCACGTTGCAGTATGATAAGCAAGCCAATGACATAAAATTGGTAGAATAAGAAAAGTTTTCAACTATTATCAACAGATTCTCTACTATTATCAGTGATGTCAAACCTACATTCATAACTCACTGCTATGAATTTGACCTATTCTTTGTTTATCTTTGTGAAGGTCATCATTCAAAGATTTATCTTTTACAAAAGATAAAAGCTTTGTCTATGACGGAGAGGTTAACAAATGGAAAGAATCACATCTCAAGACATCGAATTTCCAACTTATAACAGATAAAAAAACTATTCTATTTAACATAAACAAGTAATTTTTCATCAAACGAATTATATTTTATCAACCCATATATACCAAAATAAATAAACAAATAATTGTTAACAGTTATAATTTAAATCAAAAAAAAAAAAAAACGTTGATAATATCATCTCATATAATCATGATTGTGGTAACCACTCTGTTCACCCATTTTTTTTGTTTTTTTGCACATAATATAATTCGTTTGATGAAAAATCAAGTAAACCCCCACACCTGACCAGACATGTCAAAAAAACAGATTTTTAGTGAAAATATCAAGGGGTTGGCAGCCAGTTTTGTTTTGAATACCAATCGTTTAAATTAAAATCTCGATATTGTATAAAAGATCACATATCGTGTTTTATAATGATTTTTTTACTTAACTCGTGATTTATATTCACTCATTGTTATAACAAATGATGAGCAACAATAAATATTCTTTTGTACCATTATTAATACTATTACTAGTGTCTACAGTAAAAGTAACATGTAAGAAGATATTATTATATTAATATTTTTAAATTGATTTCATTATCATTATCATACTAACAAACACAATGTTTTTTTTTTTTTTTTTTTGGTAAAAACAAAAAAAAAAATCAAATAATTATTATTTTTTAGATAGAACCGTGTTCATTAGACAATATCAACCAACATTCTTTATAGCAATAACAAATACAGAATGTACATACAGATTTTTTACAATCACAGATTCCGTGCAATGGCAATACTCTGTCACCGGTAGTTATACACTCTTTCCTACAACATGGATTACGCAGTTCTGTACCCAAACTACATCAATAACGTAATGGATGCCTCAAAAATTCCAGCAAGTCTAACAACTTTAGATTTTACAGCCTCTCTACTCTCAAATATATCACAAGAATCTATTGGTCCGATTTCATGTATACGTAAGTCATACATCCATCATATCATACACAACAACAACAACAACAACAACAACAATATTTGATTGATGATTATAATCAACTTGGTTTTTTTTTTTTAATAATAATCTAATCATATTCAATGCATTGTTCATTACTACCCATTAGCATATGTTAAATTTGAAATAGCTTCAGCTTCACCAGTATACCAAGATAGATATGCAATGAGATTCATTCAGTATGTAGAACTTAAGAATCCACTCAACATAGTCAATCCTCGCTATGGTGCAGCAGCTACAAACTATTGGAAAGATATCAAGATTAGAGCAAACTCTTGGTTACCACAAGGATGGGTAACCATTTCATTTAAGGCAACAAGTCTACTACCAAGCTTTGGTTCAGTCAATGCAACTATTTATCCACCTCTATATCCTCAACAATCAGCCAACATACCACAAAACAATCCATATAATAGTAAGTTTGCAAAATTAATCATTTTTTAAAAGTTAATACACAGATATTAAACAATTGCAAAAAAAAGATATTGGAACAACTATTTTAGGATATAATTCAAGACAGATCACTTTTTCACAGATATGTTCACATAATCTTATTTTGAATGTTCAAAATTTGAATTCTGCGCTTGGTTTTGGAGATGGTGCGTTCGAAACAAGGTATTTCCCAGTGCTGGGAACACCAGCGAATGCAACCTACCATATATTTGTCAATGCAACGACACCGACCGGTGCGCTACCACTCTATGTCTACGATCAATCGTCACTGTCCTACCCCGATATCTTTGGGAATACAACGAACCCACTATCGACCTATTCAGGTAAAGGCTCTGCCACTCAAGACAACACAATCAATGGCTACATTCATAATATCAACGTTACACTCTCGGTTGTTGGACTGACACCGATCACGATTTCCTACTCTTCGATAGAGAATCTCAACTACTATCACTACCCTGCTGGATTAAGAACACTCCGAAACGACGGAATCGAAGGTGCCACCTATCAATTCTATTTCGATACGATCTATCCAAACTGCACAAACAATGGTGAATTTATATTTTTCACAACCAATTTCAAACGAATTTCTTTTCAAACTAATTTTGGTCCTTGGATACCAGCTCGTATGTAAAAATATTAACCTTTTTTTATTAACAAATAGTTTTATTAACTATTTTATTTTTAATTTTAGTTCCTTCACAAATAGGCACCTCTATTTATTATCAAGATATACAATACTATCCTGTTTCAACTTTTTCATTCGTAATAAGATTGAATTTGAAAAATATACTATACACTGGAATTAGAGGTGTAGATTTGTATAATACGAAAATCAATGCTTGGGATTTGATTCAAGGTAACCTTAACGAAGGTGTATTCGAAACCTTTATCTCTTGGGATCTAATGGCAAACCTAGTACAAGTCAAGGCACAATCCTACTACCCAAATATAGATTTTGGAAAGGATTATGAAATTTCGGTAATCAATCAAAATTTTCAATTCTTTAAATATATTCCACCACAATTAAGTAAGTAGATTAATAATTAACTATTACTATATTAATTCTAATACTAATATGATTATTTAGCTTCATTTAGTTTAAATGATATTACATATTTTAAATTTGTACCAAATATTGTTGATGTATCGAATGGAACTGGAACTACTGTTTTGGTATTCAATTTTAAAAATAGTAAACAAAGCGATAGACCTTCGATTTATATACCATCAAACAGTCATCTCCCAGGAATTATCGATCAAAACAATGTGTTTACTGGTTACTATAATCAGACAACACAAAATTTCAACATTCCAATTACTATCAAACAACAAGTATTCTCTAGATCACTCGACTACAACATTACAGCTGTACCAACTTATATTTCAAGAGATATGGTTGTATTAAATTTTGGATCAGATGCTTTATTATATGTACATTCTGATTGTAAGTTTTTGTTTATTATAACAACATTCATTTTAATCTTTATTAACTATTATTATTATTATTTTAGTTGCTGATGAAATGGGACCAAATGTTGAAAGTATTTCACAATATCCAGGTAGCACTATAACTATAGGATCTAGTGAGACAAAATCTATTGGTTGGGATTTTACATTGTTTGATAAACCAAGTGGATTCCAATATGGTGTGGCGATGATTACATCGAATATTGACTTTATGCCAATTAACGTGTCGTTCACTGCATTCAATAATACAGATGGCGATGAATTCACTGGAAACTATTCAATTAGAATTCCAATCAATGGAAATTGTAGAAGTGCTGTATATCATATTGATTTGGTACTCTTTGATTATCTCGGGAATGAAGCTGACTCTAGAATCGGTTCAATCTTACCAAAGTTGAATCCATTCTATAAGATGTGGGGTGACGCTACTTTGGAGTCACTCACCAACATTACGGTAACTTGTACGGCAACACCAGATACCACTCCGCCAATCATAACTATGCTAGAGGTACACACCTCGACTATCGATGTTGGATCAAACAATAGATTGTTTGAAGCTAGCTTTACTTTTACTGATGATGATTCCGGTATTTCTACAAATACCAAAGACAATCCAATTGTATATCTATCGACTTACTATGGAGAAACAACAATGTTCAAATCGAAATTTGAATCTATTAGTGGTCTATCTGTAACCTACTCTGTAAGTGGACAAGTTCCATTTGGTTTCGCAATGAGAGGATTTTTCTTGATATCTATATATGGTGGTGTAGATAATCATAGAAATCTCGGTGGAATTACATCGTCAGAGCTAAAGTCTATATATCCTTCGTCATACTATGGTACAACAATATTCAACTTGATATCACCTGTGTTGGAAGGTGCAACGGAAACACTCAAAGAAAGTGGAGGTCCTCTATATATTCGTGGAAAGAAAATGGGATTTAATTACGATACTGTTACTTGTCAGATTGACTATGGTAGTGGATATCAACCTATCACTATAGATCTTCGTTATCCATCTATCTTCCTGATAAACATTGGTACCGTAACTGGACCATCGATTAAAGTACAACTGTTTGTAAACGGATCGTCATCCAATGAATTGGTAATCAATAAATATACTATTCCGCCACCTGCTCCACGTCCTCCAAAAAGAAATTCAACATCAACTACCACTACCACCACTACCACCACTACCATTACCACTACCACTTCAAATGGCGCGACTACTACTACTGATTCGACAACTGGTGTAACATCAACTACTACCACTTCAAATGGCGCGACTACCACCTCAACCGCCACTAATACTGGTACAACATCAACAACAACTACCACTGGCTCAACAACAGGTACACCAATTCCAAATTGTCCAGGTTCAACAACTCCATGTTCAAATCATGGACAATGTATCAATGGTGAATGTTTGTGTGATCGTCTATGGTATGGACCGGATTGTAATTCTAAAAATCATATTCTCCCACCTCCTCCTATACAACCGAATCAGCCTACTATCAATACTACGATTCCTTTCGAAGATGGTTTCAATATTATTGGTCGTATTTCCGTTGATTCACTTCGAGAGATATCATCGAGTGGCGAGATTATTGCGACTTACCAACTCTCCGATTGGGTTCTCTTTAACCTATCTACACCAAGCCAATTCCTCTATAGATATCAAACCACCGTTAAACATTTTACCAATGTTTCAGTGGATGTCGAATTCTTTTTGAACGAAACAACGATAACATTTGCCAAAGAAAACTTTACAATGTTACCGTCAACCATTAAATACTCTATTTCCTTGACACCCTATGATTTCAGCGATAAGCTATCAACACTTCAGATTGTCATGTCTGCAGCACTGGAAACAGAAGATCACGATACTTGTTCAAAGAAAACCTACGGTGGACCAAACGATAATATCAGTTGGATAAAGTTGAATATTGACAATCAGTCGCTCTATGGTAGATTCCTTAGGGTTGCAGAGATTGACCAATCGGTTGTACCCATCACTAACGAGTTGCTGGACGCGCAAATGAATCCTGTAAACAATGAATCCAGTGTACAAACATTCATTGGAATCAACATACCACAATTCGAAATCAATGTTAAACTGGATCCCGACTTTTCAATACTCATTGACAGCGATCAACCTTCAGGTGCGAAATGCAAGAGTAGCAACAAGCTGAGTGCAGGCGCAATTGCAGGTATCACTGTTGGTTGTGTTGTATTTTGTGCTGCTGTAATAGGTGCTATTTTCTATTATAAATCAAGAATGAGAGCAAAGAGATACAACAAGGATATGGAACGTAAATTAAAAAGAATAGGTTAATAAATAATATTGCTAAATTTCAAATATTTTAAGTTAATAATAATAATAATAAAATATTTTATTATTATGCCCAAGTGTTAAATCCTTTCGAGATATATAAATTAAAAATCATTTTGCGAAATGAAAAAAAAGCCGATGGAATTTGCCGATATTTTATGAATTAATAATTGTCTTGCTCTAAAATTAAGAAATTGTTAATATTACAGTTTAACTTTTAAAAAAGGGATTTATTTCGAGTATACTAAAAAGAAAGAATGTTTTAAGCAGTGTAGACAGTCAATTCAGTGAAACCGATGTTTGTAACAGTGAGTGGGAAAGCACCGAAATCTCTCTCGTAGGTGGTGGCAGACATTGGAGCAACATCATCTTCTTCCTCTGGTGAAAGACCAGCTTGCATTCTAATTCTTCCTTCAGTATTGTTAGCATTCTTCACTCCGACTGTGGTCATTCTTGGCCAAACCCATGTGTTAATTCCAGATTGTGATTGACCCTAATGATAGAATAAATATTCAAATAGAATTGAATATAAATATTATATTTTTTTACGATTGTCTTTTCTATTGTTAATTAATATACTTACTGGACCCAAAATCCATGGACCTTCAGCAGAGCAACAAGCCAAAAGCAAAGCAGCAACAAAGAATACAGAAAGAATAGTAGTTGAGGTTCTCATTGTTTATTTCGAGATATATAGTTTTATTTATTTGATTATAAAGTATTATTATTTTTAAAAAGTGAATGTTTATAAATGAATAACTCAAGTTCTTCTGAGATCTGATTTATAGTTTTTAAAACTATTGATATTTTTTAATTTACATTTTTTTTTATTCGGAGTAATCAAAAAAAAAAAATACCGAAGATATTTTTTTGCAATTTTTGTGGTCAAATGCCGATAAACTTGTTCAAAGGTATATTCAAACTTACCTTTTTTTTAAAAAAAAAAAATTAATGTTTTTAATCTTTTCTGATGTATAACACCAACAACATCACACTGCAATTGTTTGTTTTTTGATTTTTTGATCACGAAACGATGGTGCAAAGGTTGATGTCATATAAAGTGAAGCTCTCAAAATAAATAATAAGATTAATATGAATAATAAAAAGAAAACTTTATTGTGAATCACCATAAATATCAACAAAAAAATGTTTACCAAATATTTGCATCATAAACACCTTAAACAAAAAATGATCATTTTATTTTTAGAAATCAAAATACTTTTCATTATATAAATAATAATATCAACTTTTATTTATGTATTAATAATAAAATTCTATGTCAAAACTTTTAATTGTGTCATTACCAGGCAAGATTTGAAAAAAAAATTGTGGTCCTCGATTTCTTTTTTATTCCACATCCAACTTGCTAAAAAAATAAAAAATAAAAAATATAAATATCTGATTTTGTGAAAGAATTGGATATTTTTTTAAAGAGATTATAAATCATTTATTACTATTTTTGGATGGTTGATTCTGTTTTTGTTCATTTTTTCCACTTTGTTTGCTCACTTGCAAAGACTGTGCAAAAATTCTTTTTTTTTTTTTTTTTTATTAAATTAAATTAAATATTTGATGATTTAATAAACTCTTTGAAGTGATGAATTGACAAATATAATACGTATTCTAATCAGCAAGTAAGAGTCACAACATAATCTATAAAAGAACAATAATCAGTCATTTGAGGGTTATTGTTTCGAGCAGATTCTATTGTGCATGTCACTCTGTGGTTCCATGGTATTGCTTCGTTACGCTGCTTGTTTGTATGGCGTTACTCTGTATGGTCAACTGATATAACTTTGTATCTTTCTACTCTCATTAACGTATACAATTCTAAATTTGTTTTAAATAAACATGTCTGTTGTACTGAGCAGTATACAAATCATTCATTCGTTTTATATTAATTATTATTATTATTATTCATTAAAACATCAAATACATTTATTAAAAAAGAACTATTAACTTATTTACTTGTACTATTGAACTATTATCATAATATGTGCACACAGACAACAAGAGTGTCTCAGAAACAACAACAACTCAACAGAGTAGCATAGATACGAACAGGAAGCAATTTCGGAAAGCTAAGAGTTATTCAATCAAATATGTACCGAAATAATAATTTAGTATCATTGGAACTTACTATTTATTTTCAATCTTTGATTAGAGCAATGAAGTCGCAGTTGAACAGATATTTAGTGACTGGGAGATCGATTAATCGATTAGCTACCACAATGTATCACAATACATTAAAAGAACTAAAGAAAGAAAAGAATCTATTAATAGGTATGTTATTTTTAAGAATCATTTAATCAATACTGTTATCATCGGTGTCTACGTCCTCAAGTCAGACCCACGTTCCATCTACGGTAAGCAAGGTACCGGGGGTGTGGTGTGTGTGAAAACTGGAAAAACTGTTATCATCGGTGTCTACAACGAGAAATTGCAACCAGGTGCTGCTGCCTCCGTCGTCGAGAAGCTCGCTGATTACTTGATCGATCAAGGTTATTAAATTATATAAAAATAAAGTAATATATATAAAATCATCCTAAAAAAACAAAACAAAAAATTCAAATTTTTTTTGTGTTTCTTAAAAAAAGTCAAGTCATAATTAAGAATAACTTACTAATGATATGGATAAACTATGAAAAGACAGATTTATTATCTACCATTGTCTTTTGGATATCAGATTGATAAGCAGTTCGTCTTTCTATGAAGCAGATAATGAAGATGAAATCAACACATTGACATTTTTCAAATTGAAATTTAAGAAAAGTGTTTTACATGATTGACAATAGATTATCTAAATCAAAAGAAACAAATAAAATCTACTGAGTTTGACAATATGAAAATTGAATTATATTTTATTTTATTCAACTATGATTGACAATTGAATTGATATAAAAATAGGTGATATGATTGTGATTAAATCAACAGTTCTTATTAATTTACAAATATAATAAATATTACGGATAAACAAAACCTATTACCTATTGTTAACAATTTGGTCCAAAGGGTTAAGACCAGAGAGACTATTAGACTCGCCACTTCCCTGTATAAACATGCAAATTTACTCGACTATCTTGTACAAGAGTTGCATGATTATCAGTTCCTAGCCATAGTCACTCATAATGAATTCCAAAGATTCAAATTGGATCCTCTCCCAAATGTAATTCTTGTCAAAAATATTGGCAAAGGTAAGATTAAAAATAGAAACTTTTTTTTAAATTTTTTTTTTAAAATTAAATAAAATTTCTTTTTAAAAAATAGCTAAATTGAACAATTTAAAGTTTAGACTTCTTGAAAATCCGGATATTGTCCAAGACAACCTTCCTGAAATTGTGTCATATTTCAAAACAGAAGCGATATTCGTTTGTTTTCAGAGAATAAAGTATATAATTCTAGCCGAGAATGATGAACAGGTCAAAGCCTTAGGTGAAATTCAAACAATCATCAAGAATGATATTCAAAAGTCACAGATAGCTACAACTACAGTTCAAGATAGTTCGTCTGATGAGAGGGATTGCTCTGATGGTGATATTTCATCTAATGAGAGTGGATCAAATATTCTCGTGTCATTACCCAAAGGTCCTGAAGCTGGTGTCAAGCAGTCCAATTGTTCTAGATCAAATATTCCTGTGTCATTACCCAAAGGCCCTGAAGCTGTTGTCAAGCAGGCCAATGGTTTAGGATCAAATATTCTTGTGCCATTACCCAAAGGTACTGATGCTGGTATCAAACGGTCAAATGTTATTGTGTCAAATATTCTTGTTCCATTACCCAAAGGTACTGATGCTGGAGACAAACAGTCAAATGGTTCTGAATCAAAGATTATTGTGCCGTTACCCCTGGAACTTGAAAATTCAAAAGATCGTTTAGTGCTAGTACCTAAGGTTCCCGAAGCTGTAAAGAAAGCCGGAGTCAATCCATCAAAGGATTTCCCATGGAATGTATCAATCAAGAAAGTACCTGCATTTCCCGATCAAACCAAGTTGTTAAATAATATAACCAAACCAAATACAACAACAACAACAACAACAACAACAAACAACAATAACAATAACAATAGTAATAATAGTAATAATAATAATAATAATAATAATAATAATACTCAGGTTAAAATAGGATTACCAACCACAGAATTCAAAGAGTATGACAAGTTGGCACCTTCTTTCCAATCATATACTGAACTCAATAATCTACATTATTTAGCAGTACTCAATTACCTTTTCATGTTCCCACATGCATTCTCCTACACTCCTCATCCTGTTGGTATCGAGTTCATTCTATTCCCTTACATTTTCCATCTTTGTAAGGTTGAGAATAACAGGCTAAAGTTCCCAAGTGATGAAATTACAATTAAGTTTATCGATAGTTTTAATTGGGCAGGCCCAGAGACTATTGCTTATCTCAAGTTCTTTTGCTTGGCCAAAAAAGTAGAATCGATGATCTCAATGGAGTTAAGGGTAATGGAAAAAAATTGAATGGTTCAAAAAGGGAAATACTCTATTCCAAGGTTCCTAGGAATACACAGATGATGGTGTTAATGTACTTTAAGAAAAAGAATCTTCCAACACCAGGCTACATTGATATACAATATCAATTCTTCTCTCCATCCAACTTTGATGGTTTATTGTCAATTCATGATACAAGAGATGCTCTATATTTATTAATTTAATCAATCAATGACAAAGAAAGCATTCTCCCAACATCAGATCTTGAAGTAGTTACATACAAGTTGCGTTTCATTTTGGAGGTCGTCAGTTCATTCTGGTTCCCTTTCAATTTTCGAAGACAAATTCAGATACTTATACAAAATATGGACTGTAGAGATCTTATCATTGTCTCTGGTATCGACCGAATCTCAAGAAATACATCAGAGATTATTGAAATATTTGGATATTTCCGGGAATTGGGAATTATTCTGTATATCCATAACCTGAAAACTCCCAACATAAAGTCTGGTAAATATATTGTTGACTTTGGATTCAAAACATTGTTTCATTAGACTATCAATGACCTTTGAAGAGTTTGAAACGGAAGTCCAACAAACCGGATCAAGATACTTTGCTCTATCAAGTGAATATGGATTATATAGAAACGACATCACACCACAAATCATTGGATTACCAAAGTCCACAATCGCAAAGAGATTAAATCATTTTTCTCTCATACACTAGGTGATATTAATAATGTAGCGATCTATTCAAGAATGTCACGTCCTTTGATTAATGGTAAACCTAATAGTGGTACTTCAATCAATGATCAAGTCAAGGTTTCTTATTTAAGCTTCCTAATTGCATGCTGGCAGTTGTATGCTTTTCTCAAAGTGCCAATCCATTGCTAAAGATGGCAATCGATGAATCAACCATTGAAAAACAAAATGAAAAGGTTGAAGAGAAGCTATACGATAATGATCATGGTATCAAAGTAACTATTGAAGAAGAAAGTGATGATGAAGAAGAGAGTGAAGATGAAAAAGAAAAAGAAAAAAAGATATACTTACCAAGGTGGTGAGAATAGCCTTTATCGGCATGTGGCATATATATATGTGAGTATGACATGTTTTATTGTGTATGTGTTATATTATATTGAGAGAGCGGGAGTGTGTGGTGAGTGATAAAAGTATATATGATTATAGTTATATGATATATATATATAGTAGATTGATTATATAGTTTGTGGTTGTGTTAAATATATATACAAATTTATTATTAATATACAAAATTAAATTCAATTAATATTAACTATTATTTATTTAGTTTCTTTAAATTTATTTGTCAAGATGTTATTAATTTATTCAAAGAGATTTGTTTATCAAAACAAATAAGTGCATAGATTAAATGTTGAAATGGATGATCTAGTGAAGAGTACTCTCAAAGAATACAATATCAACCCCCACAAGATTCAGCCTTGGATCATGACATTTACTGGAGCGGATCGATTGACTAGAAATGAAATCATTATTAAATTTGCAAATGCTCTTAATTGTATGATAGTTGGTCTCTTTCCCCCGACTGATTATCTTTTATCAATCAAATCAAATTTCTCTGATGCATTGGTCCAAACAATCATATGCATCAAAGAACATTGTATGGGTGTCAATTAGATCAAATTATTGAAATTATCAAAGTGGTAATTCTTTCGCACCATTCCAACCCTCTCTGTGGTTTCCATTTATTGTCAATTCAAAATCATTCATATTTCTATTCGAAGCTTTGAAAAATTCTCGATTATTCCATGAATACACTGGATATATTATGAGTCCCTACAAATTAGGCAAGTCTGCAAAGGCCATTCTCGGCACAGATGACTCCAAGAATGTCGTTGGCTCTGGCATAAAGAGACCAGCTTCAACTGTTGAACAATCTCCCAATAAGACCAAGAAAGAGAAAGACGACAGTAATCCAAGATCCCGATTGAATATCTTGAATGTCATTTCATATCAGAATCCAGAGTTGGTTGATATTGTACATTCTTGGGTGATGGGTCCTAATTTAGCAACAATGATCAAAGAAGTTGCCAAACTTTTGAGCTACAATAACCGTGGTAACAAATTAGAAGATGGCATTGAAATTCTAGTTAAACATTACCACAACCAAACTCTCAATTCCAAATCCAGTACAACTTCAACAAAAGAACATAGAGATATTGTTGAAAGGTAAGGAAAAAAAAAATTGTTGAAGCATTTTATATTATATTTATTAATATAACTTTTTTTTTTTTTAGTATTCAACGATTACATCATGTTGAAATGTTTGATGTTGACAGGAACTATAGTACCGAAAGCTCTGATCAGCAAATTACTAATGCTCCCCCAGCCAAGTCAAAAGTTCCCAAGCAACAGACTACTCAACCTAACTGCTCTATTTGTGGCATCCGAATTGTATACTTGAAGAAGGATGTTGAAGTGTTGATAAATGGTATTGTTCAAGTAGTTGTGCAATCTCTGATGGAGTTTCTGAAGAATCTGAACTCTTCAAACGTAAATGTCAATACATCAGTGATAAGAATGAAAGATGTAATGAATATATTCCAGTTTATTTAGAAATTGGCAAACTCTGTTTACAACATTTCAAGGCAAACAAAAAATCGAGAAGAGAGTTTATTAAGAATAACAAATAAAGAATGTTTTAAGATTTAATAAATATGATTGCGTTTTTTTACCACAAGGATATATAATGAGAAACAATGTTGAAATCGTAAGTGTATTTATCTGTTTACTTCAATAAAACTACTTTTATCAACAACCATACACACATGAGGACCATATTAATATTATATATTGAAAAATCACGGTATTGTAAAAATTTTTTATTTTTTTTTAACATATTTGTTCGATCACTGCATTGTTTGTGCATATTAATTAATGAAAAAAACAAATTTGTTCTTTTATTTATTTTTAGTTTTCATTGAAAGTAGAGTTTACAATGCATTGCCGCATTGAATATCCATGGTGTTGATTTCATCTTCATTATCTGCTTCATAGAAAGACGAACTGCTTATCAATCTGATATCCAAAAGACAATGGTAGATAATAAATCTGTCTTTTCATAGTTTATCCATATCATTAGTAAGTTATTCTTAATTATGACTTGACTTTTTTTAAGAAACACAAAAAAAATTTGAATTTTTTGTTTTGTTTTTTTAGGATGATTTTATATATATTACTTTATTTTTATATAATTTAATAACCTTGATCGATCAAGTAATCAGCGAGCTTCTCGACGACGGAGGCAGCAGCACCTGGTTGCAAATTTCTCGTTGTAGACACCGATGATAACAGTTTTTCCAGTTTTCACACACACCACACCCCCGGTACCTTGCTTACCGTAGATGGAACGTGGGTCTGACTTGAGGACGTAGTACTTGGTACCGTTGAGGACAACACCAGTGGAAACAACGTTGGCTGGGTTGGTGAAACCACCGATCAAAGCCTTCTCTTCACCGTTCTTCAAGGAGAATCCCTTTGAGGCGGCCCAGTTGGAACCGTCCAAACCAATGATTTGGGCGTTAGCGAAACCAGCTCCAACGAGGTTGTTATCGATATATGGTTGCCAGGCAGACATTATTATATAGTTTTTGGTTTTTTATTTAAAAAAAAATAGATTACAACAAGGGGTTTTTTAATTTCTAAAATGATATTTTAAAAAAATAAATTATTGCAAGTTAGAATATGTTGAATGTAAACTTTTTTGAATATTATAATATTGTTCTATTCAATCTCTCTTTACTGTAAGTTGACTATAGCAAAGAGGTTTATTATTGATTGATATTGTTTAATTCTTACATATGAAATTATATTGTTTAGTGTACAACTGAATTGAATGGAGATCAAAGGTTGCACGCTTGCTTTTTGATGATGAACAGAGCTTGAACAGAAAAATCAAAAAAAAAATTAAAAAAAATTCAATAAAAGATATAATAATTTCTTAATTGAAAACCCAATAAAAGCCATTTTTCAGCTGATTGAAATATCCATTTTTCTCATTGGCTGAGATGAAAATTTGTTTTTGGGTAAAAATATATTTTTTTTTATTTTTTGAATTTTTATTTTTGGTATGAGAGATAGAGATGAATTCGACAAAATTGTTTTTTTTTTTGTTTTGACATTATAAGGTACAAGGAGGAATGAGATTGGTTTTTTAACCACCCCCACTCACAATCATGTGATCATTTCTAAACCCTTTTATTTTGGCCAGGAATGCATATTTTTTGTTTTCATCCATTTTCAAAATATTATTATGACATCTTTAAATTTAATTTAATATATTGAAAAAAAACAATTTTTTTTTTAAAAAATGGTTATTTTAATGTATAAATCTAGATTGGAATTTAATGATCTAATTTAAATCAAGACACTGTTTCATGCTTTTCGTCATTAAAATAAATTGATCCATCACAAATACATATTCAAACAGTTTTCGAAAGTTTTAATTTAGGATAAAGTATTTTTAGGTGTCTATCCTAATCGAATCTATCATTCTATCAACCTCCCCATTCCAAGTTTCAAACCCATTTACCCAATACCAAAAATTAATAATACAGATACTTGAAAAAAAAAAAAAAAACCAAACAATTTTTAAAAGAAATTAATTAAGAGAGTCTACTATCCAAACCCAATAACAAAATTATTTTCTTTTTTTTTTTCGTTTGTTAATCTAACTAGATTCATTCGTTCAATTGTATTTATATATTTATTTATTTATTTATATTTGTTGTTGTTGTTTTCGTTTCTTCGATGATGTTGTTTTAGTTGTTGTTGTTGTCGTCGTAGTTTTTGTACATAAAGATAATGCTTTGTTTAGTTGTTTTTCTAGTTTAGATTGTTTAGCAGGCTCGAATGTTGATCCTATATATTCGAATACCTTACACCACTGAGCTAGAGGAATTTGTTTGTGGTTGTCGAGTACGATGTCCAGTGAGTGTTCCATGTAGGTTTGTGACTTTGGTAGGTTCTCATTGGTTTCGAATTCGATCATCGCAGCGTCGTACAGGTGTTTCGCAGCCAACTCTGGATCGATCGACTCTACCAACTCTGCAAACTGTACACGCAAATCAGTGAAACTCTCGGGTGCATTCGACATTAGATTCTGATAGAGTTCGTCGACGGTCATCCAGGTCATCTGTTGTGTCTCTCTACAGCCACGACCTATACTCTTGGCAAAGTACTTACTGGCTTCAATGTAATCGCCATTG
Organism: Heterostelium album PN500; assembly: GCF_000004825.1. Lineage (NCBI taxonomy): Eukaryota > Evosea > Eumycetozoa > Acytosteliales > Acytosteliaceae > Heterostelium > Heterostelium album. The sequence goes on along the minus strand of NW_008805070.1, from coordinate 1,777,722 downwards.
GTATGTAACAATATCATACCATACTTGTAATTTGATACTTTTTAATTAAAGTAAAGTTTGAGTATATATGAGTTGTTATTATTTCTCTCTTTTTTTTTTTAAGCAATATTAATAATAGTTAACTTACGACAATAAGAAGGTAATATATCTAATGCATTCTCACAGTAAAGTTTAGCGTTATTCCAATCCTCTGCTTTAATATATAGACCTGCAATCTCATCGTTTAGTTTTACACTTGAACAAGACTATTATATTATATTTGTTTATTTAGTTAGTTTGTTAGTTAGTTAGTTATTGTTATCTGTGGTAATCTAGATTGATTTATAGATATTTACATTTAATGAATCAAATAATATATTAACTTTATCTCTCCAAATAAAATTTCTTTGATAGGTTGTTAAAGAATATAGAATAGTAATTGAAATAGTAGCTGTTAAACTTATTGCAATAAGTAGTTTGTTGATGATTGATAATCTATTTTTGGTGGTGGAGGTGGTTGTTAAAGATACTTTCTTATTCTTCTTATTCTTTTGTAATCTATTATTACTATTACTATCATTTTCATCCATTTCCTTTTGTAATTTCTTTCTTCTTCTTACTATTGATTCATTTTCATTATCATCACTATCTTCTTTTACTTTGTTATTTACTTCTTTATCTTTATTATTATTATTATCTATTATTTCTTTTTCTTTTTCTTTTTGTTGTCTTTGTTGTTGTTGTTCTTCTTTATAATCTATTAATAAGAATGGTGATGTTAATAGTCTACCTAGGAGTATACAGAATGCAATCGATGGTAGATATAGGTTGTTTTCACTAACAAGTGAATCGGTGTAAAAGAATAGGTTTAATTTAGGAATCATGTTAATTACACCAAAGAGAATGTAAAACAAGATAACTACCGATTGCTTCTTGACGTTGGTGAATAGCAGTGGAAGGAATATAACACTATAGGTCAACAATGTCTGTATATTCAGTTTGTCGGTCAACGATTGAACTGTAGGCAAACAATTGTAACTCCAATCTACAGACAGTGTCTTTGGCACTAACAACAACCATAGGTAATGCGCGTGTGAGTAATCGATGGTGAGTAGACGTGTCAATCGGTTCGACTCGAAACCAACGTGGTTATCTACATATCTTAGTTCACCATAGACTTCATCTACTTCGCCATTGGCAACAGCGTCTGTGTTGATGTAGTAGGAGAACGGACTGAAATAAGCAGATGCCAATATATATTGAATGACCGATATCAATAGCATCGCTACTACGATAAACGATCGTAGGTTACCACGGAGAATGTAATGATACAACGGTAGCAGCAGCATTAGCGCATAGGCAATACCACCTGCCAAACTACCGAGCAAGAAGCAAACCAACGAACCAATTAAACTGTATCGATAGGTCAGTAGCGATAACATAACAAAGTTACAAGACAGCAACACCGATCTACCACTTCCAATACTAGCAACAATCTCACCATTCACCGGATGCAAAACGAATAACAAACTACCGATAAAACATGCAAGATCATTACCAAATGAATGTGACATGCTAGGTGTACTACTACTCTTTAAACTGGTTGTTAGATGTATGGTGAATAGGAATACTTGAACACCTAGAGTTGCATGTAGTAGAACGTTGGAGAGATGATAGAGCTCTGCATCGTCATCGGGTGCACCTGTCAGCTGACTGAATAGACGGTCGACTATCCACGACAGTGTGGTCATCGGTGTTTTGTATTTACTCTTGCCGCTGACGATCTCTTCGATGTTCTGACTCTGACTATTAGCAGATCTACCAGAGAATAGATCAACAATAGCTTCTACACTAGATCTATTGTCACTAGGTAATCTATAGACATCTCTATTCTCCTTGATTAACTTCACTTCATCCTCTGTGAATTCATTTACAAGTGTATTGGAATATATAGAAAGTGTAACTAAAAATATAATTAAACTAAATATTGATAGCTTTATATAAATACTATATTCTTTTAAATTGTTATTCATTCTTTTTTGTTTTCTTGTTTATTTTAAAGTATTTTAAACCTAAACCACTTTAAGACTTTAAAAGGAGGGCAATCAAGATCATAAAAATGAAGTTCACACACACACACCACAAATCGATCAGATTGAAAAAAAATAAATTTCACTTTGCTCTACCAAAGTAACTTTAATGCGAGCAATACTCAAAAAGTAGTATTAATCATCAAAAAATACAAGATTGTATTTTATTATTCTTTGATTTGATTGTTAATTAATCTTTTTTATTTTATTTATTATTATTTTACTACAATTGATTATTAATCTAAAATATTATTGATGTAGATGCACACCATGCTCTTTTAAATTTATCATCTTCAAAGAATAGTTCCCATTGATTGTCTTTGATTGAATATTTGTAATTATTACAGCCCCGACCACCTATTGAATAGAGAAAACTTGAGGTTGATGATTCTCGATGATATATCAAAAAAGCATCACGATATTGGGCAGGAACAGGCTTTAGAGCGATGGATTGTTTGTTTTCAACATTGTATTTGATCAATTTGCTATTGTCCACATTAATGGTGTAGAAATTTCCATTGTTATCATGACATGCTGTGTATGGTCTAATATCAATTTGGTGATAGGTTATCTTTCGATTTGTCAAATCGAATTGAAATAGCCTCTCCTTTTCGTATAATAGTGAATATAATGAACCTTTGAAGATCATTGATGATATTTGATTACCGTTTTCATTAGATAATCCATGATATCTTTCGAATTTCTCTGTCTTGATGTTGAATCGATCAATTCTATTCTTTATTTTATAACCATTAACCAAATAGATATGATCTTGACCATCATAGCAAACTGATATATAACAATCGCCATCTATACCATTCATATAACCAATATGTTCAACTGATTTCGATTTGATTGAGAATTTCATCCATTCGTTTTCTTTCTCACCCCCAAATACATAGATATATTCACCAATGGCAATAATCGATTGGAATGTATCACAAAAACCATAATAAATATCAAACTCTTCGATTGAATTGTTGTTTGATAGGTTAATCAGTGTTGCTCCTCTCGATTGATGTGTTGTGAAAATATATGATGATTTATTATCGTTGCTGTTTGTTTTTAATACTGATGATCGAGTTGTAACTTTAACAAGTTTGATTGATTGTTTGATCATTGAATTCAATTGATTGAAATCATGTTGTTTGATTGATAGTTGATAAAATGATTCGTTATTATTATTATTATTATTAATGATTTCTGATGTTTTGTTGAATTGATTGTTGTATTTATGAATGATATCCAATAATAATGGTGATGAATCATTGTTGTGTTGTTTGATAAGTTCATCGATATTGAATAGATCATGATGTTCATTGAACAATGTTTGATTATTATCAGAGATGAATGATTCTAATGTTGAACTCGATATTATTGATTGAATTATTGTTGTTGGAGAATATAAATCTTTTGTATCTGTTGTATCTAATATCATTGATTCACTATCATAACTCTTTTTATCACTATTATTACTATTACTATTATTATTATTTAATTTATTATTTATATTTATAATATTAACTAAATATTTGAAATGATTTATATTATTATCTATTTGATTTATGATTGTATCTTTATCATTGATAATATCTTTCTTTAATTTATGTTCTTCAATGATTAGATATTGATGTAATTGTTCAAAGTGTTGTTTAATCTCATTCTCTGTTGTTGTTAATGATTGATATTGAGATGTCGATGATTTTAATGATTCCCAAATCGATTTAATTGTTTGTGATAGCTCTGTTTCTTCATTTTCTTCTTTATTGTTTTTGTTATTGTTATTATTATTGTTATTGTTATTGTTATTGTTATTGTTTTTGTTTTTATAATCATTTATTCTCTGTTTCTTCTTTACAGGTTCACTATTATCTTTATCATTATTATCAATAGCACTATCTATTATTATCTCATTATTAAATATATTATTTAATGATTGTTTAATCTGATTGATATGTTCACAATGATTGGAATGATCTGATCGTTTTTTGCAATGATCTACTGTGCATACTGAACACATCAGAATATTACATTTATGACAAATATACTTGAATGTCTTTGAATGATTTGCGCAATTGGTTGTCATTTAATTAAATTAAAAGTTAAAATAAAGGTTCAAGAAACAAAATTGTTAAATTCTATAAAATTGTTAAATTTTTTAACATAAGACAATTTTTAAAATCTTATGACTTATTTTTTTAGTTTTCTTTCATCAGATAACAGAATGATTTTATATTTTTTTTAAATATTATAGGATCTTTTGATTATAATGATGACTAAATTTTTAATGAGCTTGAATATGCTCTAATTCATTTTAGATTAAGCTTATCACACTGCTTACTGATAGTCAATGATTGCTACTTAAATTCAAATTCCATACCAGAGGCGATCATTGTCTGTTCTAGTAGAAGATCCATTAAATTGTTACATGTTTTTTATCTATTTTTTTAATTTAAAAACATAAATATAATGTAAGGAATAGCATTTAAATTAATTAATTTAACAACAATATATAATATATATAATATATAATTTTATTTTTATTTAAAAAACAAGGAATTGGTTTTTTGGTTTATGAATTTAGTGGATATGAATCGATCTTTACCATTGAATAGGCTTTCAATACGAGTTTTAATAGTATAGGGTTGATATTCTTTGATGTCCAATCTTGTAATTGTTTTGTTGTTGAGTAATGAGAGTGAGAACGATTCAATGGCTTTATCAGTTTCACATTTAGTGTCTAGTTGTTTGCTCATAATTTCTTGATAGTATCTCTTATGAAATGTGATACCAAGACGTTTGAGTGATTTGTTTGATTCCAATAGATTGGTGAGTTGAACAAGTTGATCGACACCACATTCAGTGAGTGAGAGATGATTGATTGTTTGATTCGAGTGTGACAATGTTTGATAGAATGAATCCGAGAGTACTTGACATGAGATTGTCAATGATGTTAATGTAGTATTGACTGACAAAGCTTCACAGAGTGCCAATGAAGTTGATTCGATTGACTTTGGAAGTAGAAAATGACCATGATAATCATCCTCTCGACTTCTAATATTATTAAAGGATTTACAATAGTTTTTCAACTCCAAATACTTTAATCGTGTGTTACTTCCAAGCATCAAACAGAATCGTTTCCAATGTTTTAATTTACTTACTACCAATGTCTCCGCCTCTGTATCATCTTGAAAACAACGACAATAGTAGTCATAGAAAAAGCCATTGTCTCGTATGTCGCAATATTCTTCATGATCAAATTCATCTTCATCTTTATCTTCATCTTCATTTTCCTCATCAGCTTCATCTTCATCTTCACTGTTATTAAGAGTCGATCGATCTAATGCATCCAATATACCAAGTGGAGTACTACATTTGAATGAGTCGATGAGAGTATCATTGATAACAGCGTATTTTAGTAAAAAGGCCAAGAATCGATCGCTTGGAATGATAATGTTTCTGAGTGATTTCACTTCTTTGAAGAGGTAACCATATTCAATATCTGGTACTATACCATCGTGATGACCTTCATCGTAGACAAAATAGATTGAATTTGTACGCCATGGTTCGACATACTTTTTATAGTAACGATCAATATTATCATGATCTACAGCGCAATCTATATTCACCACATAGAGATGTACGAATTCCAAAGTATCATAACCAATTGATGATAAATCACCGTTTATATGTGACTCTTCACTATCTGCTTTTACAAACACCTCTAATTTGATCGATGGAAATTGTTCTACGAGTTGTTTTACACGATTAACATCATCTGTATTGATAATCAATCTCTTTAGATTCGTAAAGTTCTTAAGCCAAGATGATTCAGGTAAGAAATCAGCATAGAGATGTGTGATGTTGGAGAATTGGTAGATTGATAGAGTCAATGAGAGATCGTTTTGTAGAGTTGCATAGAATCGATCGGTTCTCTTTGAGATATAATTAAACCATTCCTTTGAAACCAATGAATATTCTATTATTGATCGATTATAATTCAACTGCTTGAAATTCTCTAAACTATCGAATACCTCTTGACCATCAGTATAATCATAGGCATACTCTTTCAAAGTTGGATAGAACGATGGTAACTCTTGAAATGTTCTACGATTACAATAGCAATCGCTATTATAATTTAATAACTTATTTATTATTTCATATTGTAATAATATAGATAAACTTGTAAACATTTTTAATAGATTAATTAATCTAGAGAAATGATAACTGTGTTTTGTGATAATTAAAATGACACACTACAGTGAGCGAGAAGGAGCCTTTTCAGGTCAAAATAAATTGAATTTTTTTTTTTATATGAACGTTATGAAACCATCAAATTTGCGCGCTTCATCATTTTAAAATTTCACCTTCAAAAATACTTCTTTTTAAATTTTAAATTTTTTATACTATTTATTTTTTTAATCAAATAATAATTATTTGTTATTTAGAATTAGAGTATGATTTAGTAGGTAATCGATTGGACAAATTAAAACTTTATTCTTTACAATTGTTTTCTATTTAAGTATGGGTGGTCGACACTAGTTAACCGATGGGTCAGTACACGATTAACAGTATTTGATGAGTTGTTATTCCTCTAGGTAAACCATTCAGAGAGATGGCTTTAATATGGATAGTAGAGACATTGTGTAGTGCAAACAGTTTACCAAAAGTGTCTGGAGAAACGCAGTACAACTGTTGAAGGGGTTTGAATCAAGAGATTTGAAACCGCCATGCCCCCAAATCAATCAGGATCTCTACAATACCTTCATGGAGGCGTCATTTAGTTATTGTCTGTTATAGTGGAGAAGAATCATTAGATTTATGAGCCTCAACATTTAATTAAATCAATCATTGTTAGATGTTTTTTTTATCTCTTTTTTTTTTAATTTAAAAACATAAATATAATGTAAGGAATAACATTTAAATTAATTAATTAGCAACAATATATAATATATATTTATTTTTATTTAAAAAACAAGGAATTGGTTTTTTGGTTTATGAATTTAGTGGATATGAATCGATCTTTACCATTGAATAGGCTTTCAATATGAGATCTAATAGTATAGGGTTGATATTCTTTGATGTCCAATCTTGTGATTGTTTTGTTGTTGAGTAATGAGAGTGAGAATGATTCAATGGCTTTATCAGTTTCACTTTTAGTGGTGGCCAGTTGTTTTCTCATAATTTCTTGATAGTATCTCTTATGAAATGTGATACCAAGTCGTTTGATTGATTTGTTTGATTCCAATAGATTGGTGAGTTGAACAAGTTGATCGATACCACATTCAGTGAGTGAGAGATGATTGATTGTTTGGTTCGAGTGTGGTAATGTTTGAAAGAATGAATCCGAGAGTACTTGACATGAGATTGTCAATGATGTTAATGTAGTATTGACTGACAAAGCTTCACAGAGTGCCAATGATGTTGATTCGATTGACTTTGGAAGTAGAAAATGACCATGATAATCATCCTCTCGACTTCTAATATTATTAAAGGATTTACAATAGTTTTTCAACTCCAAATACTTTAATCGTGTGTTACTTCCAAGCATCAAACAGAATCGTTTCCAATGTGTTAATTTACTTAGCACCAATGTATCCGCCTCTGTATCATATTGAAAACAACGACAATAATAGCTATAAAATTTATAATTCTTTAGTAAATCGATATATTCAGCATGACTATATTCCTCTTCATCTTCATCTCCATATTTAACTTCAACTGCTTTACCTTCATCTTTATCTTCAGCTTCATCTTCAGCTTCTTCTTCATCTTCACTGTTCGTGAGAGTCGATCGATTTAATGCATCCAATATACCAAGTGGAGTACTACATTTGAATGAATCGATGAGAGTATCATTGGTAACAGCGAATCGTAATAAAAAGGCCAAGAATGGGTCGCATGGAATGATAATGTTTCTGAGTGATTTTACTTTCTCGAAGAGGTAACCATATTGAGTTTCAGGTACTATACCATCGTGACCGCCTTCATCGTAGACAAAATAGATTGAATTTGTACGCCATGGTTTGACATACTTTTTATAGTAACATTTAAGATTATCATGATCTACATCGGAATATATATTCATTACATAGAGATGTACGAATTCCAGGGTATCATAACCAATTGATGATAAATCACCGTTTGTATGTGACTCTTCACTATCTGCTTTTACAAACACCTCTAATTTGATTGATGGAAATTGTTCTACGAGTTGCTTTACACGATTAACATCATCTGTATTGATAACCAATCTCTTTAGATTCAAAAAGTTCTTGAGCCAAGATGGTTCTGGTGAGAAATCAGCATAAAGATGTGTGATGTTGGAGAATTGGTAGATTGATCGAGTCAATGAGAGATCGATTGGTTCCTCTGCATAGAATCGATCGGTTCTCTTTGAGATATAATTAAACCATTCCTTTGAAACCAATGAATATTCTATTATTGATCGATTATAATTCAACTGCTTGAAATTCTCTAAACTATCGAATACCTCTTGACCATCAGTATAATCATAGGCATACTCTTTTAAAGTTGGATAGAATGATGGTAACTCTTGAAATGTTCTATGATTATAATAACAATCGCTATTATAATTTATTAACCTCTCTAAAATTTTATGTTGTAATAATATAGAAAAACTTGTAAACATTTTTAATAGATTATTTAATATTTAGCGATTTTAATTAAAATGACATTCAATGAGAGAGTCAAACAATTGTTGAATTGTTTTTTTAAATGACCTTAAACAAAATTCCCACCATTAAATTTTGAGTGAATAAAAAGAAAAATAAAAACTCTTTTTAATACTTTGATAGTCTTATTTTCAGGGAATTTTGATATCTATCTTCTTGAAAAAAAGATAATAATAAATATTTAGAAAACACAAAATAAAATTGATTTATATTTTTAATTATTATTTAAAATATAAAACACTCTGAGTATTATTAATTTGTTTGGTGAATAGAGATTGAAGATTGCGTTGAAATAGGTACTCAATATGAGATCTAATAGTATAGGGTTGATATTCTTGAATGTCCAATCTTGAAATTGTTTTGTTTTTGAGTAATGAAAGTGAGAATAATTCAATGTCTTTATCCATTTTAATCCTAAAAGAGCTTGGTGTATTATTACCTATCATTTGTTGGCAATAATTTCGATGAAAAGCAATTCCAAGTCGTCTGATTGTTTTGTTTGATTCCAATAGATTGGCAATTTGAACAAGTTGATCTATACCACACTCTGTGAGTGAGAGATGACTTATTGTTTGGTTCGAGTGCGACAAAGTTTGAAAGAATGAATCCGATATTACTTGACAGGTGATTGTCAATGATGTCAATGTAGTATTGATAGACAACGCTTTACTGAGCTCCAATGATGTTGATTCTATTATCTTTGGTCTTAACATATGTGAATATGATCGTCTAGTATTGAAAATATCTTGATTGAAGGAACTACAAAAGTTTTTCAACTCAAAAGATGTCAAGCGTGTATTATCAGCAAGAATAGAACAGAATTGCTTCCAATGTTTTGATTTATTTTCAGCCAATGATTCTCATATCCATCTGAAAGACATTTACAACATTCATCTTCATCCTCACCAATTTTATTCTTATCATCCTCATCACCACTGTCCAATGCTCCTTCAGCTAAATCTAATAAACCAAGAGGTGTTCTACAGCTAAACGATTCTATTAAAGTATCTTTGGATAGAATCCTTTGTAATTTTTTGGCATAGAATGATTCGGTTGGAAGGAAAATATTTCTGAGTGATTTAATGGTGAAGATTTTATCATAGAGTATTAAATCGTCACTACCTTCGCTATCATCTTGTTATTTTACAATGGTAATAATATCATATTATAATATACATATAAACATATAAATATAATACTTACAACTTTGATATAAGATTAGGAATTACTTTAGGAATAGTTTTGGTACGAAGAATATAGATTTAATGAATGTAATAAAGTTTAGAGATATAATTTACAGTATAATATTTAGAGACAATAATTTATTTAATTTACAATTTGAAGATAATAATAATATTTGGTAATATTGATAATGTTGAATAATGTTGAATAAATTAGTTTCTATAATGGATTTCCAAGGTATTTATACTGTTGGATTTCTTCACCAGTGCAGTTGCTCAATCTCAGAAATCTGTTCTTGATTAACTAGTTTGGTATTCATTGTAGATTAACTTGTTGGTTATTTCTTTATGTTAACTTTGGTAGATTGATATTTTGTTGATTCACTGAATGTTGATATTATTCTAATATATTTAATTATTGTTAACAGCTGGATTATTAATTTAAGTTATTTGAAATCGTGTCCATAAACTGTTTGAATTGTGATAGTTGAATTCTTAATAAATTATTGAAGTGTCAGTTGATTTGGTTATTATAATTCTAAAATGTTAATTTTAGAACACATCTACAAATACGAGGTAGATCGAATTTACACGCCATGGTTTAAGATTGTTATTATAGTAATCTTCAACAGTATCTCCATCAAAACATCCACATATTTGCTTATAAATGATATCGAAAGCATGGATATGAACGAATTCCAGGGTATCATATCCAATTGATGATAAATCACCGTTTATATTTTCTTCTTGATTTACAAACACCTCTAATTTAATCGATGGAAATTGATCAACTAGTTGCTTTACACTGTTAGCATCTTTTGTATTGATGACCAATCTCTTTAGATTCGTAAAGTTCTTCAGCCAAGATGGTTCTGGTGAGAAATCAGCATAGAGATGTGTGATGTTGGAGAATTGATATATAGAATGAGTAAATGAGAGATCTATTGGTTTCTTTGTATACAATCGATCGGTTCTACTTGTAATATAATTAAACCAATCCTTTGAAACCAATGAATATTCTTTTATTATCGCCGGATTATAGTTCAACTGTTTGAAATTCTTTAAACTATAGAATTCCTCTTGATTTATAGAGTAATCGTACATACATTCTTTCAAGGTTGGGTATAACGATGGAAATGTTTGAAATGATTTATTATTATGATAACAATCGCTATTATTATTTAATATCTTATTTATTATTTCGAATTGTATTAACTTTGATAAACTTGAACTCATTTTTAATAAGGTGGTTAACAGATAACCAAAGTGTTAATTGCAAAAAATAAAGGGTTAGTGTCTCGCCATTATTTTTTTTATTAAAAATGGGTTGTTTGTAATTTAATTTAACTTTATTAGATATTATGTGTAAAGAAATCTATTATTTTTATTTAAAATATAAAACACTCTTAATATTATTTATTGTTTAATCAAAAGATATTGATGATTACAATTGAATATGTTCTCAAATATGGTTCAAATAGTAAAGGGTTGATATTCTTGAATGTCCAATCTTGTGATTGTTTTGTTTTTGAGTAATGAATGTGAGAATGATTCAATATCTCTATCCATTTAAATCCTAAAAGAGCTTGATTTGTTATCACCTGTCATTTGATGGTAAAATAGTCGATGAAATGCAATACCCAGAGCTCTTATTGATTTGTTTCATTCCAATAGATTGTTGTTTGTTTGTTTGTTTGTTTGTTTTATTACAACAAGAGAATTAAATAAAAATTAAATGTTTGTTTTTGAACTTCAATTTTTCATTCAAATTTAATCTTGATAGTTTGTTTTAACACACATCATATAGTTCAGTTTTAGTGGTGTGGTTCATCATAATAAGATTTATCTTTATTATAATATTATCTGTATTACTAAATATTTATGATAAATTATCATATTCATTGTAAATTTGATAGATAAATGTGTGGGGTCAGTAATCACTATCATCTGATCAATCAAATTTAAATGACAATAATAATTTTAAAATTTACAACAAACAACCAGCAATGAAAAATAATAATTATGAAAATAGATAATGATAATAAATTAAAATTGTATTGTTTTGTTTTTTTTTTGTTTATTAATTAGTTAATTCATATTGGTCAGTTGTTAAAACAATGAAGTTACTATTATCTATATTTTTAATAGGTTTGTTAACTTTCTCAGCAGTTGTCAAAGCTGTAGATTTCGATTTGGAAATCGAAGAGACAATCTTTAATTTCGGACCGAGAACACCACCACCACCACCGGTAGTGATCAAAATTGCAAGGATCCGTTCCGAAACCGATGCAAACGTTGTCCAAGTCGTTCTAGACAGCAAGAGTGTTCTAGTTGGAAACCCACCGAAACCAGCGAGATCACTAACCATCCAAGAGATCTTCAACTTTAAAGATATCTTGAGATCACCAGAGTACACCAAACTCGATAAGGTCTCACAGTTTGTCGCTGAAAATCCACCATCCGGTGATACCAAATGGATTGTAGTTATTAGTCCAGAGGAAAAGGTCATTGGATGGATGGCATCGACTCCAGAATCGGGACGTCCATCATTCACCGTAGCATTTGAAAATTTCTACCAATCTAGAATTCCAAATTAAAACATTTTTTAAAGGTCAAGATACACAACCAAAAAATTAATCAACCTTAATTAAAAAAAAAAAGAATAAAGAGTTAATTAAAAATATAATAAATAAATACTACATTTATTTCCTTTGTTTTTTTTTTTGTGTCGCCAACTCCAGTTACCTTGAGCGCCACGAGTTTCCTTTTGTCACGTGACTTTTTAAAAATAAAGAGAAAAAAAAAAGGAATTTTATATTATATTTTTAATCGAAATAATCTTCTATATCTACATCGGAATTTAAAATATCTGAACCGAATCTTGATAGATCGATTTGATTCATCATTAAATTCTCAAAGGTTTCTTCCAGGTCGGTCTCGCCAATGAGTAATGCACCTATTAATCTACCTTCTTGATTCAATGTTATCTTTATATATGATTTACCTGGTTTTACTTTATGATAAATAGTTAATGGTTTACTTGATTGTTGTTGTTGTTGTTGTCCATTATATAAACCAAGCATTACTACTTTCAAATTAAAGAATCTGGTCACGTGTGCAAATATCTCGAATTCGAAACGTGTAGATATCTCGTCGGTATAAGGTAATCCTGTGTGTTTGGCTATGCACTGCGCTGTGTAACGACCCATGGTTCTTGCTTGACTCCACAACTTCATTTGGAACCAGAGTGGTGAAAGGTTCGGCCACTTTGAAAGGTCGGCAACATCGCCAGCTGCAAAAACATCATTAACACTGGTCATCATATTTTCATTTACAATATATCCATCGTTACTACATTCCAAAGTTGAAGTTGCTGAGGTTGTTGGTATTGTTCGTATAGTATCATGATTAGTTAATACACCAGTTGCAGAAACAATAAAATCACATCCATATTTCTTTCCGTTCGATAGCAATACATAAACAGGATACTCTGAATCACCTTCTAAAAGATTAACAACTGTTGTTTCATATTCAATACCTATATTATCGACACTTCCATTGTTGTTTGTCTTTATCTTTGAAGCATCTACACCACCAATAAATTTATATTTACAATACCATTGTGGACCAATCGATGATCGATTAGACATCGGTAGATCTTCTCCATTCAAAGATCTATCTACAATCACTATATATAGTTTTCAATATTAGTAATTTTAATTCTTTAATGAAAGTTAACAAAAAACAACAACATGTTATAATAAAGACATACTTAAATTAAGACTACTATCATCTTTTTTTGTTTGTTGATCACCACCATCACCTAAATGCTTGGAGTCGTAGAGAAACGATGCAGCGTCACTATCAAAGAATGCATTACCGACGTGGTTATCTTTGATCGACCATATCACTTCACACATCGAAATTTCATGTACTAACTCCAGTGCAATTCCACCGTTACCAACGATTACCACTCTTCTCGCACCTAACAATCTTTCTTTTAGATCCTTCACAGTCTCCGTATCTCTTATACCAATAATATATTTCTGTAATTCTACATTCTCTATTTTTATAACCTTAAATATCAATCAAAAGCATTAATTTAATAATCAATTTTGGTATAATGATAGAGACTATACATACATTTGGTCTTGCACCACTACATATACAAAGATAATCAAAAGTCAACTCTGATTTTGAATTAACAACATTATCATCAAGATATACAATATGTTTATCTGTATCGATTGCTGTTACACTAGAAATAACAATTTCAATATTATTATTCTTTTCACCATTGAATAGATCGTTTACATTTGATTCCTTTACTTGAAATTCTTCCAATGTTTTAGATATCTTATTTACATTGAAAACTGACTGTATATATATAATTTAATATTAATAAATATTAAAAATAAATATATCAATTTTAATAATTACTTTTAATAATGGTGATTGAGATATAATGGTTATTTTATCGTTTGGTCTTAAGTAGTTATATGATTGAGCACATGTCACACCTGCAATGCCACCTCCAACGATGATCAAATGTTTCGATTGAGACATAACACAACAGCGAAAACGACAAGACTTCTAAACCCCTTTGCTTTGACTATTTCTCGATTGGGAACTAGCAATCCCGATAAAAATCAACATGAAATTTCTATTTTTTTGTTTTTTTTTTTTTTTTTTAATTTTTTTTGATCATTTTTTTTTTTTTACAATGTGTGTGTGTGTGAATTTCTATGGTGGTGTGTGATCATAATCATTTCAAATTTAAAGTATTTTGTTGTTGTTTTGACGTCAGTTGTATATTTATTATATTTTCTTTTTTTTTTTTTTTTTTATAAATATCTAAATAAATAGATTTATTTAAATATATATATCTTTGACTAAATAATAATAATAGTTAGTTAGTTTTAAATATATAAGATCTATAGATTAAGAATTCAGAATATAATAGAAAGAAAAATACAGAACAATGTTATCATTAAATAAATTATTATTTAGACAATCATTGTTGAACAATGGATATGGAATTAGATTTATGTCGGTTGTTGTCGATGCCAGCAAGGTGGTGACACCGATCAATAAGGTGTTGATTGCCAATCGTGGTGAGATTGCTTGTCGTGTTATGCGTACTGCAAAGAAGCGTGGTGTAAAGACGGTCGCTGTCTATTCAGAGGCCGATCGTAACTCTATGCATGTCGCCATGGCCGACGAGGCGTATCTCATTGGTCCGGCCGCCGCCAAAGACTCGTACTTGCGTTCCGACAAGATTCTCGAGGTTGCCAAGCGCACCGGAGCACAAGCCATTCATCCGGGTTACGGTTTCCTCTCTGAGAACGCCGGATTCGCCGATCTCTGCGAGAAGGAAGGAATCATTTTCATTGGACCACCTTCGTCCGCCATTTTGGCTATGGGTAGCAAGTCCGCCTCGAAAGACATTATGATTCGCGCCAACGTTCCAACCATTCCCGGTTACCACGGTGAGGATCAAGAGTTCGAAACACTGCGATCCGAGGCCGAAAAGATTGGATATCCCGTGCTCATCAAAGCGGTTATGGGTGGTGGTGGAAAAGGTATGCGTATTGTAGAGCGTCCCGAAGACTTGGAGGATGGAATCAATTCGTCAAAGCGTGAATCGAAAGCTTCGTTTGGCGACGACAGAGTGTTGGTCGAGAAATATCTTGTGCATCCACGTCATGTGGAGATCCAGGTGTTTGCCGATCGCCACGGAAATTGTGTACATTTGTTTGAGCGTGATTGCTCGGTGCAACGTCGTCACCAAAAGATCATTGAAGAGGCGCCAGCTCCCCACTTGTCGGAGGAGTTGCGTAAGAAGATGGGAGATGCCGCCGTGGCCGCTGCCAAGGCTGTCGGTTACGTCGGTGCCGGTACCGTTGAATTCATTCTCTCGCAGGACGGCAGCTTCTATTTCATGGAGATGAACACTCGTTTGCAAGTGGAGCATCCAATCACTGAGATGATCACCAAGCAGGATTTGGTAGAGTGGCAACTAAAGGTAGCGGAATCACAACCACTCCCACTCGGTCAAAACCAATTGGCCATTCACGGACACGCCTTTGAAGCACGTATCTACGCAGAGAATCCAGACAGCGACTTTATGCCAGGAACAGGTAAACTCTTACATCTCTCAACTCCAGAGCCATCCTCAACTCTCCGTGTTGAAACCGGTGTACGTCAAGGTGATGAAGTCAGTGTTTACTACGATCCAATGATTGCAAAATTAGTTGTCTGGGATACAAACAGAGAGAAAGCACTTAGATATTTAAGAAATGCACTCGATGAATATCACGTAAGAAGCGCTATCATATTATCATTAATAATTTGGAAAAGAAACTAATTGGTTTTTTTTTATAAATATTTTTAGATTGTAGGATTGAATACAAATATTTCATTTTTGAAACGTTTATCATCACATCCAGCTTTCCAAAAAGGAGAAGTTGAAACTGGTTTCATTCCAATTCATCGTGAATCACTTATGGCACCACAAAAAGCCATGTCAAACGACACCTTGTGTCTTGCCGTTTTATCAATGATTCTCAGTGAGAATGCACTCAACAAGAGTCTGAACGGTGTCAATGGTGGTGTCATTCTCTCACCATGGAGTGCCAGCAACGCTTTCAGAGTAAACAATGTAGCGGAACGTGTAATTAAATTCAATGTAAAGGATCAAAAGATTCAAGTGCCAGTCACCTACAATAAAGATAACAGCTACACAATGACAATGCCAAACGGCGAAAAGCTGACTGTCAGTGGATCACACCTGGACGCCGCCGACCAAACTCTGCTCAAGGCATACGTTGCCGATCGTTTCTACCCGTCGGTGCGTGCCGTCAAAGCCAAGAACTCGCTGTTTGTCTTCAACGACAGCCAATCGTACGAACTGGAGTTGCCAATCGAAGTCACATCGAAGGGTGGTGACGCCGCCTCTGGTTCACTGCTCTCGCCAATGCCAGGAAAGATCACCAAGATCATGGTGGCAGTCGGTGACAAAGTAAAGAAGGGACAACCAATCATTTTAATGGAGGCAATGAAGATGGAACACACCATCCGTGCTCCACAAGACGGAAAAGTAGAATCACTGCCATTCAACGTCAATGAAATCGTTGAAGATAAAAAAGTTTTGGCAACCATTGTTTAAAAAAAAAAAAAACAATCTACAACTCAAATTGTCGTTAAAATAACAAAAAGAAAAAAAGATAAAATTAGTAATTTATATTATAATAATAATAAATCAAGTAACAACCGTAATACTTCGAAATTAAAATATCAAAGATAATAATAAATTGCCGGACGAGTAAATAGTTTATATTTACTTGTCCTCGTACTATTCAAGTGTAAAATCATGATGATCTCGTTCTTTATGTTGCAAGCAAGTATCATGAAATATTTACTCGCTGAATCAATTGAACAGATTAGGAATTCAAGAGAGAACACTTCTGCTGTTTTTTTTTATTTTATTTTGTTATTGTTTTTTCCAAATCGTATCAATTCAATTGATTGAATGAATATCATGTGTATTTTTTTGTTTTTTTTTTTTTTTTTTTTTACGATTGTATGATAGAGCACTTCTGCCAATTTTAATAAAAAAATAACCCAATCAAAAAAATTGTAAGTTCGCGTCACTTCTGCTAAATCTGCCAACACTATTTTAATTTTGAACTATCACACCAAACCACACAATGTTCGATTAAATTTACTTGTACTTTTGTTTTTTTTTCTTTTTTTAATTTTTTTTGATTGATGAGATTAATTATTTTGTTTCATTGGCTAAACACCTACCTATATACCCAATATATAGTTGATTTTTTCTTTATATTTTTTATTTCAATCCCATTTTTTTTTCTCCTGTTGAGTACTCTGTTGATTATTTTAAAAAAACAAATTTATCAACTTTCAATTTCCTGGAAATAAATTGGCAGATGATATAAATACGCTTGCAAGTTTGAGTCTTGATTGACTATTCTATATATTCTCCTCCTTCTATTTTGTTTTATATAGTTAAAGTGTTTAAATAATTTGATTGGATTCAAAATTTTAAGGTTTTATTTGTTTTTTTTAAATAAAGTTAAAAAAATCAAAAAGTGTTCCTAAATTTACAGTTCTTTTTCTCTCTCTAAATTAAATTCAATAGAATCGATCGATCCCACAAGATTCATAGATAGGAAACCAAACTTTAAAAAACTAGTTTAGCTCTTGGATGCAGCGAAAACAAATGGAGGACAAAAACAGGCCTTATAAAGCCTTTCATGAAAGAGTAAGTAATTTTGCAAAAAAAAACATTTAATTAATTAAATAAAAAAACCAAAACAGATTTTTTATTTTAAATTTGCAAACAAAAAAAACTCATTTGCTTTTCAAACCTTTTTTACAAATCCAATCAAAATCTAAACTTTTTTTTATAAACTGATGAAAAAGATAGTTGGATCGCGGTAAAATTGGGTGGTGTGCAAATTTTGTTTGATCGTGTTGGTAAATTTAAAATATTTAATTATTAATGTTTTATCTCATTGTGTTTACATTCTAAAGTCGAAATCACATTTATTGATATTTATTTTTTTTTTCTTCTTTTCTTTTTTCTCTTTTATCTTTATTACAAATAACTATTATAGTCTTTAAATGAAGTGATTGCATTGCAGGTTGAATCATTGAGGGCCACTCGTGAAGGTGGGCAAAATCTAAGTCCATTTGACTTTGTATCTCAAGTCGTTGGTTTAACAAATTCCATGGCTGTTTCACCTGAGAACATTGCATATTTAACTGTAAGTTACCCAAAAATGTCACATTAATCAATCGTTCACACACACACACCACACTCTTCCCTCACCACAAAATACAAAGGATCTTGAATGATTCAACACAATGAAAGAAGATGAATCACAGGTACACCGGAATTTTTTTTTTTTTTTTTGACTTTGGTTTTTTTATTTTTAAAAATTCCATCAGTCGATGACGTTCAATCCAAACCATCCAACTTCAATCAAAACCTAAAGAAATTACAATTTTTGATTAATTTTGTTATTTTTTTTTAGTTTTAAAATTAATTTTATTTTTATTTTTATTCTGATTCGATCCCAACCACATATACTTAAAAAGTGTTGTTGCCGCGGCAACTCTAGCTCAGCAACAATCTCAAATCAATCACTTTTCTTCTGTATATTCAATTCACAAAAAAGTTATATCCTCATTTGTTAACTTGTGATTTTATTATTGAGAAGTTTATTTGCCATTCATTTCTTAATCCATATTACCTATCTATGCTCTTTTCAAAAAGTCTCCACCTAGATAGAGCAACCTCATAGTCGACAACATATAAATAATACATATTAATTATTATTTTTTTAATTAATTGATTATTTTATTTATTTATTTTTCATTTATACTTTGTATAGAGTCTAATGGAACCAAATTTGAATTTGAATAGGTATGTAATTATATTTTATTTAGAAACTTTTTAAAAAATCATGAACATAATAATTATTATACAAAATGTGCACAAAATTGTTATTGTTACCAATTTGTGCTTTTGCATAATAGTGTGTTAGTTTAAATCATAATCATATTCAAGTTTGGAAGTATCAATATAGTCATTGTAGAATATCAAACTTAATTCAAAATGACTTCATACCAATCACATCAAATCAATCAAATCAATCGAATCAAATCAGTCGGTCATTTATTTCAATGGATTGCTAACAAGTTTGATAGAGAATTCTTTTAATAATAATAACTAGTTAAAAATATTGATTATTAGGTATATTCAAATGATTATATCAAAATAATAAAATTATCTACACAATAATTATAATTGTTTGTTTGATCTGTTCAGATCTGAAAGAAATAAATAATAATTTATTTATTGATTGTTGTTGATGAATCATCAAAAACAAATAATATCTTTAATATATAATAAACAATGATACTAACCTATAGAAATAGCCCCTCAAGTCCACAACAGGAGCATACTCAACAAAACGAACAACAAGAAGAACAAGCAAAGTTATCTGATCTATCACCACCTGCTCCCTCGACACCTCCAAGTGAGTTTGATTCAGACTCGACAACAAGAACAGAATCTAGCTCACCTGTGTTCACTACGACTACAACAACAACAACCACCTCTACAACCCCTTCTACCTCTACACCTGCTGTTCCATCGTCTCCACCTTCAGATAGCAACACACATATACCTGAGCAGCCAACACCAGCAAAGAAGAAAGGTCGTCCACCTGGTGTCAAAGTATGTATTAATAATAATCAATTATAATTTTATTATTATTCTTTTATTAACTTTATTTTATTGTTTTACTGTATAGCCTTATGAATGTAGTCAGTGTCACAAGAGAGAAACACCGGAATGGCGTAAAGGTTTTCAAGGACAGCCACTATGTAACGCGTGTGGTCTCAAATTTATCAAAAAGAATAAACAAGAAAAGAAATCAAAAGACCGTCATAGTTTAGGTAACATTCTCAACCACGAAGAAGAAGAAGAGGAAGATGACGACGATGATAAGACCAACAACAACAACTACTCAAGAAAGAGTAGCTCTTCAGATAAAAAGAAGAAGAAGAAAAAGTAATGAAAAAATACAAAATAAATTATAATAATATAGTTATAGTTCAACGATAATAATCATCAACCCTGAAGATCGACCCAAAAAAAAAGAATTTCTTTTGGTCTTCTTAAGACTCCTACTTCAAAACTTAACTTTGCAATCCATTTTATCTTCTTTATTTTGCAAAGTTAAGTTATTAATAAATAAAGACCAAAAAAAAAAAGGTGGTTATAATTTTCTATTTATTTACAAGTTTAAGGTTTCGAGGTGGTTGTTTGGTTGGTTATTATATTAATATATGGGGAGGGGAAGTTGGGTATAAGAAAGGAAGGAAAAAAAAAAAAAAGAAACTTATTGCTTATTTTTTTTTTTTTATGAATCATCGTTTGAGGTATCCTTAAGTAAGAAATGATTTTGTGGAATCAAACTATGCGAATAGATGTGAGAAGAGAGAATTAAGGATGGCGAGGAACTTCTCTTGACGCTGAGCTGTGGCGATGATGGCAGATAGTCGATTGGATATTTCTCGGTGCCAACGCTAAAACGATAGTTATCGATGCGGTCGAAAATCGGTGAACAATAGATATATGAGGATTGAAGAATGTTGGAGGAGCACGACGCTTGCATCCAGTACTCTTTCATCGAGAGCGATTCAATCGGTTGGAATTGAATGGGGAAGCCCGACTCTTTGTCCCAGGTGGTGAGCAAGAGCACGGTTTTACAGGGTTTCAACGGACGACCGATCGGCTGAATCTCCCAACGGTACACCTTGACAGTGTCGATTGTCATAAACTCATTGTGATGCTTGTTGGCACCAAACTGTAAGATGCGACGGTGAATCCTGCCAACGAATGGCTTTGGAGCACGACGGATTCTCTTGATCTCATTGTCCAGCTGGAGGTAGTTGCCATACTCCTTGATGATCGATTGGATGTGATCTTCGTCTTCATTGTCGAACCAACACGGAACGGAAACAGCGGTTGGACCATTGCTAATTGAATAGCGTAGCGCATTGTGAATGTCTTGCTTATTCCTTTCCTCTTCTTCATCGTCTAACTCGCTTTGCACGTCGTTTTCGTCGTCCGTCTCCACATAGAATTTATTCTTTGATGGTGCGCCATTGCTATTATTATGATTGGCACAGAGCTCTTTGACAGGACTGGTAATAGAGTATGAGAAAGTTGGTGGCATTAAATCTTCAAACTCGTCCAACAATGAAAGATCACTAGAGCAAGAACCACTGTTGTTATCGTCATTGTCGAAATCGGAATCACCTGATTCATCGTCTTCTTCTTCTTCATCGTCGTCGTCTTCATCTTCATCATACTTATTGTTAAAGAGATACTTTCTAACGACCAACGATGATGAACTCTTTCTCAGATTGTAATCTTCTTGTTCATAGTCACTGGATGATTCATCGTCGTCTTCCTCGTCATCATCTTCGTATTCCGAAGATGAATCGTCGTCATACTCTGTAGCGGTCTGGTCATTGGTGAGCACATCGTCCTCTTCCTCCTCAGACATGTCAAGATCACTCTGCTCCTCGTCGGTTGAGGACGACTGTAGTTTTAGTGACTCTTCATCTGAATCACTCATATCATCTTCATCTTCGTCGTCGCCATTGGTGATGGTCAATCCGCCAGACATTCTAAAGATATGATGTTCGCCTGACTCTTTCTCACTCTCACTGCTGTCGGTTGACGATGCCACGAGATCACCTGAGGAATTGGTTGACTTTGGATTGTAATGATGATGATGGTGGTGGTGATGGTGATGAAGTTGACCGAAATCAAAGTAGATATTCGAGGGTGAAACAATGTGATGATTGGGTGAGCAACCCATAAGGGTGTCGGCTGCACTTGACATGGTGGCAGTGGTAGATTGATGCTTGATATCAAATTGTGGCATCAATGTATTCATAATGATGTTTGGAAAGAGTTGAGAGTTGTGGTTGTGGTGTTGTATTGCGTTGGAGAATGCGTAGGGTTTGAGGGTGATTGATTTGTATTGATATAATTCTAATATATTATTACTACTAAACTATTTACTTAAATACTATTTATATATTTATATATATATATATTATTATTATTATTATTATTATTATTATTATTATTATTTACCAAAATAGGTTGGTTTTAAAATAATTCATACAACTATCTGTATAATGACTCTGAAATTGATGATGATAATGACAACAATCTACTTCGGCTTGTGGAATTAATGATGAAATTTGATTATGTTCAACTGGTGACAAGGCCATTATAATTATAAGATCAAATAAAACTGTTTTGGTTGTTTCTAATTGATTGTATGTTGCTTTTGGGGGTGGAGGAGAAGTGGAGGTGTTGTTGATTTTTATATAAATAACTACTTATATTATATATAAAATTCTATTTACTTTTCTTTCCTACTAATTAATTAATTAATTAATTACTTATTACTATTATTATTGAATAATACTAAAAAATCAATCTAAATAAACTATTATTTTAAATTGATGGTTTGATTTGATTTTGACTTGAAGATTTGTTAGTTTGATGTTAAATTAACAAACGAATTTGGAATTGATTGACTGACTGATAATTGCTAATGATGCTATTGCTATAATTAGAGCTGCTCTATTATTATTATTATTTCCTGCTATTATGTATATGTAACTGCAGAGAGAGATGCTATTTCAATATACTATTTACTATTCAACTATTTATTTTATATAAATTAATTGTATAATTTCTATAATAATTAAAATAAAATCAAAATTAGTGTGTTTGTTTATATTATTTTTAGTTTAATAAAATTAAAAGAATATTTAAAAAAATTAAAGGAATGTTTAAAATTGAAAAACGAGAAGTTAAAAGCAATGTTATTATTATTATTATTATTTTTGGATTAGTATGATACTATTTTGTGTTGGGTTGATGTCAGTTTTTTGTTATTATTAATGTTAAAATTTTGGTAGTTTTTGGAGCAAAAAAAAAAAAATGAAAAAAAAAATGAACACAAAGAACAAGAAGAAATTGGAAGATGTGGGGGTTGTGTTGTGTAGTTGGTAAATTTGTTTTTATATTGTTATTGTTGTTAATGGTAGCCTGGTGTTGTTGGTACTGTATGTTGATGATGATGATATTAATAATAAAACAATGATATTAAAAAGATCAAAAGTCAAAACAGCCAGATAATAAATGAAAATCTAATCGATAGAATATTTATTATTTCGTTTGTTGTTTGTTTGGTTGGTGTTTGGGTTTTTGGTTGGGTAAGAGATATGAAAAATGTGAATTCGTGTGCAAGAAGAGATAGGAGGGTATAAGTTGAATATCAACAATTAATTGTTAAATCCAATCTAATGATATTATTTATTTATATAAATAACTCGTGTTTGTTTGTTTGTTTGTTTGTTGTTGCAGCAATTAACAAAAATAATAATAATTATGTTCAAGAAACGAGTGTAGTGCCAATTGTTACTATTATTTAATTTTTTTTAACCAATTATTGTTGTTACTAACTTTTTAAAATATAAATTTACAAGCTGTGATCTGATGTGATTGTCAATTGATTACTTTATTAATTAATCAATTAAGTTTTTAATTGTTTTGTTTGTTGTTTTGTTTGCTTTGATGATGATGTGATGAAGAAGACTGACTAAACTAAGTTTATAATTATAATTATTTATTATTCTAATTTTTCTATTCTATTTAAAATACAAATTGTGAAAGAATGAAAAAAAAAAAAAAGTTATTGTTTTAATATATATGGTTGCTTTGCTTTGTTTTGCTTTGCTTTGTTTGCATATATTATGTTCCTTTTTTTGTTTTTTTGGTGTTCAAGAAAAAAAAAATAAATTAAAAATAATATGTTTCGTTTGTTTGAAAATAGTAAGAATTGAGATGTGTGTGCAAAGAAAAACAACTCGATATAAAATTCGTTGTTTTTTTTCAATTTTTTTTTCTTCAAAACTCAACAATCCCATGTATAACCCATTGAAAGGGATATGCATTAAATGAATTTTAATATTCAAGTTTTAATTTTTTGTTTTTTGTTTGTTTAGAATGAAATGCAAGCTTGTAGTTAGTGTAATATGTGATGAAGTGTGTGGTGACATTGTCGAACATAAAACAATGAAATGCAAAAACATTTGATTGCAAATGTAATTAAACACTGAACAATGATAATGATAAAAAACACAATATAATATGTTTGCTCGCTACATTAACAATAATAAAAATTGTGGGGTGAACAACATATATATGGGTAACAACATTAATATGATTGATTATTGTGGTTGTTATTGATAAATGTAGAAACGAGTTGAACTGCAATAACAACATAAAAAACAACGAAAATCTATTAACATTGTATATTGTATTGTATAATACATTATTTTATTTATTATTGGTCTTTGCAATGGGTTGTTATTTTTATTTTATTTTTATTTTTATTTTTATTTTTATTTTTATTTTTATGACGTACCTATACTATTTAGATATAGAAACAAAATTATATTTTTTTTTGACAATATATATTTTACACTATTTTTATTTCTTTATTATATATCTATCTATAGATTAATTAATTTATTCTTAATTATTTTTATTATGATTAATGTTAATTTATTTTGTACAGAAAAAAATGATTATTATGTTTTTAAGTTTTCATTTTTATTATGATGCCCATTTTGCGAAAGAACACAAAAAAATAATTAAAATTATAAAAAATTATTTTGAACCATCTTCTTTGAATTTATTCCCCACCAGCAAAAGTCAGTTCTATCACCTTAAAAAAACAACCTTTGTATTCAAAGCCTTAACATTGAAAAATTAAATATTTAATTTCTCAATTAAAATTCAACAATTTTTTTATAAATAATTATTGTTAGAAAAATAAATATTTTACAAAACTTTAAAATAACATTAATTAATATTGATAAAATGAATTGTGATTCCTGAGATAAATTTTGAATCATATACACAATACTTATAAATAAATCTGTCATTTTAAACATTCATTTTGATAAAAAGTTATCCAAAGTTTTTTTTTTAATAAAAAAAATTAATTTTAATTTTTTGTTTTTTTTTTTTTTTTTCATTTTTTTTGGTCTAAAAAATTTGTCACACAAAAAAATGAACTACTGTTAAGTTTTAAATTCTATCGCAACCGAACTACGGACCACACAGAACTCTTACTCTAATAAATAATATTATCTATCTATATATCTCTTTTTTATAACTAGTTAATTAATTAAAATAATAAAACAACAAGTACAACAAGAGTAGTGTAGTATAATTTAATATTTATTTAAACAATAACAAAATATATAAACAAAAAAAAGTTAAATAAGTTGTTAGAAAAGAGTATTGTTTTGTTTTGTTTTATTTGATTGCAACCCTTTTAACCAAAGGTTGTTTATATCTTACTACTACTCAACTTCATATGTTTTATCAATGAGTAGTAAATAAAAAAACAAAAAAAAAAACTAATGGAGCAAATTAACTATAGTCCTCATATAGCAAGTAAGTGTTAATCTAAATAGTTCATATCTTTATATAATAATATCTTTATAGATGTATTAGTAGTTGTTTCCAAAGATAAAAACAAATTAAAACTTGGGTTGTTGTTTTTTAAAAAATAGTTCGTTTTATTTTTTTATTTTTTTTTAAGGTGATGTGTGTTTTAAGCAAATATTTATTTGTATCGGAATTTCAGTTTTTTTTTTTATGACACTATAATAATAATGTAATGTGACATGACTAACAAACAATAATAATTATGTAGGATTAATTTCAAAGAAAGAAAATGAAATTATTGAATTTGTAAGTGGTAAAAGGATACCGAAACCGGTGGTGGTGTCATCGATTCCGTCTGCTGTGATAGCGAAAGCACCGTTGGTTCTGCGTGGCGAAGGATTGAAGCCGTTTCCAGCGATGTCGAGATACCTCGTTGTCCAATTCATTCCTACTTCGGCCGCCAATGACAATGAGCCAAAGTCTGTGTCGAACATCGATATCAGTCCGTGCTGTGACAGGTGTGTCGTGGTGATTGTGCCAGAGATACTGCCTGGTACTTACAACGTGCGAGTCGGTTTCAACTGTCGAAAGATGGAGCAAGCATTCCAAAGCGATAAGCTTGTTCAGACTCTCAAGATCGATCCATTCGAAGAGTTGAAACAACATCAACATCAAGCTTCTCAACATGCTACTCAACAACAGCAGCAGCAACAACAACAGCAGCAACAGCAACAACAAGTACAATCACAACAACAAACTGTTCAGCAACATCATCAACATAATCATCATCAACAACATCAGCATCACCATCATGGAAATGGACATATGGAACAAGATATGCATATCGACTTGAGTGTCGCGTTGACTTCACATGAAGAGGTGCATCATCAACATCAAGATCATGTTCATCATCATCAACAACAGCAGCAGCAACAACATGAGCATCATCATGATGTTCTAATGACTGAGCCGAGCGTCGATCAAATGGAGATAGTCCAACATCAGGATCATCATCACCATCATCATTCAGATCAACATGTTGTCGACCATACTCAACATCATGATGAACAACAGCAACAGCAGCAGCAGCAGCAGCAGCAGCAACAACAACAACAACATATTGAAGAGGAGCACGAAGATCAAGATCAACATATACATCAGGGTCATGATGCAGGTGGTCTGCAGATCTCAGAGGAACCAATGGTGTCCGTCGAATCTAAAGATACACATCCACATTCACCTCAACACAATGCCTCACAACAGCTACAACCAGTGGTGGTACTCCATGAAGAGAGCGAGCAACAAGTGATTCAACATGGTGGAATCGAAATTGAGACTATCCACAGTCATGAAAACACACCTGTTCAACAACACCATATCGATGATGTACAACAGCAACAGCAACAACAACATATCCACGAGGAACAATCACAACAACAACCAATTCATCATATCCACGAAGAATCACAACAACAACAACACCACCAAGATCAACAACAACAACAACAACAACATATCGACCAAATTCATCTTGTACAAAATAACAATAATAATATTGGTGGTACTGGTGTTGTTCTTATGGAGGAAGAGGAAGTTGTAGTCGATCCAGATCATCACAATCAACATCTTCAACATGCACAATCACAAATCATGCATGATTCTCCTGTGACCACTACAACAACCACAACAACCACTACAACAGCAACAACAAATCATCATCAATTTGACAGTGAGGATGAGTACATTGTTTGGAGTAATGTTATCATTGTACATGTAGAGGCTGCCAAGCATGATAAGATTACTGGAAAGCGTGGATCCATTTCTCAATCCGCTGGCAAGCGTAAGAAGTCCAAGTCGTCAAAGAATGGCGAAGCCGTTCCTGTCAACCAACCACTTAGCGACGAGCTATTCAACCAGATTCTCACTGGTGATGTAGAGATGGTTCGCCAACACATCGACGCCAAGACCCAACAGGAAACCAAAGTATTCGACTTTGACAAGCGTGACGAAGAGGGATTCACACCGCTGCACTACGCCTGTGCCTACAACTGGAATGGACTCGTCGAGTACTTCCTCAAGAGTGGAGCGGACTATAATCGCACCGACAACGAAGGTTGGACACCTTTGCACTGGGCCGTCAAAGCCAACAATATCGAAGCGGTCCAGCTGCTTCTCGCGTTTGGAGCCGACCAATCGGTGCCAAACTACTCGCGCCAATATCCAGTGGAGATGGCGCACGACAAGGGATACAGCCACATGGCAGCGACACTCCAAGGTATAACAGAGCAGGAATACAAAAAAGCTAATGCCGAGTCGTTTGAAACACCGCTCTCCATACTGGCCAACACCTCGGTGCAGAGCGACAACCACCATTCCGCCGACTACAAACTGCTACTGAAGCATGGATACGAACCGTATGTACCCAGCGATAACTTTATCTACAAGTCTGGAATACTTGAGAAACACAACACCATCAAGTTTATCCAATCCGCTGAGAAGCTGGGATTGACTGCCGACCATCGTGCCGCACTGATGCAGGCATTCCGTTCACTGCGGACACTTCGTTACCGTTTGTTTTGGATTATGCTGAGCAATCCTTTGTTCAATAAGTTTTGCGAGTGGGATTCCGAGGGAATACACTTTATCGTACATAATAGTAAAGGTTTGCTCGATGTACTTGGTCTCTACTTTGGTTTGCGTGGTAGTAACTCTGCTGTCGATTGGATGAGTCACTTGGCACGTCGTAAGAGTCCGATGAAGAAGGACATGACCACCTCGAACGGCGGTGACATCTGGACAAATCTTAGACAGGACACCTTCAACTCTTCGACTAATCTCGATAAACTTAAAGACATCACCTCTGAGAAGAAGGAGAAAACCAAACGTGGATCCACCAGAAAGGGTGCCGGTGCTGCCGACCAACAGCAACAACATGCATCACAAGAGCCAGAGACTGCTGGTGGCTTGGAGTTGAACACCTCCCAAGACATGTCTATTGATATGAAGTCGGAGGAGCAACAACATATGGAAATGCAGCCAATAATGACAAGTGATGAAGCAGCTGCACATCTTGCTGCCACTTCCACACAGCATCAGATTCAACAACAACAGCAACAACAACAGCAGCAACACGACAGTCATATGGATACATCTGATGGATCTATCATCCTCGGACCAGGTCAAGATTCAACAAAACCAGCACCTGTTACCGATGGTATTGGAGCTCCTATTGCTGTTGTAGCCGGTGTCGTTCAGAATGGCCATGAGAATGACAATGAGATCGAAGGTGGTGGAGATACTACTCAACAACATCACCAGGATCACCATCATCACCATCATCACCAGGATCATCATCATCATCATCACCAGCAACATATAGTTCATAGCAACTCTCATCTTGAAGATGTTGATCATCAACAATATCAACAACAACAAACAAATACACACCACGACAACTTATCAAATGAACAACAACAACAACAAAATTCACCATCTTCACCAAGTATAACATCAACCACCAACCAAGATTTTACTAACAATTCTACAACCTCTTCCATATCACAAGAGGAACAACAACAACAACAACATCACCATCATCAACAACAACAACATAATTCACCTTTAGAATCGAATATCGAATCTACAATACATGAACAACATGATGATCATCATCATGATCACATCATCACCCAAACAGACCAATCAGATCAAAACGATCATATTGAACAACATCATCAATCTAATGAACAACAATCAACGGATCAACCACAACAACAATTAATTGAAGAAATTGATGATCATATTAATGAATCATAAAAGAAAGAGTTATATATAAATCCTATTTAAATTTGTTATATTAATTTGTTTATGAGCATTTTTTTTTTTTGTCAAAAATATAATCTGATCAAAATTTTTCGTTTTTTTTTTTTTTTTTTTATAATTATCATTTTTTTTTGATTGTGATTATGCTCTGATCATTTTTTAGTTTTTTTAATTTATTCTTTATTATTGTATTATTTTAAAAGTAAATCTAAGAATGTTATCAAGATCATTAGTCAATTGTTTAAATAGATCAATAGTTAGATCAAACTTGTGTGGATTCAGCAGATCATATTCGACAGCAACTGCCGAACACGAATCACAAGATATAGTAACAAGTTTCAAGTCATCAAGCGAGATCTTTGGTAGACCATTCCCAAATGCCGATTCAGTTAGACCATCATCAATAGAAGATCTAGTCATCGAATATGTAGATCCATTCAAAAGAGAATCTGAAGCAGAGACTTATTTTAGATTTACTGAACCAAGAGGTAAATAGAGAAGAAGAAAAAGAAGATAATAATAGATTGTTATCAAGATTTTAACTTATATATTTACAATATTATTATTATTATAAAGATGGATATACTGTAGAGAAATTTTTAAAGAAAATAGGTAGAGGTTGTGATGCACATGTAGAACACTTCCCAACATGGGAGGATTTGATGAATGCCAGCTCCAATAAGATGAAACACGTAAATCAAATACCAGTACAGAATAGAAGATGGATTTTACATTGGGTTGAACAATGGAAACAAGGTAGAAATCCAGTATTAATTTCGAAATCTAAATCAGTTGCTAAAAAGAATTTAAAGAAAGGAACATAAATAAATAATATGAAATAATAATAATAATAATAATAAGATTAATAGATTAATATATAACAAAAAAAGAAAAAATTTTGCAACAAAAGAAGAAAGTTATGTTCTATATATATAAATTTTTTTATATTGTTTTTTTGTTTTTTTTTTTTTTTAAATATTTTATTCTAAAAAGATTTTATGTAAATAACACACTTATTATTATATAGTATATTATTAACATGAAGCACTACCTTGATGGTCACTCGAATTAACAAGTGTCTTCTCCATAACAACTATATAATAATTATGTGGTATATTTCCATGACTTGGGTTTTCGGTAAAGTATTGGATGAAACGTCTGTAGTATTCTTGCCATACGGCTTCGCTGTTCTTCTTGATGATTGCTTTCCATGTTGGCTCAGTGAATGCACAGAATCCACGGAATAATTTCTCGGCAAAATATTTATCACCATGCGACTTGATCAAAGGCTCAAAAGGACAGGCAGTCGATCTGAGTTCACTGAACACCATTTGCAAACCGTGCTCCGACACCTTTGGACTGGCCAACGCTGTTTGAATGTCGTCCATTCCGTAGTATCTAAATGGATATACCATCTTGTCGGCTTCCTCCACTGAAATATAATTATCTGTTGCAAGAGAGTCCCATATCTTCTTTACCTTGTGATAAAACATTCTACTCTTTTCGAAACCATTATTATCATCTGTAAGAAAGTTTGAAACAAAAACTCCTCCAACAGCCAATTCTCTTGCCTAAATTTATTAATTAGTATACTATGTTATTTTTTTTTTTTTTTTTGTTTTTCAGTTAAACTTACACGAGCAGAAAGAATTGTAATTAAATCTAAAACTGTTTCTTTTTTCCAAAGTTTCTTTAGATTATCATCTTGAGTGTGACCATAATATATTGTGTTTTTAAAGGGTGATGTGAGTTTCGAAGCCCAATGGAAACAATTGAATCCAATGGAAAAGTGAATGGAATTTGATGGAAAAACGTTGTCATAAAAGGAGCGACCAGCTGCCATTGTGAAAATATTATTTGAAACCTTTAGGTAACTATCTGGATTACTATTGACCTCTAGAAACAATTGACTGAAATCATTCTGTGGAAGGTCGTTGTGATAAACGGTGATGTCGACAGCACTCATTCTCTTTCTGATTTGTGTGATGATCACTGAGATCGGGAGGAGTGAACTTCTACCATGGGAACAACCAAAATCGGATATGTTGAATGATCTTAGATCAATGTCTTTTAATGATTGGTTATATGGATTTGTCAACCAACAATCGATACCTTTCAATAGAACATCGAGATTTTTTTGGATTGTATTTTGTTGAATTGCACAATTATCATTATAATCCGCTGACATTGGTTCCATTTTTTTTTTTGATTATTTATGTTATTGGAAAATATTTAAAATTATTTGAAAATATAAATATAAAGAATATGATAATTATTTTTAAAATAATGTTGGACACCAACAAAAAATATTTATGCCAAAAATAAGAATAAATAAATAAAGATTAAATAAATAGAGATTAATTGAAAGATCTGGAAGAAAATTAAATTTTAGGAGGAAATTAATTTTCAAATAAATAATTATCTGGAATAGTCTGGCCAAAGTTTGTAGAGAAGATTCGTAAACTAAAGTAGGAGTTGTTTGAAAGAAACTTGTCTCTATTTTGTTTTTCTTATAGTACAATTGTCAGTAACAGGTTATGATTGGTCAGTGAAATGAATTGATGATGATGATGAGGGTGTTGTTTGTTGTTGATGTTAATTAATATATATTCAATTAATAAAAAAGTATAAACACAACACATAAATCTATAATTATATATAATAAATGTTGTAGATAAATTAATGAAATTGTTTTTTACTTGAAATAAAATTATTATAAATAGTTTTTTTTTTTTTTTTTTGTTTCAATAGGAAAATTGTATGGTTGTGCGCCGACTAGGAAAAATAGGATTGTGTAGAAAATAGAGCGCAGAAGCAGTCAATAGTGAGTTTAAAATAACAACATTAGGTAATACTGGTTAGATATTACTAGAATAGACAAGACACCTGATCTATAATCAAAAGATGGTTTATGATAATGATGAGATTGTTTGATAGTGCTTAAACATATATGGAAAAAGCGTTATCAACAATTTGCTAAGAAAGGAAAAGAGAAAGGATTGATTTTGAATATAGAGGAAATTGGTTTAAATAACAACGAGATTAATAATAAATAGACGATTTGGGAGAGTTATGAACACTCCAAGTTTTGATCTGCAGTATAACAAATTGGAATACGCATGCAATGTCGGACTGTAAGAAGGACAATATTAGATTTTGTCCACTTGTGTTTTGTTATAGATATCAGATGGCGTGCTGTGAGGTGAAGGTAATAGTAGAGGGTATCGCTTGGGTGGGAATAGTAGATGGGATGATCAAGTTGTAGTGGTGTGGTGTATGTGGAATATGGAGGTGACTATTGGGGTGGTAACGGTGGGTGTGTGGAATATATATTAAAAAAAGATAAGGAGCACATCTATAACCGACATAAAAGAAAAATTAAAAAATGGACATATAGGATGTAAAACAAAGTTTTAGTTAAAAACAAAGTGTATCAGTGCTCAAATCAAACTCAAACACACACTAAACACATTGGTTGTATATCGTGTCTCACAAAGTATACATAAAATTGACAGCTTGTGAGCATGGTCTGAACAAACAAAACAGGAGGGAGGAGAGAGGAAAGGTGAAATTATATAATTAATTAGTTAAAAATATCAGTATTATCATTTACTTTGTATGATATTATTTAAATTAGATGATAATGAGAAGTAATTAATTAATTCTTATTGAGTGGTAGTGGTGGTACCACCAACCAGTGAGTTCGTAATAGTAAAAAAATTATTATTATGGAAGGAAGGAGGAGGACAGTACTGTGGTTTGAAGCTGTAGGTGTTGGTAAAGTTATTGCAGTTTTTGTTGGATCGAATCGTGCGTGGGAATATCTATTAAAAATGTATATATATGGTATTGTTATACCATGATTATTCAGGTCATTGACCTATATCCAGTGGATCAAACACACAAAAAACATTCACACACACACTGGAAAATTGAAAATCTGATTGTTTGTTTTGTCGATATTTATAATTTCTTG
Organism: Heterostelium album PN500; assembly: GCF_000004825.1. Lineage (NCBI taxonomy): Eukaryota > Evosea > Eumycetozoa > Acytosteliales > Acytosteliaceae > Heterostelium > Heterostelium album. Next base: position 1,743,889 of record NW_008805070.1, on the reverse strand, counting down.
TGATAAACAAAAATAAATAAACCATTGGGGGTTCTTATGATAATAAGATTAAAATCATCAATCAATTTCAAAACAGAAATCGTGATGAAACAAAACAAAAATATGAAGGTAGAAATAAATATTGTTGTTGTTATTAAAATAAAATATAAGAAAAAACAAAAAATCAATATGCAAAATACAAAACATCCATTGTGTTTGTAACCATATTGATACACTGTTGAGCAGGGGGGTTTCACTGTTTAATGATGTGAGTGACTATTCCTTTGGTAAGCTTGTCAATCATTTGTTAAGTATACCAAAAAGTAATAGAGGGAAGGGATTCAATTTTTTTTTTCTCTGTTTGATAGTAATAACAATTTCCCACACAATCAACACACCGACACACACACGCTCATCTAAACAAACACTAACATTTATTAATAAATGATAAAAAATTGTTTATTACTATTAAAATTTTGAAATAAAAAAATGTGAACATAATGTTATTACAATGAATCATTGTAAATAGAGATAGAGAGATAATAGAATTTTAAAATTGACATCCATCTTACCTCCGATGATTCAAAATAAATTCCGTTGTTTTCACAAATCAAAAACAAGTTTTCGAGAAGTGATAAAGTTGAATGAGAGTGAATGTGTAAATATAATAATAAAATATTATAGTGGTTTAGGAAAAAAGGGGGTGTAGGAGGAGAATCAAAAAAAAATATGTGTTAAAATAAAAAAAATTTGATTGACTGGATATATGATAAATATTGTGGAAGTATTAAATAGCCATTGCTATATTTACATGTCTTTATTATTATTTGTTTTCGTTTTTTAACAAATAAATATTGTGATTGTGATGACAACAATATATAATAACAATATGCTTTTAAAAACAACAATGTATAATAAAACAGGAAAAAACCAAACAAATTCTTTTCCCAATCACAAGTGACAGCATCATCATCGTAATCGAACAACATCAACACAACAACAAAAAAATCAATCTGTATTTTTATAAATAAAAATGACTATAAATATAAAAAATATTTTTAGTGTATGGTTGATTGATTGTAGATGAACTCAATATAAGTTTTGTTTGTTATTGTTTTTTTTGTTTTCCTATATATTTAGATTGTTGTAAACTATCATTGTGCAATTTAAATAGAAATACTCTAAATGTTATGGTGAAATGACTATCAATTCACTAAAAGATAATTAAATATCCATAGTAATATAATCGTACCAATGATAAATCTCGTTAAAAATAGATTTAGTTTAAACTAATAATAAATATTAATTTGATTGGTATTAACAGAGTAAAAAAAATTTAAGTGATCATTTTTGTTTAATGATTGGTTTATTGTGTTATATCTTCAATTTCTATTATTATTTACTGAAAAAGGAAATTAAAAATTATAATTTATACTATTTTTATACTATTATTATAAATTCTACGTTTTGAAAATCTACTTTCAGATTTTAAAGATTTAAATTCTTATCATTATTATTATTATTTTTTGAAAATTGATTAAAATAGAAACAATAATATAGAGATATATTAATTCGAATTCGAGAGAAAAGTGTGTTTTTTCATATAAATCATATGAAAATATATTAAATAGAGTTTACAAAAGTGAAGATTAAATTATTATTATTTTTTGATCGATTAATTAAAGATTAATATACCTTTTTTAATTTGATTATAAAATTGGAATTATTATAACTGATATTGATTTAATTATTTTTCAAGAAATGATAATTTATAAATGTTTGATTTCTATTTCTTTTGTACCGCTTTTGCTATTTATTTGCTCTTGTCCTTCTATTGTAGTATTTTCAAACCAATAGGATACTAATAAGTATAAATAAATGATCCAATTGAATCGATTAGAATAATTAAATAGAAATGGACTAGAAATAAGAGACTCTTATAACCTTTGAATTTAATACCAAGTTTAAAAGGTGCTTGCGATGTAGATATTTGTGGTGTTTGTGGAATAAATATAAAAGTATATTTATATAAAAATAAATATATATATAAGGTTTGTTTTGTAGTAGTAGTTGTTGTTGTTGTTGCTGCTGCTGGTACTAGTGGCAGTGGTTGTGATGTTGGAGGTGTTTGGTGTAATGAACGTGCTTTTAAGAAAGCAAACCAACGGTAACAGTAATTGTAGTATTTTGAACTACTTATTTAGTAGTACTATTAGATATTGTCTATATGTGAGTGTGTGAGAGTGGTGTGTGAGGGTGTGTGGTGTCTGTGTCGCAAAGAGGGTAGGAGATGGAAATTATATTGATGAAAGCTTACTGGCTGGATAAAGCAAAGACTAACCGGGTTAACAGTATTTGGAAATCCAAAAGATTCTACTATCTCGAGCAGAAAATGAAACGATATTGATTTGTCAGATTTAATGTTTGGCAAAACCGTTTCAAAACAAAATTGAATTTGGAAGCAATTAATTTTCCAAACAAATTTCTACAACTTTTTCAATTGGTTCTTATTATTATTTTTTTATTACTACTATTGTTATTGTTATTATTTTGTTGTTGTTGTTATTGCTGTTGTTGTTGTTGTTGTTATTGATATAAATTATAAAATTAACAATTTTGAGATAAGATGAATTTGAAATTGATTTTGTCTTTTCTTTTCTTGTTTTGCTATTGTTTTTTTTTGTTTTTGTTGAATTTTAATGTTTCTCTTTGGGTCAATCTAACAGATTAACTGGTATCAAACTATCACAAATTGTAATTATCAATATTGATAGTAGTAGGCATACAATTTATAATGTAGAAGTTAGTTGTTTGTTTTCAATTGAATTGTTTGTCTATTTATAATTTCTACAGTGTTTACATTTACTACTTCTTAATATTAATATTGTGCATTTGATTATGTTATGTTCTGTCCTGTTCTGTTTATAACAATGTGCAATTTTAAAATTACCTATTGGTAAAATTATGATTAATCTAATAATATTTTAAATTTGTATCACTATTATTATTATCTTACTCTAAAAAATATATTATATATATACTTTATAAATATCATCTATCACTTTATCTGTGTCAACAGCATCACACACATACTCACACAGACACACTCACACTCTAACACTCATTCTCACACACAATTATAACACATCAACACATCACACATCAACACATCAAATACCTACACCAACAAATAAACAATTACAACAACAATTACAACAACAACTACTACAAGCAATAACAACAAAAGCAATAACAATAGTCGTAATTAAAGTGACAATAACAATATAACACTGCACTACCAACTAAAGTTAAAATTTTATTGTTGCCAACAACTTATGATAAAAGTATGAATCAAAAAATATCAGTATCTATGCATAGATAAAAAATAAGATATATATTACAGACACGATGATAATACTAAGTATACATACACATCTCATTCACAGTGTCTTTAGTGCAAAAAACGATACCAATATAAATATTAGTTATTTAAACATGGTTTTGGTTGTTGATGTTGTGGGTGTAGTGGCTATCTGTTCTTTGCATACCATCTTGTTGTTGTTGTTGTTATCTATTATTATTGTTGTTGTTTTTTTCATTTTTATTTTTGATAAAGGTAGTTCGGATGATGTATGTAACACTCTTACTGTTCAGTTCACTTCCTTCGATGTTAATAATATAAAATAAAGAAAGTGAAAGAGTAGTACCCACATATGTTTTCATTTTTCTCTAACAACAACAGGCAACAACAACAACAACAACCATAACAACAACAACAACTTTTACAATATCTATCATTGATGAACTTATTGATCTATAGTTTGTTTAATAGACTGTGTACATATCTGGTGTGAGTGTTGGTTTCCACTCATTCACTACATTCACCCTCTTTATCATATATATATATCTCGTTTGCTGCTTTCTTTCCTTTCCTTTTAAACAACTAAATTGCATCAATAATATAATCTATACAACTATTAATATACTAAATAACACACACACCTACCTATTCTATCTATATAGTAAAGACAGCAGTGGATGTGTGGGTGTCCATTGAATTCGCTCATTTGTGGTGAAATTATCTGTTATTGTTGATGTGAAGGTAAGAAATGAAAAACTAAACCTTGAACACTACTTATCGCTTATACAAATAATAAACAACAACAACAATAATAACCAACAACCAATAAGTAATGGCCATAGGATATATATATTAATCACTATTACCACACTTTATTGTGTTGTTGTTTTTTAAGAATAAATTTTAATTATGATAGGTTGATACTACTTCATTAAATAATAATTGTAAAGATTTCACTATTAGTATAAGTAATATTCACCACAAGTTAACTACTACTACTAATAGAAATATATTTAGTAGTGAGGGAGTAAGAGATAAAGACATATTAACCACACCACAACCAAAACCACTAATTAATTGGTAACTCCACAAATAACCACCAAAAATCAAAACTGTTAACTAAGCATAGATTTATAAACGTTGATTCAATTAACTACTTAATATAGTAACATACTTTTACCATTGAGTATTAAATGTGTAATTGTTCTTCTTCTTTTTATTATTATTGTTGTTGTTACTGAAGCTATTCATTCTATATCTCCACAATTCGACATTTCCTTTTTGTTTCTACTTTATTAACATCATCAAAAAATAACCTTCATCATAAATACCAATAAATTGTAACGCTCAAGATAATGTTGTTAAACTCTAGACTCAATAATTAACTGAAAGATTGTTGGTTTGTGGTGAGTTCACGATATAAAAAAAAAAACAAAAATAAAAAAAAATAAACCGTCATTGCGTATACGATCATAATCATTACTTTTTTGTTTGTTGGTTATCTTTATTAATCACTAGTGGACAAAGGAAAGATTAGAGTAAGAGACATCGACAACAACAGCAATAACAACAACAACTATTCACAAGGTAAAAGCAATAGCTTAAACTGTTACTGAAATATAGGTGGTTTGTTTATTTTGTCAGTTTAAGAAATTCTTCTTTATATATATATATATATATATATTATAATCGATCTTTCGATTACCAAACGTTAAATATTATGTTAAGAAGTATAAACTTTGAAATATATATTTTGGTACGAATTTAACAGTAATAGACTGAAACTACAATGATTTACTCTTCATCACTGAACCTGTTAATTATAATAGAATCACTCTAAAAATTGGTTCAACCATGCTTATTAATTAAGGATGATGATGAGTATTTTACAATGTTACTTCTAAATTCATTCTTTATTAAGTTGTCCTTGGTATCTGATGACTTTACAACAAAAGGTAGGCATGATCATATTATTAATGTACCAACCACAGTGCATCACATGTCTTACATAATAATTCTATAAACTAAATCATATAATATTATATTACTTAAAAAATTACATATATTTTTTTATTTATCTAATCAATCTTGTACAACTATTATCTTATAATATTTGTTATCTACTGTATGTTTTGATCGTAAACTGAATAGGTATTTTGATCTTGTAGTTCGTCGAGTCTCCTTTGTATAGTATCTATAACCTTGTCACTCACGCCTTGCAAGAATAGGTGTGTATCGTCAAGAGGCACAACCACAAAGTTTTCTTGTTTTTCTATCCACATAACAAATTGTCTCGTTGGTGGATCACTATCATATTTATATGTATTAATATTATCAATCAGTCATTGTGTAAAAGACATACCATTCTAATAGATAACCACGAAATACTTGAACCATTCTCTAAGTGATTGAATTTAAACCTTGACATTTTTATAAAAGAAAAGTTTGAAATTTTAGAGAGTTATTAAACTAGTTTAGGTTCATAATCATTCCTTTCAAATCAATAAGAATACTTTTATTCCCCAAAGAAATTTCTATAGAACCATATGTTTATATTGTTTTAAGTTTTTTTAAAATATTAAAAAAATTTTTTGAATCATTGTTATCATCAAAGTAGCATCTTAGCTCAGAGGAAGAGCGGTGGGCCCATAACCCACAGGTCGGTCGATCGAAACTTCCAGATGCTAATCCCTTTATTTAACTAGACCCAGTATGCGCGCATATTTACTAATCAATTTGTAAACCAATTAGTTTTCCCTCAATGCCAAAAGGGAAGTTAACGAATTATGATCTTCTCCACAAGCATCACACAGATGAACCTTCTTACATACTCCCCTGTTACAAAGAACCCTCTTATCTTTGGAAAGACTTGACGTTTTTGGCAAAAGTGATAAAAGACTAAAGTTTGAAAACCCCTTCCAGATGTGCTATGAAATAGTATGAATATTAGACGTGTAATTACTACAAATCATCCTCAACAATCGCAGAGCTTCCCACTATCTTCTTCTACTTGTTAAAAAGAATTAGGTTCAGGATCCCGTCCACAAAAAATCGAATAACCAAAAATAAAGATAGATAGATCAAATAGATGAGCGTTCTACTTTGGAACAGGAGTGCAGACAGAGATTTCATAACCAATACTCCTAAATATAATTTTTAAATACTCAACTCAAATATTAAATTTGAGTATTTAATATTTATTATAAATATATATGATTACAAAGTGATTTTCAAAGATTTCTAAAATTGAATAATCATTAATACTATATGTTTTGATGGTATCATTATTATTCTTATCATTATTTTGTATCTTATTCTTGTTGATTTCATTATTATTATTTAAATATTCAATTATTTCATTGTTGCTTTGTTGTTGGATGAATTGTTCAATTAATTGAAATCAATCAATATTGAATATTTGAATTACCATATTCGACACCTCCAAATGAATAGATATAGCTTGATGTTTTGACTATCGATGATACATCAAGTAAGGACTACCATCTTTGATGGGAATAGGTTTAGAGTTGGATATATGGTTGCGCTCAACATTGTATTGGAAGAAAATTTTAAACTTTTGGTTTTATATATTAAAAATTTCCATAGTTATCATTAAATGCCGAGCCTGGCAGAATGTTAATTGAATAATAACTTATTTTTTGGTAGCCAAATCGATTTGAAATAACATATTTTTATTGAATTTGAATATAATGAACCTTTGAATATCATTGATGAATAATGACTATTTTCAATAGGTAACTAACCTTCATTTAGTTGATGTTGAATCAATCAACTTTATCTGCATATTAGGATAATTCATCAAATAGATATGATCTTGAATAACAAACTGATAAATAATAACCACGAAATTTACAATCGGTTTCACCAATGTGTTTAACTGATTTCAATTTTATTGAGAATTTAATCCGTTTATTAGTGTTGATTCAACCGAATGCATAGATATATTAACGATTTGCGACAATTGATTGGAAAGTACAATAAATTCATAATCAAATTTGAATTGTTCGATTGAATTGTTATTTATAGTATAGATCAGTGTTGCAACTCCTTCTAATTGATGTTTTGTGAAAATATATGATGATTTAATTTCATTGTGAAAACTATTTTTCAATATTTATTGATTGTTTAATAATTGAATTAAAAGATTGAAACCAGGTTGTTTGATTGATAAAACATAAGATGTTGATACATCATCGATTGTTTTAGATTTGAATTTTTGTATTTAATAATGATATCAATTAATATTGACGATGAATCATTGTTGTGTTGTCTTTGAAGTTCTTGAGTGTTGAATTGATCATGATGTTCATTGAACAATATTTGATTATTATCTGAGACGAACTTAATTGATAGTAATATTTTTGTTATTGAATATTAATCTGTTGAATCTGCTGTGAATGTATCAATAGTAATACTACTAATATTATTATTAGAAAGTAACCTATCAAAAAAATTGATTATTTAAATTAAATATTTTAATTCATTAATATTTGTATCAACAAGATGTTCAGTTGTATGTTTATGAATTGTTTAAATTTATATTCTTGAATTCATATAAAAGTTTGAAATTCTCTGATATCTGATCTTCATTCTTTCCCAATTGTTTATTTTATTCAATTGACAAGCTTCAGGCAATCCCATATTGATTCTATTCTGTTTATTAAAAATCTACTATCTTTCTACTTTGTTCACCAGTGATCATCTATATCATCAATTTATTATTCGTATTTCTAATATTAATATTATTACTACTAATTTAATTTTTAATATCTTTAACAGATTGTATGATGCTCACTTAACTGAACGTGACTTGTGTGATTTGATGTGTTCGAGATTACATTTTGAACATCAGTTCATTTCAACTAAAAGAAATGAACTCTAATGATTTCAAATGTTGTGAGCACAACAATGTATTTTTATTATTCAGATTTTCTTTTACATTTATTAATTACACTGAAAGTAAATTATAAAAATGAATATTTTTATTGAATAAATTAAATGAAATATAGTTTAGATAAACTAATACAGAACATCAGTTATGAAGTTTCTAAATACATTTAAACTAAAGAATAATAAACCATCGATCATAAAATAGAGAAATAACTAAATGACAAAAAAAATGAATTAAATATTTATTACAAAAAATTGATAAACTGTATTGATAGAAGTTTGCCTTTTTATTACAATATTGTCTTACCTGTAAAGACAAGGATGTTTTTTGTTTTAAAGTAAGTGTCACTATTTGTTCAATACTTTGTTGAATCTGTTCAATAGAGACTAAGTTGACATCGACTTTTAAATATATATAACGGTTGTATGTTTAATAAAAGATTCTTTCCAGCTATACAAAATGGGAAGTTAAACTAGCCAACAATAAAAAGTATATAAACTAATAAGAGAATAGTACTAATCTAAATGTATAACCTATATCTTACTTTTTTTTTTTTTTTACAGTTTTTACTTTTTCATAATTCTGCAAATTGATTGCTATTTTGATTATTATTATAATTATTTTAGTTATTGTTATTTTATAGATTATTAAGTTGATGAGAATATAGATGATTGAATTGGTTAATTTAAAATGAAGAAATGAAGAAGAGGAAATAATAGTTGGCAGACATTTGATTGGTTACTCGGTTATTTAAGTTTGGATTGTAAGTTACTGATACTGTTATTTATAATTAATTTCATTACTGATTTGTGCTGTATATACTCATTTATGATAGATTCATTAGATAGTAGGTTGTTATCGTGGAGAGGAGTACCGCCAAAATAGAATTTCCAGATTTGATGAAAGACCTATCCTTACCGCATGCGCACATATGATTTTAAAATGACCAGTAAGGGATTCGAACCCTTGACCTGAAGCTAACTCTTTTTTGGAGACTTATGCGCTACCACTGCGCCAACCGGCCTTTGATGAAAATTGAAAACCGAAATTCGTGAATTTGACGATTGGCGCAGTATGAAACAGTTCCAAATTTTGTTGGAACTAACCCCCATATAGAGAAAGTATTGGTTAGATAAATACTAATATAACTTTTCATTTCAAAAGAATAATCAAATAATTTTTCTTATAAATCATGAAACTGAGAAGTCCAAAGAAATGTACATTCAATCTTTAACGTAACATACTTCAATGTACATTTAGAACAGACCCTTTTTACCTTCTCCACAATTTTTTCTTTTCTTTGTTGTTTTGTTACTTTTACCATAAATACTGAACATCTTTATTTCTTTTGTCTATAGACACTATGACTGGTATTAAATATTAGAATGATTTAAAAGTGCTGACTCATACTATATCTAATTTAGAGTGAAACATTAATATAAATATAAATTATGAGATAACTTCACCATCACTTATAAATATTCAAATTGAGTAAAATACTACTTCAAAAAAATTAAATGGAGATAATTATTTTATTTAAATATAAGTTTCTATAGTCTTCTAACTTGTGTTGGTTGTGTTTCTGTTTCCTGTTCATACTCAATCTCAACCATAGGTCTTTTATTAGTTTTGACTAATTATTATGTACGTAAAAAAAAGATAAAATATTAATTTGATTAGTTAAAATGATTATAATTATAATTATGGTCAACTTTAAGTCCTGTACTTACCCGATTTTTTAGGTACATATTCTTCTTCGCTGTCATCATCGTCGTCAAATTCACTGTCATCTTCATCATCAAAATCGTATCCGTTATCTTCGAGATCTTGTTCAGCCTCATCTTCATCTTCATATTCCTCTTCGTATTCTTCGTCGTCACCCTCGATATATTGATCTAATTCTTGTTCCATTTCCTCTTCAGCTTCCTCGTTTTCATCTTGAACACCCTCAGACAATAAAACATCATTAACAATCTTTTCTGGGAAATAATACATATTACCATAAGCATCCTAAAAAGTATTAAAATTGTAACAAAAAATAAAAAACATAATTAATATACATATTTTCAAGAAAACACACAACATTAAAACAATAATATTTCTTACCTTATTCAATCTTTCAATCAATTCCTTCTTAATATTAACTGTAAGTTGAGCAGCAACCATAGCTTTTTGTTCACGAGCAGCATCTCTTCTTTCAGTCTTCTTCTTAATTGGTACCAATTCACGTCTATTTTAATAATAATAATAAAAGTTTGTTAATTAGTTTTCATTTAAACTATTTTTTTTTTTAAAAATCTTTTAAATATAAACATACTTGATTTGTTTTCTAAGTTTTCTCATTCTAATTAAATATTGTGTAATCTTGATGTATCTTTGTTTGACACGATGAATCATATGACCTGGCCAATACTCGAGGTTTTTATCGATGGTATCGATTGCAGCCATAAAGTTTTGATCGAGTTTGATTTTCTCCCAGAGCTTGGCGGGTGTGTGTGCACGTTCGATTGTCTTTATATAGAGATAGCAAACACCTTTCTCCTCACGTACAGTTGCATATCTTGAATTTGCCAATGGGCATGATACCTTATTACATGCACCAGAAACATTATATTCATTTCTACAAAACTTTGCTTCTTTAAATCTATAGTAATAATAATAATAATATGATAGAATTGATTAATAAAAGATTAAAAATAACATTTAAAATATATATAACAAAAATGTATATATACATACGTTGTTTTAAAAGAACAAAATGAGTGATTAATCACTTCCCAAATGACATCATCTTGTTGCATTTTATTTTATCTTTTCGTTACAATTTAACTGAATTTATCTATATTCTATTGATATTTTAACAAGAGATTCCGGTTTTGTTTGCTAATATATATGTAAAACACTTTTAGATATATATTTTAATCAATAATAAATAATAGTATAATAAAATAAAGATGAGGTGAAGAGGGAAAAAAAAAAGAGAGAAAATAAGTCTTTTTTTAATCGGTCGTTTTAATTTTTTTTTTTTCATTTTTTTTTTATTTTTTTTTATTTTTTTATTTTATTTTTTTTTGAATTGTAATTAATATATTTATTCAAATCAATTAACTTTGTAATAGTTATTATTTTCATATTATTTTTTGTATTTTATCAGATTACAATATCATTGATTTATTTATTTTTAATAATAATTTATTTTCTGTTTTTTTTGTTTTTCGTTTTTTTTAAAATAATATATATATATATTGTTTTTCAAGTATCTAAAGAATATATTCTTAAAATAAAGATATACATTAAAGTTATATTCAATTTTAAAAAGATAATTAATAAATCTTTTGATTAATTCTATAAAAAAATTAATAAAATAAAAAAAGTTTTGTGTTAGAAAAAAAAAAAAAAAACGAAACATTGATCTATGAGAATTTTTAATGATCAATTTAGTGGTAGTTTGTTTTTAATCAGATCACTAATTAAATAGAATGAGTACATTGTTTGGTGGTCGTCCCTTCAAAGAAGGTTTATATTTAATTAATAAATGGAAGTTTATGACTGGTGATAAGGTAGGTCTTCGTATTATTATGATAAGCAGTGCTTATCATATCAACTAACAAACAGCAACCACAATAACACTACGAATAAATAGTAACAACTACAACAAACATCTAAATCAAAAAAGAATGACCAGCAGTATAGCATACAACTTTTGATTCAAAACAAAAAAAGAAAAAGAAAAAGTCAATTATTAGTAATAATGCATTCATGCAGTTAGAGTTCTGTTACGGTCGACATACATCCTATATCGATCGATCTATCGTCGACAGTTATTCATTCTTAATTAAAAAGTGAATAGTCTCTAGCAAACAATAATGAAATCATAAAAAGAGAAAAAGAAAGATAGATAGATAGATTGAAGAGAAGAGGAGGAGAGGAGAGAGAGAGACTTAATAGTTAGTTATGAAATAAGAAATCAGTTTTATTAATTAGTATGTATTTTTATTTAGGTTCAAATTCTAGCAGGTAGAGATAAAGGAAAGCAAGGTATTATAAAATCAGTTAACAGAAAACATAACAATGTATTGGTAGAAGGTTTAAAGTTGATCAAAAAGTTGGCGAAATCAACAAAGAATCAAAAGGGTGGTGCATACACAAAAGAGGCACCCATTCATTATTCAAATATAGCTCATATAGATCCAAATAATCAGTATGTAAAATCAAATCACACATTCATTGTTAGAAAATCGATAAAAGAAAAAAGAAATCATAATCATCTAATAATAACAATTATTATTATAATTATCATTATCATTATAATTATAGAAAAGCATGTAGAGTACATTTCCAATTGATCGATGGTGTTCGTGAGAGAATCTCGAGAGTAACAAACTCTATTATTCCAAGACCAACAGTTGATCTCTCAAAGAAGTGGCGTAAAGAGAATATCGAAGGTCCATTGGACACTCCTGCTGCTGTCGTCAAACAAAAGACTTACGATGGTGTAGTCGATAGCATAGATCCAAGACCAACCATTTAAAATAACAATAACTTAATAAATAAAATATATAAATATAAAACAATATGATCATGTTACTTACTCTTATAATGAAAACATATTATTAAAAAAATTAGAAATAATAATAATGAATATACATAATTAAATCATATATCAAGAATTCGATGATGTGAAGTTAATGAATTAGATGAAGAGTTAATATAGAAGAATGAAGAATAGATAATATTCGTTTAGTACTAATATTTTAATTTATTTAAATTATGTATTGTGTATATTAATTGTTATTGATACTGAGGCACACCCGTTTCTTCGAAAGTATCATTTTTGAAGAGTCGGTCATATTTGTTTTTTTCTATTTGACATTACCTTATATAAAACCATTATTAAATAGATAGCTTGATGCCAGAGTGATATGTCAAATATCTAAATCCACTTTTGAAATTATTACAAATTAGTTCCAATGATTGTTTGTTTCAACGTTGTATTTGATGAACCGATTGTCCAGTTTAGAGTTTATGTAGAAATTTCCATTGTTATCATGACATACTGAGAATGGTAGAATGTGTATTTGATATTCAGTATTCTTTTTATTTAAATATTATCTATTTAAAAATATATATAAGATTAATCATTGTTTATATTTAAATTGTTTCTTTAATTAAAAAAAAAAAAAAAAGAAACTTGAAATTTTCTTTTTTTTTTTTTTTTTTTTTTAATTTAATAGTTAAAACTAGTTCTTAGAAAAAGTTGTAGATATAAAATATAAAAAGAGATAAATAAATAAATAAAAATGGCAGATATGATTAAAAGTGAAAAAGATGATAATTTATCATTACCAAAAGGTAAATAGTTTGTTAGTTAGTTTCATATCAGTAACTAGTTTAAACGATCGATCGATCGATTGACAAACCAATAGATTATTATACTTATACTACCTATATTTGTTAATAGCAACTGTATCAAAACTTATAAAAGAAGTACTACCTGAAGGTGTAAAGTGTTCTACAGAGACAAGAGATTTGATTTTAGAGTGTTGCGTTGGTATGTTACAATTACAATTTATTATAACTACAATATCATATCAACTAACTAAAATATATAATCTAACTTGTTTAGAGTTTATACATTTGATATCGAGTGAAGCGAACGATATCTGTCAAAAAGAAACAAGAAAAACGATTGCAGCAGAACATGTTATTAAAGCTTTAAATGTAATTGTTCAAAAACAAATCAAATCAAAACGAAACAGATTCTTATTTATCGTATATTGACCGATGTTGTTGTTGTTGTTGTTGTTATTATATATAGGAATTAGGATTCAATGAATATACACAGAAAGTATCGGAAGTCTATGACAAACATAAAGAGGAAGCGAGTGCAAAACCGAGTAAATCTAAAAAGTTTGAAGGAAACAAACCACCAGAACAACTACTCAGAGAACAACAACTTTTATTCGCACAAGCAAAATCAGCCTATCAGAGTAATAATAATGGTGGTGAACAACAACAGCCACCAACAGAATAACAATATTAAATAATAATAATACGAATAATAACAACAATAGATAGATTCTAAAATAAAATATATTTATTTGAAATGTAAGCATTGGTTCATAGCATTGTTAGTCAAATCATATGATTTCAATTCGCTATCAAGGTTTGACTATCATATTGTTATTGTTATTGAATTCTGTGTGATTTCGTTTGTTGTTAATGATGACTCTAATTATTACAATCAATACTTTTGGTAATTATGTCATTATCTAATCATGAAGTACACAAACAAAACGAATACAATAACTATTAACCAAACCATCATCATTGAAATTAAACATCCAATTTTTTGGTTTTTTTTTATTTTATGATGATCATCTCCACCAAAAAGAAAAAGATGTTTTATCCTGTGGTGTTGGTGGAGATTTAGCGACAAATAAAATCTTTAACAAAAATAAATCAAGGCACGCCCAATCAATATTTTGTTGGGTGCTTGATTTTGTTTTTAAAAATATCAATTGTAATGATTTCATCCCTCAACTTAAATGTAGGAGTTGTAGTTTACTCCTATTTGATTTGATGAATCAATCAATCAATCAAATTAAAATTTAAATAAATAAAAAGATATAAATAGTAATAGATAGATAGTTAGAAGATTGTATTTATTTTTATTATTATTATTGGGTAAAATATAATGAGTGAAAAGAGTTTAAAGTCAGCATATATAATATGGGCACTCACAGGTTTACTAGGTGGTCATAGGTACTATCTAGGTCGCTACCTTTCGGCTATCGCTTTCACTCTGACTCTGGGTGCGTTTGGGATTGGTTGGATCATCGATGGTATACGTATGCACGCTATGGTTGACGAGTCAGACTTTGATAGCGATAAAAGAAAAGATGATCGTTGCTGTTTCTTCTTGACGTTCATCCTAACATTGATATTCACCATCGTTTTCCTCATTCTCGCCAGAACACTGGCGATGCATGAGCTCTATCTAACGACGCAACCGGTAGCTATGCTAGGCACCACCGGTGAAATCACCGGAGAGTTTCAAGGTCATCTCAAGCCGGATCACGGTGTATTCAAGCATGTTTTCTTCAAGTATGAATGGACGTTCTCCGATAACACTACGAAAACCACCTCAGGTCCGCACACCTCACATACTTTCAAAGGTGCTGGTTGGCATAACGCAACACTCACATGGAGAAGTCTACTGCCTGGCAACAGTATAACATCGAATGTAACAGTTTCGTGGTACTCGCTTGGCAACAACACAGTTATAATACCAGAAAACTCTGTTCAGCCAGGATCAAACAATACATTTATGAGTCTGGTATGGCCAGATCATATCGTTCCTCCAGCCACAGGTAATATCATAGCCGGTAATGATATCGGTGGATTCACACATACAATTATCAATGTCATCACCTATGATAATAGTTCTCGTTTAACCAGTCTAACAGTTGGAAATGCTACCATTGCCGATGTATTCTCCGATGCTTTTATAGATGGAATGACACAGTTTGATGATTCATCAAACAGCAACAACAATAGCAGCGATTCCTCATCAGATTTAGTAAGAGTTGAAAAAGCTAGATCTAAAAATAATATTAAGAGAAGTTTATTAAGTAATCAAAACCTAAAGTCTGGTGGAGGTGGTAGTAATTTATGGTCAAGTTTCCTAAAGTTCTTGTTCAAAGACCACTCTTTTACTATAGATGCATCTAGTTCCGCTTCGATTTCATTCGATCCAACATTAGAATTCACACCGAATCTTTATCACCGTGTAGTTATCAGTGGTCATTCATTCCAAGAACTGACATTGGTCGCTGAGGGTGAACTAACAATGGGATTCTTGTTGAACGTTCAGACTTCAGACTCACTAACGATCACCCCATGGTCTTACGAGTATAGTCCACCGACCATACTTGGAATCATCTTACTTCCGGTTGTCAACATTCCGCTTGTTGTCAATTGGCATGTAACAATCGGTGTATCGCTATCGGTATCACTCAAAGAGAGTTTTAGTATGGGTGCAACCGATAGTTTCAATGCGAAACTGGGTGCATCCTATACCAAAGAAAATGGATTCACCTCGATATCGTCGTTCAACAGCAATCCAGTTGTGCTGCCTTTCAATCATTCTTCGTCTTGCACATCGTCCATCTCCACAACGCTCGGTGCAGGCATTACTTTTACCATGTTTGGAATCACACCGCAACTCGCTATAGATATGACTGGTGGACTTCAACTGACACGTGGTTTCAACACCAATCCCTATGAATGCAGTTGTATCTCAGCAACAGGAGACAAACAAGTCTATAACAGTCTTAACTTTGTCTACGGACCGTCGATCTCATTGAGTTTGCTCATCTTCTCGAAATCATGGGATATTGCACAACAGACGACAAACTTGGCGGCAACATGCGACAAAGCCATAACTAATTGTGGTGATTGCTATTGTCCGTACATAGGTGGTTGTTGCCCTTGGACGACATGCCCGTGGTACCAGAAATACCAATGTTTGTGTATGAGTCGGTACGATGGCAAAGGCATTTGTGCTACCAATGCCTATTGTGTAGCAGCTACTTGCCGTACCAATGCAGATTGTGCAGCGGGTTACTCTTGTACTATCTCTCAGAATTGTAATCCAAAGAATCAGTGCTCTCAAAATTGTGGTCCACAATCATCATCAATGAGCATCAGCGACAGTATTTATAACAATCCATACGATGATACTCCAAATAGTGGTATCTTAATGTTTGATCATTTTTTGGAAATAGATTAAGAATTTAAGAAACTCAAGAAATTTCAAACTATTTCTTCAAATTTAGTTTTGAATTTTTTTAAATCTGTGAATAAAAATTAAATCATATTATTTGTTATGTATAGTTTAACTCAAATTTAAATTTTCAATAAAAAGGAATTTATTAATGAGTAAAATGTACTTATTTTTATAATTCATTATAACTACAATATACAGCCAATGGAACAATTTGAAGGATGGAGAAATGGTGGGAGGTAACTAAATATTTTTTTTCAAAATCCCAGTTGTTAAAGTAACTCTATTTATTATTAACCTAAAGATAGTAAAAGAGGATTATGGCTTATTTAACAAGATTGATCCACAATTTTATTTTTTTAAATTAAAAAATGATCCACTCCGAAGTGATTTATAATATCTAAAGACATTTGAAAATTAGAATGGTTACACATTTATTTTTTTTTATTAAATATTAAATACAACTATTCGTTTAGAATTACGATTTTAGTGTTAATGATAAAATAGAATATTTGAAGAAAGTAATCTATTTGATTGGTCATTTCGCAATATTCCCATTTATTTTGTTAGAATGATTATCTAAAATTTTGATTCATTCCTTGGATTGAGTAAATATATCTCTTTTGATCATTGGCTAGATAGTAAACCAAATTATGGTTTTTTTTTTTTTTTCGAAAAAGATTTGTTGACTCATGATAAGTCAACAAATTGCAGGTATTGATATTAACCTGCTAGTTCGTGTTTATTTTATATATACATTCTCACACAGGCCGTGAGAAATAGCCAATCAAATATTATTATTGTTTATAGTTATTATTAATTAATAAGTTGAGTAGTATTAGGATAGAATAGATCTAACAGTAGCTGCGTGTTGATGAACAACAGTATAAAGTGGTGGCACGTAGTTGGAAGGATTTAGATTCCAATCAGATTTAAATTAACACGTTATTGCAGAGCAATCGACAGTGATTCCTTGGGAGATAGAATTAGCAATTGTGAAGCTAAGCTTGTGGTAATTGGCATCGATTAATTTGGTGTAATGGGTGACTGCTCTCTTGACGGTATTTTCCAGCTTGTAATGGGTACCATCACCAAACATTTCACAGGACAGCGCCTGCCATAACGAATGTACGATAGCAGCAGAAAGATAGGTGAAGTGGACAGTAGAACGAATAGGACCGTCGAACTTGATGCACGAGTGCTTCCAATTACGAAGTCTATAGTTACAGTACTTGTGGTATATATGTTTGACAGAGGAAAGGAACTGCTGTGAAACTACATTCCTGCATTTGAAGAAGAAATGCTCATGTGGGTTGCAGAGTTCAGTGAAGGTGTCACCACAGAACTCACAGACATGACCAGTGCGCTTGAGTAGTGTTCAAAGCAGGCGTCTTGCGTTTGTTCGTAATAAAGCAAATATGAATATAAACATCAATTTCTTTTTCTTTTTTTTTACCAAACCGCATGCGGACAGTGTTTTTATTAAAGATTGTATCGACATCTGCAGGATTCGAACCTGCGCCCCCGAAGGGATTTCCTTAGCAGGGAAACGCCTTAAAACCACTCGGCCAAGATGTCTTTATGATGTTTTTCCATTCTCAAATCAAAAACATAACTTTTTAATTTTTTCTTTCAACTAAAATTCGATTTTTCCGTCGACAGCCAGCTGGTGACTCCTTGAAATGATATCTGTTCAAAATGATATGTTTTTCTCCCTATGTTCACTTATATTACTCCACTATCATTTTAAATACCAGTAGCAATAAACTCCGGTACAATTTTATTGATATTTAATACATCAATAGATGCGGAACACAATAAAATCCTGCATTAAGTAATTGTTATTCCGGTGTCGTTTGTCCTAAGAATGAACATTCACCAAACCTTTCAAAACAGCAAAAGTGTAAAAGTCTTTTTTTCTTCATTTAAAACACCCGAAATTTCGTTTTAAAATATCTTTTCTCTTCGGATGATTACCATGGCCATACACCATTATCCAAAGTGATCAAATAAATCACTATAACACTTTTAAATAATGTCATACTTTAAAGTAAATAAATCATCAGTTTTATTTATCTATTCTTTATTACTATCCATTATACTTGTTAGTGGTGGATCGCTCTATGGAATCAGAGATCCTCCCGATATGATATCGGATTTACAATTTGTAAAACTAGAATCTGATGGTAATTACACATACCATATGATATTCAAATCTCGTTTTAATATCAACTATTATTATTATTATAATAGGTTTAACTACAACTCTCTTTGAGAATAATATGTCAGATGGATTATATTCAACAGTAGATACCAACACAAATACAGCCTATATCATTGTTGAAAATGTTACAATGTATAGTCAAGTAAAGTATACCGATATATATATACATTAATTAATCTAATATAATCATAACTAATTATTAACTATTGTTATTTATAGTTTAGTTATTTGTTAACTGTTGATCTTGAAACATTTGAACCAAGACAACCTTATATTAATGAGTTACAACCATATGATCTTGCATACGATGTTCAACTCAAGCAGTTGAGTAGTGTATTCTATGATTTTTACAACAATACTATTGTAATTGGAAAGATTGATCCTGTCGATGGAAACTATACAATTTGTCCAGATTTTGTAAGTCAATGAATAAAGAGGAGAAAGAGAGTGAGTGATCATATATCATTAATCATAAACTAATAATCTATTATACAATAAAATAAACAATAGTCAATTCCAATCTTTTGGGAGTTTCCTGCCAATGTAACAGCTACACAAAGTCATTCACATATTGTACTCTCTGGAAATGCCCGAGATGTAATTACTCTATATACCTATAATATGATCAATGGAAAGAATTCATCCATTCCACTATCAGGTCAATATAATGGTCAATATGGTAATGTATTTATATGTATTCATAAAAACATGACAATAATATTTATTAAATTTAAACCATACTACCTCTATCTCTCATTGTATTATGAAGAGTTCTCAAATGTAGTTTATGTACCGGGAATCAATCAGGTTGTTGGAATCATTAATAATCAAGTAGCAGCAATCGATATTGTGTCTGGTAGCTACAAGGTGTTGGCTTCTCTAAATCTAAAGGTTATTGATTATCTTGCGATTACAGCATACGAATCTTTTGTATATATGGTGGTAGAGGACACCGGAATTATCGACACCACAAGAATAGTCACAATCGATTTCTCTAAATCGACACCCACCATAACAAGTCAACTCACTCCTCATAAACTTGTTTCTATCTTCTATCATTGATTAGATAAATGAATTCATTTAAAAATTAAAAATAAAGAATAAGTAGCATGTAAAATTTGATTATGCATATTCAAAATCTATTGATATATCTATTATTGTATCTTGATTTCTTTTTTTTTTTAATATCTATAATATAATAATAAATTAAAACAAACAAATTAATAAACAAAAAAAAGAACTTCAATTTTTGTAAAAAACAAATAAATCTTTTTTTTTGATGGCATCTTTATCTGCATGATGGTGTTAATTTGAAAAGTTTTTGAACAAATCAAATTTCAAATAATGGGGGTAAACTTTTTATCAGAAAATAAACAACAACAATTTAAAAAAAATCTCTTCATCAAGGTGTTATTATTATAAGTGGGAGTGTTATTTTGGTAAACAAAATTTTATTTATTTTCTATCGTTGTAAATAACACATCACAAATCATATTAATAAAATAATAATTTGATTTTACAAAGTTTATAATCAAACTAACAAACAAATAATAAATAAATATAATATATTTTGATAAAACAGATTAAAAAAAAAAACAAACAGATAAAGCATATATATATATTTATAAAAAAAATAACAAATAGATATATTGTTTCAAATTTTGATTAGATAAAAGATTGATTAAAATAAAAATAATATTAAGTTTCAAGTTTTAGAGATTTATAAATAGAAAATTTTATATATATTAAAATTAATAAGTTAAGACAAGATGTATCAAAATACGATGATGATGAATGGTGGTGGTATGAATGGTGTTGGTGGAGTGATGTATAATCAACAACAACCAATGCAGATGCCGATGTCTGTACCACCACAACAGATGTATACACAACAACAACTTCAGATGCTACAACAGCAGCAGATGCTACAGCAACAACAACAACAACAACAATTACAATATCAACAACAGCAACACCAGTTACAACAACAGCAACTACAACAACAGCAGCAACTACAACAACAACAAGCTCAACAACAGCAACTCCAACAGCAGCAGCTACAACAAGCACAAGCTCAAGCACAAGCTCAAGCACAACAACAACAGCAATTACAAAGACAACAACAATTACAACAGCAGCAACAGCAACAACAACAAATGAATCAATCATTTGATAATTCATTCTTTGGTGTACCAAATAAATTACCATCCCCAAATCAACAGCAGCAACAACAGCAGATGCAATTTGGCGTTGTTGAACCAGGAAAGATTCCATCGATTAGTAATGAATCGAAAGCACAGTATTCCAATGTGTTTTACAAGGTTGGAGCTACCGATGCCTCAAAGATGCCCGGTAACATTGCAAGACCAATCTTTCAAAAGTCTGGATTGCCCAATGAGGAGTTGGCAAAAGTCTGGATGCTCTCTGACTTGGACCACGACGGCCACCTCGACCGTGAGGAATTCATCATTGCGATGCACTTGATCTACGCCATCAAGAACGGATTGCAACTACCACAGACACTACCAAAGTATCTAGTACCCGACTCAAAGGTGATCTACTACCAATCGACCGCCACCAATCAAAACGATTGGCAATCGTTTGCACAGACCAACGTATCACTACAACAAAACCAACAACAACCGATTCAACTAGCAGTAAATCAACAAAATCAATTCATTCAACAACCATTACAACAACAACAACAGTTTTTCTCGAATAACCCACAAGATTTCGTACCGGCTCAATATAAACCGAGTGGACATGTCAGCGGAAGTGCCATTACATTCGAACAAAGAGTAGCTTTAGGTGCTGATTTGGATGCTGCACTCAAAAAGAATAAGAATCGACACAATTAAAACTTTTATTAAAATACCTATTTATTTATTATACACACACACACACAATCAAAGATTAACTTAATTTTTCCATATTTGTAAAATATTCTTTTTTAAAAATAATAAACACAAACCTTTTTTTTTTTTTATAATTCCACAAATCATGATTTTCTCTTTCGAACCGAAAGCATTCAACACTGAATCTTTGAGTATTGCTGATTTAAACAAACCGTCTGAGATCTATAACGATACCTCGAAAAATTAGAATCAAAAGATACAACAGAACACTTAAAATTTGATGTGATAAATTGATTTTCTTTACTATTTATTAAATTATTTTTGAAATCCAAATCCTAGTGATTCAGTAGGAAGACCTTAATTTAATATTTAAAAGTTTATCTTATTTAACAATGGGATGGAGTGAAAGTGGCAATCCAAAGAGCACCGTATCCATATGAGTCACCGTCAGCCCAGGTTCTATTAATAAAAATTAAAGTGAATAGAGAATTAATAAATGTTATTTCAATTATTTAAATATTTTGATATTATTTTTTTTTTAGTTGTTGTTGCTACTTACACATATTTGACATTGAAACCAGTATTGGTGACATTGACAGCCTTGGCATAGACTCTGAAGTTCTTGCTTTGATTTTGATCAGCACAAGCAATGGCAACACTGACCTTTGGGGTGGTTCCACATGGGAATGGAGTGGCGAACTTCACTGGGAGAAGGTAGAATCTCTCCTTGACATCTGGGTGCTTTTCATTTGGAGCTGATTGAGTTGGGAGAACTGATTTACCGATATCATCAACATAGTTGAAACTACCGTGGTCAATCATAGTTACGCTTCTATTACAACAGGTACAAGTCATTTTGTTTTATAATTATAAATATTAGAATATATATTTAAAATTTATGTTTATAAAGAATACAAAAGTTTCAAGTATTTATACTTTTTAATTAGCATATGCACAAAGGAAGTTAGATATTTAATATTTAATAAAATTGACCTCGAACTGCAAAGATTGAATTGTTTTGTAAATTGTCACAGACCATTTTCATATCCAATTTACAATCAAGTACCAGATTATTCAATGTAAAATGATTGAAAGTTCTCAACAACTCTCAAATTTTTAAAAAATAATTGAATTGATTGGAATTAAAAATCATTGGAAAGACAAGCCTTTGGACTTCTAAATTGGGAATCGTGTCAGGTTTGAAATCTAGATTGGAAAAAAAATAAAAACAAAAATGTGGTAAAAATTTCATTGAACACTAAGTCATCAGCTGAACTACCACAAAACAACGATTTCTGATTTTTTTTGAGTTCAGACTGTTTTTATTTTGGTCTGAACAGCATGTCCAACGAGATTTTCAAACAACGCGATACTCATCTATCTGCAGCACAGGTTGCCCAATAAAAAGATATAAACAGGGCTTGGAGGCTCCTTTATTTAACTAGTTAAGGCCAGGTTGTATTGTTGAAAACAACATCAACTGCAGTTGTACAGGTTTCGGTTTCTGTACTAATTGACACTTTCTTTGGTTATGGATATTATATTACACTGCAAATAAATATTTAATTTATAGTTTTAATTTTATTAATAATATTTATAACAATTTAAAGTAAACAATAGCAGTGGTCTAGTTATCTCCATCTAATTTTTGTTTTTTTGCAGAGGTTGATGATGCTGTTGATGTGTACATTGATTGATTTCCAATAACAGAACTGATCAAACTTTCTTTTTCATCCATGACATCACTAAATATATCCAAAAGTTCTTTTATACTACCTTCCAGGTTGGAAACTCTATCACTTAAGAAACTAATTGATCCATGTAACTTTGAATGAAATAACAAAACAACAATTAATAAAAAAGAAAAAAACAATCATAATTATAATAACTTACATTTGAAATATAAGTATTCTCTACAGGTAAAGGAGGTATACTATTTGAATGTTGTGAATTATTTGATTCTCTTCCTGCACCTAATTGATAACTAAATTATTTTGTTATTTTAAATAAATAATAAATTAATATTTAAAATAAAGATTATTATTATTATAATTATTAATATTGTAATAACTTACTATGATATAGAATCACTATTTAAAATATAATATGATTGTTCATTCTCTGTTATTGCATTTAATTTATAACCTATTTCATTACTACATATTGGACATGATAATATTGTATGATCTGCTGCTGCTGCTGCTTCTTGTTGTTCTTGTTCTTCTGTTTCTGATGCATCGGATTCAACGATGGAATGTGCAACTCTTGTCATTAGATAACACTTTTGGTTGATCATGAATTGCTCTTGTTCGTCGGTGGTCTCGCTTACCAACATGGTGGAATCTCCTACCACTATATTACATCCAACACAACAGAAAACCAGTATCGAGTTGAAATAATCCTGTAGGTTCAAAGTGTTGTTCTGTGCTATTGCTGCTGCTGCTGCTTGTTGTCTTCGCTTCTTGGTAGATAGATTGTTTGGTGTCGCTCGAGAAGCTGATGTCGGTGGTGTTGTTGCTTGTTTTCGGATTGGTGTTGGCATGATAGGTGTTGTATTACCACTTCCCATTACATTTAATCTTTGTTGGTGGTGGTGGTGTTGTTGTTGTTTGCTGGAAGAGGTGGGTGTCGATGGATATGACCTGTGGCTAGAGGTGGAGCGTGCCGATCCATTGGGAAGTTTAAACGGTGAGTTGGCAGAACAAGGCGTTGAAAATACACCGGATTTGAAATCAGATGTCGGTGTTGAAATCGATGACGTCGATGACATCGGTGTACCAACAGACACTGTTGTATCGGTATCTTCGTCACTGTCCTGTTGTCCGAATTTAGATGGTGTTTTACGATTGTGTGTTGGTGTTAATAATTTTGTGGATGGTGTTAACAATGACTTGGTAGGTGTTGTATTTGCGGTGGATGTCGATGACGATGGCGACGATGATGGTTTCAAAGGAGACAATCCAATGAATGGAATTTCACTTGGTGGTAATGGTGAGTTTGAACGTCGTGGTGAGCTTGAACGTCGTGGTGAGTGTGGTAGTGGTTCCTTAAAGAGCAAAGAACATGTTTCCTTTTCAGGAGTTGTGTGGTGGTGTTGATTTTGTTGTTGTTGTTGTTGTTGTTCAAGCTGGTGTAATGAAAGAAGATTATGTTTTTTCGGTGGTGAACGATGTGATGCCGAAGAGAGTGTTGGTGAGATTCTTGGTGAGCGTGGTGACAGTGGCATTGGCGAGAGTTGCTCCTTTAGTAGTGAGAATACTGCCTGTGGTCCTATGTCTATTATCAACTCATTGTCATCGTTCACCTTGAATTTATCGACTGTGACACTACTACCACTGCTGTTGTCATCACTATTGTTAATTGTAGTGGTGGTGGTGGTAATGGTCGACTTGGATGAGTTTGTTGA
This sequence comes from Heterostelium album PN500, assembly GCF_000004825.1. Taxonomy (NCBI): domain Eukaryota; phylum Evosea; class Eumycetozoa; order Acytosteliales; family Acytosteliaceae; genus Heterostelium; species Heterostelium album. Next base: position 1,718,364 of record NW_008805070.1, on the reverse strand, counting down.
TGACGGCGAGAGACTACCAACTGAAAAAGATGTTGTACTGGCCAGTACAAACGATGTTGACGACATGGAAGAAGGTGACAGTGTAACTGTAGGTGTCGATGTTGATGAGGAATCTGATGAAGAGTCTTTAGCTAACTTTATACTTTCATCATTATTACTTTCCATTCTTTTTGTTTGTTTTTCACACAATATATTAAAAGAATTATTATTATTATTATTATAAATATATTTATTTAGTGTTCTAATACAAACTAACTATACTATATTTATTAAAATTTAGCTCATTTGGTTAAAAAAAAAAATAAAATATAATAAATTAGAATAGTGCGCCAAAATTTAACACTGCAAAAGGGGCAAATTGTGACTTAATTTATTTTTTCATATTTTGCTCATTAATTATTAACTTAAGTTAAAAAAAATTTATTTATTAATCATTTTATTTAACATTCATTCCTCATTCCATTAATGTATTAAGGTGAAACCAATTATAGTTTAATTGTTGATATTTTTCACCAAATAAAATATCTATTCATGAACAAAATAAAAATATAAAAAATATAATATAATATAAAACAATGAAAGGTATTTCTTTGCTATGTTGAAGAGTTACTTTTATTAAGTTTCTTTACTTCTGAATGTTTTAAAAAAAATTTTACCACACAATTTATTCTTTTGTTATAAATTAAATATAATTAAATTTGATTTCTATAAATAAAATATTTTTGTAAGGTTCTATTATTTGGAGAAGATTTTATTTTATACTATTTTGATTTAAAATTTTAAATGATATCTCAGTGTGGTTATTACCGACCATCACAAACTGATTGCAAATATAACAAATAAATTTCCATTGAATTCTCTCACTCATCTTTTGCGATCTAAATGAGCAATCAGTATAAACAACGATTGTAGGTCATTCTCTCTTCTCAACAAATCTTCTCACATCTTCTCATCAAATCTTCTCACGGTGTGGGGTGGTGGTTTTATAACCTTTTACAGTGTCTTTTTATTGATGGCATTGATAACTAAAAACTCCTATCACTCTCTGTTCGCTGAAATAAGATGCGTATTCTTCGGTTGTCGAATGATTGCACCATTGAAATTATTTCTCTCCCTGGTTTCAAAAAACAAAAAATTTACAAAAATGTTTTTAATAGATGGGAAAAAAAGATCGTTGATAGGGTTTTTTTGCAAGTTTTGCAATTTTTTTTTTTACAAATCAAAAGTAAAATGTCAAGGAAAAGTTTGACATGACATCTGTCATAACCCCTAATTTTTACAAAAAAATTTTAAAATTTGAGATAATATTTAAAAAAATTTATTTATAAATTTTTAAATTAAAAGAATTTAGAATAGGCAATTTTTCTATAAATTAAACAATTGTTCTGAAAATTGGACATCAATCCTGATGAGTTCTTTCTCCTTTCTATTTCGAAGATCCATATATAGTTTATTTTAAAAGACCAATTTTATACTTTTAAATATTTTTTAATATTTATCGGAATAATATAATATTAGAGATAAACAAATAACCCACACTTCCAAAAAAAAAAAAAAAAGTAAATTCGTCAAGATCACCTCTTTTAAGATTAAACCTATATTTAATCATTACCACTCACTATATATTTATATAACCACAACAACCACACTATATTTTCCAAATCAATTTTAAATTTTATAGACCAGTGTTTAACTTAAATTAAACTACCAAACTAATTTACATTTATATAAGACTATTTAAGTGATCTACTGATCATTGTTTTTTATAAATAGTAGAAGTAAAAACATCAAATAAATAATAAATAAAAATACAAATAATAATAATGAGTATTGTTAGTCAACCAAAATTTGGATCGGAGAGATTAGTCCAAGCTGGAAATGGAATGTCTGGGTTTGATGATTCCTATAGTCCAGAGTTGAAAGGAAAGATTCATCCTTTGGATTTCGCCAATATTATGTATCGGTTCAACTATCAAATCGAAGTGTTCTATGGAGCATTCATACAATTCCAAGTCACCAATATAATTACCCTTGTCATTTGTGTAATTCTCTTTATTCTCTCTATTCTCAAAATCACCGATCAATGGTTGAATTTAGAAATCACTGGTGCCATTGGATTATTGGGTGTTGTCGGTATGTTTGCATATATTATAAGTGGTAATAAAAAAGTAAGTAAAAAAAACAAACAATTGAATTTAATTCAAAAAAAATATATGTTAAACTAATAATTATTGTTTTGTTATTCAAATAGATTCTTAAGAGTTGTGAAGATTTTGCTTTGGAGTTAACTAATCGGTATGTTGAACAAGGCATTTCTTTCAGTGTAGAAAAGAAACCAAAAGGTGATCCATTCAAGATGGGTATGATTGTTTTGACAGTAGCATCTTATGATATTATCATTAGATATCAAAAAGAAAACAACAGCCATAGTAACTTCCATAAGAACTATGATCCCATACCAGAAGATATATCTATCAATATGAACACCGCACTCATCAACTAATTTGTTTCAATATTCCAACAAAACATCCAATACCTTGTATTTATGTAAATATAAATTTATTCACCATATTTTATCTATATAAGATAAGTTATGGTCGATATTTATACTCATATACTATCATAAATTTCATAAAATTTTTAATTAAAATAGTAGTAACACTTGGTTAGATTTCGAATTGTTACAATAAATTTTGTTTCCAATTAATTTGTTGTCCTTATTTTATTTATTTGGAAATCATAACCCTATTAATATTTTAAATTGAAAATTAATGTATTGAAATAGTTGATATCTATCCAAATTAAATCGAAGATAATGATTGATATATTAGTGAATTAAAAATTCAAACAGGTAAAATTAAAGTGACATCCACTGTGAAATTCACAGAACCATTTTAATCTAAAAATTCTTAATATTCCAAAAATGTTTACTCATCAATCAGACTCAAAAGTAATATATAACTTTCAATAATAATAGATTAGATTTAATATTCAGTTAAAAATAATAAAAGTTATAACTATAGCCGCAAATTAATATAAAATATAATCAAGGAATAAGGTAATTTCTAAAATCCAAAAAAATGAGAGCATGACGTTTGTTACAATGTATTATTTTATTTGAATTTGTTTTGGGTCATTTCAAGACTTTTATTGCTCCACTTAATATATTATCAACATTATTTCTATTGTCTGAATTGTTTTTTATGGTCTCTTGTGTAATTGATCCTTTACTTTGGTCTTGGCACTGTTTTGATTAATTAGTTTATAGTTAGTTTTCTAAACATTGTGATATCAATCATCATTATTAAAACTTACCCTTTTCTTGATCTAAATTCATCCATATATTCAGCAGAGTCAAACTGAGTGAATTCATTCTCTGGTTTGATTTGTGATTTGGCAATTTCGATTCTCTTTTCGAGTTCATCTCTTTCCTTACGATTCTTCTCGTGTACTTTATCGGTATGTGTCATCAATGTCGTAATGTTACCGAGTAAATCGTCTGATGTCTTCATCCTATTATAATGAACAAACATATCAAAAGTTAATATGATATACTAATAAAAATAATGAAACTTATAATAATAATAATAATAATAGATAGATTAATAGTTTACCAATTATCTAATGTTGTAATGATATTATCTATTTGATTGATAGATACATCTCTACCGATGGCAAATTCAATTTCTAAATGCTTATTCTTTTGATCTAATTTACCTCTAATGATATTCTAATTAGAATTAAAATAATAACAACAATAATATGTTAATACTAATATACAAAATGTTTTAGTAATGATAAATATAGTTGAAAGTAATTACCTGGTAGATTGAATCGATGATCAAATCTTCCAACTCTCTGAGGTTGGCGATACCAAGTTGTTCTTGAAGCAAAGTGTAAGGAATAACCTTTGAGATAGTCGATAAATATACAATAGTCAATTGTCTAAGTTTATTTGTCATCTGTGGTGATAATGCTGGCAAACTATCCTTATTCTCTACAGAAAGTTGATAATATAAGATAAACAATAAACACCATTAATATATATATCAATCTTTATATTAAAAAATAACAAAAAGCAACAATCATTAAACTTACTGATGTAATCAACATAGGTACCGAATGCAAATATATTTAAAAGATCGAATGATGATTTGAACTCTGTTTGTTGTAACTATACATATGTAAATAAAGTTTAATTGATGTGAAGTTTGTTAGTTAGTCAATTATTTTTGAACAAAATTTAATAATAAAATATAAAATATAAAATATAATGAAGTAAGTAAGTAAGTAAGTAAGTAAGACTTACAGCTTGAATGTTTGGCATATCTAGTAATTCACCGAATACATAGACCGCAGGGTTGTTAAGTGCTTGCTCGATCAAGGCAACACATGCTCTACCCTTGTTTGCTTTGGCCAAGATACAATATTGCTTCAAAGCAGTTCCTTCAGTTAATACATCAGCTGCGTGTGTCATTCTATAACTATCTAACTATCTAACTATCTATAACTTGTATCGAAATATTAATAAAACAAAAACAACAAAAAATATATTAAAAATTAATTAAAAAAAAAACAAACTTTTGATGATCATTATTTTTTTGGAAAGCAAAAATCTTTTTTTTTTCTTATTTTAATTTAAATTTCTTGGGGTTTTTTTTTGGTCCTTCAACTGAATGATCATAACAATTTAGGGGAATTATTGTACAGATACACAATCTACATTCAACTTCATCTACAATTTATTAAAATGAGTTCGCGATTATCATTTTAAGAGTTAAAAATATTTTTTTTCTTTAAATGTAAAATCTATCATAATATGTATGGTTGGAAGTGAACAACATTTTTATCAGATTTAGTCCATATTTTTAATAGATTGGTGGGTGTGGAATGCACATTTGATAATTAACTTTTTTAATCCAATGAAAAAGTTGTCAATCATCAAATATTCTTCTATGAAAAGTCAAGATGGTAAAGAGACTACAATTTCCAGAGGCTACGAATCGACCACCAAGGAGGAGGCACAGTCTTGGAAACCAGCTCGAGATAAGGCACATACCACCTATCTAAACACCATGATAGAAATGAATAAGATTGCCAACAATAATTTAACACATGTGCACATGAGAAAGTTTTGTTTCTTTATAAACAACAACAGAATAATCTATATCAAAGTGATTTTTTGATGTCATCTGTATGGAGAATACAATGCTGAATATGATTTGATATGAGACATCGATAGCGTATTACAACATTACAATATGAACAAAAATGTTTGTTGTACAATAATCAAAAAAAAAAGGTTAATATGGAATAGATATTGATTGTTGCAAATCAGCTTTTTATGATCATATCTATTTCGTTATAATTTATTATTATTGAAAATTACAACTTGAATGATCTCATAATCATTCAAACAACTATGATTAACATTTATTGTGCTCGTTTGGGCTGTCTTTAATGATTGTTGGTAAAAATAAATAAAATAGATATAAAAATTTTAAAAAAAAATTCAAATGTTCACAAGTTGAACCACAAAATTTTGGCGGGCTCTAAAGATTCAACTGTCAAAAATAGTTGTAAAAGACAATGAAGTCTTGGGAACATTAAGACTGTTTATTTTATTTTTTAATTTAATAAAAACATATGATTTTAGAATAGTTTGTGTATTTATTTATCAATATATATATTATATAGATAAGATATTTCGTAATGAATATTAATTTAAAATCTATTATAAATCAGCTTCGATCAAATGGTAAGACTAAGCATAATATTAAAAGTCAAAATTTCTTCATGATTTAAATAGTTTTAAGACTAACTTTAATTTATATTTATTTAGATCAAACAGATATTTATAATGGATATGATCAATTAATTAATTATGTTAAATTTAATATCGTTGAGGTAAGTGAAGTTGTTTTGGTTTCGAAACAATAAATAAATAATATGGTGATTTAAATAATTAACAAAAAAATATTTATAAATATAACTTTATAGAGTAAATCGATTATAGATATTTTCGAATTTATTATACCACATTTGATGGACCAGGAAATCAGTGATGAACTTCACTCAAAGGTATTGGAAGTTTCGAATTTCATGATCGATTTCTTTGCGGAGGAGCATCAGGAGATTATCGCTGTGCTGTTGGACACCATCAGTCAGTATGGATTCATCGGTAACGAGAACAACGACATCGTCGAGAAGGTAGAGAATCTGATATCTACCATACTGAAATGTGGTGGACTGGCTGCCGTCGATATGCTGGCACTCCTCTTCTCGCAGTGGATCTGCGACGATTCCTGGCGATGTCGACAACACATCGTCAGCCTCATGACAATGGCAATTACATCGTCGTTGTTGGACGTTTCCAGCTTGATCGCGAAATATCCCGATCTAATTGAAAATGTATTGTCGCTGCTTGGCAATGATATGGACGATGAGGAGCTCAACCAACTCGTCTCGATCATGCACAACGAAGCCAAAGATAGTTTAGAACGATTCATACTCTCAACACTCAAAGACAAACAATTAAAATCACAGTTAATTAGTAAATTGGAAATACATCATCCAATTGTCTCAACACCAACAGAGACAACAGTGAGAGCAACCAAACCGACTTCATCTATTTTTAGTAGTTCTATTAAACAAAAACCAACTTTATCATCTTCAACAATCAAGTCCAATAATAACTTATCGAAATCAACAACAACAAGAGCAATTGGATCTAGACCAACTAAAAATAATGATCCATTTGGAATGTTATTATTAAATCAAGTAAGTTATATAAGTTTATTAGTTTGTTATATTTATCATTATTTATTAATCTTTATTAATTATTATCAATTAAAACAACAGGAGTTGGATGAAGAACAACTGGAAAGTAAATTGAAAGAGATCATTGATAAATTATCAGATTCAAGCTCTGATTGGAGTATAAAGGTTAATAACCTTATAAAGTTACAAGTTTTAATGAGAGCTGGTGCTGCAGATCTACCTATATTCCATAGTTTATTCACAAAGTTAAGAGATCCATTAATATCACTAGTAAGTATTGGTTTGTTTGTTTATTAATATATATATAACTTTACTAAATAATATATTATTTATTATGTTTTTAGGTTAAAGATGTGAGATCACAATTGATAAAAGAAGCATGTGCAACCATTGCTGTCGTAGCGGAATTTATGAAGAGTCAATTCGAACCATATGTCGATAGATACATTGAGCTTTTGTTAACGAATGTTATAGTTACAATTCAGGTATGTTAACACTGTGTCAATTTATAATATAAACAAAAAGCACAATTATATTAACTAATTAATAATATTGTTTATAGATTATTTCGCAATCAAGTGATAATTGTATTAAGAGCATCATTACAGCATCGAAATCGATTAAAGCTCTACCAAGATTCGCAGAGATGTTGAAGCACAGTAAGAGTCCTGTAATGAGATCGAAGTGCCACGAGTATATACTTTTACTTTTGCAAATTGTATCGCCAGCGATATTGGAGAAACAAGAGGATGCTCTTGAGAGATCTATTCGTGCAGGTGTGAGCGATGCCGATCCCAACACTCGAAAGTTAGCAAGACAGTCGTTCCTCGCCTACTCTGCACACTTTCCACACAAAACAGAACAGCTTCTCCAGTCATTCGATTTAAGCGCCAAGAAGCTAATCATCAAAGAGATGCAGTCTTTCAATCCAACATATGAACTATTAGCATCATCATCATCATCCAACAACAACAATAATAATAACGTACCAAAACAACAACAACATTTCACAAAGAATAATAATAATAATAATACAAATAATCATCAAGTTTTATTTAATTCAACAAAGAATCCAATAACACAAACAACAAAAATAACAACAACAACAACACCAACTACAACAACAAGTCATCAGATCAGACCATTAACAACAGTATTGAAACCAACATTATCGAAATCAACAACATCATTAGCAATTGCGAATAGACCAGCTACACCTTTGAACAATGTATCATCCAACGTTGGATTATTAAAGAGAAAGCCAATTACATCATTATCTTCAACAACATTATCATTATCATCATCTACAACTGCAAAAACAACAGCAACAACAACAACAACAGCAATGATAAAACCAACTTCAACATTATTACAAAAAAGAGGTTTTAATAACATCGACGATGATATGATCAAATCGAATCTTAAACATATTAAATTAGACAAGGAGAATCAACATCATAATATATTACACAGTAGACCACCAACACCAATCGTTCCTTTAACGACATCTATCAAACTTCACTCTGTAAAGAAACCTCCAACCATTCCAACATCAAAGACATCTCAACAATTTGTATCATTCTTTAACAATAATAGTAATAATAATAGTATTAATATTAAAAATAATAATAATAATAATTATGAATTGAAATCATCAGTTTCTTCAGTACCAACCACAACAGTAAATCAACAACAATTAACTATTTCACAACTACTTGGTCAAAATAACATCAACAACAACAATAATGTTAATATTAGATATAATAAAGCGAATCAACAAACAACAAAAACAACATTGACATCGATCATGTCAACACCACCACCAGCATCACAGCAAAACAGACCAAACAACTACTTCCAAAATTCATCGAAAAAAGCAGCCATGCCAAACAGAACATTGATGCCATTGTCATCTTCAATCAACAGCGAACTAAAAATATCAGATCTAGGACTGTAGTATTTAATTAATTACTAATAATATCAAAATCATAAAAATAAAATAATTTTATCTCTTCTTAAATCTTCTAAAAATAATTTATTTTAATTCTACAATTACAAAAGTGTTGTCTAATCAGATATATTTCTACTATAGGAAGAATATATATACTATTCTAAATAACAAAAAAAATAAATAGTCATATACTACACCCAACTCAACTTTAAATTACAAAAGAACAAAGATAAAGTATTAAATTATAATTGATTTATTTAATATTACTATTTTTTTAATAATTGATTATTAATATTGCATCTTTAAGGTCCACTAACTTTGTTCTTAATTAATTTGGTAATGACTATGGTGGTTGAAAAAATAATTCTTGTACATGAATTTATTGCTTGTTTTGCACCAATTGATTGAAGGAAGGAAATAATTCCCCATGATCCTAGTTTAGACATTAAATACGAAGCAATTGAATTTTTTACTATACCAAGAGGACCAAAACCAAGTGCTTTTACTATTATAGGAATGATTATGGGGGACAGATAATACGAAATAATAAATGTATTAGGGTCCAAGTCTATCTTCATTTTATTTGTTATTTATTAAATTTGGTAATATAGAATAGATTTATTCGTTTATGATTACACAATAAAACCAACTAAAAAAAAAAAAAAAAAATTTATTTTTATTTTTTTATTTACAAAACTTAAAACTCAAGAGTTTGAAAGGTTGAAAAAACCCACTCACTCTCTGAACATTAAAATCAGATTATTTTAGTAAAATAAATAAAAATAGACTAATTTTTTATTATATTTTTCTTTCTTTTAGTATTAAAAATTAATGTGCAGAAAGGAATAGTATGATCATATTTATTTTATTTTCATCTTGTTGAAAGCTAACCTTATTTAACAACATGATGGAGTGAAAGTGGCAATCCAAAGAGCACCGTATCCATATGAGTCACTGTCAGCCCAGGTTCTATAAATAAAAATTAAAGTGAATAGAATTAATAAAAATTCGGATTCTACAAAGAAAAAAATATTAGATTACATACACATATTTGACATTGAAACCAGTGTTGGTGACATTGACAGCCTTGGCATAGACTCTGAAGTTTTTGCTTTGATTTTGATCAGCACAAGCAATGGCAACACTGACCTTTGGGGTGGTTCCACATGGGAATGGAGTGGCGAACTTCACTGGGAGAAGGTAGAATCTCTCCTTGACATCTGGGTGCTTTTCATTTGAAGCTGATTGAGTTGGGAGAACTGATTTACCGATATCATCAACATAGTTGAAACTACCGTGGTCAATCATAGTTACGCTTCTATTACAACAAGTACAAGTCATTTTTTAGTTTTATTAAAAATATATATTTAAATATTTGTTTTTATAATTTGATATTTTACAACAAAAGTTTCAACTATTTATACTTTTTAATTAGCATATGCACAAAGGAAGTTAGATATTTTAAAAAATTAAAAAATTAAAAAATAACCATTAACCATCGAGATTCATTATTTGTAATTTGGATTGGTGGCAAATTACAAATAAAACTACTGTTATACTCCAACATTTCCTTTTTTGAACGAAATCTCCAATCAATTTCAAAAGGAAAGGTACCCATTATCAACACTCTAGGCAATCAAAGTAATTCATCCTGATTTTTTTTTTTGAACTTTTATTGAAGAATATTTATTGTCATTGGGAAGACAAAGTCTGATCTTCTTATTTGATTTGTAAAAGGTATCAAAATCTTGGGTTTGTTGAAATTATGAGGATAAACAAATCTGAACAAAAAATTTTTGAACACAATTTCGAAAAAAAGTCACCAAGATTCAGCGAAAAAAGACAAAAATGAAAAATAATGAACCATTTTTTGTACAAATAGGGTGTACAAATTCTAATCATAGCGTCCAGATAAATAATAGATTTTTGAGGTACAATCTTTGGAATCCATAAGACAATTTGAGAATTTAAACCAACTATTTTTGATTTCTGAAAAAATAATTAAAAAAAATAATAAATCAACAAATTTGATATAAAATAATAATAAAATATTTGAATCATTAGTTAACTAATAAAACTTGATAAATTTAATTAATTTGTTTAAGTGATCTTCAAAAAGTGGAATATTTATTAAGAATCTATAATATTTAAGTTAAATTTTTTTAGAAATAATAAGTTTATATAATAATTGATCTAATTGTCCTGAGAATTCACTAGAAGAACCACCCCACATCCAAAATTCATGATTTCCATTTTCATCATCTTTGGTGAAATAATAAGCGCCAATTGGAATTGGTGGAGTAATTTGTTTGTTTGTCAATGGATCGATTTGTGCTGCAACTATAACTCTACTCCACAGTTTAGTTTTGAAATCAAATCTCCATACATCGTTGTAGTTTTGACCTGTCCAACTTGATCCACCAGTAAGGATAAGTGCCTTCTTGTCAACATGAATAATCTTTGCGTTATCTCTCTTTCCAGGTGTAACATTGGTTGCTGGAATCAGCTCTGTCCAATAACCAGTGGTAAGATCAAACTCTTGTAGATCTCCCAAATAATTTCTCTCCCCAAAAGTAGAGTTTCCCAATGGATCCTTTGTGTAACCACCATAGGTATATAAAGCGTGCTTATCTCTAGAGTATCCCAAATGATGATGTCCTCTTGGAGTTGGAATGACACCTTTCATAGTTACATTTTTCCAACCGCCTTGCATCAAGTCGAATTCAATGACACCTGTCTGAAGGCCACGTGGTCTATTAACAAACGCTGGCAAAGTTGAACTGGTTCCAAAAATAGCATATGCCTTCTTACCAACTACCTTTGCTTCGGTCGATCTGTTCGCAGAATATTGCTGGTCCAGAGTCTGTGGAATCGAATGCCATGTCGAAGTGGCAACATTATACATGCTTGTAGTGTTAAAAGTAAGGTCCAAACCTCTACGGAAAGGACCGTGACCACCTGTAAGGAATATATTTCCAGTTCTACGGTCAACCCACAACAGTGCCTCTGCTCTAGGTGTTGGAGTGTCTGGCGCCACTAGGTTTCTCCAAACCAAAGTATTGACATCAAGAACTGAAAATACAGGGTGAGGAAAGTCTACTGGGTATGATCCATTCAAACCACCGAAAATATAAAATAAATGACGTTTCTCATCGAATGCACTAGCTCCATCCCACATTGGAGGTGGAATTTCACCTGATTGTTCTAATTTCAACCATAGAGATTGTTGTGCTAAAATATTATTACTCTTAGCAAGTGTACTAATTATAAATAGAATTGTAAATAAAATAATTATATTTTTCATTTTTTTAAATATATAAAAATATGTGATTTTAGAAAACTTTAAATATTATTATTTTTCATAATGAACATAGTATGAACCAGTTCTTTAATATTTTGTTCAAAAATAATAGAAATAAATCAATCAAAATCAATAATTTCTTTTAATCATTGTTGGGTTACAAAATAGAAAAAAAAGTTCAAATGAAAATCTTTGTTTGCCCATCAAAAAAAAACACCAATTTGCTCGTGTGATTTAATTGGCAATAGATCCCAATTTCAAAATCATTTTGATTGGATTTATTTTTATTTTTATTTTATTTTTTAGTTTGTTTGCATTTCGAAAATCAAAAAACATGTGATGATTATTTGGACACCTTCGGAATGATTTTTCATTTTATTTTTTTTCAATTACATCATCAATATTATGATGTTTAATTTTTATATAATAGAAATTGAATCGGTATAATTAATTAAAAGGAGATTATACCGGAAGTTTTACTCATTTTTATTTTTATTACTAAAGTCATTAATTAATAATTGTAAGACAATTAAATAATTCATCTTTTTGTGGATTCTCCCAATTCTATTATTTTATTTTCAAGAGATCAAGAGATCAAGATCACCAAACCAACTTCTTCATATCTTCTTAACCTCAGTTTATTTTAAAAATACAAAATCAAAAGTTCATAATTTTTAGGATTTGTATTCTTGTGTCCTGTACAAAAAGAACACCAATCATAATTATTAATCAATAATATTATCTAAATCAAAGTTAAATTTAATTATTATTTAACTTTTTAACTTAGGTTAAGCAAAGATATCAAGTTTCTAAATGTTTCTCTTAAATTAGTGATGAATGAGTTTCTTCCCAATTCAGAAGAATGCAAATCCAATACAGAAAAGGATGAACAGTTAAACTATTCGTTTTATATTGCTTCGTTGGGACGCCCAAAGGAATTGTTTAATGTATCATTAAGAATCACTAATATCAAGCTATACCAAATTCACTTGATGTTTAAATATTCAATTGAATACAATCAATAAAAAACATAAAGAAAAAATATAGCGTAATTTAAATTAATCAAACAAAATAAAAAAACAACCTAATTAAAATGATTATCTATATTATATAACTACTATTTAATTAACTTTTGAAGTTCTCTTTTTTGATTTTGGCTTTTCTTCTTCCTCTTCTTCCTCTTCTTCTTCAGATGAGTCTGATTCAATTTGTGGAGTTTCAGATTGCTTCTTGGTTGTTGTGGTAGTGGTGGTGTTGGTACTACCAGCGGTGGTGTTTGCCTTGGTAGTTTGAGCGGCGGATGATGATGGCTTGACCATACAGATCAAGAGTGGAAGGAGACCGAGGACGGCAGCACCAATCACTGGGACTGGATTCTCCTTGGCGTAGACGGTGAACATATCAATGTACATCAAAGCTTGGTCAACGAGTGAGAGCTCTGGATTCAACTTTTTGGCTTTTTCTTCTTCCTCCTTGGCTTGACGCTCCTTCTCCAACTTGAACTTTGGAGCCCAGGTCTCGGCGGCCAAACGGTCGGCCTCCGACTTGTCGTGGGTAATGATAAAGTTGTCAAAGTAGATGTTTGGTGACATGGTCCAGATCTCGACACCGATGGCACCGATCTTCTCGACGATGTATGGATTCTCGATCTCAAAGTACTCGGGGTTGGCGATTTGCTTGGCCTTCCAGACACCCTTGTAGAGTGGATTGTCAATCATTGGAGCGGACCACTTACCCTTGTACAATGGGTTTGGAATGATTGGGGCGGCCCACTTTCCACACATACCGTCTTGGCAACGTGGATTTGGGATCATTGGTGCCTCCCATTCTCCGTCGTCTTCGTCGTTCCACTCGGATGGCTTCTCCTCGTCGGGCGATGGGATGTACTCTGGCTCGTTGTCCAACCACTCGGCTGGCTTGACGGCGTCGGGATCAGTGATTCTCGATGGTTGGTCTTCATCCCAGTCGTCTGGCTTGACAGCTTCTGGATCGGGCATCTTCTCGTCGTCGACCCAGTCGACTGGCTTGTGGTCGGAGGGATCATCGATCTCCTTGGGTGGATTGAACGCTGGAACAAAGTTCTTGTGGAAGGAACCCTCGTAGACGTTGACCTGGTCGAGGTAGATAACGAAGGTGTTGTCGGGCTTGATGTGCAAACTGTAGAGATGCGAGAGAGTGTCGGTCTTTACGGCTGGCTTGGCTTCGATCAGCTTCTCCTGGAAGGTCTTGGTGATTGGATTCTTCGATTGTACAATGAAGTGGATACGATTGTCGGAACCGCACTTGTCTGGACCAAACATGATCGAGTACGGTGTGTTTCCATTGACCTGTTCGACGTCGAAATTCTCGGTGTCTTGGAACAACTTGATGTAGGCACCACCACAGTCCAATCCGTTTTGCAACTTGACTTCGTACTGAACCAACAACTCCTTGCCGGTGTTATCGATCGGTTTCACCAGCTTACTGGTGATGGCGTAACGCTTGGCCAACTGAGGGAGCACCATTCCCTTGTCCGATGGATCGAATGTGTTATCGGCAGCACGGATCTCAAAGTCCGCCTCTGAATTGACCGATTTCACCCAACGCGATTGACTCAACGATTGAAAGTCATCAAAGAACACTGTCGATTGTCCCGGTGTAAATGACAATACACTTCCAATAACAATTGATAATATAATTGTTAAATATACAATTCTCATTTCTTTTTAAACTATATAGTTTATTATTTATATATAAATATAATATAAATATAAAATATATTATAAATTAAAAATTAAATAAGTAAAATGATTGTTGCAACAATCTTCAAAAAAAAAAAAAACAACAACAACTTACTTTGGTAGATCTAAAGTGTTTGAAATGAAAATAATAATAAATAATAAAAAAAATAATAAAAAAACACAGACTTATTAAATTTTTGATGAATTGAAGTGTGTGATTTTTAAATGATAAAAAAAGATGACTCACCACTCTTTGCAAAATTATGAAGTTCAATAAAGTAACCACACACCACACACCTCCAATTTTTACATAACACATAAAAGTATTAAAAAAAAAACAATAAAAACTTTTTTATTACATTTTATTATATTCATTTTTCAGTCAGTTTTAATTAGTTTTAGATTAGTTTAATGCTAGTTCTTCTTTATTTATATGTGTGTTAGTTATTAATTGATAATAATAATATAATAATAATAATAATAATAATAAAGTTGACACATTAGATTAAAATAATTAAAATTATATAATTGAATTTACTATTCATCTGATATATGAATACACCATCTATGTCAGGTGGTAATACACCAAAGGCAAATGGCTTGGGATTACTCACTGTATTGCAAACAGAGTTGAGATCGATATCTCAAGAGGCACGTTCAAAGTTCCCTGCCATCAAAGAGGCAAGTGAACGTGGTATTCTAAAATTGAAATACATAGAAGAGCAATCAACATCAATAGAAACATTAATAGTTGGTATGTATTGTATAATCTAGATATATTGTTAGTTAATTAATATCATAAATATAATTATAATATCATAATAGCACTTTCAAAATCAGAAGATGTATTAAAACCATTCTTAATGTCATGTGATACCAAGAATCAAAAGATGGTATCGATTGCAATTGGTTCAATTCTAAAGTTGATTTCTCAATCCGCTGTTTCAATTGTATGTTATAAGTTATTAGGTTAGAGGATATATATATATAGTTATATTAATATTAATAATTATTATTATCACACAGACAACATTACCATTGATTCTAAGTAAGATGTCAATGTTGATCGATATTGGTAGTGAAGAACCGGTGCAGCTAAAGGTTTTACAAGGATTACTTATTTTGATAACTACATTGCATGATCTACACGATGATCTGTTGGCACAGTGTTTGGTATTATGTTTTCGATTGCATTGCAGTAAGAATACATCGATTCAAAAGACATCATCTGCAACATTACCACAAATCACAAGAATCATATTTGATCGTGTAGTTTTAGAGATGAATAATAGTAATAACAACAACAACAACAACAATAGTAATAATGAAGATGATCATCAATCTAATGATGCTGCAACAATGGAACTTAATCCAATTGGTGGTGATCAACAACAACAACAACAACAATCAACTACAGAGTCAACAAATGATGATAATCAACAACATGAAAATAACAATAATAATGAACAAACAACAACTACAACTACAGCAACAAATGAAGATGTATCAACAACACCAAATAATACAGATGAACAACCACAACAACAGCAACAAGAAGGAGGAGTTTCAATTACAAATTCAAGTAATTCATCACCTATTTTAACATCATCGGTTTCTGCAACTGCAAGTACACCGACGATGATCGATCCAGTGTCACCTACACTTGGAAATAACAATAGAGCACCACCATCACTGAAGCCTTGTGCACGTGATGCCTATCTCCTATTACAGGATCTCTGTCATATTACAGGTGGTGATAATCCATGTTGGTTACCACCAACTACCACCATTTCAAGAGCAACCGGTCTAGAATTAATTGAAATGATTATATCTGTACATCAACCAATATTTACACATGTAAGTTATTGTTTGTTGGTTTATTAACAATATTGTAGAGATTATATCCTAACTAACTAACTAAATTATTGTTTATGTCTACAGTTGGAAGAATTTAAATTTGTATTAAAAGATAGAGTTTGTCCGTTGTTGATAAAGTCTTTCAAGTTTAAGATGGACTTTTTCCATACGGTTCGACTAATGAGAATCATTACTCAGTTCATTTCGAAATATAGCGAGGTGATGGTGACTGAATCCGATGTTTTGTTGACAAAGAGTATTAGGATGTTGGAGAGTGATTCCACTCCTTGGATGCAAGTGTTGGCGTTGGAATCGTTCAAGGTCTACAGTGAAGATCCTCAGTTACTGAGAATGTTCTATAAGAACTACGATAAGGACAACAATGCAGCCAAGATCTTTGAGAATATGGCATCGTCCATCGGTCGATACGTTCAGACGCTGTACGTGTTGGACAGCTCTCACTATGTATTCACTAACACCGCAAAGAACAGACTGATGGATATGCTCTGGCAGACCGAAGCACCGGCAGTGCGTGAATCCTACATTATCTCGGTGTGTACCGAGTGTATCACTGGCATCGTCAACTCGGTCGCTGAGATTAACAATCCCGATGTCGACTCTTTTCCACATGGAATGGCATCGGCTTGTTGGGTTGCAGTGTTGGCAGCGATCTCTATGCTACTAAGTAAAGCTGCCGATGAAACGCTGATTCAGATCATCTTGAAATCATTACAGTCGTTTACCAATACCTGTGGAGAGCTGCATTTGTCGGCACCGCGTGATGCTCTGTTGACTTGTTTGTGCAAGACAACGACTCCACCTGCGCTTGCCGACCAACAGCCATCGGACATCTCGATAGATGGCGAATCAAACAGTGGAAGATCATCTAATATGCTTGACAAGTCTGGCAATGCCGACGATAAGAACAAACGAGATCAACTGCCAATGTTAACGCCATCGCAATACTATCCAACCTCGAAAAATATCCTCTCCGTAAAGACACTGTTGAATATAGCACATTGTATGGGATCGGTTTTAGATGAAGCATGGATATTGGTGTTGGAAACACTCGAAACTTGGGACAAGGTTTTGAAAACAATGCATCAACAGCAGCAACAGGAAGAGCGTACCAGTTCATCGTCATCGGTCAACAATGTATCGAGTCCGCGTATCGGACAAGGTGAAGTGCCCATCTTGATAACAGCAATGAACAGTCTCTTTAAATCATCGTCGCAACTCGATGAGCGATCGATCAACTTCCTCTTTGACGCACTTGCCAAGCTGTGTCAACAGACACTGTCGAAATCTGGATTCCAAATTAATTCGCCAACCAATATGTTTGCCATTAACAAGCTGGTCGAGGCATCGATGGCCAATCTCAGTAGAATCGATAAACTCTGGGGATTTGTATCGACCTATATCGTTGAGACATGTAATCATAAGAATGCATACGTACGTCTGTTTGGTGTAGATTCACTCACCAACATCATAAAGACGGCACTCTCCATTCCTGCACCGCCATCCAGCGAGAACGAAGACGACGTCACCGACGAAGCAGCTTCAGAGTCGGAGGATGAATACGTGCCTGCAGCGAAACGCTATAGAAAGTGGAATATCGAGAGAATGCAAGTCGAGTTCTTCAATACCATCGAGGAGATCTCGTTCTCACAGTATGTCGACACCAAAGAAAAGATATTGGAATCGATCCACCAGATACTCTCATCGTCTGGACAGACGCTTTCAACAGCCTGGCCCATTCTCCTATCGATCCTGCTAAGAGTAGCGCAAAACAATGAGAAAGCATTCATTCCCATTGCTTTCGAGAGTCTCAAGTTGATCTGCAATGAGTTCCTCTCGAATCTCACACCCGAGTGTCTTGTCCTGACGATCGAGGTAATCTCTGCATTCGTATCACAGAAATCCGATATCAATATCAGTTTAACCGCTAGCTCTGGACAGCTGTCGGATTTGACCTACTTCTTGGCCAACGAGAATGCATTGGCCACCTCGAAATACAACACTACAACGATCGAACAAATCAATCAATCCATAGATCAAACTCGTAACACTGAAGATAAAGACAGTCAACAGCTTCAAATGAATAACAATAGGTCCAGTAGTAACCGAACCAGACCAAGCATTCCAAATTCCTCACCGTTCTACGTAGAGAGAAAGCAGAGCGTAATGTGTAGAATGTGGTTATGTGCATACACCTCGATGAAACAACTATGTATAGATCAACGTCCAGCAATAAGAAACGGTGTGATCGTTTCACTCTTCCAAACACTCACCAACTTTTTACATCTCCTCGATAAAGATCTCATCGAAACCATACTCTGGAATATTCTATTCCCACTCATCGAAGAAGTCAAACAATGTTCTGAATTAGCTGATAAAGAAAGAATCGATTCAGATTTAGGTGGTGGTGTTATGTTGTAAGTAGTTATTTACACTGTATGTAAATTGTAAAGATATTAACTCCATTATGATTTGTAGATTGGTTCATCATAGTAGAAATACAGCACAGAAACAATGGGATGAAACACAGGTATTACCAATTGGTAGAATGATCATTGTATTCAAAACGTTCTTTGATACTCTGAGTCAGTTACCAACATTCACCAAGGCATGGGAGAAACTACTGAATATTTTGGAGACGGAATCAAAGTCGTCGAGTAAAGAGGTTTCAATGGCATCGATTTCATCGCTTCACGAAATCGTCAATTCCAATATAACCGATGGCTCACACCATGAGCTAAGTGAATCGGTTTGGGAAACCATTTTGAGACTGTCGACAAAACTCACCGATTCCACCTCTGTGGCCAAAACCCTGACTGTTTATATTAAAGTATTTTTAGACCTCTATCAAAAGACGAAATCATCGTTGAATCACGCCCAAATGCTTAGAGTGCTGCAAATTCTCTATCCATTGGGACTCTACATTCCAGAGACAACCACTGATCTATCGAATCCACAAGTTCATACATTACAAATGATAAAATCTTTCGTAAGTTTATTGGTTACTTATTTTAAAATAATAATAATAATAATAACTTTTACTAATTACTATTTATTTATAGCCACCAATTACAGAAGAATTGTTCCCAACACTTATTTCAATGTTATTAAAATATGTATCGATTGGTATTTCCTATGAATACTCACCATCGTCATGTGAAGTAATCTTCCCAAATGTTGCAATCACCAAGGATTTAGTTTATTATTCTCTCATCACTGAGAAATCAATGGAGCTAATCAGTGAATTGTTCCTTCATCCAACAACCACCAATTCAATGAGAGCATCAATCTATGAAGATATTCTTAAAGTATTTGGTTCTGCAATAATGACTAAATATACAAAATATCATTCAAATGTTTGGAAGGTATGATTTAATCAAATCAATTTTACTTTAACATATGAATACTAATTAATTATTATTAATTATTTAAACAGTTGGCAGTATCAAATCTTATAAAGATGTTACCACTCGGTTTACTTTCAATTAATGAAGATTCAAATTCGTTAAATGATATAAAGAGAAATATGATTTGGACAGAGTTGATCGATTCCATTCAGACATTTGTATTACACGAAAGAAATGTGGCCGCCAATTCATTGTCACCCGAGAAGAAAACGGAGGAAGATCGTTACGATGTAGATTTAATTAATGCAATTTCCAAAGAGATGGTTGGATTCTCTGGTATTAGAGTGGAGCGTGTATCGATAATCCGTGATCGTCTGGTTGAGATCCTCAATGAAGGATCGATGCTCTCACCACAGGGCCGCGAAAAAGTATCGCAAGCATGCTATCAGAATCTTTTCTCTGTGTGTGGCAAAGCCTCTACAACCAATTCGGAATCGATCGAGATTGCCAAGATCATCTTGCCAGTGCTATTGAAACGCTGCAAAGAGGTGCTACAGCGATTCGTTGTGGACGAGCGTCAAAGTGGCAATTGTCCGTTGCCCCGCCACCGATTGACAGAGGTATCGTTCATTCTCAAGGAGATACTCAATCTCCAGCTGCAACCGGGAATCTATCAGCCATCGAGCTCCATGAATCCAAACAGCAGTGCACTACTCGGTGGCAAACGACCACATCTATTGGAGCTATTCACCATCCTGAGTGATTGTATATGTACATCGGAGAAAGAAATCAAAGAATTACTCAAAAATATTTTCTACATAGTTGCACAAGAATTTCTATTTTTAGATTCCGCTCCACAATCATAAATATAAATAAATCAAATATAAATAAATTAATCATTGTTTTTTTTTGCACAAACAACAACTACAACAACATAATTAATTATTAAATAGGGAATTCTATATTTTTACAAACTTTATATAATTGATTATTCTCCTGTATCACTTATCATCTGTTTTTTCTAATTTAATATTGGTTTGTGATGTTTCCCATAAACTAGTAGGTGATGTCTTTGTATTGTTGTTGTTGTTGTTGTTGTTGGTTGTGGTTGTGCTTGTTTCGCTATGTGGAACTGTAAGCTTGCTTTGGACGTCGGTGAGGAACGATTCAAATGAAACCTGTGATGTTAATATAGTTGGAGTGGTTGTGTCGTCTGTCATCTGTGCCTCTGCTTTCGGTGCCATTCCACCAAGAAGCTCAGCAACACCACTCTGAAGCTTCATCTGTACTGCTGGGTCCAACTGTGGTTTGAAACCTGCGGCAGCAGCGGCGGCTTGACCTTTCTTCATCAACGCATTGTTCTTTAGATCGATCAACTGAGTAACACAATTTCCTAAATTATAATCGCATGAATAAGCTACCCAATCTATAACACCTTCTTCTACTGTCTTTCCAAATAATTCTTTTAATTCCTATATATAATGATTGTTAGAATATATATGTTCAAAAACATAAGTTCTTTGTTTCGTTTTCTAACTTACTTTTAATATATCTTGTTGTGAATAAGTTTTCTTATTTGGATGAGATGATTCTTTCTCTTTCTTTTTGGTTTCAAAATTCTTTTCTAGTTTCTCTTGTTCTTCGATGAGCTGTAATTGTAGAGCACGCTTCTCAGCTTCGGAAAGTCGGCTTGTAAGTGGTTGTCTTGGTGGTAGTTGTACCGATGGTTTCTCTTCTTTTAGTTTATTGATTTGGTTCTGTTCGTTGACCAACTGATCTATGACCAGCTCTAAATTGCCGTTGCACATCATATAGTAACCTTTCAGTTCAAACTCTTGATAGGTGTTGCCAAAGATGTCCTTCAGTGTCTGTATGTCCTCTTTGAGCTTGGGGAACAGCTGGTTGTCGTCGACCGGCTCTTCTTCTTCCTCGCCGAGCAGCTCTTCGTCTTCGTCCTCGTAGCTCATCGAGTCTGACAATGAAATGGATCTGCCCTCTGACATCTCCTGGGAGTCGTTCATAGTGTCGCCGCCACCGCCATTGTTGTTGTTTCCACCACTGCCATCCAAATTGTTTGGCACCAATGCTTTCGCTTGTTTAGCAATCAACTCTTGCTGGTCATGTCGTTTCTGCAACTCGGGAATGCTCTTCTCGACGCTCCACGAGTTACGCTCGAGAATCGAGTATACTTTGCCATCCTTTTCGAGCAGTGGAAACATCGAAACGATCTGCTCGACCAACTCCAAACGGTCTTGATAATCTAAATGTGGAGTCGCACGGTACGGTGTGAATCTACTGCTTCTATGATGATGCTTGTGATGATCGTCCCCATTGTTATTACTATGATCGTCTTCGTTGTTATTGCCATTCTTATTATATCGATTTGAATCTGCAAGCGGTAGAGATGCCACTTGCGATGGGATTTGTTGAATCGCAATATTATGTGGCATTGGAATCTGACCGAACAAACTAGTGAATGTCTTCTGACTACTTCCAAATCTAATGTTAGTGGGATCGTCTTTACTTGTAGCGGTAGCAGTAGTTGTTGAATCTCCAAATACCTGATCATTACCACTATTGTTGTTGTTGTTGTTGTTGTTATTTATCTTTGGACTTGTTGTTGATGTTGTCGTACCAATACCATCATTTACGGATGCACCAACACCACCACCACCACTATCTCCATTATTATTGTTATTCTGTATCATATGATCTTCCATCGTCTCTCTCTCTCCTATCTCTCTTTGTTCATATACAACCAATAACCACAAACTAAACAAAACTAAACAAATATAATTGCAAATATAACAAATATAATTGTAAATTCAACAATATCTATCTATATAAGTATATAAATATATAATATAACTAACTTTTTGTTTGAAAATTAATAAACAAATATTAATTAGTATATTATTACTCTTGTGTGTTGTTGTTGTTGCACTGTGTTTTTTATTAAATTAAATGTAATTTGTATAGAAATGTTGATATCAAAAATAAAACTTCAACTTATATATATGTTCTCTTTAGTCAATATTTTGTATATTTAACGAGTTGTATATATTTAGCGGTACCTTCTATAAATTTGTAAATATTTATTGATAAAAATTATTGTGCAATAAAAATCAAAAAAAGAAATAAATTAATTTTTAAAATTCTAATAAATTTTTAATATTTGATTTATTAATTTGAACTTCTTTTTTTTTTATTGTGCACAAAATAATTTTTCAACAAAATTAAAAAGAAATTTCATAAATTGAATGACCATCGATCAACATATCTGTCTCTCTTTGATCAGAGTCTAATTCTCTTGTTTATTCTTTTGAATTTTTATTACTTGGTCATAAATTTTTTTTATTTTTTTGTTAATGAATAACATGTTATGAAATTTAATAATAGTAAAGTATTATTAGGACATCAAGGATCAGTTTTAGTTGTTAGATTTAATAGTAAGTTAGTAGTAGTTATTAATAATATTATATTATCATACTATATCTAATATGTATGTATGTATGTATATTAACTTTTAATTTATTTGCCTAATTAGATGATGGACAATATTGTCTGAGTGGATCACAAGACAAGACTATTAAGCTTTGGAATCCATCTAAAGAGTTATTGATTCATACATTCAGTGGACATGGCTATCCTGTATTGGATGTAAAGAGTTCGCCTGATAACAATCATATCTATAGTTGTGCAGAGCGTCAACTCTATCAATGGGATATAACATCAGGTGAAACAATTAGAAAGTTTAAAGGTCATTCACATGTAAAGTATATATAAAGTAGATTGTTTTGTTTTCTTTGTTTTAGTTTATTAATTAAATAATCTTATTATTATTATTATTATTATTGTTATTTATTATATTTTAGACAATAAATTCGATTGCATTGAATAGAGATCAATCCATTTTATTATCAGGATCATACGATAAGAGTATAAAGATATGGGATTTGAAATCTAGAAATGCAGATCCTATTCAGGTGATCGAAGATGCACAAGACAGTGTTACATCGGTCATTGTCAACGACGATGAATTCGAAATCATATCATGTAGTGTCGATGGTGCAATTAGAATCTATGATATTAGAAATGGCAAATTAAAATATGATCAATTAAATCGTAAGTAAAACTAATAACTAACTATCTAACCAACTATTATATCCACGGTTTTTTATCAATTTACTAATAATATTAATTATTAATTATTATGTTTATTATTAATGTAGATGCATTATCATCAATCTATTTAACACATGATAAAAAATGTTTGTTGGTCGGTGCAATGAATTCATCGATTCAGTTGTTGGAGAAGAAAACCGGTGATTTGTTAAATGATTTCTCGGGTCATCGTAATTCGATATACAAACTCAATAGTTGTACGGTGTTCGACGATTCACTGGTGGTCAGTGGTTCCGAGGACAACGACATCTATCTGTGGGACATTGTCGAAGGCAACATCGTTGGCAGACTCAAAGCACATCAAAACGTTGTCACTTCAATCGATACACATCCAAAGCAACATATCGTTATTTCAGCATCAACCGATGCTTCTATTCGATATTGGGACACTCAACAATAATAATAATATATAAATAACAGCAACAACAACAACAAAAAAAAACAACAATAACAAAAATAAGAACCTAACTTATTTAAATTGTATTTTTATAATCTAAAACAAAACAGTGTAGAGTAATTATTAAAGAATGAATGGCTTTCTTCATTCTGATTCCTTGCAGTTTTTGTTTATTTTTACGATTTTCGTTTGAAAATATTGAATTGAAACGAAAACAAAACTATTTTGGTCAAATTTCAATGTAAATGTTGTTAAAGATGGCGCAGAGTCAAATACGATTTAAATCATATTTTAATAAGTAACTATATGATAATCTCTTAATTATAAAATGTGTGACTTTCTTCATTGTCAAAAAGTTCAACAAATTTTTTTACTTTTTTATAGTTAGTTTGTTTGCATAAATATTTTAGTAATAAATGGACGGTTGTTCGAAACATAATAGAGAATTCGAATTCATTTGCTTTGATTGCAATGTTTTGTTATGTTCTGAATGTGTACCACGACATAGACATCATCTATTCGATCATGTCAATGGAATTAAATCAGAACTTATCAATAGCAAGAACAGAATCAATAACAAAAACATTAATAACAACAATAATAATAGCAACCTGCCATCATTTCTGATATTCAGTTAACGATTAAAACAACGTTCGATTCACTAAAGTCAGCAGTCATAGAATATCAACAAAATCGACAAACAGAAGATGAGATATCAAATAGATTCAAAGAGTTGCATGAATTCCTTGTTTTAGAAGAACACAAACTAAAGAAACCGATCATCGACAACAAAGAACAATTGGAACAACAAATCGAAAGTCAAACAACAATCATGAGATCATTGAATTTAATGAATCATCAATTAAACAAGATTATTTCTGATAGTTTTCAACCGAATCCACAATCAAAAGCAACAACAACATCATATTCTTCTTCCATATCATCTTTGGATACAACCGATAGTTATCAAACATCAACAATAATAACATCAATATCAAAATGCTTAAATCATGATGAATTCATTCAAAACAATAATACATTGTTTAATTTGAATTATGATCATCGTTACTCCAACACAAAGAATGATGACCATATATTGTTAAATCTTTTACTTGAACACAACAATACATTGCGATCGTACAATCACTTCAATGTAAAACACAATCAACTACAACAATACAGACTGAACACCAATTATGAACAACTTAATCAAATTAAGAATCAACTTCAGTCTACATTCAAACTTGTATCACAACCAAAGAAGCAGTCAAACAAAAAACCATATATTTTATCAACAGCCAATAGTAAAATATCAGTTATCGATATAACCGATCAAAATAATATTCGTTTCACACAACAAGACATTACCACTATCTATACCAATTTTAATTATTACTCTTGTGTTATTGTTGGTAACCATTTCTATAATTTCGGAGGTGGAATGAAAGTCAAAACATATTTTAGATATTCAATCGACAACCAAACATTTGAAGAAATCGAAATGAAAGGTATTAAGGAATGTGGTTTTGTGTCGGTTTGCTATGATGATAAAAATCATATCTATTTGATGGATGGTTTCAACAGACCTAAACTACTGATCTACAGATTCAACATCATCAATTCAACATTTGAAGAATATTCAACTGCCAAAATATCAAGTTCAACATATCATCATTTTACATTCCATTTCAACAACTGCATTTACAGCTATATACCATTTGATCAGAAGATTCTTAAATTCGATATAAAAATCAAGGCAACATTTGAAATATCAATTAAACTACCCCGTTCCCGAGAAAGAGCAGCATGTACCGATGGCAGAGGCAATATGTTTGTTTTATCAGATACCGGATTTCATCAGATAAATATCGAAACCAATGAAATTAAACAATTAGATAGATCGACAGTAAAGATGGAGATAAGTAACCACAATCTAGTTTACCATCAAACCAATGATCAAAAGATATATATCTACTCAATCCAAGGAAAGAATCAAAATTTTAGATATTCATTTGAACATGATAAATGGGAATCAATAATGAAAAATGACCAAGCCAATAGAATATATTGTGGAAATAATCTATTTCAAGTATAACCTTACACTCATTTATCATTTATTTAATAAACTCAACTCGAAAATATTGGTTGTAATTCGTATTAAATCTTTATATTTGCTATTTGTTGATTCAACAAATTGTCTCAAATTATTAAAGTAAGCATTTATCAAGGTGCTAGCAGTGGTACGACCAATTGATTGTTACAACTTTATTTTTTTTTTATTTTTTTTTTTTCCAAAAAAGATTTGTTGACTCATGATCAGTCAACAAATTGCAGGTATTTATATTAAACTTCTACAGCAAAAATCTGAGAAACAGGACAGAGGTATCAATAGTATCAGACAGATAGAAAGTAAGAAATATATTCTTAGATAGATCTTTGTAATGATTAATATTTAAAAAACAAATTGAATCATTTATCATTTAAAAAAAAATAAAAAAAATAAAAGATAAAATTAATTTGTGCAATATTTCTGAAGTAATAAAATATTTTTTATTATAGTACTTTTAACTAATTTTAATATATTCGACAACTTTACAAGAAATCTCACTTGTCATCAATATTCGAAAACACAAACTACGTTTTTACTTAAAATGAATACTTAACTAAATTTGAAATACAAACAACCAGTCAGGACCTGAATGCTTTTAAAATTATTGGGTATTCATGAGATAAATATATATACTAGATGCAATTCATTCTAAACTCAATAGAGCTCTTAAATATTGTTAATAGAGGTGATATGAAATGACTCCTGGTTACTATCAAAAACCCTATGAATCTCTATGAAAAAATTTGAATCAAATAGTCATCAACTAGGTATATCTTAATCCTATTTATTGATTTTTAAGAAAATAAATTTAAATCTATAAAACAAAAAGTATTTTATTCCTTCAGAAATATTGAATAAATAATTTTTGTTATTTTTTTTTATTTTTTTTTTAAAAAGTTAAAAGTCTCAATTTTTTTATAAATACTAATCATTTTTCAAAGATCTATACTCCCATATATTTGTTCCTTTCTAAAACAAATAAATGAATATATGTCTGATAATTTGATAGCTCTGTTTCTCAGATTTTTGCTGTAGTTCGTGTTTAATATTATTAATACATTCTCATACAGGCCGTGAGAAATAGTCAATAAAATATTATTATTATTATTACTATTTTTATAGCTATAAGTTGAGAGTAGTGTTAGGATAGAATAGATTTTTTTTTTTAAGAAGTAAAAATTGATTTATTAAGTTTTATATTGGGATGGTGTAAACCATCAAGTTTTTCTTTTTTTTTTTTTTTTTTTTACAGTTTTTACTTTTTCATAATTCTGCAAATTGATTGCTATTTTGATTATTATTATAATTATTTTAGTTATTGTTATTTAATAGATTATTAAGTTGATGAGAATACAGATGATTGAATTGGTAAATTGAAATTGAAGAAATGAAGAAGAGGAAATAATAGTTGGCTTTACACACTCTCTAAGCTCACCTACAATAGGCACGTCGATAGATTTACCGATGAGGAAGTCAAGAAACTCGATAACATACTGTCTTGGTACCTGTGGTCGTCCAACTCAAATCCGTTCATCGATTCCAAGAAGTATAAAAACACAATGAAAAAGACCATAGCTGTACAACCTGGTTACATGGTGGCATCTCGCATTTGGGACATCCAACTTCGTAATGATGCCCAACACGTGTGGATATTCAACAGATTCCTACTGTCATCCTCTGATCCTTCCAAAGTTTGTTATTATGCCAGTTGGCTATCTCAAATCCAATGCAGATCTATCACCTCGCCATATCTCAATCTATGCTACACTCTGTGGCACCAATTGGCAGTTCATCTCAAACATCTTGACAACAAGATCAGATCTGCTAAACCAATTCTGATTGATGGTCTACCACCCAATCTAAAGCAAATCTACGACCACCTATTGATCATCAAACATGGCATCCCATCACTAACTGATGGCCAGTTCCAACTATCTCTACCACCAACCAAATTCGACTACACATCTTACGACAGTATCTTCACCTATATATCGCTTATCAAACACCAGCGTGGACGAAACACTGTCTTCCGGTTCTTATTATTATTAATGTTATAGTAATTAATAAGTTGAGTAGAAACAAAAAAATTTCTTCTGTATGCGCGCATTATGGTAGTTTTGATTTAAAAATTTGTATCAAGAATGGGAATCGAACCCATGACCCAAACCGTGTTAAGGTTTTGTGATAACCAACTACACCATCCTGACTATTGATGAAATTGTCGTTCATTTTCACGTTTTGTTTGCCACCTCTTCAAATGCAAAATACTCAACACCTACAAACCTATCATAAAACGGATCTTACACAAATTTACAGGGGAAACTCTCGACTGGGAGTTGGACATCCTCAAGATGATAAGCAAAAACGAGCTACACCAAAACGTAATTGCTATCGTACTACACCAGGTCTGGATCCTTCACTGCAAACTCGCACACAACTCCCCCATCACACCCACCACCTTCTATCACGCAACAACCAACAACATTAACAGACTAGCTAAACTAGAATACCACAAACTAATCAGAAAATCAAAACAAGACTTTGGTCGAAACAACTCAAACATTCAAGCATATCAATCAAAATGGCTGAAGAAGCTAGACGACTTCAAACTCATCTGGCACCACCAAACCTGGAACTTTCCAACGCCATCCCATCTCATCTGCAAATAAACAAATAAAAATAAAATCCATTTGAGTATTCTTCAAGATATGAGAATACTTTAAAAAAAAAAAAAAAAAAATTTTGTTTGTAATTTCAATATTATTTTTCCATTTTTGAAAACACAATCAACTGGGACAAAAGACTTAATTCCTAATTCTGCAAAGACACTCTTTCAAAATAAACCAATCACATTAATTTGAAATGGATTGATTCCTAGTATATCCCAAAGATGTTTAATATAGGAAGATCTGATTTTAAAAACTATTGAGAAAGAAATTTCATATCTTGAAGAATACTCAAATGGATTTTATTCTTATTCGTTTATAGTGAGGTGGGATGGCGTTGGGAAGTTCCAGGTTTCGTGGTTCCAGATGAGTTTGAAGTCGTCTAGCTTCTTTGTTGTGGTAGTTGATGATGATGATGATGTTGATGGTGTTACTGCTGATGCTGTTGTTGGTAGTGGTGGTGAAGGTGTTGACTCTTCCTCTTGTTCCTCGATCATAGTCTCTGGTGTGGAGTGTGGCGACAACAATATTATAGGCAACTCTAACGGTGATCCACCATCGCTATCCTCCTTCTCTGCACTGTTCAACTGTCTAAAGTTAAAGATAGTCTCCAATATCTTATCGATAATCAACTCCTTGCTTCCAACCTTGTTAATCTTCAAACCTTCGGCCACAGCACGAACCACCGGTGCCTTTACATTCTTCAAAAACGACTCTGTTCCTCTCATTATTATTTCATCTTTTATCTTATTACTTATAGTATTGTTGTTGCTGTTGCTGTTGTTGTTGTTGAGGTTGCTGCTGGTTCAGTATGATCTAATTTTAAAGATTGACAATATTGTAACTTCATTGAATCGTCAGAGTTGTCGAGTAACCAGTTAATTCCTCTACATTTGATGTGCGACGATAGGAGTTGGTAGAAAGAGAGACGGTGTTCGTCGGCGGCAGCAGGATCGGCGCGCAGGAATGCATGGTTGACGAGCACCTCTGGCGAGCCGAGTAGCGAGAGTAACGCCGGGTAGATACTGGGTTGCAGACATCCGGTAAAGTCATCGATACCAGTGAAACCGATACACTCATTGACGACGTGTAGTAACTTTAACTTTGGTACTTTCTCTATGGTCTCGTCAATCGTTAGATGGTACATCTGACTGACCGACTTTATTCAATTGACTATCGTTTCTTTCGGTACCTGCGAGAACAACCTAACAATCTCTGAATCCTTCAATATAAACAGCACACCACTACCACCGTGAAGCGATGGTGTATTGCCAATTGAACTAGAGGAATTTATCTATTGATTAGATACTGTCAGAGAAGTCGTATTCAGTACTGGTGTTGAATTAACTGTTGTTTGTTGTTTATTTTGATTTTTAATATATTATTGTTATTATTACTATCATCATTACTATTATATTATCTATACTATTTATATTGTTATCATCTTTATTATTATTATTACTATCTAGAATTTGATGTATCTTTCATTTTAACATATTAAATGAGTAATGTTTGTTACATTTAAATTATTAAAAATGATATTTTATTTTTTTTGAAAATTGGATTAAATGGTAACAAGAGTTTAGATGAAATTTGTTGTATATTATCAGTTGGAATGGATGTAGTAGAGAAGTTACTGTCCGAGATAGCAGAGCCAGATCAATATACTGTTATTTGGAAATAAATAATACTTTGATGTAAAAGATATTTATAATTGATTGATTATTAAATATTTATTTATTCATAATTCGATTTTCTTCTAGGGTTGCTGTTATTTTATTATTTTTTTTTGCGAAGATAAAATCCAGTAATTATTGATCCTCTTAAATCTCTTTGCCAACGATGATTTGGCTTATCAATAGAAGTATTTGAATTTACTAATGTTTCAAAACCATCAAAAAGGATAGTACACATTTTTAAAAGATTAAGAATTTTGAGATCTAAAAAAAAGGGGTATATTCAGTTTTTAAAACAAATTTACCTTTATTTAATATAGAATGATATTTCTAATATATTTACTTTTCCATATGGATTAATAAACTTTTCTTTTATTTTATTGCGTAAAAAATGTTGTAGTTAAATATAATTTTTTTATTTATTGGAATTGAAATTGAGGTAGATGCACACCAAACTCTATTAAAATCATCATTTTCAAAGAATGTTTCAGATCGGTTGTCTTCGATCGAATATTTGAAATTCCCGTGCTCAGCACCAGAAAGCGAATAGATATAACTAGAAGTTGATGATTCTCGGTGATATGTCAAATAAACATGACTATCTTTGGCTGGAATAGTATTGAGAGTGAATGTTTGTTTCTTTTTAACATTGTATTTGATGAATCGTTTGTTTACTCGATCGTGTATGAAGAAATTTCCATTGTTGTCATGACATGCTGAGTATGTTGAAATGTGGATTTTATGCCTTGTTATCTTTCTACTTGTTAAATCGAATTGAATTATCATGCTACTATTGTGAGGTACTGAATACAAAGAACCATTAAAGATCATTGATGCTGCATGTGGACCATGTAATTGTTTTCTTTGCAATGTTTTCTCCAAAGTGTCTTGTGAATAAATATCATTTTCGGAGAATTCAAGATATCTTGCAAATTGCATTGTCTTGATGTTGAATCGGTCAATTCTATTGTTTGTTTTAGCACCATTAACAAAATAGATATGATCTTGACCATCATAACAAACTGATATAAAATAATCGACCTCGATTCCAGTCATTTGACCGCAATGTTCAACTGATTTCGATCGAATTGAGAATTTCATCCATTTACTTGGATTGCTCAAACCACCAAATACATATATGTATTCACCAATTGATACAATCGATGAATCCGTATTATTAAAATCATAATCCAATTCTAATTGTTCGATTGTATTTTTGTTTGATAAGTTGATTAGTGTTGCTCCTTTTGATTGATGTGTTGTGAAAATATATGATGATAACGATGGTTCTATGGGAGATCCAATCTTTTCAAGTTTGATTGATTGTTTGATCATTGATCTCCATTGATTGAAATCTGGTTCTTTGAGTAATAGATTATATGATTTATAATAATCAATATATTGTGAAGATTTGATGTGTGTGTAGAATCTTTGAATGTAGTCCAATAATATTGAATCTGAATTGCTTTGTTCCAATAGATTTAGATGATCATAGGGATTGTAATAATTATTGTATTTATCCTGATAGAATAAAGTTTGAATATTCTCGTCTATGAATGATTTTAATGATGAACATGACGATATTGATTTCATTATTGTTGTTGGAGAATATTGTTCTGTTGTATCTCCAACCAGCAAGATAGATTCATTACTATACTTATCATTACTATTATATATACTATCAATATTTTTATTTTTAAATTTATAAATATTATTATCTTTTTTATTATTTAATAAATTATTATATATATTTATAATATTAACAATAAATTTCAAATGATTTATATTTTTATCTATTTGATTTATGATTGTATCTTGGTCAGCGATGATTATTTTCTTTAGTCTGTGCTCTTCTATTACCAAACGTTGATGTAGTAGTTCAAAGTGTTGTTTTATCTCATTCTCTGCTGCTATTAATGATTGATATTCTGATGTCGATGATTTTAACGTTTCCCATAGAGATGAAATCGATTGTGATACTGTTGTGGTAGGAGATATTGAAAGGACACTTTTGTCTAATCTTTCAATAAAAATGGGATTATTGAATAAATAATATAATGACGCTTTAATTTCATCGATATGTTCACAATGATCGGAATGACCTGGTTTGTTTATAATATGATTAGACTTACAAAATGAACACATTAACTTATTGCATAGATGGCATATAAAATCAAAGGGTTCATCATGTTTTGAACACTTGAATGTAAAAATGGATTGTGATGATTTACTTTTTGAGATTGGTAGTTCTATTGGATTGGGACTGGGTAGTTTGATTGTGAAGTTATATGATTGCATTGGTGGTTCTGAGTTGATAATATTGTTATCATTTTTAGTATTATTATTATTGTTACGAATGTGCGAATAGAATTGATCATTGTATTTACTAACAATATCCGAAAGTGTTTGTGATGATGATGATGATGATGATAAATTGTTTTCCTGTAATACTTCTTTGATATCATTGTTCAACAAAATCTGATCGTTTTCTTTTTCATTGATAAATGAATTCATTTCTGATGAGCTGGCAATTTGTTCTAATAATGTTGCTGTTGGTGTACTATTAAATAAAGTTGAATTGCCTATCATTTGACTTTTAAATATTCTACCCATCATATTGGTCGTAATGTTTAATTCTTTTAATTCATTCAAACTTTCATTGATATGCTTCTCTATCATCTCTCTATCCTTATCGATCAATTGCTTAAATTTGTTTTCCTCAGTAGCTAGATACTCTTGTAACTCTTTGAAATTCTGTAACATCCTATTCTCTCTATCCAACAGCTCCTTGAATTTGGTTGTCGATGATTTGATCGCTTTCCAAGTTGATTCTCTCTTTGATTGTATGAATGAAGAATAACTGTTGTAATCACTTTCGACCTTTGGTATACCAGATGCTTGGTTATCAAGATCATAGATACTCTGTTTGATTTCCGGTGCTACTGATTCGATGGGTTGAACGTTATTTGTATGAGTTGGTTGCTCAGCCCCATGAGCGAAAATACATATTGGACACATAAACTTCATACATAACAAACATATGTATTTATGAGTTTTATTATGCTCATTACATCTTTTTTCTCTAATATCCATTTTTATATTATTTTCAAAAAACAAAAAGATAACTAAGATATTTAGGAAAAAATAATTATTTAAAATGTGGTGAGAAAATAAATTTTATTTTTTGGAAAGATGAAAAAAATATTTGGAAAGCCCAACGTTACATCAAAAAAATTCTGAACTATTTTTTTTTAATAAAATGATTTATTATTTTTTTTGAAAAAATATCTTAGCAAAATGATTCCTATGATTTTGCACAAAAACAAAGTTTAATATTAATATTATCATATTTAATTTAATTTTTTTTTATTAGAATGACTCAGTGCCAATGTCAAGTAAAGAAATGCAAAGTCATATGTTTTAAATGCAATAAGTTAATGTGCACAAAATGCGCATTTTCCCACATTCATCCAGACCTTTTATTTAAAAATCACATACAAAATATCAACCATTATTTAGATAAACCCAAGGAACACCCAAAAGCAACCCTCTTGATCAAGACTCTAATAGATTCATTATGGAGCTTAATTACAGAATCAACCCAAAGATATCACACTTTAACAACGACCGAGAGAAATATAACAACGCATTTCCGGTCTATATATGATAAAATTATGCTGCAAGAGAAAAGACTAAAAAGGCAAATACAACAGGAGCAAGAGAGAATAAGCAAATACATCAATAATAAAATCAATGAATTAAAAGAGTTAGTAAAGATAAGAGGAGTTTATAAGCTATTAAATCCAACTTCAACAAAGAGTAGTAGTAGAAGTGACAACGAAGATGGACAATCAGATTTAACAGGCATAGACGATCCAATAGAAACACTAACGAAATCAATTTCGGAATGCCAGAATCTGGAAAATTTTATCGAAAATAATATCAAAACATTGTTCCAAATAGATCAAAATCATATCGACCGACTGCTGGTGCAACACAAGAAAGAAGATCGTCCCAATCCATCCAATATTGATGAACTTCTCGAACAACACAAAAATGATTCATCTTCATTATTATTGGATGTTATTCTCAAGTACAGCGAGCAGTTCAAACCAGCAGATTCCCTAAACAATGACAACAACTACAACGATCAGTTTGTTTATAGAGACTTTCAGTTATTGCTCGAACAACCTAATTTCGATATATTCAATTCAGCAATACAACAATCAATTCAAGTATTATTAACAACATTCCCACAGAGCAACACCGATATCACCAGAAAATATATATTCGCCACTCACCAAAATGAAGGAGCAACCCTTATCGACACATCAAACAACAATTCTATCGAAGAATTTAAATTTGATCACTGCTTTAAGCAAACCTATTCATCAATAATTACAATCGATGAATATATCTATGTATTTGGGGGCTATAGTCATCAAACCCAATGGTACAGGATTTCAATCAAAGATAAAACCATTGCCTTTGGTAACATGGAAGATATCGATCCCGGTTGCGCTATATCAGTTTGTTATGATGGTGAAGATCATATCTATTTGGTTAATGGTTTTAGAACAAATAGAATCGATCGATTCAACATCAAGACAATGCAATGTCAAAAATACCATCAACTACCAGATCAATATCACGGTCAACAAGTATCTTCGATGATCTTCAAAGGTAAACTATACTCAATACCATTCGATAAAGCAAGTATTATTGAATTTAATTTCGCCAACCGAAATATTGTTAGTCACTCCATTGGTATAAAACCTTTCACAGCCTGTCACGATAACAATGGAAATTTTTACATACACTCACGAGATCTAGAATTACGAGTTCCAAATAAATTCATCAAATACAATGTTGAGACCAATGAAACAAACAATCTAAATCCAATACCGGCAAGGGATGGAATGGTATTTTTATTGTTTCGGCGAGAGTCAGAAACATCAAGTTTTATCTATTCATTTGGTGGTACTCGACCTAATGATAATTTCATATATTCAATTGAAGACGATCAATCTGAACAATTCTTTAAAGTTGATACATATCGTCGGGTATGGTGCGGATCTGCATCAATCGATTTAATAAATAAAATTAAATAATAAAAATAGATAAAGAGTATCATTTATTTGTAATCAGAACCTCATTCACTCTTTCAAAGTTAATAATATAACATTACCAAAAACCATTGAAATCAATTTACAACTTTCAGCTTTCAATTAAAAAAGTTTTTATGCTAATACTTTTGTATTATTTAAACCATAATCTTTTATTTTAATGAGTTTAAAAAAATGTTGTAACAATAATTTATTGTGTCACATATCTATTAAAATGTAATGGATATCTTCCCACAAGTTATTGTATATTAAGCAAAGTTAGTACTTTGTTTCTGTGATTGATATAGAGATAGATTGTTGTTGTTGACTTTTCTTGTTTAGTTGATTTTTTGCTTGATTTCTTTGTAGTTGTTTGCTCGAACTGCAGCTTTGGAACCTCGTGATCTCCTGAGAATCTACGAAGACTCTTCTTATATGCCTTGGTCGGTGTAATTACTTTCTTTCTAATAATAGGCGATTTCTCCTCATCATCTTGGACATTGATTTGCTCCTTGTCGCTGTTCTCGCTCACGTCACTAGTTTCAACTTTAACGACTGCATCATAATCGTTTGCTTCATTGTCGTCGTCGTTGTTGTCGTCGTCTTCGTTGTTAACATATGAGTTCAATCCTACTTTGGTGGGTTTATCTTATCTCGGCTTCTTTTAACAATGTTGTTATCATATGGTACTGATATTTCGATGATTTTGATTGATTTCTTGGTTCGGTTCTTAACGATTAGATCTGGTTTGTTGGTTTTGGTCAGTGCATTATCGAATTCTGGCTTCATGTACATTGGGATCTCAATGGTGTCAGACTGGTAGACTGCTCCTGGCTTGTAAGATATTCAGCATATCTTTGAGTATCACCTTCACTACCATGTTGTGTCTTGGTATTATACATAGTAGTTTCATCGCGTGGCATGAGGATACAATGTGCTCTATGGACTCTCTTGCGGCATGACACTTTCTACATTTTGGATAGGTTACGGCATTTCCCATGACTCCTTATGCTGAAAGGGTGTTCATGTTCTCTGTCAGTGCAAGCCATAGGTGGTGGTCAACATGTCGCGGTATGAATCTCCATTGGGCTATCCAGTTTCTTGCCATGTTTTCTCTGTGTTTGATCCAGAATTTGGTTCTAGCTGTTGGTTCGATTGGGTGTTGTTCTCTATATACATTTTTTAGGTGAGCTGAAATGGTGTTTGTGATTGTAGGGCTGCCATCGTGATTGTATAGCATTGTTTCTCCATCCTTGTCTATTTGCCATTTACCATCTTTACTGATTATGAGTTTGTAGTCAAATGATTCCATGTGTCTCATTGCGCTGGTGTATAGTGGGTTCTTCGTATCAAATGCATAGTTCATAAGGTCTTGGTTTCTCCTTACCGAGTGTAGTTTATCCTGTTAAATCTTACATGTGTGATTGGTCGGTTGGCTTCGTCCTCTTTGTCACCTCCCTTGTGGATCCGGTATATTTTGGTTCACAGAACCATTAGGGAACTCCATGATATCCAAGTATAGGTACTCATTGAAGGCTTCAGCTAGGTCCTCATGGTATCTCTTAATACTCTTAATCCAGTAGTTGCAAATTCCATCTGGGCCTGGAGCTGACTAGTTCTTCTTGTTTTTAATGTAGTTGGATATGTCAGCTCCTTCGATTTCAAAATTGATAGCAATTCAAGAACATCAAATCTATCTTTCACTTTCTGTATCCATTCAAGTATAGTTGGTTGCTTCCGTAGATGGTGGGTTCCAGAGTTGGCTCCAGAACTCAAATGCTCTCGTTGTTGCAAAATGCTGACAAAAGCTATGCAAAATTATTTCTTTTTTTTGTGTGAAACTACACAATTTAAACTTCGAAGTTCAAATGTCAAAAGAGATGAAAAGTAAAATTTTTAGACTTAAACTATTCAACTGGTTGGATTAATTAAATTTATTTATGTTTATTTTTTTTTATTATTTTATTTCTTTAGTAAATGGAAAAAGAATTATTTAATAAAGTTTTAATTAAAAATAATGTTTTAAAGGTTCAGATATTTAATTTTGTATATCAAATCAATAGAATACACACAGACGATTCATGTCTTCAAAGAGAATGTGATTTTCATGAGCGTAAATCACTCTATCATATGATATTGTATGGTAGAACAGATCTATTCTTCAAGTATGCAGAGTATCAAGTTGTACCAGAATCAATCGCCAATGATAAACCGTCATCGATGGTGTCAAACAAGCAAAAGAATAAGAAAAAGGAAAATGTTAGTCTGATCGATATGTTACCAGAATCCGATTCAATTCTTTTGAAAGCAGCATTTAGGTGTTGTAATCTCAAAGTAGTAGAGTACCTACTCAGTAGAAGACCAGATCTATCTATCTCCGAAGGTGCACATGAACCAACTCAGTTACAAGTAGCCAAGAGTGGAAATCTACAGTTATTGCGACTGTACGCCCAGAATTCGCTAAGAGCATTGACCAGTAGCGTAGCAAAACCATCATCGACGATATTGTCCAACAATATTCTAGGTTATTTCAAGATTGCTATTTCCATTGGAATCGAAAATGGTGATCTGCCATTGCTCAGGATAATAGTCGACGAATGTAGAGCAGCTCTGGTGAATGTCGATAATTATATGATGGGTAAAATCAAGTATTTACATCGAATCGATCTAAGAGAGTTGAGTAAAGATGAAACACTCACCCACCAGACTTTGGATTTCTGTTTAGAGAATGATATCCTTGGTAGTCAGTGTTGGAGATTAATAATTAGCGGTGCGATATCCGGTGGAAATTGGAGTGTACTTCGTTTTATAGTCGATAGGAAACTTCAACACTACTTAATGGAGGAGATCGATTTTGTGCGGATGCCTACCAACCATATTTCTAGACACGGTATGGAGATGGTGGAATTTATCATTGCCAACTGGCCAGATCTACAATTCAATATGGATTCAATGATGGATGCAATCAAAGCCGATCGACTCGATATCTTTAAGGTGATGTACCAACATTCCGGATCATTGATAAGTGTACCGCAATCGCTAAACTACGCTTTGCGTACCGGTAGTAAATCGATCATCGATTACATCCTAACAGAGTTGTCCAGTCATATCAGATCACCACTGCCAATACAACAAGTTCATCCAAGTCTACTATCGAAAGAGTTTTTTAAAGATCCAATTGTACAGAAATATTTTATATTCTCAGGTTCACATATGTTAAAGGATATCATTGAATTTGACCATAGCAGAGAGTTGGTCAATTACATTCTATCGTTGGAGATGTCGACGGATAATAGGCCATTTATGACAAATCTTTCAATCGATTGGAACCAAGGAATGATGAAAGCATTCGAACAATTAGACCTGGAATTAGTCAAAACCATATTGGAAATCAAGCCGGATGTCAAGTATACTTACCCTCTGGTTGATCCATCTACTGTCGATAGTTCCAAGTATTTAATGATCATCGAAGTGCTGGCATCGTCTGGTGTAACAATCAATTTCGATCATCTACCATTAATCCTACTCAAAGCCAAACAATATCCATATATTATGGCGATTCTAAAGGTACTGGATAACAACAATCACAACTATTACTCTAAGTTCAATAGTAATTTAACTGATTCTGCTATTGTCCAAGGTCTTTCCATTGAGTTTATCGACTATCTCCTTGGACTGCCCATACCCAATATCAATAGTAAAGATTCACTGTCATACGCCATCAAAAGAAGAGATCTTCCACTGATTAAACTTCTACATCAGAGTCACCAGGTCCCATTCAGAAGTAGAGAATTCCAATCTTTTTTGGAGTTAAAACAAGATGATTTAATAGATAGACTGATCATCGATTATTGTGAACCGAAATTACTTGAATCGATGTCGATATCGTGGATTTCAGTGGCATTATTAACTTCATTGGAAATGAAACGATTGGACTATGTTAAGAAATTAAGAGATTATATCGACTGGGTACCCAATCCCTTCCAAAATCTTTATATGGATATTGGTAAAAATCATAGATTGGTCATCTACAAAAATCCAGAGATACTCGATATCCTTGTAGATATAATCATAGAATTTGTGAATATAGACACTCTACTTAGAAATATACTGTCGGATGATACCTCCAATTTCGACTGTTTTATGTTTGTTTACAATGCATCAATAGAAAAGCTACAGCGGCTTCCATGTATTTTCGGTTTTGAGGATGGTGAAGAAGATGAATTCGATGACGATGAACAAGAATCAGTACACATCCCAACATGCGAAAATACTCATCCAAATTCGGCACTTGTCAAAAACAACAAGTACAAAGAAATAAGAGAACTCATCAAAAGAAAACATATAAGAATAGGATCTCCTTTCCTAAATTTAATTAGTGAAACAGCAATCCAACATGGATACTTAAATATATTAGATATAAAAATGTATTAGAAATAGTATTTTAACAATATTAATTTTTATTTAATAACAGTATTCAAATATGTTTTGTATTTTACATTGAAATGACTGATGCAGATCCACAAAGTGTTCTATTTTTATGATGGATCAAAAATAATTGATATTTTATTCTTTTTTTTTTTTATGTTTTACACAAATATATCTAAAAGTGTATTTTCGCATAATAAAAAGATATCTATGTCAAATTCATGTAATACATTTGATATTCCTTATAGTTTGGACACATTTGAATTCGATATCATTATATAGATAGACTTATTATCTATCTTGAACAACAATATATGTGATAAATTACCCATTTTTAAAAAAGATAGATAACCAAAAAGAGTAAGTTAAAAACAAATTATTTAGATCTAACATCGAGCTTTTTTGGGTGGCACAAAATGAAATTACACTTTTCCAAGTATAAATAAAAAGCTTTAAAAAATGTTGTTTAAAAACTATTTTTAATAAAATTTGAAGGTTAAAAGAATTATTTATTTATTTGTTGTTGACTTATTAAAAAGTCATCTTATTAGTACAGTACATTCTCTAAAAAATTAAGAATTATATATTATGAAGTGATTGAGGCGGATCCACATCGAACTCTATCTGTCTTATCCCCAACCATGAATGGTTCGGATTGATTTGATTCGATAGAATATCTAAAGTTACCGTATGTTGCACCACCAAATGAATAGATATAGCTAGATGTCGGAGATGCTTGGTGATATAAAAGATAAACAACTCCATGCTTTCCAGGAATAGGATTGAGGTTGGTTATCTGACTTCTCTCGATATTATACTTGATGAATCGATTATCTTTGGAATGAATGTAGAGGTTACCATTGTTATCATGGCATGCTGAGAATGGTTTCATTCCTATTTTGTGTATTGTAATATTCTTCTTTACTAAATTGAATTCAAAGACATCCTTCTCCATTGGAACTGAATAGAGTGATCCTTTATAGATCATCGAGCATACTTGTTTCCATAGCCTTCTGATAACGGATAGTATTTCTCTAACTGCTTTGTCTTGATGTTGAATCGATCTATTCTATTGGATTTCTCACCGTTGATCAAATAGATATGGTCTTTACCGTCGTGACACACCGATATATAGACATCGCCATCGATACCTTTCATCTCACCGGATTGCTCTATCGATTTCGATTTCATAGAGAATTGGTACCAATTATCCTTATTCAGATAGCCACCGAATATATAGATATTCTCTCCTATCGAGGTGATTGATGCATTGGTGAAATCAAAGGTATGTGAAATATTCACTTCTTCGATCTCATCGTTCTTCGATGTATTGATCAGTGTAACACCATTCCAGTGTGTGGCAAAGATATATTGGTCACTACTGCTGCTCGTTACTGACTACCGGTGCTACTTTAATGGAACTATCGATGATCGATTGTAGTTGTTCGAAATCAGGTTGTCTAGCAGTTATTTTATATTCTTTAGTTTGTATATTAAATAGATCATTATTGTTATCTTTATAATTATTATTAATATCAGTGTTGTTGTTGTTGAATTGATTATTATATTTATGAATAATATCTAATAATAATGAATCTTCATCATTATTATGTTGTTCTAATAATTTATCGATATTGAAATGAACATTATTTTTATGTTGATTGAATAATGTTTGATTATTGTTATCTATGAATGATTGTAATGTTGAGCTCGATGTTATCGATTGTAATATAGTTGTTGTTGAATACTGCTCTGCTGTATCTGTAACTATTGATTTGTTAATCTCTACATCTTCATTACTATCATCATCATTATTACTATTATTATCTTGTTTATTATTATCTAACTTATTATTAATATTTATAATATTAACTAAATGTTTTAAATGTTCTATACTATTATCTATTTGATTAATGATTGTATCTTTTTGGTTGATAATATCTTTCTTTAATTTATGTTCTTCTATTACTAGATATTGATGTAATTGTTCAAAGTGTTGTGATATATCAGTCTCTGTCTTTTGTAGATCACCGAATTGCTTGCTTGATAATCTGAGTGATCTCCAAATCGATAATATCTTTCTTTTTATGAATGTATTATTATTGTCACTCTTATTATCATTTTCTTTAATGTCTATATTAAGATGATCTATAATGTCATCATCAGTGTCGAAAATAGAGCTTAAAGATTGTCTGATATCATCTATATGATCGTACTGGTCGGTATGATCATGATGATTCTTACTATGATTGATTGTGCACTTTGAACACATTAACTTATAACATTTATAACATAGAAATTCATGTGATCTATTATGC
Organism: Heterostelium album PN500; assembly: GCF_000004825.1. Classification (NCBI taxonomy): domain Eukaryota; phylum Evosea; class Eumycetozoa; order Acytosteliales; family Acytosteliaceae; genus Heterostelium; species Heterostelium album. The sequence continues at coordinate 1,675,505 of NW_008805070.1, read as the reverse complement.
TCTGAACATTTCATTGTCAGCTTTTATAACTATTTTATCTTTTACTAATTGTGATAATTGGAAATTGAAAAGTAGAAGTTCAGTTTAAAAAAAAAAAAAAATAAATTGTTTTTATTTTGATCAAAGAAATGATTGATACAATAAGGTTTTATTTAATTAATACTTTAAAAGATAAGCTAAGAGTATTAGGTATTATTTTTGAAATAGAGAAATTCCACAACCCACTCTGTTGGCTTGGTCATTTTCCAATATTGATTCCCATTTATTTAGTTCGAATGAATATCTAAAATTCAGATCCTTTCCTTGGAATGAGTAAATATATCGTTTGATTGAGGTAAATCATATTATGATTGTATATTTTCACATTCGTGGGTGGTGTAGATTTATCCAAGTTTGTAATTTCATTGATTTCGATATTTATCTGTTGAAATCCATATATATATATAAATTAGAACAAACAAATTACCTTTGCCATCGGTACGTGCGGCTCTATGTATGGGACTAGGAATTTCTATTGGTAATTGAACTGGCAATTTGGTTTTTTTGTGATTATATCGAATTTGATAATCTTATTAACTTCTGGTATAAAGATGTAAAGGCAGTCTGTGTTGTGGTGTACATTCAGAACACATCAAAACTTTGCAATCATAACAAATCAATTTTAATGATAATATTCAACTGTAAAAAAAATTTACTAAACAACTTTCATCTGTTATCTAAAAAACCTTACATCCTTTCGTAAAAAGTGTTTTATTTGATTTGAGAACCAGATATTATGAAAGATCTATGAAATCACAGGTCTTGGGTATCAAATTACAGATAAAACTGAGGAGGTTGGTGGAATGATAGGATTAACATTGTAGAAATGAGCTATGGATTAAGGAACTGTAGCTACAATAGACCCAACAACTCCGACAAGATCAAGAGATTCCGGTTTTACCTTGAATATATCTTCGCAAATTGAGAAGAAAAAATGTTTTGTTGATTGCCTTTCATAGTAATACTAGATGTTGTGTTTGTAGATTCCAGATTCAGAAAAGTGGCTATTTTTTAGTTCAGCATAGTTATGTCCATATTTTACTAGTGTCTTTTTATAAAACAAGTTCATATGAGAGATGGGATCCAAGTTGCGATAGAGGAATTGCATTAATATTAAAAGTAGTGGTAATCATTAAATCTTTATCGATATAAAATTTAAAGTAAAAATCGAATGAAGATTAATGAAATGAGTATAGTGTTGCGAAAAGTTTAAATATTAATTAAATTTTTATTATATTATTTATAATGGATCAATACTATTATTTTAAAACAAAATTCTACTGTTTTAAGATCTGATAAAGTGTAAGTCGAATATTATTTTTGAAATGATTTATTCTCTTGGAAATTTAAAGGTTATATATGAAACAGAGTATTTGCACAATGTATTCTATTCGATTGGTCATTTTGTAATATTGATTCCCATTTATTGTGTTCGAATGAATATCTAAAATTTTTATCCTTCCCTTGGAGTGAGTAGATGTATCTCTTTTGATCATTTGATTGATGATAAATCAAATTATGGCAGTTCATTTTCATATTCGCAATAACTGCTGTAGATCTATCCAAGTTTGTAATTTCATTGGTTTCAATATTGATCTGTTGAAATCTGGTATCAGATAGAAAAAACAAATAACCTTTGCCATCGGTACATGCCGCTCGTTGTTGTAAATATTGCGATTCGATAGGTAAGTCGAATTCCACTGTTTTTTTGGTTTTTATATCGAATTTAACAATCTTTTTAGCATCTGGTATAAAGCTATAAATACAGTTGTTGAAGTGGAAAGTTAAATGATGGTAGTATTGACTTGATATATTGGCAGTGGAATATTCTTCAAATGTTGAGCTGTTGATGTTGAATCTGTAGATATGTAGTATTGGTTTGTTGAAACCATCCATCAAATAGATATGATCTTTACCATCATAGCAAACCGACACAGCACAGCACCCTTCAATACCTTTCATTTTAATTTCATCAAATGTTTGGTTGTCGATTGAATATCTGAAATATTTTAGGACTCTGCCCATGCCTGTACTTCCAAATTTATAGAAATGGTTACCAACAATAGTACAACAATAATAATACAAAGTGCTATTGAAAGTTGGGATGTCTTGTTGTGTGAAATGAATATTATTATGATCGGTTATATCGATTACCGATATTTTACCTGTGGTATCTGTTGATAAAATATATGATTGTTTTTTTGGTTGTTGTTGTTGTTGCTGTTGTGATACAAGTTTGAATGTTGATTGCAGTTGGCTTTTTATTTGATTAAGTTGTTGATCATTGGTAATCAGTTGGTATTGTTGTGGTTGGTTGTGTTTTATATTGTTGTGATTGTTTGATTTCAATGTATTGTTGTGTTCAAGTATAACATTTAACAATGAATGGTCATCAATTTTATTGATTGAGTATCGATTATCATTCAAATTGAACAATGTATTATTGTTTTGAATGAATTCGTTGTGGCTTGAAGATTGTGATATTGATGTCATTATTGTTGATATTTGATAACAATCGGTTGTATCTGCTGATAATGATGATGTCGTTGTTTTTGTTGATTGATCTTGTTGAATATTATCAGTATCATCAGAAATCAGATTATTTAATTGATGATTCATTAAATTCAATGATTTCATGATTGTTGTTTGACTTTTGATTTGTTGTTCCAAATGTTCTTTGTTGTCGATGATCGGTTTCTTTAGTTTGTGTTCTTCTAAAACAAGGAATTCATGCAAATCTTTGAATCTATTTGATATCTCATCTTCTGTTTGTTGTAATTGTTGATATTCTTTGACTGCTGACCTTAGTGAATCGAATGTTGTTTTTATATTTGATTGAATATCGAGTAATGATGGTATATTGCTGCTATTATTACTATTATTATTATTATTATTACTACTGTTAATCTCTGATTTAATTCCATCGATATGATAGAATAAATGAAGTCTATGTTGTGGTGTACATGCTGAACACATCAAAACATTGCAATCACAGCAAATCAATTCGTATGTTCTTTTATGATTTGAACAAATGTTCATTTTTATTTGTTTACTCTTTGAATGGTGAAAGATAAAATAATAAAAATCTAAAAAAAAGAATATAACTTTTTTTTGATCAAAAACCAAACTTTATTTTTTTAAAGTGATTTTTAAACAAGGGTTTTGTTTAAGTGTTTTTATTTTAACATTTAAACATACGAGTAATTACATTGTGCATACTCTATTTCAAAAATAATCTTCAGCAAAAACAATCAACTCTAAGCATATCTTTAAAACAATCCAACTATTTTTTGATCTAAGAACAAAGAATTAATAAAAAAAAATCAATGAATAGTTAACAGTTTACAAACAAAAATGCATTTTGATTGACAAACCCTTTCATATCTTTGAATATTTGCAAATATATTTAATTTTTTAGAAAAGGCGAACACATCTATATATTCGGTGGTTATTACAATGCCAACAAATGGTGTAAACTATCGGCTAAATCAAAGTCTATCGAGCACATCGGCGAGGTAGTGGTGATTGATATTGATTATTTTATATCGGTGTGTTACGATGGCGCCGACTACATCTACTTGGTAAACATTCCACGAATAGAATAGATCGATTTAATATTAAATAAATAAATCTTATTCATTCAAATAAATAAATGAACTTTACTAAATTTGAGGTTAGTGTTTTCTTTTCCTTTTCTTATGTAATATATATGATCTTATTCTAAATTTTATTCGATTGGTAATTTTATACATTCGTTTACAACATTTAAAATTGATGAACTTGAATCTAAAGCTGCAGAAACTCTTTCTTTATCATTTAGTTGTTTATTTACTATAAATATTGTTTTACTCGGTTAATATGTATTTATATTTTAAAAAATTGATATCGATATCGATATCGATAATTACCAGATTGTTCAGATGAATGACTTCCCGGAGTAACTTTTACATCTACTTTGAAACGTTGTGGTAAACTTCTAGAGAGTTTCTCTTTGATGGAAAGTCCGATGATGTTTGCCATTGAACAGTGTGGTACGGTCGGTGTGAAATATAATCGAATGATATTGTTGCTGATGTCGATCTTTATGTTCTCGTGTCTCACTACATTCAATTGCTCCAATGTCAGCGGGTGTTCTGGATCGTTTATATCTCTAACCAAATCAAAGATCTCATAGACATCGAAATCATCGGGTGTCTCTTCATCCTCTGTGAATCTCTCATTATACAAACTACTATTGTTCTCTGATTCATCTTTACTATAAACAACGGGATTTGGATTAATAAATCCTTCATCTTTTTGTTGTTGTGACATTGTTATTATTATTATTATTATATTATATTATTCTATAACTTTGATTCTTCTTTTAATTAATTAATTAATTAAAACAACAACACAAACATACACAGAAAATCACTTTAACTTTTTTTTTTTTTTTTTTTTTTATTGTTCGATTTTGGTGTGAACAAAAAAAGTATTTAATTTTTAATTTATTTATTATTTTTATTTTTCGTTTTCAAACACTTTAAATTTCTCCTTTTCAGAATCTGAAAATGATTGACATTCATGTGATTTAATTATTCTTTTTTTTTGTTTTATTTTTTTTATAAAATCAAAATTATTTATAAATAGATAGATATGGATCAAATTAGAAACGGATGGTTTAGTGAAATCAGTGAATTCTGGCCAGGTAATTCATTCTCTCTTCAAGTAGAGGAAGTCTTACACCATGAGAAATCAGAATATCAAGTATGCAAATGACAATCAATCATGATTGATTTAGTAAAATAATCTATTTTATTAATCATTATTATTAATAATAATATTATCTATCTATCTATCTACAATATTAGGATATTTTAGTTTTTAAATCAAAGACATTTGGTAATGTTTTAGTTTTGGATGGTGTTATTCAAGCAACAGAGAGAGACGAATTCGCATATCAAGAGATGATTACACACGTACCAATGTTTGGACATCCAAATCCAAAGAAGGTTTTGGTTGTCGGTGGTGGAGACGGTGGTGTTTTGCGTGAGGTCGTCAAGCACGACTGCGTTGAATCCGTTACATTGTGTGAGATTGACAAGGGTGTCATCGAAGCATCACGTCGTTTCCTCCCAAAGATGGCAGTGGGATTCGATCATCCCAAGGTGAACCTGTTCATTGGCGACGGTTTGGAGTTCATGCGTAAACACAAAGGTGAATTCGATGTGATCATCACCGATTCCTCCGACCCGATCGGTCCAGCTCAAGGATTGTTCGAACGTGCCTACTACGAGTTGTTGAACGAAGCGTTGGCACCAGGCGGTATCGTCTGTTCACAGGCCGAGTCACTCTGGCTGCACTTGGCAACCGTTAAAGGTTTGACCACTTTTTGCAAAGAGATTTTCCCACATGTCGAGTATGCATACACCTCGATTCCATCGTACCCAGGTGGTTCGATCGGTCTGCTCATCTGTGGTACCAAGAACAGCTCTAAAACACCAGTTCGTCCAATCACCCCTGAAATCATCGAAAAGATGCAATACTACAACGAAGCAGTACATAAAGCATCATTTGTATTACCACAATTCGCCGTTAAAGAATTGAACATCTGAGAAGAAGATAATGAATAACAAATAAATAAAACAAAACAAAACACCCCTTTTTTTCTATTTATATTTGCTTTCCTTCTTTTTTTTATTATAAACACAAAAATACAATTACATACAAGACACCCTAAGTTGTCATTTAAATTACTTTGTAGGAGTTTCAAGATATCACATATTTCTAAACAAAAATAGCTATTACATTTTGTGTGGAGTATTATCTGTTTGGAATTTCATTATTAATCAGATATATTTAAAATGTTATAACAAAGAAAGATTAATAATGATAAAATGCTAAAGTATTTAAATAATTTGATTTATTATTTATTCGTTATCATAATTATTCTTTCCATAAATGTTTGGAAGTTTAAATATTGTTTTATTGTTGTTGTTTTTCGAAATATTACGCTTTTGTTTGATTTGATGACGTTTTTGTTTGATTGAATAAATTTCTAAATTTATGATTTATGATTATTGTTTTGTTTGTTTGTTGTTTATCTATTTACAGGTTCTTTGATTCTTGTGGGAGAGTGCTAGTGATACTTTGGAGCTTGGTGTCTTACCGAGAATGTCCGATATCCATAGACTGATGTCCAAGACCTTGTCGAGGTTCACTTTACAATCGATTCCCAAATCCTTCATCATATACAGAACGTCTTCGGTCGCTACGTTACCAGAGGCGCCCACTGCGTACGGACAACCACCGAGACCAGCCACCGAGCTATCGACAGTGCTCACACCAAACTGCAACGCCGTCAGAATGTTTGCCAGTGCCTGTCCGTAGGTATCGTGGAAATGCACCGCCAAATTGGCGAGAGGAATCTCTTTCGACACCGCCGAGAGCATCTTGAAAGTGGCACCGGGCGTTCCAATACCGATGGTATCGCCCAGCGATATCTCGTAGCATCCAAACTCATAGAGTTTACGCGATACCTCTGCTACCTTCTCCACAGAGATACGACCTTCGTACGGACATCCCAGAACACAAGAAACATAACCTCTTATCTTTATATCGTTTTCCTTTGCTGCGTCACAAACATCTTTGTAGCGTGCCAAACTTTCCTCGATGGTGACATTGATATTTTTTTTCGAAAAACTTTCGGATGCCGCCGCAAACAACGCGATTTCTTTTGCACCCGATTCCAATGCCGATTTAAATCCCTGCAAATTCGGTGTCAGTGTTGGATATGAAACTCCCGGTACATGTTTTATTCCTGCCATAACTTCTTTACAATCTGCCATCTAAATAAATAAATAAATTATTTAAATTTATAAAAATTAATATTAATATACTGTTAACAGTATTGTTACTTTTTGTATTTTCAATAATTTTATGGCTATTATCATAATCTTGATACTTACTTGAGGTACCCATTTTGGTGATACAAATGAAGTTGCTTCTACTACTGATAAACCAGTACCTGCTAATCTATTGATTAAATCGATCTTTACATTGGTAGGTACTATTTGTTTCTCATTTTGTAAACCATCTCTTGGACCTACTTCGACAATCTTTACATACTCTGGGAATGGTCCGAATCTATAATACATTTAATCATGATGTTTTAATAAATGAATGTGAATTGAAATCGTAAACATTGCCTATGATTAAGTAATTGACTTACGTTTTAACATCTTGTTTTAATGTAATTGGATTAGTAACTACTGTAATGAATGATCTACTATTATTATTAATATTCTTATTGATTAATAGATTACTATTAAGTAATCTACTCTTTTTACATGCATTAAATATTGAATACATTATATATATATATTGTTTATTTATCTGTTTATGTAACTATCTATATGATTGATTGTATATAATTTTTGTGATTATCTGAATGAATGATGAATTAAAGTTTAAATGTATAAATAATTGATGATATTAATAATTAGATGATAAACACCTTTTTCTATTTATATATATATTATGTTTAAAAGAAAAGATTTAGTAAATAAGTAAATGTAAATCAAGAGTTTTGAATTTAATTAAATTTGAATTTGAAGTTGATTGGTATGCGTGTGGTTTTTAATTATGTGTTTAATTGTAAATGAATGTGTGTGTCGTGTGAATCTACTACTGTGCTGCTTATAAAGAATAAATAAATAAAATAAAATAAAATTTACCACCAACTTTTTTTAGTGAAGTGAAACAGGAGATAAGATAAAATAAATAAATAAATAAACAACAAAGATATATATATTTATTTTTTATATTTAAAAATAAAAATTAGAAAAGAAATCTGAATTTTAATGTTGTTTGTTTTGTTTTATTGTTTGTAGAGTGTGTTGTTTTGTGGTTTCATTCTTCTTCCGAAGGTCCTCGCATTATTTTGAATAAAATAAATTAAATTTCAATGTTAAACAAATTGATTTGTTTTAGTGCAAAAGGGGGGGTTTTTTTTTATTTTTGAATTGAAATTGAAACATGTAAATGACAACAAATCAACGATTACTTGATGTCATTAAAAAAAAATTTTGTTTTTTTTTCAAGTTCCCAAAAAATCGCCATTTTAAAAAAAGAAAAAAATTATTTTTTGAACTTTTTGTGAGTCATATGAAAAATGTAAACTAAAAATAAAACAAAAGTGTATGTTCACCAAAAGAAAAAAAAAACTGAACAGATTTTTTTTTAAAAAAAAAAAAAAAAGGAAAAGTTTAATGAAAAATAATATTTTTTCTATATTTTAGCAATCATTTATTATTTGTTAACAATGGATTCAGAAATGATTAAAATTATTATTTGTTATCAAATCCAAAATGATTAATTAGAATTGTTTTTTTTTAGTTTGATTTATTTAACTGTTACAATTTCGATTAAAAATTTGGGATTCACCAGAGTAATTATAAACCGTCCATCGATTAGAGTATACATGCAAAGTAGCTTTTTTGTTTTTTTATGTTTGATTTTAAACAGTTACAAGATCAAGTAATAATTTCTTGAACGTACCAGAGTACTTGCTTTGAATGGCCATTTTGAGATCCGTTCCAAAGAGAACCGAGTATGCCTTGGAGACTTCATTGATGAATGGTTGACAGTATACAATGTTTCTGATGAGAGATTCAATGTTGTTTCCGACACTGGTTATCGATTTATGTAGTAAAAATGCAAGTAGTCGAATGAATCTTGCGAGAAAGAAACAATCAATTTGAGGCCTGATCAGATATTTCCAGGGAACGAACCCTCGATTGCCTTCTCAAGTACCGCTTTTCGTGGACGGTCTCGTAGATTCTAGCGATCTCACGAATCTGGAGGAAGTTTCGGACAAGATAAAGTCGGTAATTTCTTTGTTTCAACGGATTTGTACAAGGGTTTCAGTGTCGACACCAGCACTTGCTTGATCGACAATCCACGACTCGACACGTGACTCAAAGAGTGATTCGAGGCTATTCTTGTAGTCAGCGCTAGTCTCTGATGAGGAAATATCATAATTCAAAGACTTTTGGGCTTTGACCGGTAGATCACGGTAATTTTTGCCTTTTGAGTGTTGTTTCTGGTGACAAGGATCTCTGTGAGGACTTCGTTGTTTGTACCAATACTTTTCATCGCATTGTTGAGAGCATCAGAGTCTGAAGTAGCTGGATGGTCAAGAACGCAACCAAACACTTCTCATAGTCACCATTGGTCTCAATGACGCTGCATTTTATTAACTTAGATAACTCCCAATAAAAAAGCACAATATAAGCTAATATATTTATATTTTACAAAATTTTCTACAATTTTTTTTATTATATCTTTTTTGTTGTTATTATTATTATTATATTTGATTTGGAATGATTAAAATTATTATTTGTTGTCAAATCCAAATGATTGAATATTATGTATGTTGTATTTTTTTTTTTGTTTTGTTTCGAGTTTGATTTAATTTAAACAGTTACAATATCGATTAATAATTTCTTGTAGTCACCGGAGCAATCCTTTTCGATGTCGTATTGGAGAGTCTTTCCAAAGACAACATGGTATGCCTTGGAGACGGCGGTGATGAATGGTTGACAGTATACAACGTTTCTGATGAGTGTTTCATCGTTGGTTCCGACACCGGCCATCGATTTGTGGAGTACACGTGCAAAGTAGGCGAATGAATCCTGTGAGAAAAGAACGATCGATTTGAGTGCCGATCTGATATCACCAGAGAATTCACTCTCGATTGCCTTCTCCAAGGAGTGCTTCTTGTGGATGGTCTCGTAGATTCTGGCAATCTCACGAATCTGGAGGAAGTTACGGTTGGCCAAGATCTTGATAAAGGTCTTCTCGTCGGTTCCGATCTTTCCTTCACCGGCGTGGTAGAGTGCTTCGGCGTCGACGGCGGCACGTGCTGGATCGACAATCCACGACTCGTCACGTGGATCCAAGAGTTCTTCGAGGAGGTGCTTGTAGTCACCGCTAGTCTCTGAGGAGATGGCATGTTTCAACGACTTTCCGGTTTGGGTGGCGTAGATCTGGGAGATTCTTGCCTTTTGAGCGTTGTTTCTGGTGACGAGGATCTCTGTGAGGACGGCTTCGTTTGTACCGACACCCTTCATTGCCTTGATCAAAGCTTCGACGTCAAAGATGGCTGGATCGGTCAAGAGTGCAACCAAACCCTTCTCAAAGTTACCAGAGGTCTCAGACTTAATATCCTTAATCAAATCTCTACCGACATGAGTGGTGTACTCTCTGATGATACCGGCACGCTCTTCCCAATTACGATTAGCAAGAATAGTGATCAAAGTTTTTTCATCCTAAAAAGAAAAAGAACAATTAATAAACTTTACTTCTTTATCATACTAAATAAATATTGGTTAATTATAAACAATCTATACATACAGTTCCAATTCCTTTCATTGCTTTTCTCAACATATCAGCATCTTTCTTGAGATCGTGAGCAATTGAGAATGGAGTGTAACAGGCAAATGGTACGGTTGGTGCTTGCATTTTGTTATAGAAATGAAATTAGATAATTATTTGTTTGAATAAAGAAGATGAAAAAAATTAAATTAAGTAAGTTGTCTGTTGTTCTTTTAAAAGATTAGGTTTAAATAGTTTGATCCTAAAGTCTTTTCTTTAAATGAAAATAATAATTCACTAAAATTGTGCAAAAGATTATTTAATTTAATTAGTTTTTTATGTAATTCAAATAATATCTCACCATTTGGTGTGGGGTTTGATCATTTATAATTTCTTTTTTTTTTGTGTTTTTTTTTTTTTTGTGTTTTTTTTTTTTTTTTCATTTTTGGTATGTTGTTGATTTATACAAAGATCTGAATGGGGGTGACTCCTTTAAAGCCCATCAATCTCTAAAACAAAGAATTTAAATCAGTTAGTTAAAAAAATAAAAATTAAAGTCACCAAACTAAATAAACTCCTAAAATAAGGGATCACAAATTACTTCATGATATTTAGTTTTGACGTTTGTTGCGAAGTGTAATAGTGAGAAAATTACAACCCATTATTGTAATATAAGTGATAGAAAAAGATTTTTTGTTTTTTTTAGTTGATGTCTTGTTTAGTTTGATTGTTTGATTGTTTAGTTTGTTGAAAAGTGTAATTTTTTGTTGTTTTTTTTCATAATCGACAGAGTTTCTGACCGACTGTGTGCAAACAAATCAATGGTAAACCAGGGTATGAAAGTTTCATTTGTTTAAAGTTAGTTGCCTAGTTGTAATCTCTCAGGTATTAGCATACTGATAAAGGGGTAATATTATTATTATTGTAATAGTTCAACACCTGTTTATGGGTGATATTAACAACTTGAAGATTATTATTATTCTTAAATTGATCAAGAATGGTTAATGATTGTTCATTTTAATCACTATTAAAATTATTTTTTAAAATTTTTTTTATTTACTTATGCCTCTAGAGTTCATTTGCAGGCTTTTATAGTTTGTATTATTATATTTTGATTATTTATTTTTTCGAAATACATTCAACAATAATTATTAGTAGCTATGAATTCGATATTGGAAAAACTTGATATTTATTATTCTTGGTGATTTAATATTCACAATATGATATTTGAAAGGAATTGAATTTAAATATATTTGTTTTTATATTATTAAAATTAACATTATATTCGAAAAGTGACAACAATGATCTGAAAAGAGATCATAGAGTCATTAGGCCAATGATATTGTTAGGTAAAAAAAATAATAAATTAAAGACAATGAGTTGTTATATATCACCGGTGATTTCTTAACAACGACCGGTGATTTCTTAACAACGACCGGTGATTTCTTAACAACGACCGGTGATTTCTTAACAACGACCGGTGATTTCTTTTAACAATCCACCTAATCATCTTCTCTCGAAATGACAAACTAATTTCTCCATTACTTGAAATCTTTGCTTGGCCATCCAGGTTTGGATGTTTCTTTTTGAGGTGATTAGAGCCTGAATTGGTCTGGCTATGTCCAACGTCGTATGTAAAGGAATATTTACAATGTCCAATACTACAAACTGCTTTTCTGGATCCATCTGAGAAACATCTTAATTGGAAATGTTTCCATATGTGTGATTTGAACTTTGAAGTATCTAATATTGAATAAGAAGAAGATGATGTTGTGGTTGTTGATATTGAAGCTTCTGACTCTGAGTCACTCATTTTTTACCGAACCTCAGAGCAATCAACAAACACCAACTTCAAGGGTACCGATGGCAATACAATACAATCACAAGAATATTGATTAGTTGCGGAGCTATAGCACTACCAAGTGGGTCACTTTTAGCCTCAAGAGTTCCAGAAAGTTGGGATATCCAGATGCCCAGTCTTCATCAGCAATCCTTTTGTATCCTCCTATTAAATGATACCAATTAAGATAAAATAATAATAATTATAATAAAATAAAATAAAATTTTTTTTTTTATCTATCTATGAGATTTTTATTTCTTTATCATAATAAAAAAAAATTAGACAATATTGAAATAAAAATCTTATTTAAAAAAAGTTTATTTCTGTTTTGTTAAAAGTAGAGCAGTGATGTATTCTCCTGAAATTTGATTGTTATGAGAATCCACAAAGCCTATCTTTGATAAATTGCGTGTTGAATAATAATCAGGATAGAATTCTTTGATAAATTCAAGTGAATCATTTGAATTGGTTAACACCAATGCTTGTATTGTTTGGTTGTCGACACCAAGATAAATTTCAAGTGTTTTTAGATTTGAAAGTAATTTGTTTTCATTCTTTGAGTCTTTGTGATGCATACCAATAATGAATGTTATCATTGATTGTGGTAAAGTCATTCCAAAATAACTACTCGTAAGATATTTACTAGAAAGTGATAATCTCCGAAGTGATGATGGAAGTACACCGACTGATAATATTTGATTGAATTCATCTCCAAGCACCAATGATTCAAGTGATTTAGGTAACACACCGACTGATAATATTTGATTGAATGAATATCCAAGCACCAATGATTTCAGTGATTCAGGTAACACATCGACTGATAATATTTGATTGAATCCATCTCCAAACACCAATGATTCAAGTGATTCAGGTAACACATCGACTGATAATATTTGATTGAATGCATATCCAAACTTCAATGATTCAAGTGATTCAGGTAACACACCGACTGATAATATTTGATTGAATCTATTTCCGAACACCAATGATTTCAGTGATTTAGGTAACACACCGACTGATAATATTTGATTGAATCCATCTCCAAACACCAATGATTTCAGTGATTCAGGTAACACACCGACTGATAATATTTGATTGAATGCATATCCAAACACCAATAATTCAAGTGATTCAGGTAACACATCAATTGATAATATTTGATTGAATGCATATCCAAACACCAATGATTTCAGTGATTCAGATAACACACCGACTGATAATATTTGATTGAATCCATCTCCAAACACCAATGATTTCAGTGATTCAGATAACACACCGACTGATAATATTTGATTGAATGCATATCCAAACTCCAATAATTCAAGTGATTCAGGTAACACACCGACTGATAATATTTGATTGAATCCATATCCAAACTTCAATGATTCAAGTGATTCAGGTAACACACCGACTGATAATATTTGATTGAATCTATCTCCAAACACCAATAATTTTAGTGATTCAGGTAACACACCGACTGATAATATTTGATTGAAATAAAATCCAAACTTCAATGATTCAAGTGATTCAGGTAACACACCGACTGATAATATTTGATTGAATCCATCTCCAAGCACCAATGATTCAAGTGATTCAGGTAACACACCGACTGATAATATTTGATTGAATGAATATCCAAACTTCAATGATTCAAGTGATTCAGGTAACACACCGACTGATAATATTTGATTGAATCCATCTCCGAACACCAATGATTTCAGTGATTCAGGTAACACACCGATTGATAATATTTGATTGAATCTATATCCAAACACCAATGATTCAAGTGATTTAGGTAACACACCGACTGATAATATTTGATTGAATCCATCTCCGAACACCAATGATTTCAGTGATTCAGGTAACACACCGACTGATAATTTTTGATTGAATCTATCTCCAAACACCAATAATTTTAGTGATTCAGGTAACACACCGACAGATAATATTTGATTGAAATAAAATCCAAACACCAATGATTTCAGTGATTTAGGTAACACACCAGCTGATAATATTTGATTGAAGACAAGTCCAAACACCAATGATTTCAGTGATTCAGGTAACACACCGACTGATAATATTTGATTGAAATTAGATCCAAATGATAATGATGTCAGATTTGGAGGGAGTGAATTAGATTGCAATGGTTGATTAAATTCATTTCCAAATTCAATTACAGTGATATTGACTGAGTTGTTTTTGAATGTAGTGTTTAAATTAAATCTTATTGTATGTTGATCGATGATAGTTTCAATATATTGGTTTAATAATTGATTCAATGATTCTCTATTCTTTGGATTCTGATCTAGCAATCGATGAATAAATTGAATCAATTGTTTTGAATATCTGGATTCTGAAATGATAATTTCACCAGTAGATTTGAATCGTATATGATTATTTCGATCATCTTGATGACTGATCAATTTAAATATTCAAAAATAACGAGTTAGTATCTGATTGATAACAATATTTTAAATATGATTATTCGAGTATTTACCAACATAATAATTTAAGTATCGTTGATCCAATTGAAAAGATGTCACATGATTGTGCATATTGTCGTTTGATTGCTTCCTAGTGAGTTAAATAGTTAAAATAGGTTAAAAATATACTTAATTAAACGAAAAACAATTTACTTACTGGTGAAATATAACCAATAGTTCCACGAGTTGCATTTATAAGTGAATTTGAATTCATATTAGATATAGTTGGATATTTTATGACAACAGGTAGCTCAAAAAATACTTTTGCATCTTGATATTCAATGGATATTGATTCATCAATGAATTTACAACATCCAAAATCACCAAGCATCAAACTACCACCATCAATGAATATATTTGAAGGTTTGATATCACAATGAACAATTCCATGTTTATCAAGATCCAAAAGAATATTAAAAAGTTGTGAAATATAATTACTAATATCTGATTCTTCAAAGATTCTATTATATTTAAATATAGTGGTTAGTATAATATTAATCCATATCTCTATAAGAATCAAATATTTTATGTTTTTATACCTACATATTCAGATCAATTAAACGTTTATACTTTTGATCAAGATCACCGCCATCACAATATTCAGAGATGATATGAAAGATTTGGTTGTCTTTATCATGATGATAGTCAGCTAGTTGAACAAATCTTGGATTACCTTTGAGTAATTTCATTGCTTTGATTTCATTCTCAGCTCTTTCATAAGATTTTTGATTTTCTTTATAGTTTATCTTTTTATAAATATACTTTTGTATTGATTTTGTTAGTCTTACAAAATGTTAATTGATTAAATAGATATCAAAATGATCTTACCAATCTTTGGTCAGTTCCACACACTAAAAAAACATCATTGATATTATTACTGTTTGGAAATCTTGATATTGAATGATATTGTTTGTTATTAATGATATATGATTGTTTGAAATAGTCAAGATTGGTTAGAGATTTTTCAATATTGATTGTGTGAGATTGTGATTTGTTTACCAACTCTGCGTTAGATATAGGTATAGAATTTGACTCTATTATGGATTGCGATGATTTTATTGAGATTGGTGGTACGATTTGATTGATATTGGGTATTTTATTTGTGAATTTATCAGATTGTGTTTGTGATAAGGAGTTGGTATTGTTGTTATTGTTATTATTGTTACTAATGTGTGATTGAAATTGATCATTGTATTTATGAACGATATCCAACAATGATGTTGAAGGGGGTGAACTGTAGCTTTGAGGAATTTCAATCTGATTATCATTGAACAATGTTTGATTATCAACATTGATAAATGATTCCAATGAGCAAGAGCTGGCAACTTGTTTCAATAAATTTGCTGTTGAAAACTGCAGAGATGAAGATATATTGTCGGTATCATCGATTATATTGCCTATCTTTTGACTTTTAAATATTCTACCCATCATACTGATCGTAATATTTAATTCTTTTAATTCGTTAATACTCATATTGATTTGCTTCTCTAGTTCCTCTCTATCTTTGTCGATCGATAGCCTAGCTTTACTTTCCTCAGCTTCCAACAACTCTTTTAACTCTTTGAAATGTTGTAATAACTTGTTCTCTCGATCCAATAGATCTTGATATCTCGTAGTTGATGACCTAATCGTTTCCCAAACTGATGCTGTCTTTAACTTTATGAACGAATAATATCTATCATAGTCACTCTCTACTCTATTATTAAAAGATGATTGACTATCATTATTATTATTATTATCAATATGTTGATCATCTTTAGCGTCAATGTGCTGACAGTGATCGAGATGAGTTGGTTCCTCTCTGTAATGAACGGAAATGCATTTCGTACACATTGACTTTTTACATAAATTACATATGAACTCTAGTGATCTCTGATGGAGAGTACATAAATTATTATTCTCTTTATCCATATTCATATAGTTAAAAAAAATAAATAAACAAATTAGAGAAAAAAAAAATGAAATATTTTGAGATTAAAATTTTTTTTCTTTGGGTCATCAGATTTGTTTTTTGTAACGTTTTTTGTGAACTCAAATTCTTGATTTTATTTTTTTTGTTTTTTTTTTCAATTTTTTTTTCAGAATGACATTGTGTGAAACTGTTTTTTTTAATAAGACATTATACCTTTTTATTTTTAAATTAGTTCAATCATAAATCAATATAAATGAATTGTGAAAATCATAATATTAAATCCACTCATATATGTTTTCATTGCAAAAAGTTGATTTGCAAACAACATTGTTTTTGTGATCATTTCAAAAAAACTCATCGAGAACAGTTAGATAAAATAGATTTATATTTAAATGACGTAGAAGATATCAAAGAGTATTTAAATAAATTTTTTCAAAAAAATCAAAAAAATCAACAAAATCAACAAAATCAATCAGAAATATTCATCGAGTTCTTAGCAGAATCAATTTGGAAAGTACTCAAAATTTCAACGGATCGATATCTTTACATGTTGGAATCAGAAAAAGAGATAGCAGAGTATTTCAGGAAAATACACAAGTACTTTACAGATCTAGAGGCAAAGTTTAAAAGATCCATTTTTGAAAACAAGGACAAATTAAAAACACAAATCAATAGTAAAGTAAAAGATTTACAAGAGTTTATAAAGATAGCAATAGTAAATAGTGAAATAAGTACAAATAACAATAATAATAATAACAGCAACAATAACAACAACAATAGTAACAGCTTAAATGGTGCAATAGATAATAACAGTAGTGATGATATGGATTGCAGTCAATCAGAAACAAAATCAAAGGAGGAGCCCAGTCAAGATCGAGCCGAACAATATTCAATAGAATACATAGCGAAATCAATTTCAAATAGCTCGAATATACAGTCGTTTGTTAATGCCAACAGCCAGACTTTGTTCAATCATAATGTGGACGATACTATTAATATTTTACGAGAACTTCACAAAGATGACACAGATTCAATATTATTGGATGTCATTCTTAAATACATGAAAGAACCCAATAACCCAGCAGCAGACCTAATCAGCAATAACTTCGACAGCGACCAATACTATAATGACATTAGGCTATGTATTAAGGATATTGATTTCAGTAGATTCGGCCCGATCATACAACAAACAATAGGTTTAGTGGCGTCAACACTTCCCCCAAGTAAAACCGATTTACAAGGAAACTACATCATGTCTACGTACCAATCAAACGATGCCACAAAGATTGAAGGAGGAGTCACTCTTATCAACACATCAAACAACAAATCCGAGGAATTCGCTATTGGACATTGTTTTAAAATGACTTATTCATCGAATATAACAATTGGTGAAAATATCTACATATTCGGTGGTAAAAATAATATAAATCAATGGCGCAGGATTTCAATCAAAGATAAATCGACTATCTTCGGTGAGATGATTGGAATCCAAGGTGATTGCTTTATATCAGTTTGTTATGATGGTCAAGATCATATCTATTTGGTTAATGGTTTCAAAACCAATAGAATCGACCGATTCAATATCAAGACAATGCAATTCGATCAAAAATATTTTCAATTTACAGTGGATTATGGTCAACAGGTATCCTCGATGATCTTCAAAGGTATATTATATTCCATACCTTACAATAGAGATTTTATT
Organism: Heterostelium album PN500; assembly: GCF_000004825.1. Classification (NCBI taxonomy): domain Eukaryota; phylum Evosea; class Eumycetozoa; order Acytosteliales; family Acytosteliaceae; genus Heterostelium; species Heterostelium album. The sequence goes on along the minus strand of NW_008805070.1, from coordinate 1,657,173 downwards.
ATAGAGTTTGATATTGCAACCAAAACGACTGTTGAGACCAAATTTCACCCTAACTTTAAAGCATACACAGCTTGTCACGATAACAATGGTACGTTCTACATTCATTCACGAGATCCAGAAGTGCAATTCATCCGATACAATGTTGAAAGCACTCCAAAGGTAACCAACAATCTACAGTTAATTCCTGACTTAACCCGGGAGAATGCATACTTGATGCTGATGTATCAGCGTGAATCTTCAACATCAAGTTTTGTCTACACATTTGGTGGTACTAAATATGGTAATTTCAGATATTCGATTGAAGATAAACTATGGGAACAATACTTTATGAATAATGAAAAAGATGGAAAAGAAAGGTTGTGGTGTGCATCAGCACCAGTGGAAATAAAAAATAAATAATTTACAATTTAAATAAACCTATTATAAATATTTTACAATTTGAATAATATATTGTACATTAATACTATCTTTCAACATTAAATTTGAAATCAACTAAAAAAATAATTTAATTTAAAAGCAAAGTATTCAGGAAATACACGAGTTCATTCGCCGAAGGAGATAATAACAAAAAATTGATAATAGTTACACTTTCTTAAGAGCCCAGCAGGACAATACTTTTAATAAATGCTCAATGTTTGATATAACGTATTGATCGGAGAAAATAACAACCATCAACATCACAACTGCCGATCAAACAATTGAAATCAGTAACAAACGAGAGTTTTGAATTTCTAAAAGATCATTTGTTTGATTTGTTTTCTATAATATGGACTTTTATTGATTATTAATTAGATAAATTGATTTAACTTTGAGGTTGCAGCAACATCCTTCGAAGAGCTATACATAGTTCTTGGGTTGGTTTGACTTGTTAAAATCTGCCATCAGAGAATATACTGTCAGGGTCATCGGCTCTTCTCGATCCATCTTCTCTATCTCTACTGCCCTTGAGAGTTACCTTGGCATTCGGTTTATTAGTGGTGATCATGTCTCTAGCCTTACATTCATCAGCTTGATTAAAGTTGAGATAGCTTTGTTCAACACGCTTCGCTGTAACACATCCAAGTATGCAAATGTCCTACTTAAGTTATTCTATCATCTGTACCTAGTGTTGCAGACATAGGTGCCATAGAGATGATAAAATGGTTCTGCTCTTGTACAGATATTACCTATAGATATTCTGCTTCCACATCTATAACTTAAGGTTACTGCATAAATGGGTGGTCTAGGTTGGAGTGAATCTGGTAAAAAAGAAATCGGTGGTACATCTAATATCGTTAAAGGTAATACAGTCTCAGGTAATGATGTGGCGAATCTTTTCTGGCGAGCTAGATTCGCTAGGTGGAACGTACACAACTTACCTAGGTGCTCTATAGGAGGTGGAATAGTCGATTGTCACTAGCGACCATCGTAGTTTTTAGTCTCTTGTCTAAACTGATCAAACCAGAGTACCGACTTTAATGAATGATTCGGGTTCAATATGATAGCGACACTGTCCCACAAAACCAATCTTTTCTCACTATTCATATATCCAACCGTCTAGATTTTGCTGGTAAAAACTAACAAGCTAGTCTATATTTTTAAAAACAACAAAAAAAAAAAGTATTATTATCGGTGTTATATGTGAATAATTAAGTTACACAGTGATAGCATACGTTACTCAACGTTCATATCAAATTATTTCCATAAAAGCAATAGTATGATCATTTCCTTGGTGATATGTGTACAGTAACGAGTATGGCATCTTAGTTTATTAAATATATTAAAATTTTTGTTACTATTGTACATGTGCTCTATACAATTAGTAATCAATAAATATAAACTTTATATTGTGAATATTTACCTCCAAACTAAACTTTGTAGTATCACTATCTTTTGTTATACATATTATTTGCTCTAAATTCTGTAGCATTGAAAGAAATAATTAGATTATCATATATATATATATAATATAAAAACTAACTAAGTAACAAAACAACTTACATAATAAATATTTTACATCAGTCTATTTAAATTGGTTGTTGCTTGATACTAATATTCGCATTCTTTTATTAATCTTGTGAATTAAAAATAAGCATTGAAACGATGACTCATCGTGATTGACTTGGTGTCTAGCTTTCTTAAATCTCTGTTTGAGTAGTGATAGATGATATAAACTATTATTTGTTTATTTTGTACAAATTCTGTTTCATATGTTAATAACTAAGTTTATGAATTGTTAGATGATAGGTAATAATAATTGATTTAATAAAATTAAAAAAATTGGTTTTTTTTAAACGTTACTTAATATTTTTTTATGGATGAATCTAAACAACATTTAATATTAGTTGATCAACCAGAAACAAATTCAATATTTTCAGTATTATAAACCTATTCATTTTATGATAATATAACATTTATACATTCAATTAATAATTAAAGTATTCAATTAAAGTTGACTATCATCATTTGGTTAGTCGACGTAGGTTTCCTCATTTGAACTACTTTGACCAAAACACTGTAGGAATCCCTGTAGTGAGTTCAAAATCGGGAAGAGCTAGCTGTTCATACAATCAATTAAGATAATACGTACCCAACATTACCAACTTAAAACATGTTTTTCCAAGATTTTTTTTTTTTAATGATCATTAAAAAAAAAATGATTATGTTAGCAGAATACCAACATCAAAATGTACAGTATTATATTATATATCTATTTTATGATAAAAGAATACAAGTTTAAAGCGATAAAGTTATCAAACGTAATGCATATCAATTAACTGTATAATAGATTTACTTACTTTTTATGTAATTTTTACAAAACAGTTCTACTAGATTTCTTTTTAATGATTCGAGTTTGAAAATTCTGGTTGTACATGAACTAACAATACCCACCAACTATTGAGGATATTACCAGCTTAACCAAAACCCAATCAATTGCAAATTATTAGGTAGAAAACATTCAGATATTACCAAGTTTATTTAAATGATACCAATTAAGATAAAATAATAATAATTATAATAAATTGAAATAAATTGTTTTTTATCTATCTATGAGATTTTTTTTCTTAAATTAATCCAAAAAAAGCTATTAATCAAAATAAAAAAATTAGACAATATTGAATTAAAAATCTTATTTAAAAAAGTTTATTTCTGTTTTGTTAAAAGTAGAGCAGTGATGTATTCTCCTGAAATTTGATTGTTATAAGAATCCAAAAAGCCTTTCTTTGATAAATTGAGTTTTGAATAATAATCAGGATAGATTTTTTTGATAAATTCAAGTGAATCATTTGAATTGGTTAACACCAATGCTTGTATTTTTTGGTTGTCGACACCAAGATAAATTTCAAGTGTTTTTAGATTTGAAAGTAATTTGTTTTCATTCTTTGAGTATTTGTGTATACCAATAATGAGTGTTATCATTGATTGTGGTAAAGTCATTCCAAAATAACTTCTCGTTAGATATTTACAAGAAAACGATAATCTCCGAAGTGATGATGGAAGTACACCGACTGATAGTATTTGATTGAATTCATCTCCAAACACCAATGATTCAAGTGATTTAGGTAACACACCAACTGATAATATTTGATTGAAGAATAATCCAAACACCAATGATTTCAGTGATTCAGGTAACACACCGACTGATAATATTTGATTGAATCCATCTCCAAACACCAATGATTCAAGTGATTCAGGTAACACACCGACTGATAATATTTGCTTGAACATATATCCGAGCACCAATGATTTCAGTGATTTAGGTAACACACCAACTGATAAAATTTGATTGAATGTAAATCCAAATGATAATGATTTTAGTGATTCAGGTAACACACCAACTGATAATATTTGATTGAATATATCTCCAAACTTCAATGATTCAAGTGATTCAGGTAACACACCAACTGATAATATTTGATTGAATGTATATCCAAACGCCAATGATTTCAGTGATTTAGGTAACACTCCGGATGATAATATTTTATTGAATCTAGATCCAAATGATAATGATGTCAGATTTGGAGGGAGTGAATTAGATTGCAATGGTTGATTAAATTCATCACCAAATTCAATTACAGTGATATTGACTGAGCTGTTTTTGAATGTAGTGTTTAAATTAAATCTAATTGAATGTTGATCGATAGTTTCAATATATTGGTTTAATAATTGATTCAATGATTCTCTATTCTTTGGACTCTGACCCAACAATCGATGAATAAATTGAATCAATTGTTTTGAATATCTGCATTCTGAAATGATAATTTCACCAGTAGATTGGAATAGTTGATGATTATTTCGATCATCTTGATGACTGATCAATTTAAATATTCAAAAATAACGAGTTAATATATGATTGATAACAATATTATAAAAATGATTATTCGAGTATTTACCAACATAATAATTTAAGTATCGTTGATCCAATTGAAAATATGTCACATGATTGTGCATATTGTCGGTTCTTTGCTTCCTAGTGGAGTTAAATAGTTAAAATAGGTTAAAAATATACTTAATTAAACGAAAATAAATTTACTTACTGGTGAACTATAACCAATAGTTCCAACAATTTCAGTTGCATTTATAAGTGTGTTTGAAATTGTTGTATCATAAATATTTTCCGGATTGGAATCACCTGTTATCGCGACAGGTACCTTTGTATCTTGATATTCAATGATTGTTGATTTATCAATGAATTTACAACATCCAAAATCACCGAGAACCAAATTCAAAGTTTTATATGTATTATCAATGAATATGTTTGAAGGTTTGATATCACAATGAACAATTCCATGTTTGTCAAGATCCAAAAGAATATTAAAAAGTTGTAAAATATAATAAATAATATCTGATTCTTCAAAAATTCTATTATTATATTAAAAAAAAGTTGTTAGTATCCGATCTCGATAAAATTCAAGTAAGTTTTATATTTATATTTATACATACTGATTTTGATCAGTCAAACGTTTATACTTTTGATCTAGATCATCGCCATCACAATATTCAGAGATGATATGAAAGATTTGGTTGTCTTTATCATGATGATAGTCAGTTAGTTGAACAAATCTTGGATTATCTTTGAGTAATTTCATTGCTTTGATTTCATTCTCAGCTCTTTCATAAGATTTTTGATTTTCTTTATAGTTTATCTTTTTATAAATATACTTTTGTATTGATTTTGTTAGTCTTATAAAATGTTAATTGATTAAATAGATATCAAAATGATCTTACCAATCTTTTGTCAGTACCACACACTAAAAAAACATCATTGATATTATTACTGTTTGGAAATCTTGATATTAAATGATATCGTTTGTTATTAATGATATGTGATTGTTTGAAATAGTCAAGATCGTGTATGGATTGACTTTTTTGAGTATTGATTGTGTATGATTGTGATTTATTTAATAACTCTGAGTATAAAGATATGTATATGGGAGTTAATAAAAAGAAACGTATTATTATTAATTGATATTGAGTATCGACTGTATCTGGAATTTCAAGCTCATCATTTTCCTTATTAATATTTCCAATTAATATGATATTTCTGTGTTGTTCATTATCTTTATCTTTCAAATGATTATAAACTAAAACTATGTATTTCTGCATGAAACTACAAGCTCTAAATTTCAAGATCTTCTTTTCATTGATTAATCTATCTGTTTTCTCGGAATTATTAATGACATGAGATTGTTTGAAATAGTCAAGATTGGTTAGAGCTTTTTCAATATTGATTGTGTGAGATTGTGATTTGTTTACCAACTCTGCGTTAGATATAGGTATAGAATTTGACTCTATTATGGATTGCGATGATTTTATTTTTGAGATTGGTGGTTCGATTTGATTGATATTGGGTATTTTGATTGTGAATTTATCAGATTGTGTTGGTGATAAGGAGTTGATATTGTTGTTATTGTTATTATTGTTACTAATGTGTGATTGAAATTGATCATTGAATTTATGAACGATTTCCAATAATGATGAAGGAGGTGAACTATATTGTTGTAATACTTCAATATCGCTGATGCCGGAGACTTTCATATCCAATGCTTTGTTGAACCAAATCTGATCGTTTTCATTGATAAAAGATTGCAATTCTGAAGAAATGGCAATTTGTTCTAATAATGTTGCTGTTGAAACTGGTTTAGTCCTAAAATTTGAAGACGAGATGTTTCCACTTCCAATTGCATTGCTTATCTTTTGACTTTCAGCTACTCTAACCATCATACTGTTTGTAATAATTAATTCTTTAAGTTCGTTCATATTCTCCTTGATTTGCGTCTCTAGCGTCTTTCTATCCTCATCGATCAACTGCTTAAATTTGTTTTCCTGTGCAATTAGATAGTCATGTATCTCTTTAAAGTGTAGCAGTATCCTATCCTCTCTATCCATTAGCTCCTTAAACTTGTTTGTTGACGATACGATCGCTTCCCACATTGAATCTATCTTTGATTGTATGAATGATGAATATCTTTTGTAATCATTGTCAACCTTAGGTGTGCCAGATGCTTGGTTAACAGGATCATAGATACTATGCTTGATTTTAGGTTCTACTGATTCGATGTGTTGAAAGTTCTTGCTATGAGTTGGTTCCTCAGTGACATGAGTAAAAATACATAAAGGACACATCACTTTCATACATAAAAAACATATGAATTCGTGAGCTTTATTATGCTCATTACACTGTTTTTCTCTAATATCCATTGTTATTAATTAATTAAAAAGATTACTGTATGGTTGATGTAAAAAATAAAAGATATTATTTTTGAAAAAAAAAAATGGTGAAAAAAATTAAAAATTTTTATTTTTAATTTTAATTTTTTTTTAATTTTTTTTTAATTTTTTTTTTTTTCTTATTAATTTTTTTTGGTTTTGATCAAAAAAAAAAATGTCGATGTTCACAAAAAGATTCTTTTACAAACAGTTTTTGTATAGCATATTAATTTTTAAAGAGGATGATATGCAAAGAGCATGATAAGACTTGCGATAGCATATGTTTTAAATGCAACATTTTAATTTGCACAAAGTGCTATGTTGAGCACTTTCAACACCCGGAACCAGCTTTGCATATAAATCACATAGATAAGATCAAATTGTATTTATCTAATCCATTTGGATACACAGAATTAGAACCTATATTGATCAAAACGAAAAAGGAGGAAGAATGGAGCGAAGCCAAAAAATTATCCCAAAAATTTCTTTCTTTATCAGCTACCGAGAAAGATATAAGAGAGTTTTACTGTGAATTACACAATTTCCTTACTCTTCAAGAGAGCAACGAATTACAAAATATAATAGAAGAGAAAGTAATATTAGAAGAACAAATCAATAATAATATCAATAATTTAAAAGAGATAGTAAAGTTAATAGATTCTTGTAAGCTGTTGCATCCAACTTCAACAAATAGTAATAGTGATAGTAGTAATAGTGGAGATAGGCAATCAGATATGTCACAAATAGACACAGAAACACTAACGAAATCAATTTCCGAATGCCCGTCTCTTCAGACGTTTATGGAAAATCATAGGAGAACATTGTTCAATGTTCAAAATATTATCGACCAACAACTACAGCCACACAGAAATGACACCACCCCATTCACTATGGATAACATTCTCCAACAACATAACAATTCACCATCATTACTATTATTGGATATTATTCACAAGTACAGTCTGCAATTCAATCCAGCAGAAAAACTAAACAACAATAACTACAACAACAACAATAACAATAATAACAATAACAATAACAATAACAACAATAACAACAATAACATTAAACTATCTCGAAAGCCTGTTATCAATAAATTCATTTCTTCTTTTAAAAAAAAAATAGATGTATTGTTTCCAAAATACAACAATGACAATAAAGGAAGATATATATTCACCACCCACCAAGATGAAGGAGCAACGCTTATCAACACATCAAACAACAATTCAACCGAACAATTATCTTTTGGACGATGCTTTAAGCAAACCTATGCTTCAATAATTGCAATCAATGAATATATCTATGTGTTCGGTGGTTCTAGCCATCAAACTAAATGGTGTAAGATTTCAACTAAATCGAAATTAATTGATCATATTGGCGATATGAAATCAATCTCTGACGACAACACAAAGATTGAAGAAATTGAAGGTGATTGGGCTATTTCAGTTTGTTATGATGGTCAAGATCATATCTATTTGGTAAATGGTTTTAGAACAAATAGAATCGATCGATTCAACATCAAGACAATGAAATTTGAAAAATATCATAAACTGCCTGTCCATCACGGTCAACAAGTATCTTCGATGATCTTCAAAGGTAAACTATACACAATACCATTCAACAAGGATTTTATTATAGAATTTGATATTGCAAACAAAACAACGGCTATTTCTCATATTGGTACAATAGTATACACAGCCTGTAACGATAACAATGGTACCTTCTTCATACATTCAAAAGAACCAGAATTAGGTTTCATTCAGTACAATGTTGAAAACAAAAACACAATCAACCTAAGCCCAAACAATCTACACCCAGCTCCGACTAAGTCTGGAATTGTATTTTTAATGTATCACCAAGAGTCAGAAACATCAAGTTGTATCTATTCGTTTGGTGGTGTGGATAATGGTAATTTCAGATATTCGATTGCAGATAATGAATGGGAACGAATCTTTAAAGATGATAAATATTATCGGTCTCGGTGCGGATCTATATCAATTATTTTAATAAACAAAATTAATTAAACTAATAAAAATGGATAAATAATATTATAGATATAATCGATAGATAGTATTTTTTTCATATTTTTTTATTAAATAGCCGGTCAAATATATAAGGTGATGATAACTTAAGTGTTGTCAGAAGTCGGCTGCCACAATGATCCTATAAAAAGTATTGTGGTATCCTTGACCAATCAACCACCGACATAACCATTTTGACAAATATTCTGAATAAATAGAATTTAAATCTGAATATAAGGATGATTGGAGAAGCTAGTCAATACTTATGGATGAACAATCTACAAAGTAAACAATAAAATTATCTAGTCTATTCCATGGATTCGCGATTGGGTAGGAGTGAATCCACAAGCATCGGTTTGAATCTAGATCGTAATCAGGGATGTCAAACAACACTCGAAGTCTAATTCATGTTTGATGATTGATGGCGGGATTAGTGCTCGGCTACAGTTGTTTTATCGGGCTTGATTGAGGTTGGCTAGCAGATGTGTTGCCGTCTGGGTAGGTAGTTTGAAGTTGTTTTGCCGCTGGATCTCTGTTGGGTTGATGACTGGAGACTATGAGGTGGTGAATCTGGTAAAAAAAGAAATCGGTGGTACATTCTCTGGTAATGAATTAGCTAATCTTTTTCTGGCGAATCTAGCTATAAAGCATTAGTTTTGACCATGTCGCTATCATATTGAAACCAGAACTTTAATTTAATTAAAGTGTAGACAAGAGACTACCATGGTAGTCGCCAGTGACAGTCGACTTTCACCTCACATAGCAACTAGAATGTGTACGTCAAAACTAATGCTTTATAGCTATTCATATATCTAACTGTCTAGATTCTGCTGGTAAAAACTAAAAGTCTATAATTTAAAAACAACAAAAAAAAAAAAAGTATTATTATCGGTGTTATATGTTGATTATTAAGTTTGTCAGTGATAGCATACATTACTCCACGTTCATGTCAAATTATCTCCAATCGATGGATGATCCACTCTAATTGGCATTTGTGTGACTCATCTAATTACCATTGATATGCTCTTTGTCTTGACTGTCTTGACCAATGAGTGAGAATTGTCTAAACCAGCACTAAGTACGTTCGTTTTACTTGTGGAATCACTGTGATCTTAACTAATCCTAATTTTGAGATTCTAGAGAACCACCTTCACCCATTTCCATCATAGCAATAGCCTGATCATTACTTGGCGATATGTGTACAGTAACGAGTATGGCATCTTAGTTGATCAAATATTTTAATTGTCTATAGAATTAGTAATCTATAAATATAAACTTTTTTTAAGTGAATACCATACCCATACTAAACTTTGAAGTAACACTATCTTGAAATATATTGAGAAAAAGTAATTTGATTTGTTAATCTAACAATATACAATGATTTGTATGTGTATTATTTTATTTAAAATTTGAAGCTTTGGTGTTGAATTTCTCTAAGTCGTTAATAAACTTATTGCCTGATATTAATTTTTGAATGATATTAATTGATTTTAATTTTTTTGTGGTTTTTGTGGTCACAAAAAAATTTGAACTTTTTTTCATTCAAAAAAAAAAAATGTGTGAACAGCAAAGAATGTTGTGTATAATATTAGATACAAATTTTATTAAAATAAAAACTAATAAAAAATTAAAGATAATGTAAATGATATAATTACACTTATAACTGTGAAGTGTTTATTTAATTATTATTCATTCTATTACAACTGGCCACAGTGCTGTGTGATATTAATTCGATATTTGTACAGTTTAGAATTATTAGTTTATGTTTGTGTTAACTGTCAATGAAGGGTTACTGGTTTGATTGTTGTTCTGTTGTAATGATTGCGCACAGCAGAGACCCAGCCAAAAATGCTGATAACCTGCTAGATTTCTAGATTACTTTGCTATTCAGCAAAGTAAGTCATATTTGTGTTGTTTTGTGGGAATGTTGATGATGTTACTGTTATTGATTGTTGGATGATCGACCTGAAAATTTTGAAATCAATTTCATTGAATAATACCTTAAATTCATTATAAATATGCTGATCATTGATGTTGTTATTAATATTATTATTATTATTATTATTATTGTTTTTTAGGGGTTCTGTAGCTTTGAATTTCGTGTTGTATTTGAGAAGCGAATCCAATAATAATAATAAGTCATTATTGTGTTGGCTACGTAGTTGGTCGATTTCTATTTGATCCACATAGAATAAAGTTTCCCTGTTAGATTTGATAAACGAAAATAGAGACTTGCTATCTGAAATCGATTTAGTTAGAGTTTCTATAGTCGATACATGTGTTTCTGAGATATCTGATAGGTTATCTACTACATTTGTACTTTTAACTCTTTCACTATTAATACTATTGTTAGTTGAGTTTATTACATTATTTATTTCTAATATCTTTACTATCTCTTTTAATTCGTCGATTTTATTATTGATATGCCTTTTCATTATCTTTTTCTCTTTTCTTATTTCTCTTTTTTTCGAAAACTCCTGAGCCATAAAAAAATTAAATATTTCTTCGAAATACTTTTTTATTTGTTCTTCTTGAGTTGATAATGTTTTATATCTGTTGGTTGATATCTGGATTTCACTCCATAGTGATTCTTTTTTCCTCTTGATGAATACGTGTTCATCTGTTGATACTTCGTGCTCAAATGAATTATTCAAATAATCTATGATTTCTCCTATATGGTTTACAAACAATGGATGATCTCTTATGTGGCCAAGCATACATCTTGTGCACAATAATTTGTTGCAAACAAAACATATGCTCTTAAATTTTTTATTGTGCTCTGTGCAAACCATTCTAACAAAATAGTGAAAAAAATAAAAAAGATTTATCTTTGATGTGCAAATTATTTTTTTGATCACCATAAGACATTGATCAAAAAAAAAAAAAAACCAAAAAAAATTAAAAAAAATTAATATTTTTATTTTATTTAAATTTTTTTATTTAAATATTTTCAAAAAATTTTTAATTTTTTAATTTTAATTTTTAATTTTTTTTAAAAAGTTTTGAACTTAGATTTTTATTTTTTTCACAAATCAAAAAATTATCACTTTTTCCATATTTTTTTTTTTTATTAACTATTAAATAATGGATTTTAGAGATAAAAGATGCAAAGTGCATCATAAAACATATAAATTCATATGTAGTGTGTGTATGAAAATGTTGTGTCCTCAATGTATTTTCATACATGTCAGAGAGGAACCGACTCATGCCAAACAATGTCAGCACATCGATACAGTAGAGGATAATATCATGCAGAGTATCTATGATAATGATAACCAACCATCCGCCAAGGTCGAAAATGATTATTATAGTTATTCAACTTTCATATATTCAAAGAGAGATTCTGTATGGCAATCGATTAAATCGGCAACAACCAAATACCAAGAGCTGTCGGATCGCGAGAATAGTACATTACAACATTTCAAAGAGTTACAAGAGTACTTAATAGCAGAGAAAAACAAATTCAAGCTATCGATCGATAAAGATAGAAATACTCTGGAGAAGCTAATCAATGATCATTTATGCGAGCTCAAAGAATTAAATATTACAATCAATATGATGGGAAGCATAAAAAGTCAGATGATAGGCAATGCAATTGGAAGTGGAGATTTATCATCTGATACAGCTTCACAGTTTTCAACAGCATCTTTATTAAAACAAATCGCAAATTCTTCATCATTGCAATCATTTATCGATGAGAATATGGTCAATAGTGATGGTAAAGATAATACGGAATTATTGCAAAACTACAATTCACAACCTACATCATTAGTAGAGATCGTACATAAATACAATAATCAATTCCAATTGCATACTAGCAAAAACAACAACAACAACGACAATGATCAATTTCAATCACACATTAGTAACAATAATAACAATAACAACAATATCAACTCCTTATCACCAACACAATCTGATAAATTCACAATCAAAATACCCAATATCAATCAAATCGAACCACCAATCTCAAAAATAAAATCATCGCAATCCATAATAGAGTCAAATTCTATACCTATATCTAACGCAGAGTTGGTAAACAAATCACAATCTCACACAATCAATATTGAAAAAGCTCTAACCAATCTTGACTATCTCAAACAATCTCATGTCATTTATAATTCTCATAGAGAATCATTGAATCAATTATTAAACCAATATATTGAAACTATCATTGATCAACATTCAATTACATTTAATTTAAATACTACATTCAAAAACAGCTCAGTCAATATCACTGTAATTGAATTTGGTGATGAATTTAATCAACCATTGCAATCTAATTCACTCCCTCCAAATCTGACATCATTATCATTTGGATCTAATTTCAATCAAATATTATCAGTCGGTGTGTTACCTCGATCACTGAAATCATTGAAGTTTGGATATAGATTCAATCAAATATTATCAGTTGGTGTGTTACCTCAATCACTGAAATCATTGGAGTTTGGAGATGGATTCAATCAAATATTATCATTCGGAGTGTTACCTAAATCACTTGAATCATTGGAGTTTGGAGATGGATTCAATCAAATATTATCAGTTGGTGTGTTACCTGAATCACTGAAATCATTGAAATTTGGAATTTACTTCGATCAAATATTATCAGTCGGTGTGTTACCTGAATCACTGAAATCATTGGAGTTTGGATATTATTTCAATCAAATATTATCAGTTGGTGTGTTACCTGAATCACTGAAATCATTGAAATTTGGAATTTACTTCGATCAAATATTATCAGTCGGTGTGTTACCTAAATCACTTGAATTATTGGAGTTTGGATATTATTTCAATCAAATATTATCAGTCGGTGTGTTACCTGAATCACTGAAATCATTGAAATTTGGAATTTACTTCGATCAAATATTATCATTCGGTGTGTTACCTAAATCACTTGAATCATTGGAGTTTGGAGATATATTCAATCAAATATTATCAGTCGGTGTGTTACCTGAATCACTTGAATCATTGAAGTTTGGATATAGATTCAATCAAATATTATCAGTCGGTGTGTTACCTGAATCACTTGAATTATTGGAGTTTGGAGATGGATTCAAACAAATATTATCAGTTGGTGTGTTACCTGAATCACTGAAATCATTGAAATTTGGAATTTACTTCGATCAAATATTATCATTCGGTGTGTTACCTAAATCACTTGAATCATTGGAGTTTGGAGATATATTCAATCAAATATTATCAGTCGGTGTGTTACCTGAATCACTTGAATCATTGAAGTTTGGATATAGATTCAATCAAATATTATCAGTCGGTGTGTTACCTGAATCACTTGAATCATTGGAGTTTGGAGATGGATTCAAACAAATATTATCAGTTGGTGTGTTACCTGAATCACTGAAATCATTGAAATTTGGAATTTACTTCGATCAAATATTATCAGTCGGTGTGTTACCTAAATCACTTGAATCATTGGTGTTTGGAGATATATTCAATCAAATATTATCAGTTGGTGTGTTACCTAAATCACTTGAATCATTGGTGTTTGGCTGTGAATTCAATCAAATATTATCAGTCGGTGTACTTCCATCATCACTTCGGAGATTATCGCTTTCTAGTAAATATATAACGAGTAGCTATTTTGGAATGACTTTACCACAATCAATGATAACATTCATTATTGGTATAGATCACAAAGACTCAAAGAATGAAAACAAATTACTTTCAAATCTAAAAACACTTGAAATTTATCTTGGTGTCGACAACCAAAAAATACAAGCATTGGTGTTAACCAATTCAAATGATTCACTTGAATTTATCAAAGAATTCTATCCTGATTATTATTCAAAACGCAATTTATCAAAGATAGACTTTGTGGACTCTCATAACAATCAAATTTCAGGAGAATTCATCACTGCTCTACTTTTAACAAAACAGAAATAAACTTTTTTAAATAAGATATTTAATTCAATATTGTCTAATTTTTTTATTATGATAATAGCTTTTTTGATTAATTTAAGAAAAAAAATCTTATAGATAGATTAAAAAAAACAATTTATTTCAATTATAATAATTATTATTTTATCTTAATTGGTATCATTTAAATAAACTTGGTAATATCTGTATGTTATCCTACCTAATAATTTGCAATTGATTGGAAATTGGGTTTTGGTTATACTGGTAATATCCTCAATAGTTGGTGGGTATTGTTAGTTCCGCCGATGAAGCTATCAACTAGAAGAGTTGTTTATCATCGACATAGTGGTAGCTTTTTTGTAACGACACCGACATGAGAATCTTATTAGAACAATCTAGGTACCACTACATTGTTAACCAACCAAAGAATTTGTTTTGAGAATGTTTTCGCTTTATACTCTTCATACTTTGGTCTGATAGAGATTTCAAGTAGCTCTCGATTCTATTTTGAAATTCTCATTTGATTCAGTATCGAAATTGCTATGAAATGCTGGTGGGATAGATGGTCTTCCTCTTCCTGAGTAGGTATTGGAGGAACTGATCCCAGACTTAGTTGTGCATATAATTTTTCTTAGTTGACCATACTCGGATTAAATGTTAGTTGTCATAGTCCTCAGCTCTTTGTTGTTCCTTGATTGTGTATTGTTTAAACAAATTATAAAACTATTTAATATAAGATTTTATTATTTATATTTATCATCGCCATGGTTTCGTTGGTTGGAATTCACACATTGCACTGTCACCGGTCTTCAACAACGGTTCGTTCTCATCCTTTGGAATGACAGCACCGCTACGACGATCGACCTTATCGATAATGTTTATCAAACGACATGCAATGTGTGAGGTGTGACAATCTACGACCGGTGTGTATCCAACATGGATTTGACTGGGATGATTGACAACGATGATTTGTGCTACGAATCTTTCGCATTCCGCTGGTGGATCGACAGTTGTCGCCATTCCAAGCAGACAGTGGAATGAATGGAATCTTCTCAGGATTGTAACCGATCTTCTTGATGAAACCGGATGTATCCTTGACAATCTCATTGAAACGTGACTCTGAGTAGTTGGTTGTCTTTTCGTCGTCCATCTTGTTGACTGCGAAAATCAATTGTCGGACCGAGTGTGTAGGCCAAGAGAGCATGCTCACGAGTCGAACCCTTACGATCGATACCGGCTTCAAACTCACCCTTGACCGAGGAGACAACCAATACTGCACAGTCGGCTTGTGACGATCCGGTGATCATGTTCTTGATGAAATCCTTGTGGCCTGGAGCATCAATGATCGTTACATCGTATCGGTCAATGTCGAATCTCATGAGAGAGCAATCGATAGTGATACCACGCTCACGCTCCGACTTGAGATTGTCCATCACCCAAGCAAAGTTCCCTTTCCCTATTTGAGCGGATTGCTGTTCATACTGCTCCATTGTTCGCTTGTCAACTCCACCACATTTATAAATTAAATGTCCACTCAATGTTGATTTTCCTAGTATATGTTTAATATATTAATATTTATTTAAAGTATGTACTTATTTAGTAAAGTATAGTATTGTTACTTACCGGCATCAACATGACCAATCACTACAAATATTGATACATGGTTTATCTTTTCACATTTTAGATTGTTGTTTTTGATGTTATTTATTATTGATTAAAGTGATGTTTGATATGTGTTAATTACGATAAGGATCTTCTTACTAAAGATGTACATATTATTGATATATTAAACTGATTTATGATTTGATAAACTAACAAACAAATAAGATTATTTATACTTTAAAACCTTAAGCTAAAATCTAAATTGAAAAAAAAGAATGTTAGTGTTCCGATATTTTTCATTTCATAAGTTCTCAAGAGAGAAGTAAATAAAATGGTGGTATACATTGATTCTGAGTTTAATAACAAACAATCGTTCAACCAAGTTTACTTTTGATAAAAAAGAGTAAAAATAGTAGATTTCCTGATACATACAACCTTATCATAAATGTTTTACTGTATTTAAGCAACTCTGTATCGGGAACACTTATTGAATGGTAAAGATTTTCTTGTTTAACTTTTAGCTATTCTTGTTGTTGTTACTGTTGTTGTGGTGCATGTTGATGTAGATAGTGTGTTGGTACACCTGCAGCTCTCTGAAAACTCTATAATTCCACTTCATCTATAAAGTCTATTAAATTGAAAGGAATAATTAGATTATAATAAATATTTTACATCAGTCTATTTAAATTATTGTAGACAGAATATAATAAAGTAGATTATTGTTTGAATTGAAGAAAACAAAAAAAAAAAAATTTGGTTTAGCAAAGATATTTTGTTTTAACGTTACCATACATTTTTTCATTGGATCTAAAAAGTTTGAAGAATTTGATTAACTTCAGAAACAACAAATTTACAGTCTAATAAAAAATCTTAAATTTATCTTTTTTTTTTTTCAAGGTAACGTTGTTTAGACTGCATTTTTCACTATTCCTATTTAAAAAAAATTATTAATATTATATTTATCTTTTTTTTATTATTATTATTTTATATAGAAGATGGATAGTAGAGTACAGCCAACGCAGCAGTCTCTGCAATCATTAAATAGGAAGACTGAAACTGATAGTAGTAACGATAGCGATCATGATAATAATGAAGAAGAATTCCATTTCCCTAAAACCATTAGATCAGTGTGGGAATCATTAAAATCATCGACTTCTCGATATCAATCATTATCATCAACAGAGAATGAGATATCGAAATTCTTTGAAAAATTACATCAATATCTAATCATTGAGGAACATAAATTAAAGAAAGATATAATCAATGAAAAAGATATTATCATTAATCAAATAGATAATAATATTAATCATTTGAAATATTTAGTTCAAATTATAAATATAAATAATAAATTAAATAACAGTAATAACGATGATAGTAGTTCTGATAATGAAGATAACATTTATGCGAGTAGTAATAGTTATGATAATCAATCAATAGTTACAGATACTATAGAACAATATTCTACAACAACAATAATGGAATCAATCTTGACAAGTTCAACATTAAAATCATTCATCACTGATAATAATCAAACATTGTTCAATGAACATCATGATCCTTTCAATTTTGATGAACTTATCAAACAACACAACAATGATTCATCATCATTATTATTGGATATCATTAATAAATACAAAAATCAAATCACTTCAATATAACAATAACCATTCATCGGAAGATTATAAATTAATCATAAAACAACCTGATTTCAGCCAACTGAAATCAATCATCAAACAATCAATCAAATTAGAAAAGATTGCTACATCGTTAGCATCGATAAACAACCATTCGATCTAAGAATTCGAAATTGTTAAAGATAATAAATCATCATATATTTTCACAACACACAAATCAGAAGGAGTAACACTTATCAACACTACAAACAACGATTCAATTGAAGAATTCAAACTAAGTTATAATAATATTTATACATACCAATCGATTGTTTCCATTGGTGAATATATCTATGTATTCGGTGGTTATGACAATGAATATAAATGGATGAAATTCTCGATTAAATCGAAATCAGTTGAACATTGCGGTGAAATCGAAGGAATCGAAGGAGATTATTGCATATCAGTTTGTTATGATGGTCAAGATCATATCTATTTGATTAATGGTGTCAATGTAGATAATAGAATCGATCGATTTAACATCAAGACAATGAAATTTGAGAATTGCTTGTTGCCCACACCATACGGAACACAGATATTTTCAATGATTTATAAAGGCTCTTTATATAGCATACCATTCAATGTAAATAATATTTTTCATTTGGATTTGACGGATAAAAGAAAGAAAAAATATCATCCAATTAACATTGCATCGTTCTCGGCATGTCACGATAGCAATGGTACTTTCTACATCTACGATCAAAATCACAAACGGTTCATCAAATACAATGTTGAAGAAAGAGAGGTAACCGAACTCAATGCTATTCCTTCAAAGAATGATAATGCATTGTTGATGTATCATAGAGAATCATCAATATCTAGTTTTATCTATTCATTTGGTGGTGCTAAATATGGTAATTTTAAATATTCAATTGAAGAGGAACAATGGGAACCATTCTTAAAAGATGATAAATATGACAGATATGGTTATCCATCTGTATCTATCACATTTTAAAATATAACACTCAACTAAATTAGTTACTAAAATTCAATTGGATTAATAAAAACCTTTATCTTTTATTTTAAAATATTATTTTATGCTATATTAGATTATTAAATAAAGGTTTTAAATAATTACTATTAGTTATTGTTTCAATTTATATATAATTTTTTAGATTTCTTTCAAAATTCTCTCTAACATTTTAAAATTTTTATAAAATTTTTTAGGAATGTGTACTATCCTTTTTGATTAGTACTTTCAAATGCTACGATAGAAAAGTTTAATCATCGTTGGCACAGAGATTTAAGAGGATCGATAATTACTAGATTTTATCGTCGCAATAATAAAAAATACATTAACAGAAACCGATACTCTAGAAGAAAATCGAATGAAAAAGATTGGCCAGTTTCCTCGACTCTTAGCTGTAAATCAGTAAGTTCGGCTTCACGAATGATTTTGTTGCTAATTGTAGTATCAGACCATGATGGAAATACTCTAAGCTCTACCCTTTTCTCTAGTCTTCTATTGAACCCATAAGTGAGAACTGTTTATGGCACCAATACAGATATAGTTTCTTGCCTCATTCAGCTAGTAAATGTCTTCGATTTTCTTCTAGAGATTATCGGTTGCTGTTAATGTATTATTGTTAATGCGACGATAATATCAACAACAACACCTACAACAACTACATGAGATTATATTTTAACAAAATTCAAAAACAACAACAACAAGATCATCAAACACAAGAGTAACAAACAGAACAACAACTACACCCGTAGGTAAAAAGATGAAAAACAACCACCAGTTAAAAACACAATCACCAAGCGATACTACTAGTCTCTACCAACAACTACATGAGATAATTCAACATCATCAACATCATCATCATCAAACACAAGAACAACAAACACAACCCAAAACAATGATAACAAAGTCACTAACAACTAATGGAGTATAAAAATAAAACTAATACATCTATTAATTAGATGCATTATCATCAATCTATTTAACACATGATAAAAAATGTTTGTTGGTCGGTGCAATGAATTCATCGATTCAGTTGTTGGAGAAGAATTGTTATTCTAAAATCTATGAGTTTGTTGTATAGATTTAAAAGATTCTGATGATTCCAAAAACTTTTTTTGATTTAGATAATTATTGAAACTTATATATGAACTTCCAAATATTTATCAATTTTTTGAGTATTAATCGATTATTAATTAAACAACTTGATTTCGACCAAATTTAATAATCAATCAATTATAAATATCTTTTACATCAAAGTATTATTTATTTCCAAATAACAGTATATTGATCAGGCTCTGCTATCTCGGACAGTAACTTCTCTACTACATCCATTCCAACCGATAATATACAACAAATTTCATCGAAGCTCTTGTTACCATTTAATAATCGTTTCTTATCGTTCTGAGGTAGTTTCTCCAACAATTTAAGATTGTTTAGAATTGGATATCTCTGTTTTCTTCTGAGGAATCCATTGATGACACCGAATATAATAAAAGATCGTTCATCTATTCCCAACGACGTCAATTCATTCTCTGTACAATACTCTCTGAACGGTGTATCGGTACTCATATTGGCATACAACATGAAGATCGTCTCGAACGAGCAAATCGTACTGCCAGGTGTTGTTATAAACGCTGAACATTCACTCTGCATATCTAAATTCGATGCCAATTTTCTTATCAACGGTGTTGGATTATATATATTTGAATATTGAAATATATCAACCATTTTAACAATACTATAATATCTATATATAAATTATCAATCAATTAGTTAGTTAGTTAATAAAAAATAAGTATTACATATTTATTATAAACACTTACACTAAATGTTTTATACAAGATTTAACAAGATTAATATCGATTTCAGTTAGTTTTGATATTCTACTGACATAGTTGACACCGTCGATATACGGTAGTATCTGTAGTAGTGTTAGATCCCATTCCGATGCATTGGAAGTGTCGATCTCTTCGATGAGTACAGGTACTTGATGGTCTAGTATCTCTATTGGTTCAGGTGGTTTGTTGAATAGCTTTACGTTGATAGTGTTGGCATCGTCCACCGTTATAGTGCTCTCACCATAGCTATTCAACTCTATATACAAAGTCTCTAGAATCTTTAATAGATCTGGTTGATCTCTAACTTTTGATTGATTAAATAAGTATTCTGTTTCTGTCTAGTAGAATAAACAACAAACATTAAAATTTAAAGTTAATTAACTATAAATCTCTATTTATAATGATTATGGTTATACATACCTCTAATGTTCTAAGTATTGTACCTAACTTTCTTATTATATTATGATAGATAGTTGTATCTGTATGTTTATCGAATACCATTGCCAAGTTGAATAGTAATGCATTTCTATGATATTTTACATCTTGTAATAACACTGGATAACCAAGTATCTTATAGTCGAATGCAGTCAAAGTGATTACTTTTCCACACAACTTTGGTTTCGGTATAATAAACTCGGCAAATCCTTCAAATACATCATTAGCTATAAATCTATATTATTAATTAAAAAACTTATAAGTTAAACATCATATATATATATATCTAATCTACATTTATTTTATTAATTAAAAATAAAAAAAATAAAAAATAAATAAATATAATAATTATAGTTAACTACCTACCCTTCAGGATATTGATAAAATATCTTTGTACCATATATATTATGAAATTCACTATAGAATATACATTTAATGGGTCCTTCCATTGATCATATTATATGATATGTTTGAAGTCATTTATTAAATTTTGTAAACCAAAAAAAAAAATTTAAAAAAAAATACTGCAATTTTCTAAAAAAAAAAAAAAATATCATTTTTAATAATAATTTAAATGTAACAAACATACACTCGACGATATATATATAATATAATAATATGTTAAAATGAAAGATACATCAAATTCTATAGATAGTAATAATAATAGTAAAGATGATAACAATATAAATAGTATAGATAATAATGATAATAATAAAAATATAGATAAAAATAATAAAAATGAAAATGAAATGAATATTGATTTAAAAACAGAAAGTAGTAGTAATAATAGTAATAATAGTAATGATGATGATAGTAATAACAATAATAATAATAAAAATCAAAATAAACAACAAACAACAGTTAGTTCAACAACACCAGTACTGAATACAACATCTCTGACATCTAGTCAATTGATAAATTCATCTAGTTCAATTGGCAATACACCATCACTGCACGGTGGTAGTGGTGTGCTGTTTATATTGAAGGATTCAGAGATTGTTCGGTTGTTCTCGCAAGTACCGAAGGAAACGATAGTCAATTGTATAAAGTCGGTCAGTCAGATGTACCATCTAACGATTGACGAGACCATAGAGAAAGTACCAAAGTTAAAGTTACTACACGTCGTCAATGAGTGTATCGGTTTCACTGGTATCGATGACTTTACCGGATGTCTGCAACCCAGTATCTACCCGGCGTTACTCTCGCTACTCGGCTCGCCAGAGGTGCTCGTCAACCATGCATTCCTGCGCGTCGATCCTGCTGCCGCCGACGAACATCGTCTCTCTTTCTACCAACTCCTATCGTCGCACATCAAACGTAGAGGAATTAACTGGTTACTCGACAACTCTGACGATTCAATGAAGTTACAGTATTGTCAATCTTTAAAGTTAGATTATACCGAACCAGCAACAACAGCAACAACAACGACGACGACGACAACTAATACAACTACAACAGCAACAGCAACAACAATAACTATAAGTAATAAGATAAAAGATGAAATAATAATGAGAGGAACAGAGTCGTTTTTGAAGAATGTAAAGGCACCGGTGGTTCGTGCTGTGGCCGAAGGTTTGAAGATTAACAAGGTTGGAAGCAAGGAGTTGATTATCGATAAGATATTGGAGACTATCTTTAACTTTAGACAGTTGAACAGTGCAGAGAAGGAGGATAGCGATGATGGATCACCGTTAGAGTTGTCTATAATATCGTTGTCGCCACACTCCACACCAGAGACTATGATCGAGGACCAAGAGGAAGAGTCAACTCCGTCACCACCACCAACAACAACAGCACCAGTAACACCAGTAACACCATCAACACCATCATCATCATCATCAACTACCACAACAAATACTACTACCACTTCTACACCTAATAGAAGAGCATCTACAGCAGCAGCTATAGCAGCAGCGAACAACTTTACCGGTACAACAAAGGTAAAGATACCTCTTAAAAACTTTTCAACAACTATCACTACGGCAGCGGCAGCAGCAGCGGCGGCAGCATCTTCGTCATCATCTTCATCTTCCTCAGCAACATCAACAACTTCCAGTCCTATTAAATTAACTAAATATCAACAACAACAACAAAAATTACAACAGCAACAGCAACAACAGCAGCAACAAGAAAAACAACAAAAGCAACAATCAATTAAAGAAAAGAAAATAGTGGAAGAAGATGCAAGACCAGAGTTAAATGCATTTGGAAGAGTAAAGAGAAAACAGAAATTGAATATGAAGTACTTTAATTCCGATGATGAACAAGTCAATGTCGAGCATGAAGAGAAACCCGTTCTTCCTAGCCGTACGGCTATGAAGGAGATGACACCATCAAAGAAAAGTACACCAGTAGTAGAGAGCAGCAGTGACGAAGAGGAGAATGTCGATGCCGAGGAATCAGACGATGAGAATTCCGATAACGATGAAAAGAGCAGCGATAACAGTGACAATGAAGAAGAGTCCGGTGCCGAAAACAATGAAGATCAAGAGGATTCGGACGACGAGGAATCAGATGAGGGAGTAGAGCAACAAGCAAAACCAAAGAGAAAGAGAAAACCAACCGAATCAACCATGAACCCATTGTCATTGATAGTTAAAGGAATTTCAAGAGAACAACTTCATACTTTGTAAGTATATTAATACCCTCACTCTTATTATCAACTAAATTACTAACCAATTAATCACTGTTGTATAATAAAATATTAATATCTAGATTCCATGCACCAGATCTAAAAGCATATTGTAAATTAAATTCATTAAGATCAACAGGTTCAAAGAGAGATATAATGAGGAGAATTTTATTATTTTTAAAGCGAGGAACAAACACCAATAAACAAAAAAATAAAGTGGTTCCATCTCCAACACCATCGTCAGCCTCTGACGGTACAACTACTACAACAACAACACAAACCACGACAACACCTCAAAAGTCAAGGAGAGAAAAAAAGAAGAAAAGGAGAAGAGCTTATTAATAAAAAAATATAATAACTATTTACGAATTTTTGAAATAGTTTTAACAAATCATTATAAAAAAATTGTTGTTAGTTAACAATATACATCAAATTGGTCACTATTTTTAAATTGAAATTACCATGATAATAACAATTGAATAACCTTTTGTCAGTTTTTTCCAATTCCCACAATATCACTCTCTCCATCATGACCTTTCATTCTAGATATATTTTCTTTATCTAAAGCATTCTATTAATGTTTGATTTTAGTATTTATTAAAATGATTCTTTCTAATCGAAATATAACTTACATTATTGCTATTGCCACCTTCAACTTCACTATTTTCGCTTTCACAGCCATTACTCATGATATTCAGCTCCATTATTAATTTATGTGTGTTGGGTTTTTTTTATACTTATTAATTATTGGTTAATAAGTATACTTATTTTATCTAATTTTAATATACTGTCTTGATATTTTTTTAAATAAATAATAAAGAAGGTTAGAATGGATTCCAAAAAATATTAAAATATTAAACTATCACTGTTTTATACTTTTAATAAATAAAAAAGTTTATTTTCAATCTTGAAATTTTTTATGAACAGATTGATAGATATTTTTGATTCTCACTTCAATGTCTCAACATTAATTGGTTCTTTGCGTAGAATGGTTATTGTTGTTGTTGCTGTTGGTGTTGTTGTTGTTTTTATTAATCTTTTTTAGGCCTGTTGTTGTTGTTGCTACTGTTGTTTGATGATTGTACGAACAAGGGATATATTAATTCTGTACCAAGGAGTCCACAAACTACTTTGATCAAAAGGTGCAGTAAGATTTAAAGTAGAGGAAACTGGAGAAAATGTAGGTAAGATTTGAGCAAATGAAGATACTATTCTATCAAAAAAAGTTTTATCCTAATATTAAAAATTAATAAATAAATTTTAAATGAAATTAAATATTAAATTACTTTTTTATGATTTATCTCTATTTTCCTTGGTCCTGTAAATCGAAATAATGATGTCCCACATTTTCACCTGTTTCCTCTACTTTAAATCTTACTGCACCTAATTTATACAAAATTAAAACCTTTTTTTTTGATATATAATAAATAGTATAACAGATAATTAGAATATAAATAAAATTTTATCAGTATATATATTTAATAATAATTTTTGAAATTCAAATTTTTTTTGATGTATGTATTTACACAAACTAAATTATTGTTTAATGATGTCAAAAAAACCCAAAAATAATTATGAAGGTAGGTAGAAAATTTTTTTAAATAGGATATGAACACATATTCTTTTAGTTTTACTTTAGTTGTTATAAATATTAAGGATATTTATGATTCTCTATGATACTTCAACAAATAGTCTCACACCAAACTAAGAGACATCAACCATCTTATTGATATTGATTTCTATTCTATTCATACTTAAGTAGTTTCTTCAAGTTTGTTAAGATTGGCACCAAAAAACAATCAAGTAAGATATCGCAACTATTGATATTAGGTTTTAAAGTTATTACACTAAGTATATATATTTAATATTGTAATATCTACATGTTAAGGTGTTTTTCTTTAGATTGAAATCTTTGACTTAAAGGAAGAATTACAACTTTAATTTGAGCAGCAATAGTTATAGAGAACAATTATTGTAAGTTTGTTAAACTCTTTTACAGTATTATTAATAAAATGTACTTATAACTATTTATTTTAACTGACAATACTAATTAAAAGTCTAGGATTAAAAAAAAAAGAGAAGGGATTAAAAAATAACCATTTAATAACTTTAAATTGATAGTTTATTAATATTTAATTGATCTACATCCACAATATTCTCTTTCTAATTTGTCATCTCTAAAGAATGTTTCCCATTGATTGTCTTCGATTGAATATTTGAAATTACCTGAATCTACACCAATCAAAGAATAGATATAACTTGAGATTGATGATACACTAAATTCATCTCATAAGCTTCAACATGAGAAATAAGATTGATTGTTTGGTTTCAACATCGTATTTGATGAATCGTTTGTTTTCAATATCGTAAATAAAGATATTTCCATTGTTATCATTACATGCAGAGATTGGTCTAATTTCATAATCGACGTCGATTTTGTTTTCAGTAAACGTTCTATTAGTCAAATCCATTTGAATCATCATATTCTCTCTGAATGGTATTGAATATAATGAATCGTTAAAGATCATTGTTGATTGCGTAAGTTGTAGATTGTTAGAGCGATCAAAAATTTTGAATTTAATTGTCTTTATGATTCAAAATCATAATCAATATTGAATTCTTTGACTGAATCGTTGTCTTATAAGTTAATAAGTGTTGCTCCTCTTGATTTATGTGCTGAGAATAGGTAAAACAGTAATAATAATAATAGCAAAGATAATGATGATGATGATGAAGAATCAGAGTTATCAAAAACAATCAAATATATATGGAAATCATTAAAATCAATGACATCTCATCGATGTCAAACATTATCATTAGCCGAGAATGTGATTAAACAACACTTTGAAGAATTACATCAATATCTTGTAATTGCCTATGTTGAATGACTTTAGTGATGAAGGTAGATAGTTATCATTGTCCGATTCTTCCAGGTGCTACAACCTACTCTAAAGTAATTACGGTTCGGTGCCAACTATAATCATTTTCCAAATGTTAAAGACCCAAATAATTCCTCTTGAATAGATCCTTGGTGTACAGTCTCATTAAAGTCATTGTCAAAAGTCAGCTCCAAATCTTGTGAATCACTTTCACTCGTTGTATATTGATTTTTTGATTGTATCATTGAATAAAAAATTATAGAATAACAAAATGATGAAAAAAAATGGTTTTGATTAATTTAAAATGAAAATAAACAATTTAAATTTCATCATTGTTAAAAAGAAAAAAAGATCTTGATTTTCACCCGAATAATGCTATAATGCGAATTTTTATTTCTTTTTTTTAGGTAATTTTATTTGTTTTAAATAAAACGATTTCAGGTGTCGATTCACCTTTAAGGTCAAACACAACTGAATAAAGATGATCTTTCACAATTAGATATATATACTAATGTGCTTTACATGTTGTATTGGGGATTATTTATTTTTAGTTGTAATATCACACAAATCTAATTGATTGAAAAAAGAAAAATAATACTAAAAAAAAAATAAAGTAGTTATATATTTGCTTTTTATAGCAATAAAATGGGTTGTTGTGATTTAGATCGTGATAAAACCCAACCTACACTTTTTATTTTCCTCTTTTCATTATTTATTTTAATTTATCAAAAAAAAAATAACATAGATAAAGATATCCTAAAAAATGCTTTTTGTTTTATTATTATATTGAAGAGGAACAGTTCTAAATGATACACCAGGACGCTCAGGAATAGGATTCATACAATATGATATCCAACTGTTGCAACAGGAGCTTAATGGACTTCCGCCTCGTTCTGCTCAATTAAATATTCAAGGAACCCTAGATCTTCAGAACAAACTACAATCACTCCAATGGCGGAAGTCTATTAAGCTCCTGTTGCAACAGTTGGATATCATATTGTATCTGATTAATTTCATTGTTGACAGCATTTATCTGACCATGTACATTTGGGTGGTGTTGATTTACAAGTAGATTGGTTCTGCAATAGAGATGTATATTACGATCGGGTCCATCATTCAATATCCCAGATTCAACTCCTGCCATTATCCAGTCAATCATTTTAACTTGTTGAAAATCCAATCTGTTATTCTGAGAATGAGGGTTGTAAGAGAGTACTTCTACAATAAAGTTTGGTGGATGGGGACTGATATGATTATTTTGAATATTTGGGGGTCAAGATTATATATAGAATGAGTTTTGAATGCTACATCATGATGACTATATTATAGTATTGTTAATAATATTCGAATAATAAATTAACAATTATAACATACTAATGTGCATTTATATGTAATAGTCGAAACTCTGATTGTTCATTACAAACAACTCCAAGGTTGTTCTGATCATTCCAATTTGAAACCTTATGTGGTTAATGTTAATTTTTGAATGATTTTTGTTTATTAATTTTAATTTTTTTTTTTGTGTAATAATAAGGTAGTTATAGAACTCTACAATTTACCAGATAAAAGATTCAGTTAGTTGGTGTATCAAAAAGTAGCATTGATATTATTCTAGATGAATACCTTGTTCATAATCCGTTGACCCATCCAAACTCCACTAAATTCCTACGACCATTTGATAGGATAATAATCACAATGTTTACATACAGGATTTTTATTTAGGATCTCAAGAACTACAGTTAATAGAGTTAAAATGGCCATGATTGAATATTTATCAAGTAGAGTTTATACAAACGAATATCTCCTCCTCAACCTACATTGATAAATCGATACACACACTCTAACTCTATACAAAGAACTGATAGTTATAATTCTGATCTATCAAATAGAGATAGTGAAGTTTTATTTCTGTAACGATAATATTATTGGTTCAGTGGATGGTACAGAAGTAAGAATTGAATAGCCACTTGACTTAAGATTGGATATTGTTTTATTCAGATAAGAAAAAGCAACATAGTATCACTAGATTGTTTATTGTATCTATCGCTTCTGGTACAATCTAATACATGTCAAAGGCCTTTCCTGGTAGAGTTAAAGATGATGCCATTATTCACATACCATGAGTGGCGTCATATATCTTGACAAAGGAGATCTTATTGGGTGACAATGGTTTTAGAGGAATGGAGGCTTTCAATATTATAAACACTGGTGGAATTGAAATGCCTTTATCGAATTTACATTCAAAGTATCGTGTGATTGTTGAGAATCTTCTTGGTAGAAGCAAAGTATTCAAATGTCTTTCTGAATGTTTAGATACCCGGGTAGATTGAATGAAGTTCAAATATGTAATCTAAATGACCACTATTGGAGAGCTGGTTGTCTATGTTTATTTCGATATAAAAAGAACTTGTGTAAGAAGTATATTCTCTAAAATCAATTATATATAATCATTTATAATAATAAACAACAAAAAACGATTATTATTTAATAAAAACGATGTATTAATACTATTAATAAATCATAGAAACCCTTTGATATTATTATATATGAAATTTTATTTATTATTAATAATTCTTTAAATATTGAAATACTCTTTATTTATTTATATATTTTGTCTTATTATTGTTGAGATTGGTTAACTTTAAATTATTTGTTAATATGTAATTGATACACATGCACATGTATCTCTATTGAAATCGTCATCTCTAAAGAATCGTTCACACCTATCTTCTTCAATCGAATATTTGAAATTACCAATTTCATGACCACCCATTGAATAGATATAGCTTGATGTCTCCGATTCTCGAATATACATTAGATTACCTCTTTTGACAGGAATCTGGCTGAGCCTAGTCGATTGTCTGGTTTCGACGTTGTATCTGATGAATTGGTCCTTATTGAATATGAAGAAATTACCATTGCCGTCGTTACACGCTGAAATGGCGCAGGTGGCAATCCTGTGTTCTACGATCGTTTTGTTGGCCAAGTTGAATTCGAATACATAGAGATCATCGTATGGCACTATATATAACGAACCTTTGTAGATCATTGTCGATACTTGGCAATCGTCGAACACCCACGGTAATTTATGATAGGCTTCGAATTGCAAGGTCCTAATGTTGAATCGATCGATACGATCGTTTCTAGGATTACCGCCCATCAAATAGATATGGTCTTGGCCGTCGTAACAAGCAGCTATAAATGCACCACCCTCAATCACCTCGGTATTGGCAATGAGCTCAATCGATTTCGATCTCATTGAGAACCTCACCCACTTCAATGGATTTCCTTGGCCCCCGAATACATAGATATGTTCACCAATCGAGACAATCGATGAAGTCGTACAATGAAAATCATAATCCAACTTGATCTGCTCGATTACGTTGTTGTTTGTTGTGTTGATAAGTGTTACACCTCTTTGACGGTGTGTCGAGAATATATATGATGATTTATTATTATTATTATTATCTATTGTTAATTTATTTTGAATTGTTTTTGATAATTGTGATTCATCTTTATTTTCGTTATTATTATTATTACTATTATTATCTACTAGTTCACAATGAATAGTATGATCAAGTTGTTGTTTACAATGATCAAGAGTGCATGCTGAACACATCAATATATTACATTTATGACAAATATATTTTAATGTCTTTGAATGTTTTGTGCATTTAGTTGTCATTCTATAATTATTCGTTCTACAAAATAAATAAAATGTAAAACCTTCAAAATTTTTCTGCTATAAAACAAAGATTATTTTGAAAAAAATCTAAAAAATTATTTAATTTTTTAATGGTTTTTTGAGTTTTGCAAAGATATTTAAAAATATCTTTCTTGGATATCAAAAAATTATGATTTTTTATTTTTTGGGTTAGTTCGTGCATTAAAATTTTATATTTTTATTCGTTTATCTCTAAGAAACACCAACTTTCCTCAATTTGTAGAATGATTCTTGAAATTTACACTGTAGGAGTGATAATTATCTAATTTATTACTAATAATTATAATTAATATTATTATTTAAAACTAACACATTTTCAAAAAACAAATTTTGAACTAACACTTGTTTTGATCAGAGCTAATTATAGGCTTTTTTTTAATAGGTATGTTAAAAATTTAATTTAAAAAAAAAGTGCTGTTTCAAGTTTAATTTGGTTTTTTTTTTTTTATATTTTATTTTATATATTAATACTTTTATACTTATATAAAATAAAATATAAACGATATATATATATAAAATAATAAATTTATTTGTTTTTTTATAACAAAATTATAAAACAAAAATTATCATGAAGTGTAAAAACGATCATAAAATCCAATTTATTTGCCAAAAATGCAATGAACTGATGTGTTCAGCTTGCATTCTCGAACATTGTGAGCAACAACCAGATCATATCACCCATTGTCTACATATCACCAAGATAAAGTTATTATTAGATAATATCATTGATAATATTGGCGAGAGTAGTAGTAATAATGAAAATACAGAATCAGAATTCATAAAGTCTACGAAATCGATTTGGAAATCATTAAAAGCATCGACATCTCGATATCAATCATTATCAGCAAAAGAGAATGAGATTAAACAATACTTTGAACAATTACATCAATATCTTGTAATTGAAGAACATAAACTAAAGAAAGATATCATAAATGATAAAGATAAAATCATTAATCAAATAGATAATAGTTTAAACAATTTGAAATATTTAGTTAATATTATAAATATAAATAATAAATTAAATTGTAGTAGCGATGATAATAATGATAATGATAGTGCAGATAACGGCTATGATAGTCAGTCAATAATCGAAGATACAACAGATCTCTATTCAATAACAACAATAATGCAATCAATCACAACTAGTTTATCATTACAATCATTTATTTTAGATAATAATCAAACATTGTTTAAATATGATAAAAATAATAATTATTTCAATATTGATGAACTTCTTAAACAACACCACAATGATTCATCATCGTTATTATTGGATATCATTCATAAATACAACAATCAATACAATAAAACAACGGAAGTCACAGATAGTAATAAAAATCATTCAACCTATGAATTATCTATAAAACAATTTGATTTCAATCAATTAAATTCTATGATCAATCAGACAATCAAAATAGATAAAATAGAAACATCAATCCAATCAACATCACCAACAAAAGCAAATAAAAATGATATATCTGCACAGTCATCACCAATAAAAACAATAACAACAACAAACAACAATGAAAATAAATCATCATACATTTTCACAACACACATATTAAAAGGAGCAACATTAATAGATATATCAAACAACAATTCAATCGAACAATTTAATTTTGATTATGATTTTTATTGTACATACCAATCGATTATATCAATTGGTGAACATATCTATATATTCGGTGGTATGAAGAATTCAAACAAATGGATGAAATTCTCAATTAGATCGAAATCAGTTGAATATATTGGTAAAATGGAAGGTATTGACGGTGATTTTGGAATATCAGTTTGTTATGATGGTCAAGATCATATCTATTTGGTAAATGGTTTTGGAACAAATAGAATCGATCGTTTCAACATCACGACAATGCAATTTGAGAGATATCATAAACTGCCTGAAGACTATGGTCACTCGTTGATATCAACAATGATCTTCAAAGGTTTATTATATGCGATATCTTATGATAAAAACTTGGTTTTTCAATTCGATTTAACAAGTAAAACTATAAAAAATCATCATCAAATTGACATTAAAGCACACACAGCATGCCATGATAACAATGGAAATTTCTATATATACGATAATATAATCAGAAGATTTATAAAATACAATGTTGAAAACCAAAAAACAATCAAACTTAGTACTATCCCGGCAAAACAAGGTGATGTTTATTTGATGTATCATCGAGAATCATCAACATCAAGTTATATCTATTCATTTGGTGGTGTTAAGTATGGTAATTTCAAATATTCAATCGAAGCAGATCAACATAAACCATTCTTTAAAGAGGATAAATTTAATAGAGGTTGGTGTGCTTCTATATCAATAACATATTATTAATTACAAACAAAATTTTGCAAATAAAACATTGTTTAAAAAACAAAAGAAAAATTTATGAAATAAATTACAAACAAAACGTGAAAATGAATAACAATTTCATCAATAGTCAGGATGGTGTTAAAGTGGGTGATCACTCTTTGGAGTGATCCATTTTTATTTCCGTAATAATTTAAATAGTTGGTTTAAGATTAAAAAAATAAAATTAAATGGACTCTCGTTTGACAGGCGAGCTTAGCTATAGGGATCTTAATTAGGTTGTGACCCATTGGTTCTAATCGTTTCGTCATGAGTTCCTTCCTTCCATTTGCGTTACCTTAGGCATTACCCTCCTTTGTTCGTATCAACTGAGTGCAAGAGCTGAAGACTAGACGACAGGGATGTCTATGTTTTTTGATTTTTTATTTTGGCTCCATCGGTTCGGCGTTCTCGGCAAATGGGAAACTTGTCCTTGGTGTTCTTGTAGATTAGTAGGTGAATCTAAGAACTTTGGTCATCCAATTGTTAATCTTGTTCTAACGGAGTGCAAGCGCGGGCATGTAGGGTCACTACTCCTCATGGATAGCGTCTAAGCAGGTTAACAACTCCTGCCAGTAAGAAGCGTCGCTGCCAGTTGACAAAGCTGGGTACACGTACACATATCTTAACTTAACATACCTGGGAAGAAAAAGATGTAGAAAAGGGAGAAAAAAGAAAAAAGATTTAAATTCGAAAATAAAAGAAAGAAAGGAGTGGGTTTTGGTGCGAAAAACCACTTTACTAAAAAAAAGTTATTTAAAAACTTAGTAAGAGAGAAAAGAGTACAAAGTATTTAAATAACCACCACCTTAGACTCCTAATACAAATAAATAAATAAATATAGATAGATATATGCACGACAGAATTTAGAAGTGGAGTCAAAAGTGCGCTTGCGCACACTTTTGACCTGTGTGAACGACGATCAAAAAATAAATAAAAAATTAATTTTAAATAATTTTTATTTTCGAAGTTCTAAATAAATAAATATATTATACTTATTCAATCAGTAAGAGAGAAAAGAGTACAAAGTATTTAAATAACCACCACCTTAGACTCCTAATACAAATAAATAAATAAATATAGATAGATATATGCACGACAGAATTTAGAAGTGGAGTCAAAAGTGCGCTTGCGCACACTTTTGACCTGTGTGAACGACGATCAAAAAATAAATAAAAAATTAATTTTAAATAATTTTTATTTTCGAAGTTCTAAATAAATAAATATATTATACTTATTCAATCAGTAAGAGAGAAAAGAGTACAAAGTATTTAAATAACCACCACCTTAGACTCCTAATACAAATAAATAAATAAATATAGATAGATATATGCACGACAGAATTTAGAAGTAATAGTCAGGATGGTGTAGTTGGTTATCACAAAACCTTAACACGGTTTGGGTCATGGGTTCGATTCCCATTCTTGATACAAAATTTTAATAAAAGCGGGGAAAATGCGCGCATTTTAGTTTTGATTTTAGTCCCTATAAAACAACTGGTGTCAATAAGTCAAGAAACTCGATAACATACAGTCTTAAGACTGGTACCTGTGGTCGTCCAACTCCAATCCATTCATTGACTCCCAGAAGTATAAATACAGAGCTGTACAACCATGGTTACGTAGTGGCTTCTCGATATGGGACATCCAACTCGTAAGGATGCGCAACACGTGTGGATATTCAACAGATTCCTACTGTCATCCTCTGATTCTTCCAAAGTTTGTTATTATACCAGTTGGCTATCTCAGATCTATCACCTCACCATGTCTCAACCTATGTTACACTCTGTGGCACCGATTGGCAGTTCATCTCAAACATCTGGATAATAAGATCAGCTAAACCTATTCTGATTGATGGTCTGCCACCCACTCTGAATCAAATCAACGACCACCTATTAATCATCAACATGGCATTCCACCACTAACTGATGTCCAGTTCCAACTATCTCTACCATCAACCAAATTCGACTACACATCTTACGACAGTATCTTCACCTATGTATCGCTTTACAAACACCAGCATGGACGAAACACTGGTCTTCCGGTTCTTCTCGTTCGCTTTTCTGGCTTGTCTTAACACCATTCTTGAATCCTTACAGCTTTTCAGGTTGTCACACGATTCGATTGGACTATTGAAGATGCGTATCAATTGGTAAGAAGAAAGGACAACATCACGACTCTTGCTTCACTTGTCTTTAATCAAATCTGGAAATTCTATTGTAAATCCTATTTTGGCGGTACTCCTCTCCACGAAAACAACCTACTATCTGACGAATCTATCATAAATGAATATGTACAGCACATATCAGTAAAGAAATTAATTATAAATATCAGTATCAGTAACTTACAATCCAAACTTAAATAACCAGTAGCCACTCAAATGTCAGCCAACTATTATTTCCTCTTCTTCATTTCTTCACTTTCAATTAACCAATTCAATCATCAGTATTCTCATCAACTTAATAATCTATAAAATAACAATAACTAAAATAATTATAATAATAATTAAAATAGCAATCAATTTGCAAATTATGGAAAAGTAAAAACTGATAAAAAAAAGAAAAAGCACCATCCCAATATAAAACTTAATAAAACAATTTTTACTTCTTAAATCTTAAAAAAAAAATAAAAAAAAAAAATTTTGTGGTAATATTCATTGAAAGTAGTTTCAAACAAAAAAATTAAAGATTCTTGATTGTTCATTATGTCAGGAGTCAAGATAATTGGTCATTAGTTGAATCCAAGGATGTACAGCAAAAATCTGAGAAACAGGACAGGTATCAAATCATCAGACATATATCCATTTATTTGTTTAGAAAGTAACAAATGTAGATCTTTGAAAATGATTTGTATTTATTAAAAAATTGAGACATTTAACTTTTTATAAAAAATAAAAAAATAACAAACAAAAATTCACCGTGTTATTTGTGCAATTTCTGAAGTAATAAAATACTTTTTGTTTTTATTGATATAAATTTATTTTCTTAAAAATTAAATAATAGGATAAAGATATACATAGTTTATGTTTATTTGATTAAATTGTTTCATGAAAAGATTCATAGAGTTTTTGGAAGTAAAAAGGTATCATTTCATATCACCATTATGAACAGTATTTAGAGCTCTATTGAGTTTAGAATGAATGGCATCTAGTAAATTTATCTCATGAATACCCAAGAATTTTAAAAAACATTCAGGTCCTGACTGGTTGTTTGTATATCAAATTTAGATAAGTATTCATTTTAGGTTATGAGATATTGTCATCAAATTCAAAACATATTAAGTTTTTGAATTTGATGACAAGTGAGATGTATTGTACAGTTGTCGAATATACTAAAATTAGTTAAACAAATTTATTTATTAGCAGATCTATATCATACTCTTAAATTTCCAAAAAATCTGGGAATCTAGAGCTTAAGATTGTTTGTCTAAGGATCTGGGTCCATATTAAATTACATCGAGTAAAGATTGAATTTGAATCTACCACTTTCAACTTAATAATAGAATATAAGTTGTTCTATATTGGGAACTCCTTAAAAGAATAACTTTTCTTTATGTTATACTCTCCTTGTTTATTTTCGTTTCATCTGTTAAATTACTTTTTTAAAAAAAACTATATCTTTGTTTATGTAAAATCAGTTAAAAACCTTTACATTTTGAATATGAAGAAGAGTCTATAAATTTTTTGTTTTTGTACTATTTGTGAAAGTAATTCCTTAATCCTTTATTATTCTTCTAATAATGTTATTGATTTATCATTTTAAAAATGTATTGATATCCTTTTTTTTTCAAGTATTTAATTGTTTTGGGTTTGTTTTAGTTTTTCTTTAGTCTTGAAACTGATGAAAATTAGAATTGTATTTTAAACCAATAACTTCTTGTGCCTTTCAGTAATCCAAATCAAGTATTCCATTGATGTATACATCAACACAAGCTCATCATTACAATCTTTGATAGATGTGAAATAGTCAAACCTTATTCGACCAACATCAAATCAAATACTGATAAACTATTAGAACTATATGATAATGATTCATCATCATTGTTATTAGACATCATTCATAAATATAACACGGATGTGCTCTTCTGATGTATC
This sequence comes from Heterostelium album PN500, assembly GCF_000004825.1. NCBI lineage: Eukaryota > Evosea > Eumycetozoa > Acytosteliales > Acytosteliaceae > Heterostelium > Heterostelium album. Next base: position 1,620,387 of record NW_008805070.1, on the reverse strand, counting down.
ATAGAGAATCGCCGACCTCTAGCTATATCTATTCGTTCGGTGGTGTCGAATATGGTAATTTCAAATATTCAATTGAAAACAATCAATACGAGCCATTCTTCCAACATGATATATTTCAAAGACAGATGTGTGGATCAATTACTTTTTAATACTGTAAAATAAAAATCAAATCAAAAATTATCTTTTTTTTTTTTAATAAATAAAATAAAAGTTGAAAATAAAGTAAAAATTGATATTATAAGTTGATAACAAAAGAATAAATGAACTTCTGGTCCTGATTCAAGTCTGTTAAGAAAAAAAAAAAAAAATTTAAAATAAGTTTTATAAAGTGAATTAATATTTGGTTTTTAACTCTAAACTACAAGTAACAATGAATTTAACATTAACTAATTTATAAATCGTAAGATATTCATAAAAGAAACAAATAAAATAAATTTTAAAAAAAAATTAATAGAATTTGAGCAAAAAAAACAAAATTAAAAATAAAAATAAAATTTTTTTTAAAATGAACATCAACTTTAATTAATTTTTTATTTTTTTTTAAATTATTCATTTGATTGTGTTTTTTTTTTTGTAAATAAATATATTACATCAACCATCTATCTTTTTTTTTTTAAAACTTTAATTAAAATCGTTATTTTTTAAAACCTATTATTAATTATTAATTATTATATATAAAATAAGTAAATAAATATTAAAACATGTCAGAACAAGATAAGAAAGAACAAGCATTACAAGCATACAGAGATAGATTGATCGAACACAAGAATGCAGAGTTGCGTCTCAATAAAACACATGAACTCGTTAAGAAATTAAAGAAAGACTACGCAAAGACTGAAGATCACCTCAAGGCAACTCAATACATTGGTGAAATCATTGGTGAAGTTTTAAGATCATTAGATGAGGAAAGATGTATGTAGATGGTCTATTTCTTTTTATTTTAAATTATAATAATAATAATAATAATAATAATAAACATTACTAACTACTATTATTATTATTATTATTTAATAATTAGATATTGTTAAAGCATGTAATGGACCAAGATATGTTGTACGTTGTTCAAACTATCAAGATAAGGCACATCTTTTAGTACCAGGTGCACGTGTAACTCTTGATCTCACCACTCTCACCATCTTAAAGATTCTACCACGTGAAGTCGATCCAATCATCTTTAACATGACAACAGAGAACCCAGGCGCAATCAACTATTCCGATATCGGTGGTCTAAATTCACAAATTAGAGAGTTAAGAGAGGTATGTGGTTTTTAGTGTATACACTATATATATAGTTATACTATAGTTTTGTTTTAGAATAGAATGAAATTAACTAATTTAACTCTTCTATTACTATTACTATTTATATATTTAGGTTATTGAATTACCATTGTTGGTACCAGAGTTGTTTGTTAGAGTCGGTATTAAACCACCAAAGGGTGTGTTGTTGTACGGTCCACCAGGTACCGGAAAGACATTGTTGGCCAGAGCGATTGCAAGCAATTTGGATGCCAACTTTTTAAAGGTTGTCTCTTCGGCCATTGTAGATAAATATATCGGTGAGAGTGCCAGAGTGATTCGTGAGATGTTTGGTTACGCAAGAGATCATCAGCCATGCGTTATTTTCATGGATGAAATCGATGCTATCGGTGGTCGTCGTTTCTCTGAGGGTACCTCTGCCGATCGTGAGATCCAACGTACTCTTATGGAGTTGCTCAATCAGATGGACGGTTTCGACACCCTCCAGAAAGTAAAGATCATCATGGCCACCAACAGACCCGACGTTCTAGATCCAGCTCTCTTGCGTCCAGGTCGTCTAGATCGTAAGATTGAAATCCCATTGCCAAACGAAGCTGGTCGTGTCGATGTATTAAAGATTCACGCATCCAGTATAACTAAACATGGTGATATCGGTATGTGTTATTATATTTATTGTCGTTGAATATGTTTTGTTCTAATTTTATGATTTTAGATTTCGAAGCAATTTCAAAGTTGGCCGATGGATTCAATGCAGCTGATCTTCGTAACGTTTGTACTGAAGCCGGTATGTTTGCTATTAGAGCAGAGAGAGATTATACAATTGAAGAAGACTTTTTCAAGGCTGTCAGAAAGGTCAGTGACAATAAGAAATTGGAAAGCAAGCTCGAATACAGCAAAATTTAAACGTGACCAAAAGATTAAATTACTTCCAGACTACAACCGATTCTTTTATCATTATTACTCTATAATTGTATTATTCAATATTCATCAAACATAAATCAATAAACATCATAAAAAATATATAAAAACCCAAGAAACATATTATAAATATGATTTTATTTATCATTAAAGTTTAAATTCGATTTAATTTTATTAAATATGAATTAAGCCCAATTTTATTATCATACAACATAAATATTTTCTTAAATTGGTCAAAGATTTGTTAAAAAACAATTTTTTTTTTTATTAAACAAGTAATTGATCAAGTATGACTGCAATCTGCACAAAACATATTAATTAGACAGATTACGTTTCGAAACGATTTATCAACAAACAACAATGATAAACAATCATATATTTTTGAACACATAAATCAGAAGGAGCAACACTTATCAACACATCAAACAACAATTCAATCTAACAGTTTGAGTTTGATTTTGATTTTAGCAGTACATACCAATCGAATGTTTCAATTGGCGAATATATCTATGTATTCGGTGGTGAAGAGAACCCAAACAAAAGGATGAAATTCTCAATTAAATCGAAATCTTTTGAACATATTGGTGATATCAAAGGAATCAAAGGTGATTGTTTTATATCAGTTTGTTATGATGGTCAAGATCATATCTATTTGGTAAATGGTTTAAATGTAAAGGATAGAATCGATCGATTCAACATCAACTCAATGAAATTCGAAAGATTTTACAGAGTTTGGTTTGCAAGAATCAACAATGATCTTCAAAGGTTCATTATATTCAATATCATTCAGGAAGAATAGGTTATTTCAGTTTGATTTGACAAATAAATTGTGAACAAAACATCAAATTGACTTTCAACAAATAATAGCTTGTCATGATAACAATGGAAACTTCTTCATCTACGATACAAACAAACAAACATTCTCAATACTTTTTCTTACCAAGGTGGAATAGATTTTTTGGTGAACCATCGAGAAACATCGACCTCAAGTTTTATTTATTCATTTGGTGGTGTTAAAAATGGTAATTTCAAATATTCAATTGAAGAGAATCGATGGGAACCATTCTTGGAAGATGATAAACTCATAAGAGCTTGGTGAGTATCAACATCAATAATATTGTGATTGTAGATAATTACAGTAACCTAAATAAACTATTTCGATTAAATATTATTTTTTATAGAAAATTATTAAAAGTTGATCTATTTTAATTCTTATTTGTAAAGAGAATCATTCCCTATTTGAAAATTAAAATTGAATAAAAACAAAGTATTAGAGTTTTAACTATTTTACTAATTGAATACACGTACGTGTGTATCTAACTTTTCTTTTGCCATTTGCCTTTCAAATAAATAATTAAGATAAAAATCACAATCTCTGAATTCAGTAAATATCACAAAAAAATATAAACTAACTAAAGTAAATATCACAAAAAAAAAAATCTTCTTGATGTAAAAGACAATAGGGGTAAACTTTTAGACTTAATTTTTGACTATTTCATACTCTACAAATTTGGGTGAGTGAAAAGGCACCCATTTTAAAGATTGATTTTCTTAATCAAGACTACAATATAAAGTTATTTATAAAATGAAAAATAAATATATTTATATAATTACTATTTTTATCTTTATTCTTTCGAATTTTTCATGTATTTCAATTAACAATGCAGACTACATAGAGAAAAGTAATTCAGTAAATTTAATGCCACCACCAAACATTTCTTTGATTCAATATGTAAACAATAACCTTACTATAACAGGATATGCATTTCTGAATCCAGTGGCGATATTAGGAATTTCATGTATAAACCTTGTTATTTCCGCTACCAATGTAATGACTTGTCAGCTACAAGATGTACCTAATCGACAATACAATATCCAAGTTGAATGTTACGGGCAAATTTCAAATGTCTATTCTTTTACAACACCAATCTATTCATGGATGACCAGCGTCAATCTAAGAGTACCATTAGAGGAAAGCAAAGTCACTGTTACTGGTGTAAATTTAGCAGCAACCACTATCTTTACAATTGGAGGAACCAATTTAAATTTAGCTAGCAGGTCAATCAACGCCAATAACACTGCCTTTGAAGTCGATATACCCGCCAATCCAGTAGCTGGAAAAGTGATAAACTACGTTCTAAGTTCAACCGGAATGACGGTAATTAATAATGTAGTTATAAATTCAACATATACAGGTATGAAACCAAAATCAAATCCATTCTTTTTGTTTTGAATATCATTCTAATTATTAAAAATTTTTATAGGTATCACTATTATGGATGATGATGTAGTTCAGAATGGTAATAAAATTACAATTACAGGTACAAACTTTGACTTGTATAATGGAAATTTTTCATTGAATGTTGGAAATGCATCCTACGATATTTTATGTCCAAACTTTGTGTCATGTATTACAACTGTTCCAAACACAGCAACCAATGGTCTTTTTGTCATTTATTCGAGACCATCAAAATATGTGCTATGGCAATCGAATGAAGATTGGTGTAAGTACACTAGTTTTATACTTAAAAATTTGAAAATTATAATTTACTTACAATCAAATTTTAGTACCATACATTTCTAGTGTAACTCCAAATGTTGCAAATGTTACAGGTCAAGTTGTACTTTCCACCATATTCGTTGATCGAACAACTATGGTTAGTACCGACTTGAATGGAAAATATAATGTACCCTGCTCCTCTGTTGATGGAAAAACCTTTGCACTATCGTTATTCCCAAAGTTTGTTGGAACCGTTAATTTAACCATTTCAAATCTACAATCAAATATGACTTCCCTCCCTGTACCGATCTCTTATCCTGGACCTATTATAAACTCCTTTGTTGTAAACCCAAATAATCAAAGTGAGCTATTAGTAAATGGTAGCTATCTTGGTTTCAGCGATGTAACCACATATCCAGGAATGCCTTTGACCATTCCATTTATATCGGGTCTCTCGAAATCAAGATTTGGACCAACCAACTACAATACCAACCAACATATATTTGACAGTTTTACGGTACCACTACCCAATGACGCCAGATCTGGAACATACAGTCTATCGGTTGGTACTAAATTTACGGTTGGTACAATCTACCTTACACCTATCATCGAAAAGATAACCAGTCCTCCTGTTCAAGGTGGTAGCTTTACAGTCACAGGAAAGTTTATATCACCATTGTCGTATGACTCTCAAACGGTTTTAACAATTTACTTTAACGGAAACGATCCTATGAATTTAACCATGCTGACCCAAACCTATCCATATATAATGGAAATATCAGTAGGTCCTGGCGTAGGAAGAAGGGATTTAGCTTTTTACAATCCACTGAATAGTAACCCTACCCTCTTTAACGTCTATTACCAAGCACCAACTATCTTGTCTGCAACTTCAACATATTTTGGTACTCCAGGAAATGTTACTATCTTTGGTTCAAACTTTTATTTGTTCCAAAATAGTTTTGAAGTCGAAATTGGCAACAAATCATGTGATGCTTTTCTGGTTGAACCAAATATGATTGTCTGTCACTTTTCGTCGGATGTAGCCAGCCCAGATGGTAGTCTAAACATAACAGTAACCATGCTAACTCAATCGTTTTTTGGTCAACGTTTCATCTATTTACCAAGTGAACCAGGCTGTGTCGGTTGTAATTCAACCAATGGTCAGTGTCAGAATGGATACTGTATGTGTAATAATCAATATGTTGGTGTCAACTGTACTATTAGAATACCAGAGGCAGCAGAAGATTTGCACGCAGACATTCCACAACCTTTGAATGATACCGTCGCCATGACTCTTGGTTCTGCAGCAAGGAATGTCCAATTTAATATTTCATTGGTTTCCATCTCGGAAAAGGATGATCATGGTGCCACTATCAAGTCTTACCAATTCTCGGATATAGATTGGACGTTGTTGTCATCGCCTGGTACACCAAACACCTACCCTCAATATAACTATAGAGGTATATTCAGTGTCGATAGTAAATTGGTGATAGACGTAGAAATGCTTGTGTTTACCAATCAAACTAAATACAATTTCCAAGGTGACATCTTTACAGCACAAAACAACTCGATGAAATATGTAATAACCATCTCCAATTGGACTTTTGGAGGTGCTCAAAACACACTGGAACTCTCATTCCTAAATGAAGCAGATATCAAGGCTAAAGTTGGTGGATGTAGATTTAATGGTCTTCTATCACTGAGAACCATGGAGATTGTTCAAGATGGATTATTGTTGACAGCATTCTTTTCAGATAGAATATTGGTTGATGGCACCGTACAATACAGTAATGTCTCTGCACCAGATTCGAAATCATCGACAAAGGAATCTCTTCAAGTCTTGACAACAATAACAATTCCATACTTTAAGAAACAGGTTGTTATCGATCCGAATTTCGGTGCACTAGTAGCTTTCGATAGTTCAAGTAGCGATAGTCCTTCATCGAATACCATCAATTGGAAGATACCGGTCATCGTTGTTTGTGTGGTCGTTGGTGTAACCATCATTGTAATCACTGTAGTCCTATTAAAAAAGAAATATAGCGTCGAATTTAAATTGGCAACCGTTAAATTAAGAAATTTGTCAAGATCAGATAAAAAAAGAGTAAATTAATAAATATGTATTTATATTATTATCTAATTGATTTGATATTTAAGTGTATATAATATATTACTTTAATTTATCTTCTTAAATGACTAGATATTGATGTAATAATTCAGAGTATTGTTTGATATTATCATTCTCTTCTTTGATAAATCTGATTTTCTCTTTTAATGTTCATTTAAATAAATATAATATTAAAATGATTGTATGTTCACAATGAGTGTCGATGTTTATCGTTAAAAAAAAATTGTTTTTTTTTTTTTTATGAGAAACCAACATGTAGCTACTCCGTCAACAAAACAATGTTTATCAGTAAAAGATAATTGTGTATTTGTTTATTTATTATTAATTAATATACATTGTTGCATAATAAATTCGATTATGTATATATTTTGTATTGATTATTATTATTAAGTTTTAATTCTTCTTTTGAGCAGCTACTTGTTCTTCATAAGCATCCTTTGCTTTTTCAATGTTATACAAATAGTTTGGTGGTGTGTAAGCACCGTCAGTACCTGTTGGATTAGAAAGATGGTCTCTCTTGTATTGTGGAGTAAATGAAATCATCTAAAATAAATAAAAAACAATTGATATATTAGATATATTGTTCTAAAGCAACAATATTGATGATTCCTTTATAAATATGATGATATTTACATCTTGTGAGTTTCCATGCTTATCTGAAATATGATGTAACCATGAATGCCTATATATATATATGTTATCGATTATAATGATTATTAAAATGTTATTAACAATCTGCTATCATCTAATCTATCTCTGCTAAACCTATATATAATTTGATTACTTACCATTCTGGTGGAACGGTAGTAGCCTCTGGTTTGGCTGGATCGGCATATTCTACCCATCTGTGTCTACCTATAGGTTATGAATTGAAGATCAATCAAAAGTCATCTCATTAGTTGTCTGTTCACAATGCTTATCATCTAATATTCTGATTTTTCTTACCATGTGGTTCATTTAGATTTTCAAAGTAACTGTTATAATGATTTTATATATGTTAATAAACTGTTTTGTTGTTTGACTGATAGATCGATTGATCGATTCATTGATCATGATCATAGATTCTATAATATACTAACCTGTTTCCGAATACATCTTTTCCGATGACGTTACCATACTTCAATTCACCTGTATAATATAATGTTCTGATGGATGGTCCAACACCACGTTGTAAAATACCCTTGAAATATCTAGCTAATTCCATATTTATAAAGAGAAAACGATCAAATAATTAACAGAAAATAAATGATAATGAAACCATTTAAAAAAAAATTAAATTTCGAAAAAAAAAAAAAATCCAAAAAAAAAAAAAAGCAAAATGATGAAGTGATCATAGAGTAACATTCAATTGTTTATGAGCACATATATTTTACCGATCGATTGATTTAAATTAATTATAGATAGATTAAACTTGTTAAGTTTTAACAATCTTTATTTTTTCTTTCTTTTATCTTTTAATGAGAATTTCTTTTCATAAAACTCTACAATCTTTTCATCAGAAATATTATCTTGAGGTGATAAGGAATGTGGGGCAACCAATTGATAGGATTTTCTCATTAAATCATAGAGTTGATCTTTGTGGTCGGGATACAGAGTGATATCAGTATACATTTCCCAAAGACTTTGGAGTAGTTTGTTAAGTTTAGCTTCTTCAGGACTGATTGTAGATGACAAAGTTGTTGTCGATTGTTGTTGTGTAGAAGATGGAGATCCAACTGTTGGGTTGTTACCTTCAGTAGAAGTAGTAGTTGTTGTTGTTGTAGACTGTGTCTGAGTAGAAGAAGTTGCAGAAGTTGGAGAACTTGGTGAAGTTGGTGGTGACACAACTAAATTGATTGGTTGTTGTGTTTGTTGTTGTTGTTGCGATGATATTGGTTTTTGCTGTTGTTGTTGCTGTTGTTGTTTATGTTTTTGTTGATCTATGAACTGGATTTGTAAAACTCGACAACATGCACTATAACAAAGAATAGCTTCGTTCTTGAACTTGTCTTCTTGTTTCAGCTTGGCGTGGACAACGTCTAGGTTGGTATAGTCACCGTTCTCCTCTAGCAATTGGATAAAGAATCGATAGTATTTCTTAAAGTATCGATCGAGTTTACCGTCACCAAGATAACCTTCATTCCACAGATTCCAAACGGCAGCACGTGACAGCCTAGATAACTTTGGTTTCATCAACCTGATGAATTCCTTCAAGCTATTGGCCATGTAATCTTCTTTAGTTGTTTGGTATCTAATTGTCCATGCAACACGATAGGATGACTGGTGATGATACGAAACCAAAGATTTACAACAATTCAGAGCTGCCAGTGAATTATCAATAAGGTTCTCCCTTCTCGCCTCCAAAGATAAAGGTGGTGTAACAACGACCACTCCCTCTGTTTCAAGATTACTATCCTGTGATAAATCAAGCATGTTTACATCAGTACCATTGTTTTCTTTATCTTCACTATTATTATTATTAATGTTATTGGTTGTATTTGTAGTGGTTGAAGTTGCAGGGGTTGTAGTTGTAGCTGTAGTTGGTGGTGTAAAATTATATTTCTCTAACAATGTTAATAGTGTATCATTAAGTGAACTCGAAGAGTATGGTAATAACAACTTTAATCTACTGGTATGCAATCTATACAATGGATCGATTGGTGGATTCTTCTTTGTCAAAGGAGGAAGTAGTTGTACAGCATTCCAAAGATAATCAAAGTAAACTTCAGGTGCATCACCAACCTTAAATGATATCTTTCCATAATATAAAGGATAGCTATTAAGAATAGTTATTAGTAATCATTAAAGTTAATAGTTTGATGATTGATTGATTACTTACTACCAAAGATCATTGGTTGCTAATTTCTCTGATTGTTCAAAGTATTTTAATGCCTCTTTAAACAGTGAATTTAGGTTGGTTGGATCACTGGCAAACTCTGGTGAAGCAAAGTAATGTTGTTCGTAGAGAAGTAGTCCGAGATATCTGTAGATCTCTTCTTTGGGTGTGAGTAGTGCTAGGTGTTTGTAAATGAGTCTGAGTTTGGCGTAGAGTTTCCATATTTCTTGTTGGATTGCCGGTGTGTTGTGAGACAAACAACCTTTCTCAGCGGTGATCGTTGTCACTTCACTTTGGAAACTCTTGGAAAGTAACGTCCACGAAAGAATACGATTGGGATTCGAATAGAGATCTTTCTTTAGCAACTCTTCTTTCAGGTGGAGATGTTTGTCGTTTGGCAGTGTAGATGCATACATATAGTAGATATCGGTGTAGATGTCGTCAAACAATGGATCTTGCAGCGAGAGCTGTTTGTCGTTGTTGAAAAGCTGAATTTCAAAGTTGACGCGTGGCGGTGACACTGACTCGGGAAACTCGACAATCTCATCGGATTCACCATCAAAGTATTGATTGATGGTGGCGCGATATCGAGTGACACGCTCTGGTGGTTCCGGGAACTTGTTGTACAATCTCTCCACCAGATCCTTGAACTCCTTCTTTGTGGCGATCGATTGTAACAAACTGATTGCCTGATTGACTTGACCGTTCAACGGTAGATTTATTTCCTCTTCCTCACCAGCAATTATCTTTAGCATATAATAGATCTGTACATAGAGATTCGGTGAATCCAATTCCATTGCCAATGATTGACATTGATGATCTTCAACATTATTCTAATAATAGTTAATAATAAATGTTTGTTTAGTTAATAATAATGTTATATATCTTATCTAATCTTACAGTTAATTTAATAGAATATAAACAATAAAAACATTGAGATAGATCAGTGAATATCTTTAGAATAGCAAGTTCAGGTCTGATTTCGTTAAAGTCAGCAGGATTGATTTCAATGTCAGGGTTGATAATGAATTTAAACGATAACTCCAAGTAATCTAATAAGAATCTATCATTGGATCTACATTGTTTCTTCTTAGCAAGTTCAGCATGATATCCAGAGAGTAATGCCAATTTATTCGACAACGTTAACTCTGTATTCAAATCGAATTGATATACTTTTATAAATAGATTTAACCAATCATATAACATCTAAATAATATAATATAAAATATTAAAAAGTAAATTAAAATTACAACGAAATGTTATTACATCGATCAATATTACTAACTACTTACATTCTTTTTAAAATGTCTATATAATTGTTTTGTTAAGATAGAAGATAAAGTAGTTAAAGGTTCTTCTAATGGTTCTGGTTTCACTATTTTACATCAATAATTGAAGTGAATAAACAAAAGTAAGTATACTATAGATGTAATGATATTAGATATAATGAATTACATACTGTTTAAATGTGAAAATACTTGGTTTAAAGTTTCTAAAGTAGAATTTGCCTATAAAATTAACATATTGTTATGTTATTTAAGTTGATTAGTTAGTTAGTAAGTTATATTGCTATAATAAAAGTTTATATTAATAACTTACAATATTATCATTATAATTTAAAGTTAATTCTTTCATTAAAAAGATTGACATTTTAAATACACCTTTGATGTTTGATGTGTTTAGATAGGATTGTAAGAGGTATTCAATCATGTTGAGTTTCGATCGTGTGTTGGTGTCGATGATCTCACGTGATTTAAAGTCGGTGGTGGTGGTGGTGGCTGGTGTGCTGGCGGTAGGGTCAAACAGACAGAAGGCATCAGGGAACAGAGGATCCAGTATGCTGATGACTTTGGTGAATTCACCGGTTGCATAGAGTTGAGAGGCACGATTCTTTTCCTGTTGGTCTTGAAGTGTCTCGATGCGCTCGGACAACGCCGATTTCGATATGTATCGGTCGTGTTTACAATGCTGCAGAATGATCAGTGCCGACGGGTTGTGTTGAATCCACTGTTGGAATCGTTCATCACAATTACCGAAATAAACACTCGCCAAGTTGATATCACCAAGATACTTGGTGTAACGTGCAAGCAACCAATAATACCTAATACAATAATAGGTATCTTCATTGAATTGCTCACGATTACTATTCAACAATTGCATCATATATGATAGATCCAACGATTGTATTGCAATATCATTACTATAACTACTATAATAACCATCTTCTTTCTTTTGTCTTTTTGTTATTTGTTGTTGTATAATATTATTATTATTACTATTATTACTATTATTATTGTTATTATTATTATCATTTGATTGTTCTAACTTTGAGAATAGATAATCGAATGATAGTTCAGCAAAGAACAATATATACTTTTGAAAGTTTGAATTGTATTTGTTGATGATGTTTGACATGTTTATGAGTTTGGCTATCAGTGTTTGATCTATCTGTTGATGTGACATCGTTATTTTGTTTAGATACGATATGAACCAATCGATAATGGTGTATTTAAAGTCAGAGTGGTTAACGTTGCTAATGAATTGGTAGACCATATTCTTCTCGAAACTCTGACTGGTTTCGACGTCGACCTGTGCAGATTGTTGATGAAGTAATCGTTCCTGTAGCAACTGATGTTGTAGCTGTTGTTGTTGTTGTTTTGGTGACTTTTGTTGTTGTGAACCATCAACACCAACAGCATCCTCTGAAGTCAAAGAAGAATCTACATTCATGAAATTCAAACTGTTCATAACGTTCGGTGACAGCAATTTAGTTGTCTTCAACGTCTTCTCACCGAAATCTACTACCTCTTGTGATTTGTCATCGTATTTATTACCGACGGCACCTCTTGTTGCTCTTCTCTTTGCAACCAACTGTGTTGTCGTAGAACCAACAGAAGCAGCCGCAGCAGCAGTAACTATACCACTACTACTACTATTCAAACTATTTGAATTAGAAGGTGCAGGACTACTATCTACTATTACAATTGTACTTGTCGGGTTATTTACAATACTATTTGAACTATCTGTCATTGTTATATCTTTATCTTTCTCTTTTTCACTTTCCTTATCTTTCTCCTTTACACTATCCTTCTCCTCTTTTTCAGGTTCATTCTCCTTTTCTTTTTCTTTATCAACTTGTTGTTCTACACTCATAATAACATCATTACTACCTGTTAATAGTTGTTCTGATTGTTGTTGTTGTTGTTGAACATTTGTAGCTGTAGCATTAGCAGTAGTTGTTGTTGTTGTTGTCTTTGAATCTATTAATATTTCTAATGGTTTATAAAGTTGAAATTGTTTTGTTTTCTGATCCTCATTACTATTACTATCTTTAATTTCTTCATTATTATTACTACTATCTGCTATTACTTTTACTTTTTCTTTATTATATAGATAATAATAAGTTATACAATGATTCCCAAGTCAACTTTGATAACTTAAATTCACTCTTCTCATTGATGAAAGTATTAAAAAGATTGGTACTACCACTACTACTATTTGCTGTATCTTTGTCTTTACTATTGTTTTGAATTGTTTTCTCACGTTTAGCAACTAACTTTCTTAAATAACCCATTGCCATCTCATTATTTACTATTGCATTTCTTATAGAACTATTATTGTTATTATTATTATTAGTTTGTTGTTGTTGTTGTTCTTTTTCAAATGATAATAGTTGTTCTAATAATAATATTCTAGAGTGTGATGAATCTATTTGTCTGGCTTGTTTAACGATGACAGTGGCAGCTTGGTTATCACCGATGATATAGAGTAACTCTGCCAAGCGTTCGAGTGACATCCAATGAGTGGGTGACAGTTGCAACGCTCGTTCGAATGCAAGACGTGAAACATTCCATCGTTGTAGCTCACCTGCCAGCCGACCGATATGGTACCATACCAACAGGTCACTCGCATCAATATCGATTGCCCGCGTGAAAAAGTTGAGTGCTCGCTCACGATCATCGACCAACTCGCTGATGGTAGCAAGATTCTTCAGTGTCGAGTACTTTAACACTGACATCGTTGTGCTTGTCGACGACTGTTGTTCCGATGTATTCGAGAGCAACGGTGAATTCAAAACATCATGATAGAACTGTTGTGCCTCCAAGTAGTTCTCTCTTTGTTGTGCACGAAGAGCTTTCTCATAGGTTCGTATATTACTAGCTTCTAATGCTTCGATTGAAACGGCAACATCAGATTCATCATTTTCATTCTCTGAATCGCCTGCATTAATAGCGGCATACCTAATCTATAAATGATATGATTGATTTCATTTTTAAATTAAAATTAACACTTTAATAACTATATATATAAATAGATAGAAAGAAGTTCGCTACTTACCATAACGATTATATTTATATAATAGTAATAAACTCACTAACTATTAAAGATGAAATGAACTTCACTAATAAATTAAAAGGAACCAAAATTCAGTTTATTAAAAAAAAAAAGAATAAAATCAATTCATTTTGCGTGGTGACCAATAATTGTTTTTTTTTTTTGTTAGATAATAAGAAACTAAATCTAATAATTCTTTAACTCTAAGATTACAGTTATAGATTTGTATCTTCATCTTCGGTTCTAATAAATAAAAATAAGATAAAAAATTGATTATTTTTCAAAATTTTGTACTGCATCATCACATTTGGGTTTAAAAATAATAGAATGATCAAGGTAATTTGTAATAGAAAAGTTTAAAAAGTACTCTTCTTGTTCTATCCGAAATTGTAATGGGTGTGTATTAATTAATAACATTACAGTTTCTGTTACTGTAACAACAATTCAACTGTCGATCAAAACATAATGTTCTATGAAGCTAAAAAAAATCTTCAAATCTCAAAAAAAAAAAAGTAATTAATTAATTAATTTTAATCTTTCACACCAGCTAGATTAACTTTAATTAGGCAAAAAATTAAAATAGTGTTTTGATGATTATAAAAAAAAATAAAATCTAATGGTTTTGATTTGACGTGGGTGAAGTGCACTTCAAAGAATAATGGTCAATCTACAAAAGTAAATAAACCTTGTAGATTGACCATTATTCTGATGTACCGTTAAACAATTAACAAGGTGGAATTGATTGCAAAATATCGTTCACCCATTTTCAATTAATAATAATGAGTTTAATTCGAAAAAAACAAAAAGTTTTATCTATAAATACAGCTCCCTTCAAACTTCATTATCATTTCTTTACAAATATATATAAATAAATGTCTATATTTTATAAAAAATGTGCCATTTTCTTGGTAACATTATGTATATCAAGTATGGTTGTCTCCAAGTCTGAAGTTTTGGTTGAATTACCACATGAAGTTGCTAATCATGGCCGAGATACCACTCATAACTCTGAGTGTCCAATCGTTACATCCAACACACTCACATCTGAATCAAGAAAACCAGGAGCTAAGCGTGATATTGAAGCATCATGGAAGAAAGAACATTATACCACCGAGCCAATGGAACCTGTAAACTTCAATGGTACCTATGTTCAATCACCAGAAGAGGAAGGTGAAGACTTTGACATTTTTGCTGATGGAAAAGGTGCTACTGTCTGGGCTCCATGTATGTTTTCAGCAATTTAAATATATTTTTTTTTTTGTATTAACAACTTTTATTAAGTATCACCACCTGCAGGAACATTGTATACTATTCGTGGCAGTGATGAAAAAAACTATATCTTGGGTAGAAGTCAAAATGCCAATATGCGTATCGTCAAGAAATGCGGCAGCTATTGGTACCAATCAAAGTTATACTTTAAGAGTTGGAGACAAGTAAAACAAGACAACAAGTGGAACCAAAACACAATCAAATTGGCCGTTGCAACTGGTACTCGAACATCGAATTCCATTGACATCTCACGTCCAGTTTCCTTTGAGACCAATAGAGAAGACTACCAATGTCCAAGTGATATGAAATGGGTTTATGGTAGTGCACCAGATGGAAGCTTATGGCTTGCCAACATGATCATGTCGCTGATCGATATCGTCTCTGGTAATTTTGGAATGACAAGAAGAGGTCTCCAAATCTTAGATTCAGACGTTAATGGTATCGCAAGAGGATGGAACACCGTTGCCTCTGATTGTGCAACCACGTTCCCTCCTGAACATACTTTAGTACCCTCTATCTATGCTTTGGAGGATAGTGGTAACAAAAGATATATGTACAAAGTAAGAAACAGACATGGCTACCTCATTGCTGAATGCAATGGTGATGCTTTGTGGTTCAGTAACAATGACAAAGACGATACCTATGTTGTCTTCACTCCAATGTAATTCCAATTAAAAAAATAAAATTTATTAGATTCATTGAAGTTGAAAAAAAAAATAATAGAAATACAACTTAGATTCTAATTTTGCTAAGGGAAAAGGCCATTAATAAATTAAAGAATCAATTTTTTGATAAATTTTCAAAAGACAAATAGTATATTAATCATTTTATAAAATATTTTATAAAAAATGTGCCATTTTCTTGGTTACTTTATTTTTATCAAGTATGGTTGTCTCCAAGTCTGAAGTTTTGGATGAATTACCACATGAACTAATATTAATTTAAGAAGAAAATCCACCCACTAGAACTTTTCTATTTTAAATTAATAGTAAAATAAATAACAATAATCTATTTTACTTTTAATTTTCTTTTCTTTTTATTGAATCATTCTTTTATTTCTATATATTCAATTATAACAATTTTTCTTTCCTTAAAATTGGTTCTTGAGATTGGATCAAGAATTTTCTTTTCCTTGTTAAATTAGATCTCTATTTTTCTATAAATATCAAATTGTTGGCTATATCAAATCTAAAGGAATTTGTAAAATAGATAATCTATTTCGATTGGATTGGTAGACTTTTGGTGGTAAGACAGATGTTAAGGTAGAGGTATGGTAAGGTATGAACATATTCAAAATATAATTTAAATATATAAAATTTCAAAATATTTAACTGTTTTTTTAAACTATTAATTCATATATTGTTTATTGGATCAATTGTTTGTATATTTAATTGAGTGAGATGATCGGTAATTTTTTCAATTCGGACGGTATGTTTAGATTCAGTTGCCATGTGTTTGATTTGTACAGAGTTGGTCAATGCTTCTTCACCACCGACGACAATGACAACTTCCGGTTCATAACGTTGATTTGCGTTTCTAATTTGTTTGGAGGTTGACAAATTCAAATCAGAGACAATCACTGCATAGCCTTGGTGTCGAAGTGTTCTCGCTATGTCTCTTGCCAACTGAACGATCGATTCGTTACTCTCGAATGTACAAACAACAATCGGCTTGGTCTCTGGCTTTAACAACTGTTGATCCATAAACATCAAGATTCTCTCCACTCCACACGCCCAGCCAATCGATGGTAATGCCGCTGATTTCTGTGATTTATAACCAAACTTATTGGCCAGACCATCGTAACGACCACCACCCAATATCGCCAGAGGTGGTGCCGATGATGTCGTTGTTTCATCGCCAACAACCATCTCAAATATAGTATGATTATAATAATCTAATCCTCGTACTAAATTATGATCCAATTGATATTTCAATTCGAATTTATCCAATCCATTCAATACCTTATTAAATCTATAATTGTTTATTATTAATAAACATATTCATATATTTCAACTTCTGTTGTTGTTGATATTAACATACCTATCTAAACTTTCACTATTCAGATAATCAAATAACTTTGGTGCATCTTTACTGATAGCTTTATCTTTTACATCTTTTGAATCTAAAATTCTCAAAATACTTCCTCTATCCAATCTATCCTGTGAATCTTTTGATAAACTTTCTCTTCTATCTTTATAATATAATTCTAATTGATTTAAATATTTACTTCTAGATTCTAAATCACCTAATGAATTTATCTTTAACTAAATAATAATAATTATAGTATTTATAAGTATTTAATTCACCACAATTAATAAAATATGTTAACGTACAGTATATTTATCATTGGTAATAGATAATTGATTTAAAAACATATTGGCACAATCGATTACTTCGACGTCAGAAGATGGATCTGATTCACCGAATGATTCGATTCCGAGTTGTTCGAATTGTCTTTGTCTTCCACGTTGTGGTCGTTCATAACGGAACATAGGTCCGCTGTAAAAGTATCGTTGTGGCATATGTGCAGCCGATTGCTCATTGACCACCGCACGAACTACACCTGCTGTATTCTCAGGTCGTAAACAAGTCATCGAACCACCGAGATCCTTGAATGAATACATCTCTTTCGAGACGATATCACTGTCGTCGCCAACCGATCGTTGAAACAGCTCGGTGTGTTCAATGATCGGAGTGGACATCTCTTTGAATCCATAGATCGCTGCAACACGTCTACCTACATTACCAACGAATTGATACAATCGCTTCTCCTTTGGGAATATATCTATTGTACCTTTAATCCTTGTATACATAATAATTTTATGATAATATTGTTTTGTTTTTTAATCTAATTTTTAAGTTTTAACATCTGATCATTGATCATAAAACACACATAAATTTTATCCATTTTTAGATAAAAAAAATTTGATTGAATTTTTTTTTAGTTACAAATTTTGATGAGATTAAAACAATCACCCCATTCATTGAATAATCACAATAAACCTGAATCTTAAATATATCTTTTTTTTTTAATTTAATTATTCTTCATGTTTATTTTTTAAATTTACAGTTTTTTTTCAAGTATGATAAGACAAAGTTTAATTTATTTGAATTATTCTATAAATTGATAATATTTAAAAGAATAACTTGTAATCTTTTATTTTTATAATCAATCCTTTTTTAATACAATTAATATATATTAGAATATTTTATAAAATGGAAAATAATAATACTTCTATTTGTATAAAAAATCAAATTAATAATACAGAGAGTTCAATTTTTAATGGTTGTCATACAAATATCAAAAGCAATACCAAAGATAATATTTTTAACAATACACCAACCTCTAATAGAAAAGAAAAATTTTCAACATCACTAATGGATATTGAATATTTATACCCTATCAATGAAATTCAATTTACTTGTTTGGAATTAAATCATTCAATTAAGAATCCTATAAATTTGCCGTCTTTCCACATGCTTTATGAAACAGTAAAAGAAGAAATTCCATCATTTGACCTACCAACTTTAAAATAAAAATTAAAGAACTAGTTTTAGTTAACTATTTATTTATTAAATTTAGAAACAATATATAAAAAATATATAGATCCTTCTTCCTTTATTTTATAATTAACCAAAAATAACAAATAAAAATTAGTGAATGGCAAGGCATATTGGAATGAATATTCATATTCTTTTGTTATTATTTTAAAATATAGTAATTTTTATTTAATTTTTTTATTTATTTTTATTTCTTTGATAATAGTTTCTTTCTGTTTTTCGCTTCGAATGGATCACCAAGTTGGTTGGATACCTCACGATAGATTGGGCTCTTTAGGAAACGACTAAAGGTATCGACACGTAGCAATTCGAATGCCGATTGACTGGAAATACGAATGGCCACTTCGATTTCTTCCATGTTTTTGTTTTTGAGTGCATCACGCATTTGATTCTTGACCTCAATTTCGAGGTTGACTTCGAGTGGCGATCCATCTTGGAAGAAATTATCGTAGATGTTCTGAGCGGATGCGATCGATACTTTGGTGCCACGGTTGGCATATCGCTCCAAATCCATCCAGCAGAGCAACAACTCCTCGCATTTCTCAGACTTTACAAATCGCTTGAATGCATCCAACCACGATTGATCTGTTAAAATAAAATTGAATACTTCATTGGGTTTGTCAGAGGTTGGCGATGTTTGTGAGGCCGACAAGCTTGGTGAGGAAATGGTGGCGGCACCTCCACTGACGTTGATACTGTAGTTGGGAGAATGATGATGGTGGCCGTGGTGACCACTGCTGTTGAGTGTTGGCGAAGATGAAGATACAATGTAGTCGTTCAAGTTACTGCTACTCTTCTTGTTGGAGAGTGAGGAAACCGACATGATGTTGGGTGAGAATATTTTGGAGACGTTGAGCGCGCTGCCAGAGTTGCTACTGTTACCGGATGATGAGAGATGTGGTGAGTTGTTGTTGGTGGTGGTTGTTTCATGGTCTACACTTCCACCGGAAGACGATAAATCGCCGGCGGCACTGTTACTACTTGAAGTCAGTCCACGCTTTGGTGGAAGTGGAGGAAGTTCTTTGAGATGCTGAGCGCTGCTGGGAGGTGTACCGTTGCCCGGGCTCGGTCTTACAATACTATTGCTTCGCTCATTGATGGGCATCAAATTGGTGCCTGGTTTGATGGAGGTGAGACGCGCGGGCGGTGTCTTTGCCTTCTCCTTTGAGATATGCTCAAATTGTTGCTCCACTTTATTCTCACTTGGTTTGGTACGTCCTTTGTCTTTTTCGAGATATTTCAACATCTTTTCTTCACGTGCCATCATGTCTCTGCAGACTTGGTGTTGAAGGAACGCAGGGAAGTGCGAGTTGGTCAGTTGGAAAATGACATCCTGCAGCAGCGAAGCAAAGAGTTCACGACTGATATTCTTTGAGCTGATGTTGTCTTGGATGGTGTTGTGATAACGCGAGTTGCTAAAGGTGGTCAACTCTTTCTCAGCGTTGACTTTCAAGTAGGTGGTGAAAATATCCATTGCGTACGACTCGAGATATTCGTCCGAGAGTTCACGATACTTGTTGACCTCCAACCAAAAGTAAACCATGTTTTTAGCTTCGGTCTGTGAGACTGACAGTGGCGATATCATCGAGATGATGGAACGTGGCGACAGTGAGTTGGGTGAAGGTGGCGAGTTGGAGAGTGGAGTGGTGGGTGGCGATGTCGTAGGACTGCTTGTATTCGCGGTGGAACGTGATAAATATAACAGGAAATACTCTAAACCGATGGGATTACGAATGAGTGCATCCAAACTCTGTAGGAGTGCACCCAGTCCTTGGGTGGGGGCAGTATGTGACGCCGATTTGTTCATGAGGATGGCGGCGTGGTAGAGCGGCGACTTGACAAACAGTGGGAATATCGAGTAGTTGAGAATGCCCTCGATCGACTCTACCGAGCTGATCAACGACGGGAAGAAAGGATCGTCGGTGAACAAGTTGAGACGACGCTCCTCGATTTCATTACGCGACTCAGAGTCAATGTTAATCTCATAGTTGGCACCACTCGCAATATAGTTGTTGTACACATTTATGTATTGAGTTCTGATGGTTTCGCGATTCGTCGACAGATTCTCAAGGTCGTTCTCCAAACTCTTTATGGATTGAGCGTCGATCCAAAACAATAGATTCTCCAAACCATGTTGTTTCTCTGAGAACATTGTAAATGCCTTTAAAAATACTGGGTCTAAAACAATCTCTTTGAATGATGATGGTGGTTTATAACTTAATTTTCTAGTTGTATTATTCCCATTATTATTATTATTACTATTATTATTATTATTATTACTACTATTTAAATCTGGAATTGCATTATAATTATATTTACTATGAATTGTAGTTGAACTTCTTACACCAGTATCTGGACTAATTGAATCCATTTTTCTACCAAAATGTACTAAATGATGTAAATTTAATATCTATAAAAAATTAAATTAGAAATTTAATTAATTTTGGTTTAATTTGATATGTTTCTTACACTTTTAGATAATGTTAATAAATATTTATGTCTATTTCCACAGAATTCACTTAGCTCTGATTCTAATAATGATAGATAACGTTGATATTGACCGATTGAAGATGTTATCTTTGCCATTACCAAAGAGATCTTGTCGTTCTGGCTGTCTGACGATGATTTTGTATTTTTTATAAGTAACTGCTTCAATTCTCTTCTATATTGTATTGAATCGATGAGATATTTGTCGACCTCTTGCTTTAAATTCTTAAAAGTTTCAGTATGATCAATTGCAACATGATTTTCAGATGCTGTTTCCAATAATAATTTACATTCTCTCTATAGATTATAAAATTAAATTATATTAATAAAAAAAAATATATTAATTTCTAATTAACAATTAAACAAACATACTAGTGAATGTGGTAATAATTGATTGATTTCCTTATTCAATTGTGACATTGTTACAGATAATTCGCCAATATCTGGTATTTGTAATCCAATTTTATGTAAATCACTTGCTAAATTGAAAGATGAAGCCATAAATGCTAAAATTTTGATAATAATAACAATATAGTAATAAAAATTATTAATTTTTTGAAATTGTCTTATTTTTCATTTCATTCAATAAATAGTTATAATTACCTTCAACTTGAGTAACAAAATGTTTTGAGCCATCCAATGCATTATTCAAAGACAAACATAATGTATGTAATGTATGAATATTTTGATTGTATTTTCTTAATGATGTTGGATTTATTTCAATTGAATCCTCTAACAACTATAATTAATTTAAATGAAAAATTAATAAAATTAATAAAAACTTTTGGTTATTCCAAATAATTAATGAAAGAACTACTTACAGTATAACCCATCTTTTCTAATTTTACTTAATTAATTATAAATAAAAAATATTTAAAAATGTATATCTAAAAAATAATTATAAATGATTAATAAATATTTTAATTAAATTGATGGAAATGATGTTTTTTTTTTTTTTGATTTTAATGTTGTTTTTGAGAGATAGATGAAAGTGATTTTCAAAATAAAGTCCTCCAAACTTTGCCTGCCCTACATCAAATTACACTGACAATGTTAAAGCAAAAAAAAGATTTAAAAACAATCATATTGTCAATAAAAAAAGAACGAAGAGTAGATAGGTAGGGTTGAAATATAGTGACAGTAAAATGTATGATGTTGGTGATGATGCTGTTGCCAAGAGTTAGTGAGTAAGTGAGTGAGTGGTGTGGTGGATGGATGTTAATGATGTCTATGACCATTGGATTAAAGAATTCTATTTGAATTTATCCAAGATAACGCATTATTTGCTCATCAAAAAAAAATAATTATAAAATGTTTTATTTTAAAAATAAAATTAAAACGACAACTACAATTTTACTGGGTTTTAACTATGCTATTTAAAGAATCTGATCTGAACTAAATAATGTAATAAAATTTAATTTTAAAATGGCAAGTGTTGTTGTTTTTGTTTTTGCAGCTGCTCCTACACAACTCAAACTAACTTAATTGTGATGAAATTGAATGAGAATGTATGTATATACAACAAACAAGAGGCAAATATGTATCTATTAACAAGAAATCATGGTTGTATTTCATAATGTAATACTCCTTCCCTCTTAAATTATGATGTGAATTGAATCCACATAAATCTGAAACTAGTTTGAAAAAATGGTAGAAACCGATTTGAAGTTGAAGTGATGGAAGTTGTGAGGGTGTGATCTGTGAAAATAAGAGTGGTGAAAAGCTGATGTATTTATTGTTACTTTTAACCAAAAAAAAATGACTGATTGATCATCGTTAAAAATGAATGTATTTTAAAAATCTGATACAATATTAAAAATTTTTAATATTAACACACATCAAATCACATATCATATAACCACACACACACACACACAAATAACTATTAACACACAGTACAACACAACATAATATTTATTTATATCATATCGATATTGATATTGATTAAGTTCAACTTTTAAATTTTAAACTCTTTGAACTAAAACTGAAATGAAACTATTATTAAGAATATACATAAATTCTCTTTCTTATACACAAATCTAAACTAACCATCATATTAATTGTTCACAGGGAAAAGAGGTGATATTATAAATAAATAAAAAAGACAGAGAAGCTAAACAAACTAAAATAATAAACTAATGATTATGAGTTGTGTTGTTGATTCAACATTTTTGTTTATATATCTTTTGATGATCATCTATTTTTCCAATAAATTCATTTGATAGGTATTATATGATAGAGTTTCATTTTAAGTAACAAGTCACCTTTTTTTTTATCAAATAATATAAATGTAATTCTGTATAGGAAGTTTGTTGTCTTTGTAATCATACTATGGAAGTGTGTAGTTGTATGATGTGTATAAGATATATTGGTGAATTTAGTAAAATGACACTATATGTAAAAGTGTTAAAGAAGTTACTTATATTGTTATAACAGTCACACACACACACCACATTTCTAGAACTCACATATTGAGTTCAATGAATTTGTTTATGTCAAACTCCACTCTCTGCTCTGCTATGCTCTGCTCTGCTGTGTTGTTTATTTGAAACGAACAAATATTTAAATATAGCTACATCGATTGACTGACTAACTCTACAGAATGGAAAAACAAACAAACAAGTAATAATAAATAAGATGATTTGCTTATAAAGAGAACGATAAAAATAATAATAAAAAAAGAAAAAAGACACCCAAAAACAAGATAAGACTTTTACAAGAAGTGATTGATTTTGACTGATTTTGATTACTATTCAGATAAAATTACTTTTTCAGTTAAGATACGCTGCTATAATAACTATTATTATTATTATTATTATTATTATCTGTTTGCTAAATTAATGATTACTTCTATTCTATTGCTAATACTGTTACAACTTGATTATTTTATTTAATAATACAACTATTTATAAATTTATAAAAATAGATAAAAAAAAAAAAAAGATATGAAAAGATATGAAAGATATGTTTTATTTGTTTACTTTCTCTAACTATTATGATCAAACAACAATACTTTTCCAATCTATCTTCTTCTTCCTTTTTGACGCGTCAAGATAGATTGATTAAGATAAAGTGATAAAACAATTTAGAGAAATATCAAAAAAACATAATTAGGCTGGACCTCTCTGTTTTTTTTTTGTTTTTTGTTTGAATTTTTATCAAAACTAATAGTGTTTTTGGATGGGTGCATCATAGACCAAAAGAAAATGAAAAAAAAAAATTGCAAAAACTGGTAAAAATCTGAAAATATCTTTTAGATTTTATTCGCTTTGAAATTTAATTTTTTATTTTTTTTTAAAAGACCTTTGCTTTGCAAAAGAGGTAAGGTAATTCATAAATATAATGATTAGATTTTGATTTTTTGAATTCAAAAAATAGATATTAAGATCTCAATATCTGAATTTTTAAAATAAAAAAAATCAATTTTTATTTTTTTCCTCATTATAATTTACAATGATGTAATTGTGTAGTACAATAAGTAGTTAGTTAGTTTGAAATGTTATTGAAGTAAATGATTATGTTGTGATATTAATGTATTGTTAGGTAAATGAAAAGTTTGAAAGAAAAGTTGGATTTCCACTGAAATAATATTATAATTATATGTATTTAGAATTTTATTTACAATTTGGATAGCCGGAAAAAGATAAAAAAAAGAGTTGAATGGCGATGGCGTTTTAAAACTTTTTTTCATTCCATTAATTTGTGTTTTCATTTGATACCATGAGTAATGACCTCAATAGATCTACTAAACTAACAATACCGACTAGTTTGTTCTTTTCGTTGACCACCCACACTCTATGTACACGTTCGTCGTTGACCATCTGCCAGATCTCTTGGATCGGGGTGTCGAGAGAGCACGTCTTGAATTGCTTGAACTGCTTGCCATCTCGCTTCTGTTTGCTCTTGAGAAATGTCTTTACGTCTTCGAATATCAGATCGAGATTCTTCTCGTTGATGCCTTTCCAGCTGTCGGTGCTCACTTCGTTCTTGATTTTGCCACGGTCATCCACCACTGCCACCGCACTGATTTTGTGGTCGTGAAGTAACCGCAGTACTTCAATGGTTGGGGTCGACTGGTTGACACACTTTGGATTGGGATGATAGAAGTTCTCGACTGTCGATTGACTCTGTACGATTCGCGAACGTATCAGCGGGTTTTGCCATGCCCAAATAGCTAGATCGGTTTGACTAATAACTCTATTCAAACGTGGAACACCACCACCACCGCCGCCACTACTACTTCCACTCCCACTTTCCAAAACTGGCGAAGGCACAGAGTAAACTGGAACTCTATGACAACCCATTGCGAACAACTGTATCAGATTGAATACATTGTCCATCTCTGTAACCACAGGACACATTGTTTCGACATCATTCGATTTGTTGATGACAACAGACACTGGATCCAGATTCAATTTAAAATAATTCATTCCCAACAACTTTGACGGTTTAATATTACTACTTCCACCATTTGCATCCATTTGTTTTTTAAACATTGCTAATACATATTCAACTATAAATTTGTTAATAAATTATTATTATTGTTTTATATAATTAATTGGTCCTGTAACTTACCAATATCAAACATATCAACTAAACCCATACAACCAAGTTTTGGATCGATTACAGGACACGATGATATATCATTTTCAGAGAGTACTTTGAGTGCCATGTCAAGAGAATCTGAACGCTTGACAGTGATCAATGCTTTGTTCATCCTATTCGATGAAATTACTTTTGATATGTTTTCATTTTTCAAATCGTTTGCCAAGTTCGCATCCATCTCAGTGAATACCTCTACAAGATTGGAATAAAAGTCAAGCTTTTCCTTGGGTGTACTAATATAGTTTAAACAAGATTTCTCTCTATACAATTTCGAGATTGAAACTTGTTTTTGTTTATATCTGCTATTACTATTACAATTCTCTTGTTTTTGTTGGAGTTGTTGTTTTTTACTCTTTACAATCGGTCCAAAAAATAGAATACCTGGAAAACTATTTGTTGGTTGACTATCACCATTATTATAATTATTAATACTTGTAAATGTCATATTTATGTTTATTATTGGTTTTTATTATAATGTATATATATTTAGAAATAGCAAAGATAAGATATGATAAGATAGTAATTATTATTATTATTATTATTATTATTATTTTTTAATCAAGAAAAATAGAATGTTTATTAATCGTTTCGAGAATGAAAATGAATACTTTAGAAATGATTTTAATCCAAGGTAGTCAAGCGATTGGAGTACAATGAATTTCGAATTCGTAATAAAGATCAATAGAAATGAAATTAAATAATGAAGAGTTTTCCTCTTTATAAATCTAATAGATTTCTTGTTGAATTTAGAAAGGTGTTTATAATTATTATGATGGCGATGATGCTTTCTTTTAATTTTATGATTTTTCAAAGTACTCATTTTATTAATAATTTTAACTACCAAATTGATTATATTGTTTAATTAAACGATATTCATTCATTATTGTTTTCTGATTTGATCTAATTTGATTGTTTAATTTGTTTATTTGGCCAATTAAATTGATTGATTGATTATTTTTAAACATTGGTAATCTCAATTGTTATTATTTGTTTTCTCTGTGATTCGTTTTTGGCCAGAGAGTAATATGAACATTTTCAGACTGTACAATTTTATAAATACATTTTATATAAAAATGGTACACACAACACGCAATTTATAAATTGATCGTATCGACATGGTCAATACAAAAACAATTTTATCTTAATCTAGATATATTTAATTGGATGATCAATTGAATATTGTGGTGGTGGAAAAAACAGCGTGTGTATGAAAATCAAAAAGTGTGTGAATTTATACCATGTGTTATCGATTGATGGACTGTCATTTGTTTTATGGATAGGGGTATGAAAAGGAGACATTTACTTAAATTGATTGATTGATTGGATTTGTTAACCACACACACACACATACAAACAGAAACAAATAAATAAATGTAGGAAACAATAATAAATGAATAAATGTACATTATCATTGATTGATTGATTGTAGTTACAATAGCCACAAAACTAATGGATTGATTGGTTGGATTATATTATTAATATGATGACAATCAAAAATGGAATTCAAAGTGTAAAACTATTGGTTTATGCTAATTGTCAAAGATTTAAGATAATATTAAATCTAAACACAAACACATCGGAATTGTTTAAATGAGATTTTTAGATTTATCGTTTCATATGAGCGTGTGAAGAACAGCTCTGAAAACATAATGAATGTTGATTGCCATTCAAAAACAAATGTAAAATTAGATTCTTACTCAGCAATTTATTTCGTAATTTGATCGACCAATTGTTATTATTTGTTTTTCGACTATTTATATTTGTTTACTGAGTCTGAATGTTATAAATAAAATAATTGGTAATGTTGATCATTGTTATTATTTTGTTTCATTCATTCATTTTGTTTGTTTTTTTGTTTAAAAAAAAAGATAATAAATTAAAAACAAATATTTAATAAATATTCAGTTAAAAATGGATAGCTATTAACTAGAATTTAATGATTTGATTGATTAATCCACTGCTTCTGCTGTTAACTTCTTTTTTTGTTACTGTCAAACAAACACAAAAACAAATACAGTATTGGTCAATGATATCAGCTAATAAAGGATAGAATTGGAATTAAAGGAAAAAGTGGGTTGATAAGATAATAATAAGTGTGTTAAAGTAGTTGTTTTTTTTTTTAATCTTTTTGTTATTCGTTGTTGCTTTACCAAATGTATACAAACACAATTGTACACACACTTGATAATATAATACATTTTTATAATAAATAAAACAACAATACAATTGTCTTTTATTGAATTACTCAAAGAAATGTTTTAAAATAAACAAAATGAAACACAAGTTAATTCAAAAAAAAAAAAAAAATTATTTGAAAAACAACAAAAATGGTTGGATGAAATTATAAACTATCTATCTTTCTCTCTTTTTATCTATTTTTTTATTTTATTGAAATAGTTTAAAAAAAAACTTGATATATATGTAGAAATGATCATAATAAAGTTTGATTACAACTTCACAGCTATGATATTACTTACTTTTTTGATAAATGAACGAAAACTAAATATGTCAACTTAATTAATATTAAAGTTAACTAAACTTGACCTTAATAAGCAAATATTAAAGAAAATATGTAAAATTAATTAAACTTATAAAGTATAAATAGTCGAAATTATAATCTATGAGAATGAAGTTGACAAATATTATTGTCAAATATGATCTTATAAAATAAACTAAAAACAAATAAGTTGTGGTCAAAAAACAATTCCTTTATTAAAATAAATTGTATTTAAATTTTGACATTTTTTTCTTGTTTTTTTTTTTTTGGTTATGTTTGGGATCATGATGAGGTGTGATATTTTTCATTTTTTGTATGGTCCGCCTGGTAAACATTTGTAAAAAAAAGATATTAATATTGTTTTCTATATAAATATTATTTATTTAATATGAGATCAATGAATAATATATCAATTTTTAAATATAAAATAAATGTGAGGTTTAAAAAAGTTTTTTTTTTAATACCTTTAAAGATTTACAAATAAAACAAAAAAAAAACATACAAAATAAATATTATGATAAATAAAGATTGATTTATAAAGGAAATAGTAATAAAATTCTCTCTTTTATAATATTAATCTTTTAAGTTCAAATTTTGATTTATTTCTTAAGAAAAACCAAAAGTGTATAAAAATTTAATAATTGTTTCAATTTAGAGTCAAAAAAAACTTTTTTGTGGAGTTTCCAAAAAAGGTTAATTTAGATACTAACAAAAATCATGTTAATAAATAAAAACTTTCTCACCCATGAAAAAGGTACTCTTTAAATACAATCCATGATATAAGCAAACAAAAATCAAAAACAATACAAATAATATCTATATTCAAAATATTTATATCTACAAAATTATTAATATCACAAATAATAAATATTTACTAAATAAATAAATAAAATAATGAATGTATTTATTCAAAAGACAAAGGAAGCACTTGGAACCAATTCAATTCCATCTGTAGAACATCCCGAGACCAATCATCTTAAGGACACTGGAAAGATTTTAAAGGCTGACTATGATGACCTATTATCAAATACCCATAGATTTATTAATGCTATTCATGGTAAGAATATAATAAATATATATTTTATTAAGTAATTTATTTAAATATTAATTATCTTTTTTTCCATTTTTTTTTTTCATAAAATAATATTAATTTTTCATTTTTATATTAGATTTCCAATATAAATGGGAAACATTAACCTATGTAATAAAGTCATTTGGTGTTGAACAATTCACAGATCCACAGCCGGTATTGAGAATTGCAGAGATCAATAGAGAGTTACAATTGTTACTCTATCCAATTATTCAATCTGCCAAGTCTGGTTTGTATGCCCAAACTGAAAAGGTCTATAAAGGCGATGTTGCACAAATCAAAGTTGAGCAATCCACTCTCGATAGTCTACGTCTCAAAGCCGATGCCTCACAAAGAAAGTTTATTAAATATCATGAAAAGAGACATCCTAATCCCGTAAAGTTAAGAAGAGTATGTTTGTTTTTTAAATCTAAAATTAATTAATTAGTAGATACTAACAATATTATTATTATTATTATTATCTTTCAATTTAGTATGAAGAAGAAAGAGATAAAGCAAAGAAGGAATATGATGAAAAGTTCAATGTCTATTGTGATTTGATTCATTCTCTCGAGTTGCATAGTGATGGTGTTGTGGTGGAGAACGTACAACGTCTCATCGATGAACTAAAGATCTACTTCTCTGAGGGCTATAGAATCATCGACAAGTTCTACAGAGAGGAGTTCTTGTCATATCCCGATACACTCACAGTCAACTCTAACATTGAGAGAATTGCAATGTCATCCATGGAAGGTGAGAGACTTGACAAGACTTTAGAGAGACCACTCCAACCAATTGAATAATAGAATCTATCACATCATCCCTATCTATTCATCTTTATAAAGATTTAAATAATACTCCAATGAAATCTTTAAATGTATATAAAAAAAAAAAACAAAAAAAAAAAAAAAAAGAAATTTTAAATAACAACAACATAACAAAACAATAATTATTTATAAACAATGACAATAAATATAATAATTATTATTTTTTTTTAAAAATTTCAACCTATTTGTTTGTGTTTTTTAAACTAACACATAAGTATAAAGATTATATTTATCTTAACAAGTGTTTGATTTGTTTGAATAATAAATATCTAATTTTTAGTGTTAATTAAACACACTACATTTGAACACACACACAAAAATTGAATTGTTTTTTTTTTTTTTTTTTTTGAAGATGACATTAATAAAATAACATAAAATTATTTTTATTATTATACTAAAAAAGAATTTATTACTTTAATTTATTAAATATCATTGCAATTGTAAACAGTTTGATATTTATTTTATTATTATATTACTTTATATATTTATAAATATTATTATTACATAAAGATTATCATCTTTATGTTTTTTTAAAAACTATTTATTTAAATAAAATAATAAAAATAAATTAATTTTATATTTTATATATAGATATAATAATGGATGTTACAGATATGAATAGTAACAGTAGTAGTAGTAATAGTAGTAGTAGTAGTAAAAAAGATAAAGATGAACAAATGTATGATTTGGAGGATAATGATGTAGATTTGAATGAAGATAACGATGAGAATAGTGACGATGATGATGACGAAATAGATGAAGATATTTATAGAATCGATGGTGAGGATATAGATGATGACGATGATGAATATGAAGATGATGACGAGGATGAAGATGATAAATACTATAGAAATAAAAAGACAACAAGCATTGCTGGTAATAGGAGAGTTATAAATAGAACAACCACTAGTACCACAACCAATAATAATAATAATAGCAATAGTAATAAAAAGATAGCAGATACTTCAACATCATCGGATGACGAAACCAAATTCAAGATTATACCATACGCAACACTAAAGGCAAAGTCACCAAGTAAAGGTATCCTTAAGAACAAAAATGAAACACCACAAAAGAGAAGAATCGTTTGGGATGAAGATAACCTCACCATCAACGAAAGTCAGAAATCCGCTACAATGAAAATAGATGAACCAAAGACACCTTATCATTATTATGAATCTGAAGAAGAAACAGGTAACTAATAGTTTAAAGCAATACAATATAAATATATATTTATCGTGTTTACTAAACCACTTATTATTATCGTGTTTAACATAACACACACAGAGGATTCAAAGAAATATTTGGAAAAGAGATTTATGGAGTTGGAGAAAGCACTGAAGAAAAAGAAGGGTAATCATGAAAAGAGTGAATGGGATACCTCGGATGAAGATATTAAATTGTCAAAGGTTGGTGGTCAAGTTAAGATACTGGAACAAAATGAACATTCTGGTGAAGCAGAGGACAATAATAATAATAATAATAATAATAATGGCAATGAAGATAATGATGCGGAGGAAGACGACCAAGAAGAAGAAGAAGAAGAAGAAGAGGATGAAGAGGAGACAGAAGAGGATAGAGTGAAACGTGAGAAATTCGATAAGATTAGAAAAGCACATTATAACGAGTTCTTGGAGTTGCGCAAATTGAAACATCATTTGGATGACGATATGGAGGACGATGACAACGATGGTGATGACGACGAAATGGCAAATGACGTCAATGTTGAAGATCCAAACGCAGCGGAATCGACAACCACCACCACTGCAACCAGTGAGAGTACAAATCAAGCGAAATCAAAGACACCATCGTCAAACACCACCAAGAGCAACAGTAGTAGCAGTAGCAGTAGTCCAAACAAACAAGTTAATTTCCAATCGAAACCAAAGAAAAAAGTTGTAATATAATATTGTCAAGTAACACACACACACAGTAAAACTCTCATTCCTTTTCCCCTTACCTCCCTCCTTCCTTTAGCCAAATAAAATTGTAATCTTTATTTTAAATAAATAAAAAAAAATGGATGAATGAGTTATTTAATTTACTAAACTAAAAAGAAGATAAAGATATAGTTTTTATTTTAGATTAATATATCTAATAATGTATATATATAACTTATTTAGTTATTGTGTCGGTCGTATCTTTTATTGTAATATATTATTTTTTTAAACAAAGAATATATCACCTTTTTTGACATAATTGTTCTTTAGAATACTTGGAGGCACTGGCAAGAGCCATGTAAATGAAAAATCACCAAACACCGATGATAAGTTGTTGATCAAACCCTTATCGTATTTCTTGGTGGGAGTTACTTGATTGACCAACTTTTTAATTGATTTTCTTCGAATGTCTTCTTGTTCGATGGTGGTCATGTTCCGACAGAGCAGCAAAATCTGTGAACACAACAGAGCAGTGATCGATATCTCTGTCAACACCATAACAATAACTAATAAACCTGAAATGATAACATGTGAAAGATCTATAACTGGTAAAGAATTTTCCTATATTTTTAAAAAAATAACATATCAATATTAGTATATGACAAACAGTGACCAAAATCAAATAAATAATAGTAAACATACATCTGATTGAAAACTTAAAACTTGGGTAGCTCGTGCAATTAACAATAAAAAGAAATAAATGATTGATATGGAGGAGTAGAATAAAAAGAGTACAAAGTATTTATGATTGAATACTCCAACGCAATTTCCAATCCATATGCAATGATGATCCATTCTAAGTACACATTTTTTACAAATACTACAATGATGTGCTCTTTCTGGTTTAAGCTCATTACATTTATTACAGAATCTAATATTTTACAAAGTATTAGCATTGATATATAGGATAATTTAAATGAATTGAATTATGTTTTGTAATTTACCGTTTCTCTTCTGTATGATCTGATATTGGATAGATTAAATAATATGAAGGTGAGAGAGTGTCTTGAAATTCTCCTGGACTGGTCGTCGAACATAAATAATAGGATATCAAAATAAAAATTGTAAACATCGTTGAAAAGAATGAATGTACTACGCCTCTAGTAAAAGTATCGGGATCGGACATCCAAGGAAATATCGAAAAATTGAGTATATATATATATGGGACAACCACCAGGAATAGTACCAGTGATTGGCATCCAAACCTTGCTACAAACGTCTTTCCCATCTGTGTGTGTATATGTGTGATGTGTAATATTTAAATAATTATGTGTAATTCGATTTATAAAAAAATGATTAAAAGATTATTAAATCTATAATTGTGATATGTTGTTATTGTTTGTTTTTTGTTTTGTTTTGTTGTTTAAAGATTATATGATTATTTAATAATAAACCAACTAATTAAAGGGTATGATACATTTATAAATGTTACAAAAAAATTATTAAAATAAAAATTATTAAATAAAATATTAAATTTAAGATATATTATGTTGATGTTTAAATGATATTGACTGATTGATAATGATTACGAATCTATATATATATCTTGATTACTTTTTTATAATAAATATTTTAATTCTATTTCTAAATATAAACCAATATAAAATATAAAATGAAATGATTGAATAAAGTTGGATATTGTTATCAATTATTCTATTTTCTCTATTATTCTATAAATATTATATATCTGGACGGACGTTCTCTCTCTCTTTCTATCTCTCTAAATTGATGTTTAGCAAGCACTAACTAAATCAATGCCGCTCAGCTGTGTGTATTATTGCTTTCTGCAGGGTGCTAGATAAAACCAGTAATAATTGCAATTGCTATTCAATTCTCTCTAGTTGAGGAGGAACGGTTGAAATTTGGTCAAATATATATAAAATTGTGTTGTGTTGTGTTGTGTTGGTGTTATATATAGTTGAATTGTTTGATTCTTTATAAATAAAATAAATAAAATAAATAAATAAATAAAAATGATAATCTAGTTTTTTTTTTTCCTTTTTGTTATTAATTACTGCCTGTGTATGTGTTGTATCTTTCAACTTTGCTTTGCTACTACAGTTAGTTATTGTAAGTTAAATAGTATACCCTTTTGTTATTTGTGTGTAATAAAATTTAATTAAATTCTAACTTATGATGCTTATTACTGTGTGAATGTTGTTATTTGTGTGTGTTTGTGTGTGTGTATGCAGTGTTATTTATTAAGGTTTGTGGTTATTTTTAATGAGTAGTTTTTTTGGTTTATGAATAATAAAAATTTTTTGTTTAAAAATTTTTTGTTTTTTTCAATTTTTCAAGATTTACAAACACTGGGAGATAAATCTTAAACTCAAAACAAACTTTGCACTTCAATTTTAAAACATCATCACATTTTACTTGAGAATAGTTACAACAACATCTAAGAGAAAAAGAATAATACAACATAAATATGAACATAACAAATTCAAAAATAAATCTAATTAGTAAGGATGTATATGTTATTAACTTTAGTTTATTGTTAACATTTTATAGCTCATTCTTAAAGAATTGTTAACAAATGTTTTATGTTGTACGGATAAATTAGTTGCCATTTAATTAGATTTATAAGTTATATTCTATTACACAAATATTTTTAAAACAAACTTTTTTTTTCAGAATGAATCATATTAATTTAATTATTTATTTGTTTGTTTTGTTTAATCTATTATTGAAGTAGATGAACACCATTCTCTTTCGAATTTATCATCTTCCAAGAATGGTTCCCAATGATTGTCTTCGATTGAATATTTGTAATTACCAAAATTAACACCACCAAATGAATAGATAAAACTTGATGTCGATGATTCTCGGTGATACATCAAATAAACACGATCTTCTTTGGCAGGAATAGGATCGAGATTGATTGTTTGTTTGTTTTCAACATTGTATTTGACGATTTTTTTGTTATCTTCTTGGTATAAGTAGAAATTGCCATTGTTATCATGACAGGCCGAGTAAGCGCTAAGTTCAATTTTATGAGTTGATATTGTTTTATTTTTCAAATCAAATTGAATCACCTTATTTACTTTGGTTGTTATTGAATATAATGAACCGTTGAGGATCATTGTTGATATTTGTTCACCATATTCATCAGGTAATTGATGATATCTTTCGAATTTCATTGTCTTGATATTGAATCGATCGATTCTGTTCTTTATACGATCATAACCATTAAACAAATAGATATGATCTTGACCATCATAACAAACTGATATATAACTACCACCCTCAATACCTTCGATATCACCGATATGTTCAATCGATTTCGATTTAATCGAGAATTTCATCCATTTGTTTGGATTGTTGAAACCACCGAATACATAGATATATTCACCAATTGAAACAATCGATTGGTATGTACCTCTAAAATAATAATCAAAATTGAATTGTTCGATTGAATTGTTGTTTGATGTGTTGATAAGTGTTGCTCCTCCTGATCTATTAGTTGTGAAAATATATGAAGATTTATTATCATTGTTGTTTGTTGTTGTTGCTGATGATAATAGTTTGATTGATTGACTGATAATTGAATTCAATTGATTGAAATCAAGTTGTTTGATTAATAATTTATATGACGGGGTTTCATTTTTTTTATTATTATCATTGATTTCAGTTGTTTTATTGAATTGATTGTTGTATTTATGAATGATATCCAATAATAATGATGATGAATCATTGTTGTGTTGTTTGATAAGTTCATCAATATTGAATGGATCATGATGTTCATTGAACAATATTTGACTGTTATTTAAAATGAATGATTGTAATGTTGAACTCGATGTTATTGATTTCATTATAGTTGTTGGAGAATATTTTGACGTTGTATCTTCAACCATTGATTGACTATTATTACTATTACTATTATAGTTATTATTACTATTATTATCTTTTGCCATTTTATTATTTAATAATTTATTATTATTTAATTTATAATTAATATTTATAATATTAACTAAATATTTCAAATGATTTATCTTAATATCTATTTGATTTGTAATAGTTTGTTTATCATTTAAGATTGGTTTCTTTAGTTTGTGTTCTTCAATTACAAGATATTGATGTAATTGTTCAAAGTGTTGTGATATCTTGTTCTCTGTTGCTGACAATGATTGATATTGAGATGTCGATGATTTTAATGATTCCCATATCGATTTTATTTGTATGTTGATGAATGTACTACTATTATCTTCATTATTATTATTGTTAATATTGTTATTGTTATTATGATTACTGGCCTCTAATATCTCATTGTTCAAAAACATATTATCTAATGAGTGTTTAATTTGATTGATATGTTCACAATGAATTGAGTGATCTAGTTTTTGTTTGTAATGATCAAACATACACAAATAACACATTAGTTCATTGCATTTGTGGCAAATAAACTCCAATGTTTTATTATGTTTTGTGCAATCTTTTGACATTTACTACTTTATTTATGAAACTAAATACAATAGAAAATTAGAAAAGAAGACAACGAATTTTCGAAAGAAAAAACAAACAAAAAAAAAAATTAAAAGTTCCTATTTATAAAAAAATCTTTTTTAGAAGTTATTGATTTATATAGACACAATTATAAGTATCAAATAAAGTTGTTATCGTATAAAACTGCTCTAATTTTCTATATTCAATTCTTGTTTGTGAACTCTTTTAATTTTTGTCTTATGCACATCTTATTTTTCACCTCATCAAAGCTTAATATGAAAAGAGAAAAGTAAAAAAAAATGGTATACAAAAAAATAGTTCTTTAAGATATTTAGCTAGATTTTATTTAATTTGTTATTGTGGTAGATGCACACCATGCTCTTAAACATTTATCATCTTTCAAGAATGATTTCCATTTGTCCTTTTCAATTGAATATTTGTAATTACCAACTCCAGAAAACAAATATAGAAAGCTTGATGTTGATGATTCCCGGTGATACATCAAATAAACACCTTCTTTTTTGGTCGGAATCGGATTGAGATTGATTATTTGTTGAGCTTCAACATTGTATTTTATGACTTGGTTGTTATGATAATTGTATATAAAGAAATTTCCATTGTTATCATGACATGCTGTGTATGGTTCATGGTAGATTTGATGATGATTTGTTATTGTTTTATTTGCCAGATCAAATTTAATCATATTAGTTTGACCGTATGGTATAGAATATAATGAACCTTTGAAGATCATTGTTGATACTTGTTCACCATATTCATCAGATAATTGATAATATCTTTCAAACCTCATTGTATTGATGTTGAATCGATCGATTCTATTATTATAACAACCATTAACCAAATAGATATGATCTTGACCATCATAACAAACTGATATATAATAATCACCCTCAATACCTTCGATATCACCAATATGTTCAATTGATTTCGATTTAATTGAGAATTTCATCCATTTGTTTGTATTGTTCTCACCACCGAATACATAGATATATTCGCCAATTGAAACAATCGATTGGTATGTACTGCTAAAATCATAATCTAATTCTAATTGTTCGACTGAATTGTTGTTTGTTGTGTTGATAAGTGTTGCTCCTTTTTTATTGTGTGTTGTGAAAATATATGATGCTTTATCATTGCTTGTTTTTGTTGAAACTGATGATAATAGGTTGTTGCTTTTTGTTGTTATTGATGATTTAATCTTTTCAAGTTTGACTGACTGATTGATAATTGAATTCAATTGGTTGAAATCAAGCTGTTTTATTGATAGTATATAGGAAAAATTATAATTATCAGTGATTTCAGTTGTTTTATTGAATTGATTATTATATTTATGAATGATATCCAATAATAATGATGATGAATCATTGTTGTGTAGTTTGATAAGTTCATCATAATTAAATGGATCATGATGTTCATTGAATAATGTTTGATTATTATCTGAGATGAATGATTGTAATGATGAACTTGCTGTGATTGATTTCATTATTGTTGTTGGAGAATAGTCTGTTGTTGTATCTGATATCTTTGACTGACTATTATCTTTTGTTTCGGTATTATTATTATTTAATTTATGATTTGTATTTATAATATTAACTAAATATTTCAAATGATTTATATTATTATCTATTTGATTAATGATTGTATCTTTATCATTGATAATATCTTTCTTTAGTTTATGTTCTTCAATGATTAGATATTGATGTAATTGTTCAAAGTGTTGTTTAACCTCATTCTCTGTTGCTGATAATGATTGATATCGAGATGTAGTTGATTTTAATGATTCCCATATCGATTTAAGTTGTGTGTTGATGAATGTACTACTATTATCTTCATTATTATTATTGTTAATATTATCATCTAATATCTCATTGTTCAAAAACATATTATTTAATGAGTGTTTAATTTGATTGATATGTTCACAATGAGTAGAATGATCTAGTTTTTGTTTGTAATGATCAAACATGCATAATGAACACATCAGTTCATTGCATTTATAGCAAATATACCTAATTGTTTTATTATGCTTTGTGCAATTTGATGTCATTTATTACTTGTCTACAATAGAACATATAATTGTTGTATAACATTAGCAAAATTA
This sequence comes from Heterostelium album PN500, assembly GCF_000004825.1. Classification (NCBI taxonomy): domain Eukaryota; phylum Evosea; class Eumycetozoa; order Acytosteliales; family Acytosteliaceae; genus Heterostelium; species Heterostelium album. The sequence goes on along the minus strand of NW_008805070.1, from coordinate 1,581,620 downwards.
AAGACAAAAAACACAAAACAATCATTCATGATGATCTCTTGCAAAAAAAAAAAGTGTGTTTATTTAAAATTTATCATTTGTAATTACATTGATAACAGGTTGTTCCATTTTCATAGCGATCGGATGGTTTAACTTGGTATCAAATTCAGTCTTGTTCTTATCAGTAAATTTAAATGAATGCTTTTCTAAATACTCACGAGCCTCTTTATCATTTGCGAATCCCAATGGTGTGATTTGTTCCAATAAAATAGTTGGTCTAACACTTTTAAAACAATAATAATAATAAACAAAGTTAGTTTGATAAATTCAAAACATTATATCATATTAAGAAAAAAATAAACACATACGCCTTGGTCATAACTTGAAGTGCAGTTATTCTGATTCTTGGTGATATCTTATCCAATATATAGTTCTCCATATTAAAAGTACTCTGACACAATTTAAAGTATCTTATAAAGTTGTTGTCATAGAATGCTGCTCTAATCTTCAATGCATACTTTACACATTCTTGTGCTGCCAAATCTTGTGTTAACTCTGAAAATGTTTTTGTCATATCTTTTATCATATATATAATATAAAATTGAATTAGAAATAAACTATTCAAACTATTCATATAAGACTTGACATACCTGTGCTATTATTCTGAAAGATACAATATAATATTCTATAAGCGAAAAACTCTGCTACTTTACCTTTATTTCCTGGAATCTTATATAGTTCGAAAAGTTGTGTTTGACATTGATTGAATTGTCCTAAATCTCCCTATAAAATTTAATAGAATATGATAATTGGTCAATAAACATATTGAACTTTGTTATTATTATTATTATAATTATTGGCAACTTACATTTTCCATTGCTAATCTTGCATGAGCTTCATAGACATCGATTGAGAATTGATTCTTGATGTTTTGTACTCGCATGTCTTGTCGCATCGATCTGAATTGCTCACAGATATAGGTGTAGTCTTGTTTGTCTTTCCAGTGGCGTTTGAGATGATCGAATGTCTTTCGTAACGTTGGTTCGGGTCTGACGGTCGATGGATCCGGTGCCGATGTCAATCTGAGGTATGGCTTCTCTAGGTCAGTACTGGTTCCTTTGATCGTCATTGAATCCCAATCCAGCTCACCGCTATCTGTATATGTCTGATGATGTTGATTTCCTGTCGATGTCGATAGACTCGCTGCTGAAGTTGCTGAATATATTCCGAACCTCTGATTTCTCTTATTTATATTATTTTGTGTATCATTTAAATCGTTTCCACTATACAACATCATCGTATCAATAATCGATTAATATAAATTTAAAACCTAATACCTAATATTATTTTAGATTTATACATACATATTCTTTCTCTTTTTATTTACTATTAAGCTTATTCTTTGATGAAAGTGGAATGATATCTTCTTTTGCATTCCATTTATCTCTGATTTTATTTTTTGTTTGGTTGTTTATTAATATTAGTTAGTTTAGAACATATATATATATATATATCTAAATAGATAGATCCTAAAACTTACAAAATAATGATAGGTTGTGAATCCCAATCGATTGAATAGAAATCAGGTTTTTGCTTAGCATCGTTTATCGTTTGTTTTATCTTTTGTTGAATCTCGTCTAAATCTTCTTTCGGACATCTCTCCAGTGATTTACTTACATATCTATTTAAACTCTCTAAAAATTGTTTCTTTGGTATCGTTGGTTTACCTGTTGATGATGTCGATGTTGTTGTAGTCGTAGTAGTTTGTTGTGGTTGTTGTTGTTGTTGTTGTGGCATTTGATATTGTTGTGGATATACCTGTTGTTGATAACCTTGTTGCTGTGTAATCGATTGGAATGGTTGTTGTTGTTGTTGTTGTTGTTGCGGATAACCCTGTTGTTGTGCTTGCTGTATTTTCTGTGCCATTGTCATTGTTTGTTGTTGATGTGGGGGTATCTGCTGTGCTGCTTGACTCTGTGAAACCTGTTGGTATTGTTGGTATTGCAGTTTCTGAAGCATCAGCTGCTGTACTCCCACCGCTGTATTTGGGGTTGCCGAACTCGAGTTGGTGCCACCTACTGCTACGCTATCGGTCTTTTTCGACTTGGGTTTGAATACCGGTGGAGGAACGATCGTATTCGTTTTATTCGGTACCATTGAAAATTTTATTGGTTGTTGTGGTTGTTGTTGTTGTTGCTGTGATAGTGGTTGTTGTGGTTGCTGTTGTTGTTGTTGTTGTTGTTGCTGCTGCTGCAGATGTAGACTATTCATTTGTTGCATAATTTGTTGTTGATTATCAAAGTTATTGTTAAACATTGGTTGTTGTAGTTGTTGTTGTTGTTGTTGTCCTGTTGTTGTAGTTGTCGTGGTTGTCGTAGGTAACGTGACATTTGTATTATTCGATTGATTATAAAAATTTTGGTAATAAGGTGTATTCTGCATATAGTAATATTGATAAAAGTAATTCGGATCCATTTGTTGTTGCTGTGTATTATTCATTTGTAGTTGTTGTATTTGTTGTTGCGTTTGTTGTTGTTGTTGTGGAATGTTCATCTGTTGTTGTTGCTGCGTTTGTTGTTGTTGTTGTTGCTGAATGGTCATCTGTTGTTGCATTTGTTGTTGGTGTAGATTTGCCCAGTAGGTTGCCATTGCATTCGGATCCATCATGTTGGTAGGTGACCCAGACGATACTTGTTGTTGTTGTGGTTGTTGTGCTGTATTCATTGTTGATTGACTATTGTTGTTGCTGTTGTTGTTATACATACCTTACCTGAAAATATATATATAAATAATATTATATTATATTCTAAATCACTAAAGATCAACAATAATAATAATAATAATGATGTTATCTATTATCTATCCCTTTCTTTGTTTGTTACAAGTGTATTCTATTCTATTCTATTCTATTGTATTGTATTCTATACTATTATATAATATTATACTAAAACTAATTGAACAAACTTTTAAAAAAAAAAAAGAAAGTATATAGATTATTATTTTATTTTCTCTAATTATATAATATTTATTTTAATTAACAAAAACTAAAACAAAAACAAAAATAAAACAAAGCTAAACTATGTTTCTTTATCTGATTTATATTAATATTTCGATTATTTTATTTAAAAAACAAAAAAAGAACAAATAATTGTAATAATAATAACAAATCTTTTTAACAAACTTCTAAATTCTTTCTTGTTTTATCTTATTTTTCGTAAAATAGTAAAGTTGTAATGGTTCTACTCAAATTTATATTTGATTTTGTTATAAAAGTTATCTTATTAAGAATTGGCGCAATGTTTGTTTATTTTATTTTTTTTGTCCAAGTCGAATGAAAAATTAAAAGTAACGTATTTTTTTAGAAAGTGAATTTTAGTTTATTTATTTAATAGTATCTATTCTTTACGTCCATCAATTTACATATTCTTTTAATGTATTTTGTTTAAATTTAGTAATAAAATTAAAACATTATTAATGGTGTTTTTTTTTTTAAAAAAAAATTTTACCATTTTTGTAGTGAACTTTGATGTGATTTAACAATAAAAGACCAACAACATTAATATATTAATGCTAAAAATAAAAAAAAATTGGTCGACTGATCATGATTCGAAAATGAACCAAATAGATTAATTTAATATTAAATAAAGAAATGAAAGAAGCAAAGAGTTAAAGGAATAGAGAAAAGACAAATAAATGTATACAACAACATTAGCAATAGAACTAATTCTGTTATTGAACTCTCACCGGTCGTACTATTCCAACTCTAATCAATAAAAGAATTTGAATCATCTCACCTTTAAGTCTTTGTTTATTATCATCATTGAATCATTGTGATCAATCACAATTTGAGGTGAGAATGGAGAGTGATTGTATTGAGATGAGAGATAGAATTGGAGGGATGGTTTGGATGAGGAATATATACATTGTCTTTATTGGATTGTTGTTGGAGACTACTGGATCAAAGTGCTCTGCGAGAGTTGGATGCTTCATCACGGGAGATTTCGGTTGGCAATTTGTTGGATGGAATGCAGGTCTACAGCGTAGAATGGAGGAATAATGACACCTGGTGGCAAAGGTGGTGCTCCATTGAACAGTTCAACAGTTGGTATCTGGAGTTGGTAAAGTGGAAGACCAAGTGCATTACAAGGATTTTGAAGGTTGAGGGGATTGGCTGGATTGGCTACAGGTGGAGGAGTCCCAACTGGAGGCATGACACCTTCATAGCCTTGAGGAGCAGCATATCCAGGTGGAGATATGGGAGGCAAGTGTCTTTGGATTGTATTGGTGACATCCAAATGTGTCGTTCCACAAGAGATGATCCTGACAGGATTTGCTGCTGCACCATTCTGATAGTACAAAACAAGCATCGCAAAGTCTCCATTGTTTCTGGGATAGATCTTGACACCAATAACGATCCTGATTGTGCTTGGTATTGCAGCCACCGCAGGGACACCAGGAGCAGGAAGCACAGCAGCAACACGATCCATGAAATAGTCGAGGCACTTTTGATGTAACACTGGAAGTGATTGAGACTTGGCTGCTTCGATGACCAATGTTGGGTAAGGATTTCCATGACCATCTGCCGAATGATTGTTGTGGACTTTGGGTCGAAGAGGTCGCAAAGATTGGTCTGGCTCAGCATTTGCATGTCCTGGTTGGAGGATCAATGTCGCAGCTCCTCCGGTGTGCAACAAATGTTGGTTTGGGAATGTTTGAACCCATATCATATCCTTGATCGCATTGACAGTGCATGAATGCGCCATTGAGGGTACTTCATAGATCCATGCCCTTCCATCTCTAAACCATATCCTCGACTTGAACTCAGATCTCTCTCCATCCTTTTGTCTTCTTGCTATAAAAGTATTATGGTTGATGGGTCCAAGTTCAACTCCTCCATCGGGAACATATCCTATCTGGATATAGATGAGGATGTTAGTGATATATTTCTTGCAATACAATTAAAGTCATACTTGTCGCAAATAATCTATTTTATTCGACCAACCTCTGATCCTTTTAACTACCTCAAGCACTTCCAGTTGAGACTGATTTGTTGGTGATGAGAGCGCAAGAGAGTCGATATATGGTTCAGTGTGTGCATGCTCTTGATTTGAAGAGGAAGAGGAGGAGGAAGAGTACAGTTGCTGAGTCATCGGTATTGCTTGATGATCACCTCTTTGTTTCTTTTGAACAGTGACATCACTGCCTTGATTTGATCTCTTCAAATGAATAGAAGTATCATCACCTGTATTTGCCATGACAAGAGTGTAGGAGACTCGTTATTTGGTTCAGTGGTACCAGATCTTGATTTGAAGATGTTTGTGTGTATGTATTCCTTCTATCTGTACAACTATAACTACGAAGAGAGAATGATGATTAGTGAGGAATATAAATTATCACCTATCTTTTGTAACTAATATATATAATCCGTATATTATATTTTTATAGACTATATAATCTTTCAAATAATAAACAAATAATTAAATTATATGATATCAAAAAAAATAAACAAATGATTAACAGTTCATATTATGATACATTTAATAAATAATGTTCCTTATAGAAGTAAAAAACAAATAAATAAATAATAGAAAAGACAATAATATTATTAAAAAAGATATTATAATTTTTATTGGGCTTTTTCAAATGTCAATTCGATTTAAATCTTTCAACTCTGTGAATTCACAACCATTACAATAATTACAATACTCCACGCTCTATAGTAACAATCTAAAGTTGAGGAAGACCATGAGCTATGTAACAGACAACTCTTCCTCATATGTCTCTGTACAGAAATAACTTCTCTGAAAGTCGCAGGTAAGCTAATTTCCATTTGTCCTGTAGGTGACTCGGTATCTGTCTGATCGACGCAGCTTTCAAACAATTCGAGAAGGTTCCTATCTCTATTATCATCTGGTCTAGTCGACTCTCTTGTTCCTTGATCAGTGGGAACCAAGGTGCGGCGGACCACAATGGGAACACCAGTGTTGACGAAGTCCGATTCTCGTCGTCCCACTTCGCTATCGTTCTCGGTATCAGTTTCGGCGGTGGAAACATGTAAAGGTGATGTCCATTCCTCCATTTCTGGCTGAAAGCATCCTTCTGGAATGTGCAATATGGAATTGTTCTTCTGTTCGAATGTGAAGCAAATAGGTCTAATGTCTTCTGTTTCCATGATCCTGTGGTACCATTCCTTCTTTAATGTCCATCCGTATCTGATCTCTTTCTTTTTGTTGTTTTCTACTCCTCTTGATAGATTGTCGGGAGTTAAATTGAACGTTCCCGGAATGTGTTCGATCATCACTGTAATATTCCTTTTTAGACAGCTTTTCCAAAACTGTTCGATCGGTTTCAATAACCTTTCGATTGGTCCACCTTGCTTTTGAACGTATGACATTGCTGTCGTATTGTCTGTCCTTATAAGTAATGTTCCGTCTTCCAATCCATCTTCTACCATATTGTACGCTTGTATGATCCCATGCGTTTCTCTCCAATTTGAACTGTTTTTCTTTTCTAATTCTGACCACTCTCCTGAAAATTGAAACTCTGTTCAGTCTAGATGTGTAAGTGTTGCACCCCAACCATACTCTGCTGCATCTGTTTGAAGTATCCAATCTGCTTCTGTTTCCATTGCTAACGGTTTCCCGTTCCAATCCTTTAACACTTTTAACCACATCACTAACTCTTCTTTCACTTCCACTGGCAACATTATCATCTTGTCCCAGTTTCCTTGATTCTCTCTTAACGACGCTACCAGAAATCGATGAACCACTCTTTGAAATAATCTCTGAGGGATCACCCTTAATGTCGTTAACTTTCCTTTTAACCCTGCCGGTAATCTCTGAACTTCTTGTCTACTAATATGTGATGATAAGCTTTTCTGATGTCTTTCTATATCATCCAGTTATCTTATTAAGAATTGGCGCAATGTGAAATTTGATGTGATTGAACAATAAAAGACCAACAACATTAAATATATTAATACTGTTATCACGTACTTTAACAAAGAAGACATGGAGCCAACCACAATATGCTTTTAAAAGTAGTCATCAAATATATATGAATACAAACAATCTCAATCGACTAAAATAGATTTGATGTACTTAACAATCAACAATGCTATTAATTAACTATCTATCTATTACTAATACAACTAAAAAAAAAATAATATATTTTTAAATTTAATAATATTAATAAAACTCAACTTATTTATTTTTTTTTATAAAAATTTGATAAAATTTTGGGCATGATGAATGTGTCATTTGAAATTTCCAAAGGTGAAAGAAATCAGCTGAAATATTATTAAATATTGATATTTAATATTCGTTTATTCATTTTATATGAATATAACAAAAAAGTAAATTATTATATATCTAAAATTCAATAGATCTATTTGTTAACATTTAATATTTCTTTAACAAATAAAAGATAAAAGAATTTGGAAAATTTTATCTAAAATATCTGGGGGTCACCAAATTTCCCTTTGATAAAAAAATAAAAAAAATCAAAAATAAATTAAATTTTAGTGAAATTGGGTTGTTAATTAAAATGCTAGCAGGCAGGTGATCTTTCATTCGTGTGAATTTTTGATATACATATTTAAAATATAATTGTAATATTCTAATTTTAGTATTTTAAATAATTATAATTATTTTGTAATATTATAATATATTTATTTAATATTATATTATATTTATTTTTATTTATATTATTATTTTGTATTTATTTAATATTATTTTATTTTTATTCATTAATATTAAAAAGTTAGTAGTAGTAGTACTATTATATTATAATAATAAAAATGTTATCATTAAGTAGATTCTATAGTAGTGTAGCACATCGTAGTGATGTCGTTCGTTTGGTGAATGGATTTCGTTTGCATGGTCATCTGAAGGCTACTGTCGATCCGTTGGCCAGACTCGAGAGAAAGGCATCGCCATTGTTGACACTCGAGCACTACGGTTTGAAGGAGTCCGATGTCTTCAAGCCAACTGCCAACGTACTGAAGCAATTGAGCAGTGAGAAACCATTGTCCGGTGTAATTGAATACCTCAACGGTGTATACTGCGGTGACTCCACCGTGCAATTTGAACACATCGAATCGGAGGAAGAGAAACAATGGTTATACGACACCTACGAACGTATCCAAAACACAAAGCATACCGACGAGCAAAAGATCAACATTCTCAAACAACTAGTCAAATCAGAAGTATTTGATCATTTCATGCAAAAGAAATTCCCAACTACCAAACGGTAAGATTACATTATATATCAAATCAAATCAATCGACATTCAAATCAATTAATAATTGTTCTCATATAATTATCATCATTAATCAACATATAGTTATGGTTTGGAAGGTAATGAAAGTATGATGGTTGCTTGTGATGCTGTTTTCAGTGAGTGTGCAAAGGAAGGTGTAGAGAATGTTGTTATTGGTATGCCACATAGAGGTAGATTGAATTTGTTGGTACAGATGTGTAATTACCCAGCAAAGGATCTGTTTTGGAAGGTAAAGGGTAACAGTGAGTTGCCACCAGGTGTCATTGGAATCGGTGATGTTCTCTCGCATATCGGTGTTTCGTCGGATGTCAAAGTCGATGGTGGAAAGGTTCATGTTTCATTGATGCAGAATCCATCGCATTTGGAAGCGGTCGATCCAGTCTGTCTAGGAAAGACACGTGCCAAACAATTCTATACTAACGACCAATCACGTGATCGTTCCGTTTGTTTGATGTTGCATGGTGACGCTGCTTTTGCCGGTCAGGGTGTTGTCACCGAGACACTGTCACTCTCACAGCTCCCTGGATTCACAGCCGGTGGTGCCGTGCACATCGTCGTAAACAACCAACTCGGTTTCACAACCATTCCATTGAATGGACGTTCCACTCGTTACTCCTCGGACATTGGTAAGTTTGTTGGATGTCCAATTATCTTGGTCAACTCGCAGAATCCAGAGGCTGTAGATCGTGTCTGTCGTCTCGCCGTCGAATATCGTAATCAATTCAAGAAGGATATCATCATTGATTTGATCGGTTGGCGTAAATATGGACACAACGAAGTCGACGAACCATCGTTCACCCAGCCAACCATGTATACAAACATTCGTAAGCGTACATCGATTCCACAGTTGTACGCCAAGATGTTGGCAGCCAGCAATATCTACTCTGCCGAGCAATTGGCTGAGTTTACCGCTGCCGAACAAAAAGCATTGGAAGATCAATTGGCTTTGACCAATGTTGTTGATTTCAACTATTCACCAGCCGACCATTTGGAAGGACAATGGAAGGGATTCGTACAATCGACACGTCTTGCAACCACTCAACCAGAGACCGGTGTCGACAAGCAGACACTCTTGAAGATCGCTGAGGATTCAACTAAAGTTCCAGAGGATTTCACTGTTCATCAACGTCTGGTTCGTTCATTCTCAAATGCTCGTCAGGAAAAGACAAAGCAAGGATTGGCCGATTGGGCAACTGCAGAGGCAATGGCCGTTGGTTCGCTCATGAAACAAGGATACAATGTTAGAATCTCAGGACAAGATGTTGGTCGTGGTACTTTCTCACAACGTCACTGGGAGCTCTATGAACAATCGACCGATCGTGTCTACCAACCATTGAACAACGCCGGTCTCCCAGGAAAGCTGACTGTTGTCAATTCCAATCTCTCAGAGTTTGCCGTGCTCTGCTACGAATACGGATACTCCTTGGAGTCACCAAAGACCTTGCCAATTTGGGAAGCGCAATTCGGTGATTTCTTCAATGGTGCACAGATCGCCATCGATCAATTCGTCGCCAACAGTGAGTCGAAATGGTTGCGTCAATCCGGTTTGACTTTGTTGTTGCCACACGGATTCGATGGTGCCGGTCCCGAACACAGTTCCTGCAAGATCGAACGTTTCCTCCAACAATGCGATACCGAAGCAGTCGATGTTAAAAACCCAGAGAAAGTAAACAAGGAAACCAACATGTACGTAATCAATCCATCGACTCCAGCCAACTACTTCCACGCTCTCCGTCGTCAGATGATTCGTAACTACCGTAAACCACTGATTGTCGTCGGTCCAAAGGTGCTACTCCGTCATCCAGCTTGTTTCTCGTCATTCGACGAAATGACACCGGGAACCAGCTTCCAAACTGTCCTTCCCGATCCAGACACCGTCGCAAATCCATCGGCAATCGAACGTGTCATTTTCTGTTCCGGAAAGATCTTTTACGATCTCCAAGAGGAGAGAAAGAAACTCGGTGATACCACCACCGCCATCGTCAGATTGGAAGAACTCTCGCCATTCCCCTACGAAGGTGTCGAGCGTGAACTCCAACGTTACAGCAACGCCAAGGATTTCGCTTGGTGTCAAGAGGAACAACAGAATGCAGGTGCCTGGAGTTTCGTCGAACCACGTTTCAAGCAACGTTTCAGCGAAACCGCTCAAATCAGATATATAGGTCGTGAACCACTTTGCGCAAGTGCAATCGGTGTTTCATCCATTCATAAGCAAGAGGTTGCTAAATTAATGAAAGATGCATTCGCTAAACAATAATTATAAATAAATAAATAACCAATAATAATAATAATAAAATAAAAATAGTAATAAAATAATAAATTAATAAAAATAATGATCCATCATCAAAAAAAAAAAAAGGATAATTAATTATTCATATTCAAATATTTAGCAACAAAAATTACTAATAATAATGTTCTTAAAAAAATAAGTCTTTTTTTTTTTTTTTTTTCAACACACAACTACATATCCAATTTCTTTTAAAAAAAATAATAATAATATTTGTGTGTTGACTTATTTTTATTTATATAAAAAATGAAATTATTTGTGTGTTGAATTATTTTATTTGTTTTTAAAAGAGAAGTGTGGTTGAAGATAAAAAAACAAATAACTTTAAATATGTTTTAAGTTTTGATTTATATATATAATGATGAGGAATAATATTTAATACAAAACGTTTACAATGAATGTTGTTTTTTTTTACTCAAATACACCCCCTTTAATACATATCACATATTGTTTTTATTTTGATTTCTTTTTATATATTTCATTTATGTACATGTGAACAAACATACAAATACTAATATATAACTTCTACTTGTAGAAAGAAGTACAACTACACAATTCTACAACTGTAAACTTCTTTTAAAAATACTCTAATTGCGCGTCAAACGCAATGACTTGGCCATAGATAGACAAAAATTCAAATATTTACAAAAAAAGATAAAATATATATTTATTACTTGTTTGTATTTATTCTTTTTATATCAATTCATATTTAATATATAAATTTATTTAAATAATTTATCATAGTTTATTATTAAAATATTCAATATAATTAGTAGTTTATGAACAATACATCAAAGTTGTATAATAGTAGTTGTAGCACAATTAAAATTAAAAAGAAATAAATGTTTTAGAATAATTATTAAGATATCTATTCAATTTTAATTTAATCATAAAATAAAAGAAGATTAATATTTTTCACAAGATAGAGTATTTCTATCTTTAAAATCAAAAAACAGGTAAATATTTTATATAAAGAGTCAAACTCTTCTTTTATTGTTTTTGATAATTTTGATTGAAGAAAAACAATGAAGTTCAACAACTCACAAGATGATGATAATAAGTTGTATTATTAGTCATATAAATAGTAATTGAATTTATTTATATATAATAACCAAAATCTATTTAGTTTTGTTTTACTTTTTAATATATATATATAATATCTGTAATTTTTGTTTTTTAAAAGATCAATAATACATTGATTTTACTTTCCTAAAAAAAACATTTTTTATTATTTCATCAATCAAATCTTTTTATTATTATTATTTATTGATTTACATTATTAAAAAAAATTACTAAATTTGGGAAATTCATTAGTTTGTTCAACTTTATACCAAATATTTTTATTTTATATTTTTATAGAAATGCAATACTTTCACCAATCTTAATAATAATTCTCACAATCTATTACAATGATTTTGATGATAATAGTCATCAACCTAAAATTTTTACTTAATCATACATATAATCGAAAAGTGGTTTTTAAATACTTTTATTTTTTATATTTGTTTTTAAAGTGGTTGGTTTTTGGTCTATCAAATGATATAGAACCACAAATAAATAAGTACACACAAATTTTACTATAGATTCTTTTGTTTTATTTTATTAGTTTAACAATAATCATAAAAACATCACTCACACTCAACACACATAATAAAAAAAAAGACACAATTACCCCTATATCATCAATAATTAATTCTAAAACTCAAAAAGTTTATAAATATTTAAACTTTTATGTGTGAGTGTGGTGGTAGTGGTTACTCATTGCTATAATAAATAAATGAGATACCTTATTTGTTATTTTTCTCAATTGGCATACCAATATATCCATTTATTTTAATTAGGTTATTTGTGTTTGTTTGTGTCGTTGTTGTTTAAATATGATTCATCTTTTATTCTTTATTTCAAATATGGAAAAATCAATTAAACATCTACATCATCAATCCAATGAAATAACAATGTTTGATATTATAATCATTATCTTTTACATTTTATTGTTAGTTTTAACAAACCACAAACAAACAGCTTCTATCATACCAATAAATTTTTATTATTAACAGTAATATTCATAGTTTATAATTTTTGATTGTTGTTGTTGTTGTTGTTGTTGGTTGTTGTGTTGGTTTTTGTTCTAATAAATATCAATCGTCATCACATATTAATATTGTTCTTTGTTATTGAATAACATTATTAATATTAGTATTATTCGGTTACATAGTAATAACAAAACATACATACATATCAAATCAAATCTCTTTAGTTTTAAAATCAGTATCTTTGTCGTCATCAGTTTCAACCATCAATTTAATTCTCACCAGTCCACTCACACATACCAGTCCTTATCATCCTAATCATCCTAATCATCATCATCACATTTCAAATGTCTTTCCAAATGTAAAAGTTCTCTTTATATTGAAGTATTATTCCTATTTTCATTCCATCAACAACATCAATATATTCAATATAGTTTTATCAGAGTTAGTATTACCCATTAATTTCTCAAAAGCTACATTAAAAAGACAGTAAGTTTATTATCATTCTCATAAAATCTTGTATATACAGCTTATATATATATATATATTTTTCAAAAATCATCATTTATAATCTATTGAGATCCAATATTATTCATATTTTCGAATCACTCTCTTAATTTTACTTGGTATCTATCATTCCATTTCAAGATCTCCATATAAAAATATTGATTGTATTTTAAAAAGCACACGCCAGAAATCATATCTTGACAAATTTTAAATTTCCATTGACAATCTTAATTTTTTGTTCAACTCTAACCACCTTTCTACTTATCGTTTAATCCCTTGTTGTTGGTATTACCAAGTGTCTGGTGTATTCTATTCATACATCACATTAATATTAATAATATTGTTTTGTTCTTTGGTTGAATCTTTAGATATTAACACTCGAAACTGTAGCATGATTGGTAATACCAATTCAATTTAATATTTTATCAAGTGTACATTATTTGACATATTTTTCGATCGACACTAGTTTTTATTACAGTAGGATTGTTTTTATTTGTTATGTTTGTCCACAAAATTTAAACACCACCACAACCACAACTCACTGATATCTTTATCCACACCACCAATTAATTGTTTATATATTTGCAATTGTTTTTTTTAAATAATAACATCGAAAGACAAGATAATTATCATCAATATTTTAATTTTTTGTTCCAAACACCATTGCATGATATAATGTTAAACATCTTGTTTTCACGAAATTCATTTCCCACTGCTCTATTATTCTTTGGTATTTCCTTTCTTCACAATAATAATATCCAACCAATAAATAACGATTTTAACACACCCATTTGTTAGGTCTACATGTCTAAACAACACTTGTATTACTTAAGCAAACAGAAGTACTTTATTAAATTAAAAAAATTAACATTTACATATACAAATTATATTTTTCCTTTTTTAAATTATACAATAACTGTTTATTTTATTCTATATTACTTTTTACTATATTCTCAATTTTTTATTTTATCCATTAAAACAATACTTTTTAATCTTAATTAATATACTATAATTTTTTATATCTTTAATTTTTTTTTATCTATATAAAATTAATCAATATAACCAATACTTTATCTAATTTTTAATAATAATAATAATTCTTTTTATTTTTTTAATTTTTCAATAATAATATAATTTATCTTTAAAAACAAAAAACAAATAATTAAAATACAAATAACCAAATATATCTATTTTATTTTTATTTATTGTAAAAATACATATTAAAAATCATCTATAACAACATATTAAATTTTTATATAAATAATTTATTTTTTAATATTCATTGTAGTCTCATTTTATAATTCTTTTTTGGTAGTAAATTTATTACTTACCAAAAAAAGATAATTTTGTTCCATCCACACTTAGGAGAAATATTAATACAACTTTAATATATTGTAGAACAAAAACATGTTTACTTCAAAGAAAAGATCAAGTTCTCTCACTATTATTGATCCAATGAAACTTGAAAAGTGTGACATGCCAAATAAACACCAACAATTAAATCACTCCAAGTCATATTTAAATCAAATAGTGTCGCTGAACACCTCAAAGTTACCACAACAAGAGGGTGCCACTGAAATATGTTTGGATCAATCACAGAACCAACTCCAGAATACATCGTGCTCTTCTTTGGAGAACAATCACAGTCAATCAAACCTAAATCATTGTTTATTGAATAATAATACCAGTAGTATATACAATAGTTTAAATAATTATCGATTATTCCCCATTGCACATCACCACAACAACACCAATCTATTAAAGAATCATAAAACATTTAAATCCCTATTCAAATCATTCACCATCTTCCAGAAAAAGAAAGAATGTGATCCAAAGATTACAGAGTTTATAAAGATGGTCGATACTCACAGGGAATTCTTTAAGAAGGCTCCAGAAATCGATAAATTTGTTTTAACTCTTTCCTATTTATATTTAAAGAGAGCTTTTCCAGATGAATATATAACATCAGATGTTTTCTTTTATGCTTTATATTTAGCTTGGGTATGTAATATTTTTTAAAATTAAATAAATAATGTTTATTAACATCTTTTATTAATATTAAATTATAGGAAACGGAAGAAGATTCAACATTAGGTCTTGAGAGTATTATTCATTATGTGATTGGAAGTTATCCATCATCAAAAAACAAAGATAAGAATCAGAGAAAACAAGAGATTTTAGAGTGGAGAATGAGACTACGACAATTCCACAACGGTAAAGACATTCTATGGAAAGTATTAGACTACAAGACAGTTATCGATTTCCCACAAATTCAAAAAGCTTCAAAGACTTTTCCACATCATGATATTCTAAAGAGAGAGAGAACCTATTCTCAATCAATTAAATTCTTTTAATAATATAGATAAATATTTATATACATAATTATATATACATACAGTAGTAATACAATTATTAAAAAAAAAAAAAATAACATTATTTATTTATTTTTATTTTTATCCCTCTATCTCTCTCTCTCTATTATTATCCTTTTAAGTTTCTTACCTACTTCCCTTCAAACATTTCACATAGTTTCAATTAAATCTATTCTATTTTTTTAAATATCTTTCTATATTACTTTATCTATCTATATTATCTATCTATTTATTTTGCAATCCATTCACATGATATCAAATTTTAATATATAATAAAGTTTTGATACATTCTCTATCATGATATATATGTGAATAACATATATACATTCTAATCTAAATATTTTAATATTGTATACATTGATTTGATTTGATTTATTTTTGAGGTTGTTGTTTCTGAATGAATTAGTATGCACCTTCTTCTTCATCGTCATCATCATCCATTTGACTGTCTGTTGCTTTTCCTCCTCTTTGTAAATCCTGATCGTCATCAGAGTCATCGTCATCCTCTTCATCGGCAGCTCTATTTGAATGATGATGATGAGCACCCATCATCTTGTCATCGTCATCGTCATCGTCGTCCTCCATCTTGCTAAGATCCTCTTCCTCGTCGTCATCATCATCGTCGTCATCATGTTGATTGTTAACATTACTGATTTGACCTCTCGGTGTAGATGATTGATCTTTCTGTGATTCGATACTGCCTATTCCACTTGAAGCCAATGACGACGGTGATGGTACCGATTGTACGGCGTTGCCAGCACCCAATCCAGCGCCCTTATTAATGAATATCTTCTTCTTCAAACTATTTGGTCTACCGCTGCTATCATCCGTAGATGTTGTAGTGGTTGTTGTAGTGGTAGTCGATGAACTCTCGTCAGTACCATCATCTTTAGTTGCTGCATTCTCTTGTAATTTCTTTTGAATCTTTTCTAATCTTCTACTGTTGCTTCTTGTCTTTGGTAAACTATTTAAATAGATCATCTCCATCTCTGTTTCTACAAGTGATGCTCCACCCTAAAAAAAACAAATTAATAAACATATAATTATAATAATAAATGATCTATATTTTTTAATAATACCTCTGTTGTAGAACCTCTCTTTGATCTTGTTCTAATTGTATTTGATACTTCTGCAGCTTTATTTGGTACATTATCTTTTGTTCTTGCAACAGCTTGATTACCAACAACAGGTTTCTTTGGTTTCACTAAATAATAATAATAATAGCAAGTAATAGTATTATTTCTATTAATAAAAAACCAAATTCAATGATTGTGTGATTATGATTAACAAACAAACATACATGCTATCCATTTTAATAGTTTCAAATGACCTACAGTAACCCATTTCTTCTCCCATTTCGTTACAGGACCTTTAAGTTGTTGTTTCTTCGCATTCTGTAATAGCAATGTATGTTGATGTCTCAATGCTCTGTTACTTGCATCTATTCTAGTAGACATATCTCTACTTTTGAAAATTTATAAAATAAATATATTAAAAAAAAAAAAAAAAATTAATAAATTGAAATATAAATGTGTTTTAAAAAAAAAAAAAAAATTCAAATTTTTATACGTTAAAAAAAACTAAAAATTAATCAAAAAAAATAATCAATTCTGCATAAAAATTTGAAATTTCAAACACAAAAAACGGTTAGTGATATCATCTCATTTTATTTTTAATGAAAAGTCTAATAAATCGGATTGATTGATTATTGCTCCTGAACCATTGGTTTGATATTTAGCAGAGCCACACAATAAGAATTGTTGGTCGTTCAATCTTCTGAGGAAATATTTGTTTCTATTCACACTTTGCAATAGTCGGATGTTGGTGATATTACTTGGTATTCCTTCGGCACCACCAATCATTTGAAGTGTTTTTTTAGTTATAGTTAGGGTGCGAAGTGAACTCGGTAAGTCTTTCCATTGGAACAAATGATAGCTTAGTAGCGCGAGTGTCTCGACACCATCCGGTAGTGACTCGATATCACAGCCAAACGAACACACTAGCTCCTTGCATAGCGGTAACATATCGGATCGAATCGTCTTACTGAAATCTCCAATCTGTAAATAGTCCAGTCGATTCTCTGGGAATATAAAGATATCTGGATCATATTTGCAACCAAGTAGTGCCATTCGTTTTAAGTTTGAAGGCAACCGACCAATTCTACCTTCATAAGAAGAGATTCTACTCAGATCTAAAGTTTCCAACCGATTCAACTCGCTAAATATATCGATTTCCAATGATACACTCCTGGATATCTCTAATTTCCTTACACCACTAGGTATAAATCCTTTGGTCAGGTGTTGTTTCGATGTTATCAAAATGAGTTTGCTAATATGTAGAGGAATGTAGTTATTGCAATCGATCACATCATCGTTACTGAAAACAACTGATAGTTCGGTAAGAGATGCTGGTAGATTTTCTCTTATAGACGATTTCAGCGATTGGAATGATATGCTTAACTTTCTTAGGGTGCTTGGTAGCGATCTCAAAGTACAATGCAATATAAAAGTGCTAACACATCTAAGTTCTTGTAGGTTGGGTGGTAATGATTGGATTTCGAGTTGAAGAGTTTGATTGCTATCTACTAAGAGTGACTTTAGAGAAGTAGGTAGTTTTTCGGATCTGATTGGTAGGTTCCAGTACAAGTGGGTGAATCTCTCCAGAGCAACCGGTAGCTTGTCGTAGTCAAAATCACCATAAACACAAACATCCTTAATATTCGAAGGAAATCGATCAAATAAAATGCGTCTGCTATCTAAAGTTATTTGATTGACATTCGATCGTTCAAGTTTACTTTTAAACTTGCTATCTAAATCGTGTGGAAACAAATAGTGAAACTCCAACTTTTTAACAGTACTAGGTATTTCTAATTCTTTAACTTTATAAAAAAGTTAAATATAATATTAATATTTTAGAAACAACATTATTCACTATTTACTTACAATCACTTATAACTATTATATAATCGTAATTGTTTTTTTCATCGGGTTGATCTGTGTAGGTGATCAATAATGAACAATTTGATTTCAATTCCAATGCTCTCTTTAATAGATTCTTGTATGAATTCAATTGAAATCGAGGATATTCATTATCTATAGAATTTGAATACCTCTGAGGTATATTATCACAATTTAAAAATATATATTTATCTCTTTGTTGATAAAGTTGTTTACAAACTAAACTGAAACATATCTTGTCAATATTCTTGTTTAAAAATCCAATGATTTTAGATAATATAACATGTGATAGTTTTAGTACATAATTGTTATCTTTATCATTCATTGTTTCGATTATGATTGTCTAAAAGATTGTGATTGGTTGTTACATTATTCGGTCTATGCTAAAAATAATAAATCAAATAAAAAAACAGAAAAAAAACAGAACATTGGTAAGTGCAGATATTTTAATATAATCTGGATTTGAATATATTTATTTTTTATCTTTATGAGCATAAATAAGTTTGAATGTTTATATTATTGTTTTGTAAAAGTTAGATGTTAGTTGTACGATTAAAATAGATTAGATAGATTGAAATGATTAGAAATGTGCATACTTTGGACTATAATAGTTTGGAATATTTCATAGGTGTATATAATCAATATTATCAGTTAAGAGAGTCTAATGATGAAGATACAATCAAGTTACGAGCAATGTATGTCCAGTTCTTTGCAGATTATCATAAATCTAAATATAATCACTATATAGATGTTAGCGGGTATATCGAATTTATTGTCGATGTATTCTATGATCCTTCGATTGAAGTATTCAAACGGATTCTATCGATAAGACCAATCGTCTATAAACCAACAACAGAGGAAATAGTAAGACATATTACAAATGATAAAAGAGTAAATAAAAGTATAATAATAAAGGTGAATAACAATTGACACTAATAGTTTTTATTCTTAAACTATAGTTAAAGGATTGGTTTAAGAACATGGAGAAATCAGATATTAATCAATTGAAATACAGGATCAAAAGTTATAAATCTACATTCATAGAGTATTTAGGTAAAAATAAACAACCTACATTCGATTATGATAACTTTTATAAGTTGGTCAATGATGGTTGTGATTTAGTTTATAAAGGTGAAGAACAACATGATCATCAGCCAAAACAATCCGATACTTTGGAAACAACGAGTACATTTAGTGATATCATTGTAGAACAGATTATTTCCTATTCACTAAAATCCAACGGTCATGATGGAGAAAGATATCAAATCGTTAAGAACAGAGTGTTAATCGATAACATTCCATATGCTGGTATCAGAATAGTTGAACTGGCAACAGTATCTAAACAATTCTTTAAGATTGTTTCTAAACTCATAAACAACAGTTATTTCTATTGGAATGGTCGTTTCGATTTGAACAATCAGTATTGTTTAATTAGATCACCACCTCTCTACTTTGAATACGAGTCTATCCGAAATATTCAATATAGACAATCTGCTATTGACAATGTCCATCTACTGATGTCAAGAGTGGAGACATTCTACTTGGAATCCGATGAAAAAGATATATGGGTAACAGGTTGTGGTGAGACGAGCTCTAGGGATTATTTTACCAGTTCGTTTGAAGATAAACAATATCGAATGTGTGTTGAATATCAAGGTTATTTGGTGTATCCGCCAGCAACGCCAAATCTAAAGAATATAATTGTCACAGAGAGCTATGCATTAGGTGAACAAAACAAACTGTTGGAACACATCTTCAAATCGACACCCAACGGCAATGGCTATGGAATCGAACACTTTACTATTACATTATTTAAGAATTTCGAAAACTTTCCAATGTACAATGATATCAACTTTTTAACAACCCTGATAGAACTACATGGTCCAACATTAAAATCAATTCATCTACATTACGATCAACTTGAAGATGCCGATATGACAGTTCTTATGGAATTCCTTCGCAAAAAACTTTCTTGTTTTAAAGAAAATGGTATTTTGTTTGACTTGACAAACACAGGTAGTCTCTCTTTAAAACATCATTGTACTAAAGATAATCCAATCCATCAATTTTTAGTCGACCAAGAGAAACTATTTACATCAGATTATCAAATAGATAATCCAGCTGATAAATATGATTATCGAGTTTATATTTATAAAGAAAAATTAAAATGTAGATTAAAAGAATAAAATCTAGAGTTTTCTAAAGATCTGTTAAATTGAAATTATTTTATTTCTATATATGGTCGCACTTTATGATTTGAAATGTTCCACATATTTTATTTTTATAATGAAATGTTCAATAAATCACACTGGTTGATTATTGCTCCTAAATCATTGGTTCGATGTTTTCCAGAACCACACAACAAGAATTGATGGTCATTCAATCTTCTAAGATAACATTTATAGGCTCTTCGCTTTAGTCGGATGTTGGTGATATTACTTGGTATTCCTTCGACACCATTTAGTTGGAGTGATTTCTGAGAAATAGTTAGAGTGCGCACTGAACTTGGTAGGTTTTTCCATTCTAAATGGTGGTTGCTTAGTAGCGCGAGTGTCTCGACACCATCCGGTATTGACTCGATATCACAGCTATAGGAAAACACCAGCTTCCTACAGCGTGGTAACATATCGGATTGAATCAACTCACTGAAACGACCATTCAGTAAATAATCCAGTGGATCCGCCGGGAATATACAGACAGGTGAATCAGCTGTATTCTGATAGTCAAGCAGTTTCAATCGTTTGAGGCTAGCAGGCAACCTACCTATATTGCCTTCACAGGAATAGACTCTGATGAGATCCAAAGCTTCCAACTGATCCAACTCGCTAAATGTATCGACATCCAACGATACACTTCCTGTAATCGTTAGCTTTCTTACACCACGAGGTATAAATGCTTTTGATAGCTGTTGGTTTCGAACTGACAAACTGAGTGATCGCACGTGTTGAGGAATGTAGTCATCTCGATCGATAACATCGTCATTCGCAAAGAAAACTGATAGCTTGGTAAGAGATGCCGGAAGATAATCTCTTTTAGAAGAGTTCAGCGATCGAAATGATATACTTAACTTTCTTAGGGTGCTTGGTAGCGAGCTGGGTAACGTGCTATGAGATTGAAAAATGCTAACCGGTCTAAACACTTCTAGGTTGGGTGGTAATGATTGGATGTCGAGTTGAACAGTTTCATGGCTATCTACAATGAATGACTTTAGAGAAGTCGGTAGTTTTTCCGGTCGGATCGCTTCGCAGTATATGTTGATCAATCCCTCAAGAGAAACCGGTAGCTTATCATAGTCAAGATTACCATAATTAGTAATATACTTGATATTCGAAGGAAATCGATCAAATAAAATGTTGCGACTATCTAAAATTAATTGATTGACATTCGATCGTTCAAGTTTACTTTTAAATTCGCTATCTAAATCGTGTGTGAAATCAGAATGAATATCCAACTTTGTAACAGTACTAGGTATTTCTAATTCTTTTACTATAAATATATGCTCAATCAATTAGTTTTATTTATTTACTTATTTTATAAACTATTAATACTTACAATCATTTGTAATTAATAAATAATCAAAGTCGACACCATCGAGATGATTGGTATTGACGATTAACAATGAACAATTTGATTTCAATTCCAATGATCTCTTTAATATATTCTTGTATGAATTCAATTGAAATCGAGGATATTCATTGTCTATAGAGTTTGAATGCCTCTGTGATATATTATCACAATTTAAAAATATATATTTATCTCTTTGTTGATAAAGTTGTTTACAAACTAAACTGAAACATATCTTGTCAATATTCTTGTTTAACAATCCAATGATTTTAGATAATAAAATATGTGATAGTTTTAATACATAATTATTATCTTTATCATTCATAGTTTTACTATCTAAATGACAATCATTGTCTTTTACTTTTACTATGTAGATCTTAATTCTAAATTTTTACAAAAAAAAAACAAAGAAAAAAAACAGAATAGGTAGGAATCAAAATTGTTTACATCCCTATTTATTCGGTTGGAATGGTTCTAACATTTTAATTATTATTTTGTGACAATGAGACAGTGAGATTGAAATGATTAGATTGAGTAGCTACTATATTCCATTAGTATAGAATACACATGTAACAAACAAAGAAAGAAGGATAGATAATAGATAACATCATTATTATTGATTATAAAAATCTACACCAACAACAAATGCAACAACAGATGACCATTCAGCAACAACAACAAACGCAACAACAACAACAACAGATGAATATTCCACAGCAACAACAAATACAACAACTACAAATGAATAATACACAGCAACAACAAATGGATCCGAATTACTTTTATCAATATTACTATATGCAGAAAACACCCTATTACAAACATTTTTATAATCAATCGAATAATACAAATGTCACGTTACCTATGACAACCACGATAACTACAACAAAAGGTCAGCAACAAATACAACAACCAATGTTTAACAATAACTTTGATAATCAACAACAAATTATGCAATCCCGTTAGACTTAGATTCGGAGATAACGATCCCACTTATAAAATGAAATACTAGTAATATTCTTTGGTAAAAAAATTAACTTTTCAAATTGCTCTGAAGAATGATAATATGATACGAAATAAAGTTAGACAAAACACATGTTTATCATTTTTATTACTTATGATCATAATATGTTAAATTTGTAGTCATGTTATGCAATGAATCATCAAATCTCGGCGAATTTTTTATTTTTGTTCTAAAGACAATTTTCCTGGCGATTAAGTAAAATCGGTTATTTTTGACTTCTTTGGTACCAAGCCTAAAAAATATCTTTAAACATTAATGAAAAGACAAGAGGTAAAAGTTATTTAAGATGGTCGTAAAGTTTATTGAAATGACAAAGCAAATTAATTAATTTTTGATTACCGAGAATATTAAATTAGTCATCAGATTCTAAATACTAAGGAACAAATCTATTATAAATGTTTTCAAATTCAAATTCTTTTTATTATTCATCTTTTAAATTCCGTAAACAAATATTACAATGGGAGAAGAAAAAGTATTATTATTGGATGAAGAAGAGGTGAAGGAACCAATCACCTATCAATCACCACCATCACCAGCTTATCAATATCAAGGTCAACAACAACCACCTGTTTATTATAATCATAGTATTTATAGATAATTTTAAAGATAATTATTTTAAACTATTGAATAATTTATTAATAATTTATTTATTCAAAGGTTATCCACCACAAGCCTACCAACCGCCACAACAACAATATGCCACAGTAGATATCAGTGCTGACCACCAATTAACTCATAAAAGTGAAAAAGATTTAAATAACATGTTGATCATCCTTTTAATTGGATTCTGTTTCAACTTTGTTTGGTTCGGTGGATTCTGGTACTTAAAGTCACCAAACAAGACTGCTAGAACCTTGGCAATCATTTCGATTGTTTTATTCTTTGTTTCCTTTATTCTTTCTATTATTATACTCAGCATTATCTTGTAATAATAGTGTTAACTAACCATGGTTATTAATTTTGGCTATCGACTCCCTAATGAGATTATTAATATTTATAAATAAATTATTTGTTAATAATGATTATTTCATTCATTTTTAAAAAAAAAAAAAAAAAAAAGATATAATTATTAATGTTTAAATATGTAATTTATAATTTTATTTATATAGCAAGGTGATGGGAACCTGTCTCACGACTTCTAATATCCAATAGATTCAAAATTATTTAATTGGTTAACCCATCCCACGTTCATTGTAAGAGGGTGAACAATCCAACACTCTGCGAATCTGCTTCTGCGCAGTGATAAGAAGAACCGACATCGAAGGATCAAAACGTCGCTTTGGGTTTGTTTGAATTTGCTTACTCGCGGAACTGAAAATTTTCTTCTCGCATTTTCTTGATCATATCAAATGAAGTCAAGCCAGGCATCCAATAGCTTCAAGTCATCTTTTCTTGTTAGTATTATCGTTGATCCCATGTGTGATAAGACAAAACGAATATCATTCATGCATGAATCTGATAGTAGAATCATTATTCTTAAAATTAATATTTGTTGTGATTAAGCAATAAAAATTTTAAAAAAAAAGAGTTATCAACTTTGGTTTTTTTTTTTTTTGTTTTATTTATTGCTTTGTATTTGAGATTTTAGAATCTAATCATTGGTTTTAGGAAAGTTATAAATTCTTTTTTTTTTTTCTTGTAGATTTCAAAATCTTGTAATTGGATATATTAATTAATCATTTTTCTAATGAATGTTAGATTTTAATTAGATAAAAAAAGGATTGTAAAAGTAGGTAGAAATTTCTTTTGACTTCTTTGGTTACCAAGAAAAAAAAAATCGAGTAAAATTGTGTGGGTGGACAATCTTATAATAAAAAATAGTAAACGAAAACCCTGTTTTTTTTTTTTTTTTTAGATTTTTTAAAGGTCGAAATATCATGATAAGATTAATTTTTGATTGCTGAGAATTGTTTTTTTCTTTAAAAAATAAATGTAATCTTTATACAAAAAGAAAACAAATCAATCAACAGTTCTTAAAAACTATTTAAACAAATCAAATTTCACTAATTGATCACTTTGAAATCTAATAACATAAAACAAATAAAGTTAAAGATGGGAGAAGAAAAAGTATCATTATTGGAGGAAGAGAAGAAACCAGTCACCTATCAATCTCCACCACCAGCTTATCAATATCAAGGTCAACAACAGCCTCCTGTTTATTATAATCAAGGTATATATTAGAAATTTAATAAATAAACAATATAATAATTAATTAATATTAACAATTTTTTATTTATTTATAGGTTATCCACCACAACAACAAGGTTATCCATCACAAGCTTACCCACCACAACAACAAGGTTATCCAGCACAACAATACCAACCACAATATGCCACAGTAGATATCAGTGCTCACCACCAAATCACTTGTAAGAGTGAAAGAGATTACAATCACATGTTGGTTATCTTTTTAGTTGGTTTCTGTTTCAGTATTGTTTGGATCGGTGGATTCTGGTATCTCAAGTCACCAAACAAGACTGCTAGAACTTTGGCAATCATTTCTATTGTTTTATTCTTTGTTGGTCTTATTATTTCTATTATTCTACTCGGTATTATCTTTGGTGTTAGTGCCAACCATGGTTATTAATCATTTCCTTTATCAATGAGATTATTAATATTTATTAATAAATATTGTTTCTAAATATTAATTATTTCATTCACGCAAAAAACTACTTGTAAATAAATAAATTAAATTTTTAAAAAATGAATTAATTTTAATGTGTTTTATTATCAAAAAGAGTTTATATGAATCATCTGTATTTGAAATTAAACAAATTTTTGATAAAATAAATTATTTTTAAAAAAACAAAAGGTCATAATCATGTTTTATAAACAGTTAGTTGTAATCAATATCTCATATTTATTGTTTATTATTTTGTGGGTAACAGGATGTCATCGAAATTTAGATTTTATCTATAGGCAATCAACTGTATAAACTCTCAATTGACCAGATTATGAGTATGTTAATGTAATAGGAAAGCGATTAAACAGAATATAAATTGAAGGGTGATAAGTAATAGAGTAGAATTTATAGATATTGTAATACTTAGTGTATATGGATTTTGAATGTGTATGATACAAAAGAATCAATCAAACAAGAAAGAAAAGAGTTATCTCAATAGAAGTAAACAACATATAGATTAAAGTACAAATATTTAACTGCAGTTACTGAAGAGCACATGAGGCAGAAAGAGATAATATTCAAATATTAGATACTATGGAAAGTAAGATGGATATGAGGAGAGATTGTAAATTAAATATATAGACAAAGATGTTGTTTAGAGAATTTATCTGGACAGTTTGCTTACTTGTACAATAAAATGTCACGTGACACACAGTGCGACTTACATTTTTTAACAGATATAAATAAAGTGTTAGATTTGCTATTGTAGAATAAGATCTCTTTCTGCCTCATGTGCTCTTCAGTAACTGCAGTTAAATATAGGAAAAGATATAATATAAATGACAATAGGAATATATTTAGTACTAGCACTTGTTGGGAATAGATATGAAGATAGAGCGTAAAATTTTTTTTTTTTTTTGTGAATTGAATGTTAATATTAGATTTGTGATTGTTTAATAAGATAGTAAAATAGTTAAGGATATAATAGTAATGACAGTATGAAGCTATTTAGTATTTGCACGTTTTGGAAATAGTTGTGAAGATAGATTAAAGGTACAGTGTATGTTGAAGTTTTATATTTTTATAATATTGACTATCGAACGCATGCGGACTTAATTTTTTGGAAAAAGTCCTACCAGAGGTGGGATTCGAACCCACGAACCAAATGGATGAGATCTTAAGTCACACTGCTTTAACCAGCTTACATACCCTGGTAATATGATGAAATCTTTTTTTTTCATTATTAATTTTATTTCGCAGACGTTTTTCCAATAAAATCTTACATATATTTGAATTAAATTTTACTATTTTGAATGATACAAATCATACATTAAGTTTAATGCGACGTTAAAAAGTGAATAAGTCAATTTTATTCATCATAACGCTGGTTGATACAGTAAAATGGACGCGGCTCAATGACGCCGAAACAATCAAACAACTAAATATTTTTACATTGGTTTGGTAAATAATATTTCAAACAAATAAAGTTTCTAATTTACTTTCTTGGATACCACTTTGTTATCATTAATATTAGTTAGTTCTGGTGCTTTTTTTTTTTTAATTCTTCATTTTAGTTTTTTATTTGCCAAACTTGCCTAATAGATATGACCTGAGAAATTTTTTTTTTTTTTTTTTTTTTTTTAAAAATTCAAAAAATTCTAAATTCTAATATTATTTTATTTTATTTTATTTTTATTTTTTGATCAAAAAATGAGGGAATGAGGGAATGAGGGAATGAGGGAATGAGGGAATGAGGGAATGAGGGAATGAGGGAATGAGGGAATATCTTCAAAAAATATATTGTAAAACAATCAGTATTCTAAGTTATCATTAACATTGTTTGAAATATCTTACATATTAATTTTATGTCAAAAGTTAAGCAATTTTTAAAAAAGACATTTTGTGCTTTAAACCAAGATGATTTCAATCAAGAAAATGAATTCTCATTGATTTCTTCTTTTATAAAGGTATTATACTGGATTTTCGAGATAGTTTTTTTATGATTAAATGCAGAATATTAACATTGTAATATATGTATATTTAAATAGGTATTACTCAGTGATTATGATATTACGAATGATATCAATCAGTTTGATGATGTTAAACAATGTATATCAGAATATTTCAGCCAAATTAAAACTGATAAGACATCAATCAATCAAACATTTATCTCTAACGCACTGAATTCACCACTTTTCAACGATTTCTATTGTATCAGTTACTTACTTTCATTCTGTGAGCAACCTGATGTTCTGGATGTATATCTGTATATCTTTTTCAAGAGCATAGAGATCGAAAATTCAATCAACTCCATTCGACGTTTTTCATTGTTAAACATATCACTCGATATTGAATCTTATTTTTTTAAGAGTATCGAGGATGAACATAACAACAAAAATAGTATTTCAAATCTGTCAATTCAAAACAAGACACTATTATTATGGTATATACTGAATGTCAATGCTAGTTTACTCGAACAAATATATAAAAACGATAAATACATATTCCGGTAAGTTACTTACTTTCTATTGACAACAGTAGTGTTATAAACTAACTTAATATTCATTCAAGTATGTTGGGTAACGACGATGATTCACAATCAAATGAATATCTTACATTCTTTAATATTTTGATTCATGTTGGATGGCTCAATCCTCAGGAGAAAGTCAAAGAAGAACACCAACACTGGTTGAAGAAAAGAGTAAAAGTCAAACAAAGTGCTCTTATAGATTTGTTTTTATCAAGCAGTTCAAACAAGAAGATACTAGTTGGTTCATTGTTTAAAATGAATTCATACTTTATCAGAGATGTTAAAGTCGATTCTATTGTTCAACGATTGGAAACATCAGAGTTTGGAGAGATGATGATTCGTCAATTTCCATTACACGTTGGAATAAGGAATTTGGAATCATTGGTTATTTTCGACATCTACAGAGTGAGAGCCATTGAAATGCCTTCCAATCTTTTTCATCATATTTTGGAATATATCAAATCGAATGATGTGGATATTACGAGGTTATTGTCAAGGAAACTCTACATTAATCACTCTGGCAGTTCATTGTCCAAGATGTTGTTGTATTTTTATCAACGAGTTAAAGAACCAGCTATATTTAGAGTATTGGTTAAATCACTCATTCTCATGGAATCATTAGATCGCGAATTAATTCAAAGTGTTCTTACACCGTTCAAACTAGAGTTTCTTCAATTTTCGAATAGCTATGTCCGAGAATTTGTATATCTTTCCTATCGAATGAAATTCCTGAGAATGGTTTCAGGATTCTTTACAGATAAGCATTTGCAGATCTTTCAACCCAGATTTTGTAGTACTTTCAAATATTGTAAATTTGCTCTCTCTTTGCCATGTACAACTACAACCAGCTTGATATTGGACAACAATATCAAAAATATGGGTGCTAAGGACATTGGTTCGATGAAATTTCTCATGGAAATCGAGAGTATTGACAATATTGTGATATTTTTAGAGTTGTTGTATTCTAAATTCGCCATAGATTTTGTTATTTGCGATCCATTCGCTTCAATTGGCTTCAAATTGTTTGATAGGATACACAATCACGATCCAACTTTAATCAACAAAATATTCAAAAAGATAAATCACCAAATAGTTTTCAACATCATAGTATATCAAAGATCTTTTTCATATATCAATCGATTCTTTCCAGAAAATCAGAAATCACCAGTTCAACAATGTTATTTAGATTGCAATACCACCAAACCCACACCAACTCTAAATTATGTGGTTCTAAAGCATATCATTTCAATGTTACTCTTTGATAAATACTTGGATACGAAATCAAAGGTTCAGCTTTCAATGGTTTCCAAAATTTTCTTCAACTGTTGTTCTTCTCTCTTTACCAATATTCCAAACGTGACCATCCGAATTTCAAGCAGGCTCGAATATATTGGTTCACAGTTTGGGTGCTTAGTTCGAAGAAACCACCTCCTCACTTGGATGACACTGAACTTAAATATATTCCCTATGCTATCAAAACGGAATTTCTTGACAATCTAGAATCATATAGAGATTTTGGAATTGGATATTATTCTCCTGAAACACCGATCTTTATGAATTTGAAATTCCTTAAATTCAGAAGATCGGTACACGGAACAAATACTCATTTTCAAAGATTGTTGGATGCAACTAACAAAGATCAATTGGTTTCGGTGGAATTTATTTTTTCAAATGTAAGCACAATGTTGGTGAATGAAGAAATATCATCTCTTTTGGAGCTCAGAAAATCCAGTCCCAAGGTCAACATCTCAGCATCTGTTTCAACAACTTCTATCGCCATCGACAATCCTGATCAACACTCTCTGATCACATCCTATTTTTTTAATTCAGAACCCCCCAAGAATATAATTCTTTCCAATCTTAGAAAGATAGCAGTCAGTAAATTTAGATGTAAGAATTTTGACTGTATGACACATATCTTTCAGACTTCGCCGAAACTAAGATCGATCAAACTCGATCCAACTCTAAATCTCGAGTTCTTCATTGGATTAATTAATCTGAATCCAAACATATGGAAATTGACTATCCAATATAATATTTTTGTAAATAATGTTAATAAGATTGAACCCATTTCATTAGTAACCCAGTTAAATCAAGTTTTCGATATATTAAATCAAGAAAAAGGACAACAAATTAAAATAGTAAAATTAATTTACAATGGATTCAATGGAAATGATATCTATATTCCAATGTTAAATCAATCACTTTTATCAGACAACTTGGTTAATATTGGAAAGTTTCGACCTATGGATGATAAACTGTATAAATTCAAAAGAATAACAGATTAATAAAAATAAAATTATTAAAAAAAAAATTTTATTTTAATTAATATTAATTTGGACATACCAAATTCATAATCTTTAATTTTACAAATGAAATAAATTTTTAAAAAAAAAAAATGAGTTAAAAAAAAATCTAAAAACTGATTTGTTTCTCCTTTTATTTTTTTTTGAAATCCTATAAATGAAAGATAATAATAAAAATAATATATTTGTAAATCTATCATATCCTTTACTATCAAAGATATTAGGAAGTTTGACAAATCATTTGGATCAGCTTTGTTTTAGTTTAGTACAAGTTTGAATTATGATCTTTCTAAATATATATTAATTTAAAAAATAAAATAAAATGATCAAATAAATATATATCTATCTATTAGTTTGATAGTAAGTGGCAAAAAAATAGTATTTTTACTGTAATTGTTAATCCTTACAGTTTTAGGAATTTGGAAAAAAAAGAAATCTCAGCCGTGAAAGTGTCAATTCTGAATGTCAAGTAAAAGATCCACTCACTATCAAGGGGTCTATCCCAAAGTGGCATTATTTAAACTATATGAATACTATGTGAAGGAAATACGATGAGTTATGAAGAGTATAAAAAAATTAAAATAAATAAAATTTTTTAAAATAATTATTTTAACATTTTATTAGAGAACAGAAGTGAAATTCAAAAATTTTTAGACATAGCGAATAACGATACACAGGAGGGATTAAACAATATTCTAGTAGTATCAAAGATGTATCATTTAAAAGTGTATATCGTCAAAATTTGGAATCAATTTGATAAAGTGACTCTTCTTAGATGACATTCAAATATATTAAGAACATTTTTAAATATTTTCAAATAAATCTAAATTTTTATAATTATTTAAAAAAATATTTTGATTTGATTTTCTTTTCCTATTTTAAATAATTTGTTTAAATTTTAAACCAATAAGGAATTACACAATTAAATTTGGGGTTTGGGAAAAAATAAAAATCACAAAGAAAAAGACAAATACAGTAAAAATTTATTTACTGTACAAAAGAAAATTAATTAAGATATTCTATCTTATGTTGTGGGTGGATATTTAAATATGTTCAGTGAATCCAGAGTTTGCACTAAAAAACATGGGCATGAGGACAGAAACTTTGTTGATAATAGTAAAATCCACTAAGTTTTTATTGGAAAAAAAAACTGCGAAATAAAATTAATAGTAAAAAAAAAAGATTTCATCATATTACCAGGGTATGTAAGCTGGTTAAAGCAGTGTGACTTAAGATCTCATCCATTTGGTTCGTGGGTTCGAATCCCACCTCTGGTAGGACTTTTTCCTTAAAAAATTATGTCCGCATGCGTTCGGTAGTAAATATTATCAAAAAAAAAAAAAAGAAAAATTCGATGGTTTACACCATCCCCAATATATTACTTAATAAATCAATTTTTACTTCTTAAAAAAAAAAAAAAAAAAGTAAATATTATCAAATCTTTAATAAATAGGTATCAGTCTATTTATTTATTAATAATCAACTCAAATAATTTAAAGACTATTCAGAGTTAGTGTAAGAACTTGTTTTTATGTTTATTAAATATAAATTGATCATACCTATTCAGAGTTAGTGTAAGAACTTGAATAGTAAAGTTGATTGTTCGTTTTTTGAATAGAAGTTGAGTTTTTTAAAAATGAAAAATAATTTGAATTTTGAAAAAGTGGTATTATCGTTACAAATCGAAGTGATTGACGGTGTTATAAAATATTGTCCAAATCTATAAATGAACGTCTGAAACATGAGGTTGAGAAATCGATAGCAATACTCAGAAAGATTCAATTAACTTTATCTTAATTGTTAAAGTATTCTACAATTAAAATCATATAAAGATAAATGTTATTATCTATATACATTAAAGATCAAATAAAGTTAAAACTTAAATCTTTTCAATATTTATTAACTTTGTTTTTAATGTATTTAATGTATTTAATTATACTTATTATTTGAATATTATTGGTATTTGAAAAATGGATATTCAAAATAATTATTTCTTTTTTTTGGACAATATATTAGATTAATGTATTTTCCAATTTAATTCCTACAATGAAATACACCATTATCTAGATATTCATCCAGATATATTCATCCAGATATAGATAAATTGAGAACTGCAAGAGAATAGAAAAAATATGAAATCAAATTCTGATAATCACAAAACAAGTAAAATTGATCTACTACTAAAAAATATATATCTTTAAAATTTGTAAGAAACACATTCAATTACATCCAAAGCCAAAAAGTGTGGTGAATTGAAGATTTAAAAAAAATTCTTGTTATTTATTAATTTCCCGATTAGAAAGCAATGGTTGCAAACAATAGATTAATATTATTCAATATTATTAATTTTCAACACGGTGAATACTCTATTACTATAAGGAGTTATATGTATAATTAATTTCAATGGATATGTCATATGTTGTCTCACTGTGATAATGTAATAAAGTTAAATAAAGAATAAAGAATGAATTATAATATTTAATATCTTTTGTACTTTACAACATTTAAGTTTAAAAATGAGTATATAATAAGTTATAAAATTTATCTTTATTTAAAGTTGAAATAAAGTAAAATTTGAATAACTTTTTAAGTATTGGTCGATAGCATCTATCAAACTGGATTTGTCAAAAACGTCAATCCTTCGCATGGATCCATTCGCCGATGATTCTGCCACATATTCACCTTCATTCAAAGATCTAAATACCAAACTGCGTATGTTTGATATGTTCTGCGGTCGTCCCAACTCCAATCCGTTCATCGACTCCAAGAAATATAAAAACACAATGAAAAATACCAGAGCTGTGCAACCATGGTTACGTGGTGCCATCTCGCTTTGGGACATCCAACTTCGCAATGATGCGCAAAATTTGTGGATATTCAACAGATTCCTACAGTCATCCTCTGATTCTTCTAAAGTTTGTTATTATACGAGTTGGCTATCTCAAATCCAATGCAGATCTATCACCATATCTTAATCTATGCTGCGCTCTGTGGCACCAATTGGCAGTTCATCTCAAACATCTGGACAACAAAATCAGATCTGCTAAACCTATTCTGATTGATGGTCTACCACCCACTCTGAAGCTAATCTACGACCACCAATTGATCATCAAACATGGCACTCCTTCACTAACTGATGGTCAGTTCCAACTATCTCTACCACCAACCAAATTTGACTACACATCTTACGACAGTATCTTCACCTATGTATCGCTTATGAAACACCAGCGTGGTTGAAACACTGTCTTCCGGTTGGTTTACAACAAAAACAAAGAAAGTGAACTGTGCTTCGCATACTGCTCTGACCCATACATCCATACATTCTTTAATTGTCGAGCAGTTATGCACAGATTCAATCTTAACACCATTCTTTAATCCTTACAGCTTTCAGGTGGTCAACGATTCGATTGGACTATGGAAGATGCGTATCAGTTGGTAAGAAGAAAGTCACATGTCTTTCATCAAATCTGGAAATTCTATTGTAAATCCTATTTTGGCGATACACCTCTCCACGAAAACAACCTACTATCTGACGAATCTATCATAAATGAATATATACAGCACATATCGGTAATGAAATTAATTATAAATATCAGTATCAGTAACGTACAATCCAAACTTAAACCAATAACCACTCAAATGTCTGCCAACTATTATTTCCTCTTCTTCATTTCTATAATAACTAAGAAAAACATTTAGACTATTAAAAACTAATGAAATATTTGAAAATGTTAATCCTGATGCTTGTTATGAGTTCTTTATCGAAAATCATCAAGTAAAAGCATAAAAATAAAAATATCTTGCAAAATTAATTAAATTTCGATTTTTCACTGAACAGCTAACTTTTTTCCAAATATAGAATAATT
This sequence comes from Heterostelium album PN500, assembly GCF_000004825.1. Taxonomy (NCBI): domain Eukaryota; phylum Evosea; class Eumycetozoa; order Acytosteliales; family Acytosteliaceae; genus Heterostelium; species Heterostelium album. The sequence continues at coordinate 1,547,295 of NW_008805070.1, read as the reverse complement.
TGTTTTTACATGCTTTCACCCACATTTATTAGGAATGTAAATGCAAATGATATTTTAGAGGGTCAAATAATAGATCCATAAATCAATAAAATAATATATCATAGTATCTATTATTTTATTAACTCATTGATATATTATTTTATTGATTTATGGATCTATTATTTGACCCTCTAAAATATCATAGTATGATACTAGTATAGTTAAATTGTAACTTTAACAAGAGTTAAAAAGACTCCAAAAATAGAATCTATTTCTATGAGAGCGATTCTCAACAATATTATTGATTCTGATCTTATCATAAATATTTTTTTGAATTAATTCATTTATTAATCATAGATTCCAAAGTAAATGAATCATATCAAGTCGTGTGAATCGAATAAATAAAAATGATTTATTATTTTAAAACTGAAACTATATGTTTCATTCTTGATCACCACTATTTACAAATTGTCATTGATCTTTGGAGATCTGCTCTAAATGTTATTGTTTCTGCGTTACATTTATATAATTGCTACTGTTATTAATCTTATAAATAATATTTCCATTTGTTGTAGTTGTTGATATTAAATCTATCCTATTGAATGACATCTTCTTTCAGTATCTGTTATCTAAATTTATAATTTCCTAAATGATAATCAATAAATATTTAGTAACATTCTATTCTATTAATTAATAAATCTTTTTTCTAGAATCATTTTTCTTCTTCTAATTCTTTTCTCTTACTTGATTGAAGCATTGTCTTTTAATAACCAATCGGTTTATTCTTCATCTGGGTATCATATCTCGTTGTTTCTGTTTACCTAGCAATCTTTTATTATTGTTGATTTTGTAACTTTCTATTATCTACTTTTGGTTGTTGTTGTTGCAGTTGCTGCTGCTGCTGCGGCTGCTGCTGCTGTTCATTAATTAATAGAATGTTTACTAAACATTTATTGAAGGAAATTATGGTGATATCAACAACAGCAACATCAACAACAAGTTGAATAAATTAATGCTTATCTTACTGTTAATATATCTGTAGCAATTTAAAGATTGTCTTGATCAAAATCATTTTCCAATGCCTGTTGAAATAAAATCTAATTATAAACTAACTTGACTCTCTCTCTATATGATTGTGGTATATTAGATAATTGCAGTAGATTTACAAATGTTTAAAATTATAAATTTACATACCTCAATAGCAATAAGAACACACCTTGGATTTGTGTATAATCTGTTGTATCACCTGGTCCCATATCTATCATTATCATCTGAAGCAGGAAATGTATCTTCGTCAGTCGATCGATACCAATTCTGAGTACTTGATTCTGAAATATTACTATTATTCACCTGTGTATTGTTGCTATTGCTATTGTTATTGTTATTGTTATTGTTATTGTTATTGTTATTATTTGTAATAGTTTTTTTCTAGAATGTAAAGATCTTTTGATTCTAAATATAAAACATATTTTTTTCAATTTTTAATCTGTACTAAATCAATTTAAACCATTTTTACATAAAAACTTTGATAAAGAAAAAAAAAATTAGTTTGCTTTAGTTCCATATGATTTTCGTGTAGATCACCACTGTTTATTTTTTTTAAAAACAAAAACCAATTTTTAACCTATTTCTAACCCCCCTCCCTACCATTAATATATTCTAACTTTTTAAAATTCTAAAATCTGCCAATTCTAGCAAAATCACTTGCAAGTGTTTTGAATTGTGATTTTGAAATAAAAAAATTTTGTTCAATCAATTTTGCAATTGATTGATTTCCAGGAAATAAAATAGCAGATGTTCATATATGTTTTCTCTCATTTTCCCCAAGATCTTTTGTTTTTTAGAACGAATACAAGTATCACAAAAAGAGAATAAAAAAAAAAATTTCTTTGTTAATTAATAATTATTTATAGTCATACATATTAAAAAAGATTATACAATATGTCTGAAGTGGACCCCAACAACAGTTATATTTTGACTGCAGAGGAGGAAGATGAAATCTGGGAGAATGTATTTATCTATTTCTTTTATAAAAATTCAAAGTCATCCTTTATTTTAACTTTATTTTTAATTTTTTTAGGTATATGAACAACTCACAGATATTCAAACACTTCTTTATAGATGTTCGAAAAATCAAGCAACAGCCAATCCCCAAGAAATCATTCAAAAACTACTTGTCATTGCTAGATATGTTCAAGAGGTAAGTTTTATAAAAAAAATGTATCCCAAAATAAAATTAACAACATTTTTAAATATCAAAAGGAATACAACTTACCAAATCAAATAACAGAGTACCCTCATGATCCTTTTACTACCGACGATAATTAATTAATTAACTGTTGTTTGTTCTAGTTTTTGGTTTACGATCTTATCATTATTATTAATAAAAAATAAATAAATAAATAAATCTCTTTTTGAGAGGTTTGGTTAATTTTCGTTTTTTATTAATCATCACTAAAATCCAATAGTTCTATCATTGGTTGATAGCATTCCATGTGATATTCAATGAGTCGAATATAGAGAATCTTCATATGATATTTATATCGCTGATAGAGTACTATCAATATGGTTATGAGGATCGATATCAGACCAAGAATGACCAGAGTAATAATGAGAGGTTTACGCCATCTTCTGATTTGTTCCAGACAGTTTTGATCCGGTATAACAATGAGTACCTGGTAATTGGGATCGATAATTGCAGAGTTTTCAAAGTGTGGGATACAAATGGCAGTCAAAAGTCCTGCACTACGGTTATAGTGAAGATCTTCATTAGTTGGAGTGGTTCCATCTTCGAGAACTATCACTTGACTGTACTCTAACCGGTCATCAACCAATATACGATCGGAATAGTATGCATGTAAAATACCATTGTAATCAACAATCTCTACTTCTCTTAGCGATCCTTTTTGATTTTTGTAACTGTTGGCTGTTGCAATGCATGTTTCTTCTTTCGCAGTGGATTTGGTTAGAACCAAAAGCTGTAGTGTATTTAGAGGATCAACAAACTTCCAATTATTAATTTCGATTTGATATTTCACAGAGTTCTTTCCAACTGTAAAAATGTCACCTGCAAAATTATAATCTCCATCCTGAAGGAATACGGTCAGATTTACTGTGATATCTACAATTTCCAAACTGGTTTTATATTGAAAGAGTTTAACATTTGGTTTTGGAAAATTGATTGTTTCTTGATCGTCACTACTACCACTATTATTATTGTTGTTGTTGTTATAGTTATTTTCTACATATACATTTGTAATAGAATTAACAGTCCAATTTGAAATACTACTAAATTCAACTTGATTGATGGTGGTCATAGTTGGTGACACTTCACGTAGACCAATTATAGAGATATTAAATCCAACTGCAAACTCTGCTAATCCTAAAATGAGATCAACGGAATTGAGCGCTGGACTAGGTAAATGAGCTTCAACAACAACTTCAAGTGAGCAATCCAACCCTGTATATCCGTCAGTACAAACACAATGACCATCTTCACATTGTCCATAGACACATTGGTACTCGCAAACATCCGGTTGGACACTGTAGATAAAGGTTGGAGCTGTCGTATTGTAACCATCGATTTCCACATAAACTTGTAATGTTATATTACTCTCCAATGAAAATGTACCAGTTGTTACTCCATCTAGTTGTATTTGGTTATTGTATGGTAGTAGTTGACTGATAGGAACATTGGATGCAAATCTACATTCCAACATATCATAATTACTGTTGACTCTTGGGTAGGTACAAGGTATACCACCGATGGTAACAGCAACATTGTTGGGTGCAAAATTGCTTCCGAAAATAGAAACAGTACCCGGTCTACCGAAATGAGTGGAAGTGGTCGATTCAATCGTTGGCGATTGGTAAACGATATCAAAAGTCACTGTATCTTGTCCATTATTGATATAGAGTGTCTTTTTACCACTACCAGGTGGTGCATTACAAGCCAGATAATAAGGTGCGGTACTGGAATAAGCCAAATTCAAACTTGTACAATTCAAATTCTCGATGGAAACGAATAATGATTGTTGACCAGTCCAACTATAAGGTGCTAAATAATAACCTATTATAGTTATCATTGATCCTGTTGTTGCTGGTCTATTTTCAATAGATTGAATAAATGGATCTAAAGTGAAATTACTAATTAGTAAATATAAATGAAAATTAATTATTAAATGATTTGTTTTTTTTTTTACTTACACACTTTAACAGGATAGGAAAATGAAGTTTGTCCATCGATGGTAATATTAAATTCACCGGATCTAGAATCATATGGAATCCATGCAACAATCTTGTCGAATGATGTATAGGTGGTAGTAAACTCACCAGATGACAAACCATTGTATGTTAGTACCGGTGTATTCAATCCTGGGTAGAGAGATCGGTCTGCTACACCTAGGAATTGTCCAACGATGGTGATGTTTTGGCGATATTGGATATCAGGTGCAGTGGTAGTGACTTTGGTTACCACTGGCTTTGGATAGACAACATTGATTCGATTCGATGGAATTGGTACGTCTGGGTTGGACAAATCGACAATGCTAACAGAGATATTTCCAGTGGACATTGGTACTGAATGAATCACTATCTGACTCTCTGAGATTGTAACATTTGGTAGAGAATAATTAAAGAATCTAACTTGTACGCCTTTATGGAAGAACAGCCCATTTACGATAATTGGATCTTCTGAAAGTGGATTAATAACAGCCGGTGTTATATTGAATATCAATGGTGTCCAAACCATTATAGTCTGAAATAAAGATCTTCCGGTTCTACTGAATATCGATACCAAACCACTGGTACAACCCTCAACCATGTCAAAAGTACATTCCCAATTAGTACAATTAATATTACCAGGTACACCACTTCCAATCTTTAACTTCCAATCTTTTTTATATAAATCTAAAAAAGATCCACTAAAAGTAACAATAAATTGATTTTGTAACCAAGTAGTATTAATTGTGGCATCTATTTTAATATTTAATTGAATTAGTAATAAATCAAAATCAATTTTAAATAATAAATATTTACTTGTATAAATAACAACAGCTTCAACTCTTTGGATTGCATTAATTTGTTGATATTTAACTGAATATTGTCCTTCTATATCAGAAGGATCGGCTATACATGTAAATGATTTTTGATCAACAAGGAATGTTACATTGGAGCAAGTTGAAATGATAGTAGTATCTCTTTCTAGTGTTACGATTGGCAAGCTGGCTTGGCTACCAAGATTGTCACCAACAATAGTTAAAATCGATCCGTCAAAAGGTATGTACTGTGGAGAAACTGTTTGTATCCAAGCATACTGGTTGCTCTGAGTATAACTATTTGATTGTTGTCCATTTGCAGTAATTGAAAAATTAACACCATTAGGTGATTCTTTTAACTGACAATACAGCTCACCACTTGAAAACAACTTGATATAATTACAATTCAAATTATTTATCTGAATTGGTTCAGCGAAATTACTACCCATGATAGTAATATAATCATTTGGACATTTAATACCACTAATAATAGGTGCTAAAAAATAGAAAAGATAATAAAATATAATTAATATAAATAATAATTATTATAATAAATAATTCAATAATTACCTGGATAATCTAAAAATGTATGAATTGTATATGATAATGATTTCTTATCTGAATTTACAATTGAAATGTCTAATGGTTGATTTACTCCTGAACCTGGTGGTGCTATAATATCTATGGTTTTGGCTTTGATGTTGGAAGTGGCAGTGTTATAGGTTTTGCCGTTGAATGTGTAGGTGATGAAATAATTGAACCAAAGGAAATTAGATTTCATATGAACGGAATATGGTGTGCCACCCGCCAATGTTGGTACTATAATTCTCGGTATACTGCTATCTACAACTGGATTTTGCAATCCATATACAATAACCAATGGATAGGTATCGGTGGTGGTGGATTCTATTCCTATACAACCTTGTGTCGCTCCGTTAAAGTAGAATCTACCTGTTAGCAAACCAGTGGCATTTGTCAATTGCGTTGTATAACTCTGGTTATTATAAAGCAGTTGACTATTGATATAGAGAAGATCTGCCCAAACTTTATAACTTCTATTGCCATTGGCGAATTGGTTATGTACAAACTGATACAACTCGGTTGTATTTATATTTGCCAAGTGACCTTGGCTGTAGAGCAGCTGATCCTGTGAAGCAAATAGCAATGATTGTTCAAAGGTTGTTGGGTTACCAAAGTAACGGTAGAATAACCCGGTGGTTTGTTCAAAAATAGGGTATTCATATTGGTTGATGTAATATCGAGTGGGAATGGCGGTGTTGGAATTGTAGGTGATTTGTATTGATGTGAATAATTGTGATTTTACGGAATTCAAAAGAATTGTCTGTGGAGTGGATGTGAAATTATAATTGATGATTGAACATGGTATGCTATTTACAAGGATGGTTGCTGGCGTTGGTGATATCAGTGATTGTTGAAAGTTGGCTCCGTAGATGGTGGCCGATAGATCGTTGGAATTGCCTTTGATGGCTACGATCCACGGCGAATTAAATCTGTATACAAAATAGGAATTCAATGTTCCGTCGGCAATGGAGATATTAAAGATTCCCTCATAGGTTTTAAGAGTCTCTAACCCGCACTGAAGACTTGTGGTTTGGTTGACTACCGTTGGAACCAGCGATTTACAATTGACATCATTAACTCTGACTGCCCATTTATCGGCTACTTTTAGATTGCCAATGGTAATAAAAGTTGAATTTGGATTGGCTCTTGCTATGGTTGGAGCAATCGTGCTTTCATATTCGATGATAACCAGCTTTTGATCAGATGGTGTGGTGTGTTGCCATTGACGTGCCTGTTGGAGTGTGGTAGCATTGAACCAGATATGTGGAGTGGACTGATTGGTTGATACTCTCCAGTCTGCACAATATTGGTAGCATCTAGCTGGAAAGCTAGAGTATAATGTTTGATTACGGTAGATTCCTGTTGTCCATCCCCAGCGGCTATTCTCTGTGTCTAGCGGTGCCAATGAAAGCCAAATTTCCTTACTCGGTATAGTTGAATCAACTATTACTTTTTCGATAATAAATTGTAACTCTTTATCATCATTAATTGTTAAAAGATTCCTATTATTTTAAAAAAAAAAAAAAAGAAAAGAGAATGAACAGTCACATTGTGATGATATGATATTATTAATAATCAAATGAACGTATTTAATATGACAAACTTTTTTCAAAAGAATAGTTACCCAATCAAACCATTATATTGATATTGTGATTGAAGATTGACAGCTTCTGTAAATGTATATTTCTGACTACCTGAAATCAACTGGTAGTAATGATTGTTTTCTGAATTGTAAATTGGATCATAACCCAAAATGCACGTGAACAAAATACAACAACTTAATATCAACAACAAAGTTGTTGGTTGTTTCATTTGCATAACAATCTTCTTTCTCTATGACCAGGTTTACAAAAAAAAAAACAAACGAAAAGTAGAAAAAAGGTGCCAATATTAACTGGTTGTTGGTGATCTTTGGTGGTTGTTTTAGTGTTGTGTTATTTACAAGGTGAGAGCATTGACATTAATAATAATATTGGTATTGGTTTTATTTGTTTATTTAAAAGAATATCTACAAATAGTATGATTCGACGAAAAAACAAAATGGTTCATTCAGCACCAAAAGAAAAAACCAAACCCTTTAATAAAAAGGAAAAAAAAAAACTTGATACATCATCCCCAACATTAATTGATATCTTCCTCCGTTTGTGTGTTGCAAAATAAATAAATAAATAAAATATCGGCTTCAAAAAGTGTTTATTCCCACTCTAAAGCTTTGCACAGCCCAATCAAAAACAAAAAAAAAAGAATCTCGATTAAATTTTGATTTTTTGTTGATTAAAATTTTCGTTTTTTTTTGATGTTCAAATCATATTAATTTGAATCTAAGGCTTTAAATATATTATTATAACTTATTATGATTATTGGACCGATTCATTTATGTGATCAAAATGATAATTTCAAGTGATTATTGTTGTTTGGTATGACTTAAAAATAAATAAACATTTCAATCAACTTGTGTTTTGTATCAATGAATAGAGTATGAGCAAAAATAAAAAATAAAAAAGTAGTAATCAGATTTAATCGGTATAGAGTATTATTATTTAAATAAATAAACACAATATTTATTGATATACTGCAGTTACAACGTCATATTTCTGATCCTCTAATTGCAATCTACAATAATTATTTCTATCATCAGTATTTATGTGTCATAAACAAAGTGGTATCTTTTTTAAAAATCAATACAGTTTAATAGATTTTAATATTCATTGTTTTATTAAAACAATAAAGTGTTGTTTATATAATTATTTAGGTTGTCGATAATATTAAGTTATCATTATTATATATTTGCTCTAAACGTTGTATATTCGAATTTAGTTGATTGTATTGATAGTATTCGATAATATCAATATGATTGTTTACTATTGCCAACTCGATATCTAGTGGTAGTTTGAGTTTAAGATCTTGATGAAGATATCGGAGTAGGTTGATTTGTCCTCTGATGAATATTCCTTCGAAGAGATGATCGGTCTGTATCGATCCAAAGTTATTATTACAATACTGAATGACACGTTGGTGGAACGATCTATCACCAAAGCAAAGACAGTACTGCCAATGTGACGATATGATCAGTCTATTGGTTGACTCTGACCAATCCATTAGGATATAGAGTATCTCCACTTGACCAGCCATAACAGCCAACTCCAAATACTTATTGCTATTGCAAACCGACGCCGAGTAATATTCAATGATAAATAGGACCACCGATTTATAACCATAGTAACAAGCATATTGGAATACGATGGTAATTATATTCTCTTGGAATCGGTAGAGTTGTGAGAGTCTAGCAAAGTTGGTAACCAAGAATTCAACCGATTGGCAATTATTATAGTGGAAATAGAATGGTGTCGGTGTGGCAGTGTCAAGGTTATTCAGATGGTTGAGTAGGTATTCCAGAACGTTCAGGTGTCGCTTCGAAGCTGCAGTGTAAACGGCGGAACGGAAAGGAGCCTGGCAATGGCCAATTAGAAAAGCTACTGAATCGATATCACCTCTGTACGCTGCGTTATCTACGGCGAGATGGGTCAGTCTCTTCACCTTCCCATAGAGATAGACAAGCTTATCATAGCTATTGGCAAGATCCAGTACGTAGTCGAGATTATGTGCGTAATCTAATGAATCGATGTAACAGAGTTGTTCAATGGTACCGACTTCACTGCAATACTCCAATAGCAATGGTTTGATATGAACAGGCAATCTATCGATATATCCAATTAGATATCTTGTAATATCCATAGATCCAAGTGAAATTAAATGTTTAACTTTATATTTAATTGTAACAGAGTTGTATATGTCTGAATTTGATAGTAATAATTCAAACAATACCAATTGATTCAATATCAATTGATTACCAGAAGAAAGATGAATCACTCTTTTGGTAATCTCTGATAATAATGGTAACTCTACACCAATAAACTTTTCTAATATATAAATAACAATATTTATATGATTGATTGTAATACTATCAATTGGTATTGCATGATCTATATAAGAATAAAATTCACTTTTTGTGAATTCAATTAAATTATTATTATGATTATTATCTAATAGATATCTAATAGTTGGTAGATCATCTATACATTTTAATATATAATAAATTGATATTGAATTGTTATAGTTATTACTATTATTATTATTATTAATATTACTATTATTAATTAATATATGATAGATAAATAGTATCATATCTTTTGATTTTGATTCTATTGCCAATTGTAATATATTTAGCTTTTTATCTTTAATTTTTGTTGTTGTTGTAGATAATAATAGATCGATAAAAGTAGATGTATTATAATGATAAAGATAGTTTATGATTTGATAACTTCCACTTTCTATTGCTATGAGTAGAGAGTTTGTTGTTATACAGGTCATAGATTGTTTGTAGAAATAGCAGAACACTTGTAGGTCACCATCATTCTTTAATAGCGATTCGGTGTGTCTGACGATGGCTGAAGGTGTCAAGCAATACCGATAGATATGACCAAGTTGCTTCCTACTCCCGATCAGTTCGAAAAGCGTTGAGAAGTATTGAATACCCAACGATCTACTATGCTCGAACAGAGTATCTAGCGAATGTTTACTCCATACCAATCGATCACCTCTAACCAGTTTGTCTAGCAACAACGCAAAGTATCCATTTCTACATATCCATTCGGTGTCATTGATATCGTGGTAATACCTCACAAAGTGATGATACCGCACTGTAACAGTGGACGAAAGTGTTCTACCATAAAAAAAGTGAACATCCGATATTATTTTTATATACTCTAATATCTTTTTAACTAATAATTTATTTTTTACAATTTTAAAGAATATTAAATTATTATTATTACTATAATTATTATTATTTTTAATTATTATCATTTTTATACTTTTTGTATTTATTTATAATAACTAATTTGTATATTGATTATTGTTATACTGACGATAATAAATAATAATAATATGAATGTAATGTAATGTTACATAACATTAACAACACCATTTTTTTGTTTTAACATAGATATTACTTAATCACCAACAACAATTGTTGTTGATTTAAATACTGGGTTGATCAATTGGGATTCACACAGATCTATATTATGTGGCTAATATAATGTTCAAATTCTTATTCTGATATCTAAAACAAATTAAAATAAAATAAAATCATTTGACCAAAAACCACCCAATACCAGAATAAAAAAAAAAAAATGAGTCATCAAGAAAACGAATAGTTTAATGTGAACCCACAACCCTCTTGACATACTGATTGAAAATCAATCATAATCAAAATCTCCGAAAACCGTTGGCATCATAAAAAAGAATAATTTGTAATTATTAATTTTGTTTTGATTATTTATTTATCAATACACCAATGTTCGTTTAAGAACTTTGGTTGTACGGTTTCAACAAAGTTTCTACGCCATGCTCTGATGAATTTTTTGATACCTTCGTCACCGTCTGCCAATACTTTATCCATTACTTGTTTTTCATGAGCAACGTAGCTGTCATCCTTATGCTTTGGATTCGATTGTACTAGACGAACGACATCTTCCTCAACCAACTCTTCCTTACCCAGATAAGTCAATACCTCCTTTCTCATGTGTTCGATCTTTTCCAATGGTATATTAGGTTTCTTCTTTGCTAGTAGTCTCTTCACTCCATTCTTATTGCTATTACACTTTGATTTACAACTATTACTGCTGCTGCTTCTTTTACCTTCATTCTCCTTTTCATCACTTTCATTACCTTGATTTTCATCATCATTGCCATTCTCTTTCTCTTTCTCCTCTTCTTCCTCTTCTTCGTTTTGGATTTCAACTTTCAACTTTGAAGTCTCCTTGAAATAATGACCAAATAATACAATTGCATGTTTAGACATCTAAAGTAATAAATAAATTAGTTATATTGTATGGATGATTATATATATATATGTATGAGCTTACTCTTAATAAATCTTTATCAATGATTACACTACTGGTGTTTTCAAATGGTACGTTATATTGATCGGCAATTACTAGTTTCATGAAATGAAGTCGTTTGTTCATTGTGAAATGACATTCCGAACAGAGGATAACAACGTCGTGTGAAGAGTGACTCTTGATCTCCACTGGTAGGTATTGTCTGTAGGAGTGTGGTACGATGGAGTGTCTCAATATCTTCTTGGTGGTACCACAGACAACACAACGATTCTCCTTGTGCGACAAGTAATATGCGTCATCGGCATGACCGTTTCCTTTCGGTGTGAATGTCAATTTGATAGAGAGTGGATTCTCACAGGTGATAACACCGAGATTACGCTCGAGATACCACTGCACTTTCTTCTTACTGACGTTACACAGCAGTGTACCGTCCGGTCCGTACAACGGACAATTATCATAGAGTACACGATCGTCTCTACCGAAATTCATCGATGATTTCGACATTCCCTTTTGATTATTCTTTCCCGCTGATTTACTATGTCCATTACCGCTGCTATTCTTATCGCTGCTATCACCACTCTTGGAATCACGTATTTTGAAGTTGGCATTGATAAAGGAACGACAGAAATCCATGGACGAAGGTGTCGGTTCGTCAGGACAAGACAACGCTCTGTTTCTTCTGTAGGTTTGTAGCATTTGTGTGTAGATAGCCAGTGAGATCCAAGCGTCACATGCAGCGTAGTGAATCTGCTCCGCTGACAGAGTTGCTAGTTCCCAGTGGCTGCATCGAACCAAATGATTCTTATCCAAATTGCAACCGTTCAGCGTGGAATAAGCTAGACTGGCCAATCCATTTCCTGCGTAGTTGGTCAGGCGAGCCAGTGGAACCAAGTCGACACATCCCTTTGTGAGAATATTGAAATTCTTGAATATGGTGGTTGCGTCTTGATTGATGGCAACACCGACCTTGAGAATACGCGGATCCGTTAAGATGGCAATCAACGACTTTGGAATACGAGACATCTGAGTCATCTGTAAGAGATAGGCGTCGGTTGCCGTTGATATTTGGATAAGAGCGACACGTGGACTCTTCTGAGAACTGCCAGCACCAGATGGTAGATGATCATGTGCCCACTCTGCATCCAATCCAAGTACAACCTTATCGGTTGCTTCAATTGAAAGACCTGTTTCATCAAGTCTTTTGATTGCAGGTGATGATGTCGAGGATGTCGATGATGATGAATTGTTGTTGGTAGTGTTTGCTGTTGTTGATGATGTTGATGATGTTGTAGAAGATTCATCTGAAGTGTTGGAGATGATTGCTTCATCTATATTCACTAAAGGCAGACCTAGTGCTGTCAAAATCGAATTGTAAAGATCGTAAAGAAGTTTATCGGCTTCATCAACATCGTTCAATACATGAATATTGACAGACTTTGGTAATTTAAAATATTCTTTTGGTACAGTTGTTGGTTGTTTACCATTATTATTGCCATTGTTATTGTTTTGACGATTACTGTACCACAGATAAGATGCAACTAATAATGATGCAACACCATAACCTAACATTCTAACCATTGATTCAAATGATGAGTTGGATGATGTTGCATTGAAAACTGTTGATATTGCTGATGATGAAGATGATGATACCATTATTTATAAATATATATATTAGTTGTAAAAAAGAAAGTCAAAATAGAATAAGTTAAAAAAATAAAAATAAAAAAAAATAATAATATAATGTTACAATAAATAATTCTAAAAGATAAATAAATAAATAAAGAGAAAATTACGATTTTAATATGTCTAAAACTAAAAATAAACTTAATATAGTCTCATTTTGCAAAAAAAACTGTTAAAATGTTAAGTTTGCCAAAAAAAAAAGAAAAAAGAAAAATCAAAGAATGACACATATCTTTTTTTCTTTGAATCAATAAAAAATAGTGTTGTGTCAGATTTCAATCAATTCTTTATGAAATTTATATGATTATGATTATTGATTGTCTGAATCAAATAATGTGAATCTCATAGAATTATTATAGTACAATATTAATATATTAATTAAAATTTTATTTTAAAAATTAATTAAATTTACTTTTTATATAATTTTTTTTTGAATAAAGACCATTTGCAGAAATAAATAAATAAAATTATGTTTTATCGGATTTTAATTTCTGCATCTTCATATTTAGTTCTTCTATTGATTTGGCTTGTCTTTTGTTTTTAAGTGTTATGTATGTGATGGTTCCTGCTATGGCTATGGCAATGACAGCAGCGCCAACAGCAATACCTATGATTTGATATTTACTTAATCCTGATGATTTACTGTTACATTTTGAATTTGGATCGTCGGAAGCAGGTGTATTATCTACAAGTATTGAGAAATCAGGATCAATAAGAACCGATCGGCTGAAATGTGGAATGTCAATTCCAATGAATGATTGTGTTGTTGATGTTGTTGAAATAGGTTGATATTGATCGTCAAGCACTCGGTTTATCACAATCATTGCATCATCATCGACAACAGCTTTCTCAATGAATCGACCGTAAAGACTTTCATATCCAACTTTAAGTTTGATCCATTGTAATTGTTGATCTTTACCGTCGGATGTCGATGTTGTTCCAAATGATTTCGATGAACAATCATCATTTGCACCAATGAGTGTTGCTGACATGATAACTTGGAGTTGATTGAGATTCGTCAAGAATTCATAAGTTGAAATGGAAATCGAGTATTTTAATGATGATTTCGACATTGTGTAGTTATCACCGGCAAATGAATAATTGAATTCATTCAAGAACCATTGAATGGTAATGTTGAATTGTGTTGTGTTTTTAATTAATGTTGAATATCGATATTCAATGAAATCTGGGTCGTTTACTTTTGTTAGATTTTCAAAGTTCCATGAATAATTCGATAACTTGTATTCTGCAACAACATTTCCAATATCATTCAATTCTCTCAAAGAATCAATAGATAGCTCTGATATCAGAGTATTATCATTTGGAGTGATCACTGTTGTATTTGTACCTGGTGTAGAAGGATTTACATTTGGTGGAGGTGATGGAATTAATTCTATAAATAATCATAATAATATTAATATGAAATTCTAATAATAATAGTTATATAAAATAATAGATTTACATACGTGATGAACAATCTGGACCAAAGAAGTTTTTAAAACATTTACATTCAGAGTTTACACAATTTCCATTTCCAGTGCATGTTGGATTTCCTGGACATTGTTTTGGTGTGGGTGTAACTGGGGGTTGTGTTGTAGTGCTTGTTGGTGTTGGAGTGGGTGTGACATTCGGTAGCTCCAGTGGCGAAGTAGGATAAATTGTCAAGACATTGGAACTGAATGTCGATTTCATTAGAACCAGTTCAAGACTATAGAAATTACCAAACGATGGGAAATTAATAATTATATATGAATTTCCCAACAATGAAACCGAAGATCTTGTTAGATTTATCATAACTTCGCCATTGGGAGGTGATAATTTGAAAGAAATCTGATTCAAATCAGTACCGAATTGATATCCATAAATAGTTAATTGTCCACCATCTTTAGAAATCGGTTCATAACTTTCTAAATATGGATAAGCTATTATTTTTAATAATAGAATAATTAGTATTATTTTTTTTTTAACATTATATTGAAATTAAAAAAATAATTACTCTTTGAAAATTGTCTTTTTAAACCAAAAGAAAAACTTGAAGCAGATAATTCTAATGGAGTGTATCCTATTAGATTATAATAGATATCGGATATTCCATAGATTGAAATATAGAAATCTGTGGAACCAAAACCATAGGGAAGTATAATCTGACAGGAAAATGAGGCGTGTGTAGAGTTGGACGAGAGAAGAGCCGATTGGAATTCAACAGTGGCCTCGTACATTGATGAGACATAAATGGTAGGCGCATGATCGGTATCGATATTCGTATTATCTGAAATCTGATATAAAATCGTAGTCGATATATTGCTGACACCAACATCCACTATTGGTCTTGTAACAGAAAATCGGTCTAATTTGGGTGCTACACCTTCTTTCTCAGCTAATAATAATAATAATATTATTAATAAGTGATTAATTTATTATTAAATGGATATTATTGATACTTACTTCTTGGATTGGTAATGATTGTCAAATTCTTTTCCATTTCAGTACCGTAGATTTTCATGAATGGATCTGTATAGACGAAATCGATTTGATTAGGTTTTTTAAATCCTTGGATTTCTCTGTCGGCAAAAGAAGTAGCAATATTTCCACCATTATCCACTGCATATAGAGATAGTGTATAGTTCTCGGCAACATTATGAGGTATTGATATACGTAGAATGTAGATACCCACGTATTGGTCACCTCCAACTCTATCAGTTACTCTGAAATAAATAGGTCCAGGAGCAATCGGACCAGAGTGATAATTCGAAGTGACATTAAGATATCCATTTGAGAAACCATTGACATCATCTTCTATCGTAATCTCCCATCCAATAACATTTGCTTGATAGAATGTTTTAATAGAGGTTACAATTGGACCAAGTAAATCGGCATCTAAATATTTAAAAGTTTGTTGTTAAATATATATTAATAAAAGTTCTAATTAATAATAATAATTATTATTAATTATTCTATACATACTCTCAGATTGTAAAGTTAATTGTGATGATTCACCAAACTTTGCACAGAATTGTGAATTTCTTATTGGTGGTTGAGTTAGTAAACGGTATGGAACCAAACCTTCGAAAGAATTCATTGGAATCAAAAATGGAATGACATAGAGTTGGAGTGTCGAATTCCATTGACCTGTGAATTGTTTCTTGTTTCCATTGAAATCTTCATTGAAGATCTCCAAAATCGGTTTATAATCTAATCTATTGTTGGTAGAAGTCAAATTGAAATAAAAATAATTTACAACCGACAAATTAGTTACATTGACAACTTCATTTGCAAATCCAACCATTGAAAATTCATTTAAAGGTATATTAACTGTGAAATATAATAAATAATTAGTAACTAATAATTATATTCGTTGATAATTAATACAAACATTGGAATTGGTATGGTGGTAAAAAGCTACCTAATGTTGGTATGTATGAATTCGGTGTAAATGATAATAATGCCATTGATTTACTATATATTTCTATTACTAGATCCTGAGCAACACCATCAACCAAATCATATCGACAAACTTTCTCATAGATTCCATTGAATGCATTTCCAAATACCAAATCTTTATCGAAAAGATTGCAACTTCCAATTTGAATCTTGTAGACACCATTGAGCGGTTCACTCAGTCCAATTTGAATAAAGAAAGAATAGGTTCCAAATGGTGTTAAAGTTATATTATCTACTTTAAGCATTGTTGGATCTATAAATTTACAGATAAAATAATAAATGATATAATATTAATATTTTTAAATTAAAGTTAAAGTATTAATAATAAATATGTATTTACTTGCTACAAAACCATATGGAATTGGATGATAATCTACATAGAAAGCACCAGTACCGTAGTTTGTTAGATTTCCAATTAGATGAACACTCTTTGAAAATGAAAGTTGTGCAGTTCCATTCATATATCCAAAGGGGAAGTTGTATTTACTATAAAGCGTGTGTGGTAATAATTGACCAGTTTCATACCAATCAACATAGGTTGACATTTGATTCGGTATCAATCTTTTGATAAAATATAGTGCAAATTTACTATCACCATTATTTATATACATTCCATTTGGTGTTGCTGCTCCATCATTATAAATTTGATCATCTATGTAAAGAAAACAAAAAAAGTTAGCTAAAATGATATTATTATAAATATGGTAATTTATGTATTTACTAAAAAACATTGATATCAAAGGTTCTACAGTGGTCATAGTTGCATTACAAGCTCTGAAATAGAAATAGGTACTTCCTAGTTTCGGTACAATAGCAGTGATTAAGGTTGCTGACTTTTTGTTTCCTTTGACAGGGTACAACGCAGTATCTTGAATCGGTGTTTTAGTAGCATAGAACGGTCCAGGGTTGAGCAGATCAACTGAGAACCAAACAGGTACACTCGGTAAGTAAGAGTTAAAAGTAGGTCTCAAAAGATTTGGATATGATTGATTGTTTAGTACTTGTATTACTCCATCTAAGATGATGATGATGATGATTTTCCAAAAAAAATAAAATAATATTATTAATTATTTTGAAACTAATTAACATGGTTCTTTTTTAAGATTTTTTTATGTAAGTTAACTTACCTGTTGGTGAAAAGAATATATTATCTAGTGGTTGTGTGAACTTAACATCTGGACCAACTGAAATGGTAAGAGTGTCACTATTATAATCAAGTTGACCTGGGAATGGTACAATCGTGAGAATGAAACTGAAATAGCCTTTCGACTTTGAATATCTGGGTGTAGCTGTGCATTCAAATGCTCTCGCATCACAAACTAAAGAGAGTAAAGTATAATTCAACTCTGGAACATCAAATACACTCTCATAGCTTTGAAATCCCAAGTTAAATGTTTGTTGCCATGCTGATATACTAGTAATACTAAAATTTGGTACATCTAAAAAAAAATGATCAAAAAAAAAAGTCCCAAAAAAATTACAAAAGTTAATAATTTTAAATGATTTTGTTTTTTTTTTTTAATTAACTTACTTAAACATTTAATTTTATTATCAGAGTTTTGAAGATAATATTGTCCACCTCCTGTGCAATTGAACATGAAATCCATGATAGATTGACCAACATTATAGGCAAATGTATAATAATGGTATTGATATTGATTGTCAACTACTATTGAATCTTGAGATATATAATTTCCATTATTAATAACCACGTTTATTGGTGATGTACATCTAGCAGGATCAATTTTAAAGGCAATCTTTGTTTGGCATGAACTAGTTAAAGCATTAAAATAAGTGGGATTCTCACTAATAAATTCATAACTAAGAACTTTATTTAAAAATTAGAACAACTAGTTAAGTTTAGAATAAATAAAAAATTATCTTACTATCTAATGAGTCTACTTTTACAAAACAAATAAAAATATAAAAAAATAAAGAAAAATTAAAAAATAAATAATTTTTATACATATTGCAAAAAAAGATAAAAAAAAAAATAGAATCTAAATATTAATATTATTTAAGTATCCTATGAATCTTTATTAAATCATTCTAAAAGTTTAAAATGGTTTTTTTATTTTTTTGATATTTTATTAAAATATCTTTAGATATATACTTTTTCTTTTCTTTTCTTTTCTTACCACAAATAACATTAAAAAAAATATCGGGGCTTGCATTCCGAATTAAGAAGATGGGAAGTTTTTTTTTGTGAAACCCATTTGATCAAAAATTGATCACGCAAAAAAATTATTAATTTTTTTTTTTTTTTTTTTTTAAGATCGATCCGAAAATTTTTTTTGGTGAACCCCAAGGGTTTGGCTTTTGATAAGGGTGAAAGATATTTGTGTTTTTTCTCTTTATTTAAATTTTTCCATTTTCATATTCAACTTGTTAATTTCTTTGGCTTGTTTCTTCTTTTTAATGATGAAAAAAACTGTTGCACCAGTTATGGCTATGGCAATGACAGCAGCGCCAACAGCAATACCTATGATTTGATATTTACTTAATCCTGATGATTTACTGTTACATTTTGAATTTGGATCGTCGGAAGCAGGTGTATTATCTACAAGTATTGAGAAATCAGGATCAATGAGAACCGATCGACTGAAATGTGGAATGTCAATTCCAATGAATGATTGTGTTGTTGATGTTGTTGAAATAGGTTGATATTGATCGTCAAGCACTCGGTTTATCACAATCATTGCATCATCATCGACAACAGCTTTCTCAATGAATCGACCGTAAAGACTTTCATAGCCAACTTTGAGTTTGATCCATTGTAATTGTTGATCTTTACCGTCGGATGTCGATGTTGTTCCAAATGATTTTGATGAACAATCATCATTTGCACCAATGAGTGTTGCTGACATGATAACTTGGAGTTGATTGAGATTCGTCAAGAATTCATAAGTTGATATTGATATCGAGTATTTTAATGATGATTTTGACATTGTGTAGTTATCACCGGCAAATGAATAATTGAATTCATTCAAGAACCATTGAATGGTAATGTTGAATTGTGTTGTGTTTTTAATTAATGTTGAATATCGATATTCAATGAAATCTGGATCGTTTACTTTTGTTAGATTTTCAAAGTTCCATGAATAATTTGATAACTTGTATTCTGCAACAACATTTCCAATATCATTCAATTCTCTCAAAGAATCAATCGATAACTCTGATATTAATGTATTATCATTTGGAGTGATCACCGTTGTATTTGTACCTGGTGTAGAAGGATTTACATTTGGTGGAGGTGATGGAATTAATTCTATAAATAATCAAAATAATATTAATATGAAATTCTAATAATAATAGTTATATAAAATAATAGATTTACATACGTGATGAACAATCTGGACCAAAGAAGTTTTTAAAACATTTACATTCAGAGTTTACACAATTTCCATTTCCATTGCATGTTGGATTTCCTGGACATGGCTTTGGTGGTGTGGTTGTTGGTGTTTGCGTTGGTTTTATTGTTGGTATTACTATTGGTTCATAGTAAGATTCTAATGGATATATTGTTAATAGATTTGATATATATGGGTTTTTATACATTGTCAAATTGTAAAAAGACGAGTTGCCAAAAGATGGTATGGAGATGATTAAATAGCTGTTTGTAACTATCGGTTTGTAAGTTGCTGAAATGGTATAAGTCATAGTATCATTTGTTAATGTAAAAGAGAGTAGACTCGAATTTGAACCAAACTGATATCCATATACTGTTAACATTCCACCTTCTCTTGAAATCGGTTCATAACTTTCTAAATAAGGCGCTACATAATAAAAAAAAGTTAATATAAAATAACTTAAAACATTTTTTTATATGTTTTTTTTACTTTTTGTAAAGTTTCTAAAAAAACCGGATGCTTCTACTCCTGCATATCCATAAAGATTATAATAGATATCGGATAATCCATATACAGCAATAAAGAATTCAGAGGAACCAAATCCATACGGTAAACTAATATTACTGTACATTTTGCAATATGTTGAATTTCCTTCTATAAGATCTACTGGAAATTCAATTATATCTTGATACAAAGAAATCACATAGACGGTTGGTAGATGAAAATAATTAAATCCAGAATCATCAACTATTTCAAATATAAACTGGTTGGTAGAATTCTGGAATCCAACATCCACAGCTTCATTTGTTAAACCAAAACTGGCAAATCTTGGTGGATTAAATTCCCTTGCTTTATTAGTTGAAAGGAAGATATATAAAGTTAAAAAATTTTCAATTTATATATTGAAACAATAAAAAATACTTACTAGTACCTTCTGGATTTGTAATAATTGTCATATTCTTTCCGATATCTGTATTATAGATTTTCATAAATGGATCTGTATAGATGAATTGTTTCTTTAATCCTTGAAACATAGATATCTCTCGGTCAATGATAGATGTCGCAATATTTCCACCATTATCCACTGCATAAATCGATATTGTAAAGTTATCTGCGACAACATAAGGTATTGATATCCTAAAACTATATTTTCCAACATACATATCACCACTCATTAATATCGTTGGACTATTAAATGGAATCTTTGAAACCATACAAGAAGGTTGATAAAATGAAGATATACATATGTAACCTTCTTTAAATCCATTAATTTTATCCTCAATGGTAATTTCCCATCCTATTGTAGAGTTCTGAGAATAATATGTTAAACCTGTAACCATTGGACCAAGTAAATCAGCATCTAATTTTTAATAAAATAATAATAATATTAGTTTTTTGTTTAATATAGTTTTTTTTTGATGAAAATACTTACTCTTTGATTGTAAATATAATTGTGATGACTCTCTAAACTTTGAATAAAATTCTGCATTACTGATTGGTAAACGGGAGAGTAATCGATATGGAACCAAACCTTCGAAAGAATTCATTGGAATCAAAAATGGAATGACATACAGCTCTAGTGTTGAATTCCATTGACCTGTGAATTGTTTCTTGTTACCATTGAAATCTTGATTGAAGATCTCCAAAATCGGTTTATAATCTAATCTATTGTTGGTTGTTAAATTGAAAAGGAAATAATTCCAAACTGATAAATTGGTAACATCTACATTATTTTTTGAAAATCCAACATATCCAATATCATTCAATCCTACATTGACTAGAGTAAAACAATTGATTAATAAATTAAAATTATATTATATATATTCTAATTACATTGTACTGTTGTTTTGTTTAAATAGGAACCTAAAAACGGTACAACAGTATTTGGTTGAATTGAAGACATTTCCATTGATCTACCATAGATTTCAATTACTAGATCTTGAGCAATACCATCGATAAAATCATATCTACACACTTTTTCATAGTAACCTTTGAATATATCTCCAGATGCCAAATCCTTTTCATTTAGAGTGCAACTACCAATTTGAATCTTGTAAATTCCATATTGAGGTTCATTCACACCAATTTGAATATAGAAAGAATAGGTTCCAAAGGGTGTTATTGATAAACCGCTTAATCTAAACTGTAGTGGTGATCCTATATAATATTTATTAATGTATATTTCTTTTCGTAAATTATATTTATAATATTTACCTTGAGGAGTAGTTGGAAATATTTGATAATTAGTATAATATAATGCAGTTGCATAATTCGTTATATTTCCTGTCAGTACGGAAACTACGAATGAGGCATTATCAATGGTTCCATTACGATATCCATAGGGATACTTGAATTTTGAAAATAATTTTGGAGCTGAGCTACCATCTGGAACGTACCAACTAATATAAGTGTTCAGTTGATTAGTTGTTTGTCTTTTTTCGGTTCCATAGACAGTAAAACCAAATATATAGCCATAATTACATTCTGATAGTGGATACAATGTATTGGTATCAACTAAAAGAATTGAAAAATTAGAATATTATTTTTCTTAAGAGTATTTAGCAGTATATTAATATTTACCTAAACTAAAATTATATTGAATAGATGGCAAAGTTGTTTCTTTGTTTAAAACCTTTGACATAATATTGATTGTTCCTGGTGAACTTGGTAGATAAGGTGAAAGATATGTAGCAAAACTTGAGTTTCCTTGAACAGGATATAAAGGAATATCTTTAGTTAAGATCCTAGTAATATGGAATGGACTTGGATTGACAAGATCGACAGAGTTCCATATTGGAATGTTGGATATATAAGCAGCGAATGGTGGTTTATTAACACTTGGATATGTTGTATTTTTATTGATTACCGTTGGTAAAGAATCTAGTTAGATTTTAATTTTAAGGTTTATATTCATGTTAATAAAGGTTTGTTAATAAATAAACATATATATTTACTTGTAAAGAAATTATTCTCTATATCGATAGAGTATATAACATCATCGCCAATCAGAATTGACAATGAGAGAATGTTATAACAATTATTATTTCCTGGCAATGGGATTATTGAAACAGTAAAATATGATCCCGTTGTTAAAGAATAGGTTGATGTTATTGAACATTTATAGCATATAGCATTACAATTGAGTGCAGGTAGATAGAATTTTAACTGTGGTAGGAAAGCTACTGCTTGATATGTTGTAAATGTTTTCGCGAAAGTTTCGACAAATGGTGATAGCTTTACTACACCTATTGTTGGTACATCTAAAAATAAGATTATTAAAAAAGAAGAATAATTAGTGTCAATTAAGAAAATTAGTTGATGAAATGATCTAATAATCAATTATTTACCGTAACATGAAAATATCTGGGTCATATTAGTGTACTCATTTGCAAAGCCAGTACAATTCAAATCAAACAACATAGGATATTGACCAGTAGGATATAAATAGGTATTGGTAAAATATTGGTATAGATTATCAACGCCAAAATAATCTGTCGATTGCAAAGCACTATTTCTTGGATAGATGTTTACAGATGAAGAACACCCATAGGGATCTACTTTGAATGTCAACTTTAGTTGACAATACCCTGTATCTTTATTTACATAAACTTGACCATCACTTAAAAACTCTAATTTTAAAACTATATAAAAAAAAAGATTTATAAATATTAATCATTTTCAATCAATAAATCTATAATAACTAGTTTTACCTTCGAGCGAATTAACATTTTCACAAAATACATATAAAATTGTTATAAATATAAATACAAATTTTGTATGGTTCATTTTTATTACAAATTTTTGACTAAAATAATACTAATAATCATTATTAAAAATAAAATTGTTGGGGAAGGATTCAGTTAAAAATCTTCCAGATCTTTTGGGGTTTTTGGGTGATCGCACATTTTTTGCGATTACAACACTCATTCCGATAAAATACTAAATTTGATTTATTCTCTAAACAAAGTTGCTTTTTCGTATCGCTAACATTATACAATTGAATTTTATATGGTTATTGTTGATTTGATTGTGTTTGATTCAAATAAAAACCAAAAATTTAATATTTAGTGTAGATTGGCGTGAAAGATACCAGCTTTATCCACTATTCAAGGAATCGATAGAAATTAAAGCTCACATATCGTGTGTTGAACCATTTCTATTTGATATATGTGCTTTATTTAATCAGTAGGGTCCATTGTTAAATATCTATTTCGCTAGTTGCCAATCATTGATTTTCTCATATAAATTTCCCATATTACAATAACCATTTTTTGAACACCAATTTTTGATTGAAGATCTTTGAGAATTTGATTGAATCTTTCATAACATTGATAAATATGTCTGTCCCTGTATTCTTTGATCTCTCGGGTTCGTTGTAGCTTGCTCCGAACTCCGATGCAGATTGGAAAACTCATTTTACCCATCGAAAAACAGAGGCCAAACTCTTTCAAAATTTTTTTAAAGAATAAAACAAACTTTATATTCTAAATCTACTATAAAAATACTTTCTATTTATCTAATTTTTATTAAAATCTAACAAGGTTTGATATTTTATTTTATTTTTTTAATATTAATCTCTAATGCAAAAACTTAGAAAAAAAAATTGTCAAAAACAGCCACAATCACTATCATTGAAAAAAATTTAACATTTATCAAATTGAACAAAAAAAAAAACAAAAACTGTAGTTGAAGTTTATTCATTAATAAAAAATAGATATTTATGGTGAAGACAATTATGTTGAAATGGAAGCAGATCCACACATTATTCTATTTTCTTGCTTGTCATAATTTTTGAAGAATGGTTCAGTTTCGTTTGATTCAATCGAGTGCTACCAAACGAATAGATAAAACTTGATTTTGGAGACTCTTGATTTCTATCTTTGACTGGAATAGGCTTAAGGTGGGTTATTTGTTTGGTTTCGACCTTGTATTTGATTAATCTATTATTATCGGAATATATAAAGAAATTATCGTTGTTATCGTGACATTGTTCAATGATGATCATGATCCATTCAATATCGATAAACTTATCAGGGATTATAACAATAACTCATGATTATTATTATTGGAAATAATTCACAAATACAACAATCAATTCAATTTGATAACTGAAATCATTGATAAAGATAATAATGAAACATCCTCATCAATTCAATAGTCATCATATAATTTATCAATCATACAACTAGATCTCAATCCATCAAATTTGATAGAATTGATGGATCATCATTAACAAACAATAATAAATCATTATATTTATTCGCAACACACAATTCAATCGAACAACTCAATTTTGATCCTCATAAATCAAATTATGATTTTAATAGAACATATCCATCGATCATTTCAATATGTGAAGATATCTATGTACTCGGTCATATTCATCAGGTAATTGAAAATATCTTTCAAAAGTCATTGTCTTGATGGTGAATCGATCGATTCTATTATTATACCAACAATTAACCTCGATGATATTCAAAGGTTCATTATATTCTATACCATACGATCAAACTAAGATGATTAAATTTGATCTGGCAAATAAAACAATAACAAATCATCAAATCTAAGATTAACCATAAACAGCATGTCATGATAACAAGGGAAATTTCTTCATATACGATAATAATAAAAAACAATTGATCAAATACAATGTTGAAAACAAAAAATCAATCAATCTCAAACCTATCCCGATCAAAGAGAGTGATAAATTTTTAATGTATCACCGAGAATCACCATCATCAAGTTTTATCTATTCATTTGGTGGTGTTAAACTTGGTAACTTTAAATATTCAATTGAACACAATCGATGGGAGCAATTCTTCAAAGATGATAAATTCGAAAGAGATTGGTGTCCATCTACCCCAATAATATTTTAATAATAAAATAAATCAAGAATAAAATTTTGAAATAAAGTTAAAGTTAATCCAATTCATTCTGATTTTTAGTTTGGTTAAATATATTTGAATTAAAATTTATTTTGTTTTTTAGATTTTATTAAATAGAACCAAAAATGAATACCTTAATAATGTACAAAATTAAATTCCTATCTATAATTTTTTTAGATCTTTACAAATATTTCAATATGGAATAAATATATTATTCTTCCAAATCGTTTTTACTCTAATTAAAAAATATTAGTTTTTTCATCATTTTCACAACTAATGAAATGTTTCGATTTAAATTTAATAATAACAATATAAATAGATTAATTAATAATGTAACAGTTGATAGTGTACAATCTTTTATTGCTAGACATCGTCAACTGTCCAATTTTAAGAGAAACTATTCAGTTGCAGCTACATCTGATGTCACAGATTCACAACCACAACAACAATTGTCAAGTAAAGCATTAGAACATAAAGTAAGTAAATCTATTGATATATATCATTATGTTTAATTAGCATAGATATGTATATATATATAATGAAATACTTATTATTATTATATGATTATATGACTATATATGACGATAGAGAACAAGAGATCAAGTAGTTACCGCATTCTCAAACCAACTAAGATTATCGATTATTAATCTGACAAAAGCAGCCAATGTCGGAAAGACAAAGCATGGTTTGAATAGCACAGAGACAATGCAATTAGGCAAGATGATGTCAGGTGTGTCGTTGTGTGCCTCTTTTCTCAGTGATGAAGAGCGTATCAGTGCTCAGATCAAGTGTGGCAATCGTAATCCACAGTATCTCTATGCCGAAGCTATTCAAGTCGGTGAAGTACGTGGCTATCTCGTTAATAACGAATCGATTGCGGAACAAGAGAAAGACTATCGCTATCGTAAAGAGAATCCACCAGTCGGACTGTTTCAATTCAATAAGATCCTATACGGTCAGAGCAAACCTGTCGAGAGCACAGTTGAACTTGAAGATTTCACCATCACCACTGAATTCCAACGATATTTTAGCTTGTCTGAACAAGTACCGACCGTTATATCATTGGAGCATGAACATGACTCTGACGGTACAGTAACATTCAACGGTGGTATACTTGTACAATCGTTACCTACCACACCAGACTCAACTATGCAAGCCGTACAAGAAAGAGTTAAACTCTTTAAAATCGATACACTACTGAACAAAGAAAAGAAATCATTAGAAGAGATACTTAAGCTGATAGCTCCACATCCAATAGAGATTATAGGTAGTACTTTTGTTGACTTCTTTTGCAGGTAAATAGATCTACATATACAATACAATACGATCATTATATATACTAATATCTTTATTTAACAATTATAGATGTAGTTTAAAGTCATTTAAGAGTAGATTAATAACATTAGGATTAGATGAGATCAAATACTTGAAACAACATAATCATGATACTCTAAATTGTAACTACTGTAATAAGAAGTATGTTTTACAGAGTCAAGATTTCGATGATATGATTAAATCAATAGAAACATCACCTGCTTCAACAACAACAACAACAACACCAAACAATCAAAACAATAAAGATTAATAAATAGAGAGAAAGTTTTTTTAATACTTTCTTTACTTTATATATTTTAGTTTATTTTAAATTTAATTTATGTTATTTTATTTAATTTATTGTAAAGTATTGGTGAAATATCTTAACATACAAATGTTGGCATGGAACATCTTTTGTAGTCTTGACCAACCGATTTGTTGTGATTGTTTCAGTTGTTCGAGATCCTCTTTGAAGTTCTCAGAGTATAGCTGATCACCGTGTACTCGCAACAACATTGTAACCAACGATTGAATCATATCGAAATCATCGTTACTACGAAGTTGGTAACAAAGGAAATCTACCATCATATGAATATCGATACCAGCATTCTCTGTAGTAGAAAGTGATCGTATTTCATAATCAATAGCAGAAGGTGTCATCTTTTTAAATAATTTCAATACTTTACTATCTACATTATTGTTAATTACAAAGAATATAAATTATTATTAATATAAACAGATCTCAGCTTATTATATTAAACTACAATGTAATAACTTACAATTTTGTGATTTATATGAATTCTCTAATGCTTTTGATAATATAGTTTTCGCATCATTATTAAAACTTCTTGAAAATCCATTGAGCTTGTTCTTCTTTAATACCTTATCGTTACTTGTTGAATCATCTTCATCGTCTTGCTCTGTTTCGTCGTTTGGTGTAACCCAATCTTCCCAACCCTCGGGATCTTTCTCTTCATCATCTTCACCATCTTGTTCTGTTGATTTACTATTATTATTACTATCTTTCTTTGATTGCTCAGAAGCAGTCTCTGTCTCTGTAGCAAACTTTGGTTCCAATCCTGTGATTGTCGATAAAAAGAATGGTGCCAACTCTGGTTTCATTTGTGAAGCGATTGGTTTATTACGCTTCTTAATGGTATCTAGATTCAACAGGGTATTCCACTTTGACTTTTGTATCTGTGTCAATGTAATCAACGATCCAATTTGATCTACAATAACATGATTCTCATCGTCATTCTCTTCTTGATTGTCTTGATCATTATTATCGTTGTCATCTTCCATATCGATATCATTTACAGGTACACCTTGATCTTTATCTACTTCCGCTTCTCCTGTTTCCTTATCGTTGCTATCATCTGATGAGATTGATTTTTGGTCGGATTGATGTGATGGCATGTCGAGGTAGGTTGGAACATCCGATGGTTTCTCGAGCATGGTCGATCCAAAGTATGATTGATTGGTCCAGAGATAGACAGGCAGCTGATTCTCGTGAGTGGAAATGAGGTAGTCTCCTCTTGGTGAGAAGGCAATCGATGTCAATTTCTTGTGAACCAAGAACCAGTCTAGCAATGCACTCGATGGGATGTCGTATACTCTGAGTTGCTCCTCACCGGCAATCACAAGCCAACGACCGTCCGAACTGAAACTAATATCAACTACTGTTTGACCGATATCGAATACTCTTACTGGAACATCTTGAGCAATGTCAAACACTCTCACAACATTATCACCGCAAACCACTGCATACAATCCTGACTCTGCGTGATGCTTGATAGCGAGTACCTCTGTACCCAACGGTATGTTTCTGTCGATTGTCATGTTGGAGAGCAACCAGAATGTGATTCTTCCATCGATGGAACCGCTTACTATATATTTATTGGTTGGATCGACAAACAATCCACTGATGGCATTGGAGTGTTGATACTTTGCATCGACTTTGCCACGTTTCAAACCGGATTGCATGTTGTATTTGGTGATATGTCCGTTGACACTACCCAATATGGCGAAATGTCCACAAGTTGAAACGGCAATACTAGAAATATTGGCACCGGCATCCATTTGATGTTGTCCAATGGTGAAATTCTCTACGTTCCAAGTACGCGCGATACGCTGTCCGTCGGCGGCACTCACCACCGTGTCGAAAGCACGATGCTGTCTGGCATTGCAATCGAATGCACGCAGCTGGTCAATCTTACTATCCTTCTTACTCAACACACGATTCAAGAAACTGTAGTTGATATTCATGTGACGCAGTGCACCGGCCGACATCGTAATCATGTCGTCGTCGGTGAAGAATCGGATTTGGCTGGGTGGCGATGGGTGTCCACTACGCTCACGCAACAAAATAGGTGCGCTTCTAGTTGTATCGTGGAAAGTCCATACTTTCAGTGAGTTATCATTTCCGTTGGTCAACATAATCGGTTCGTCACGGAAGTACTGTGCGGCACCGATCGCGCCAACATGCGCTCGCTGCGACACGACCAATCGCTTCTTCTCCAAATCCCAGATATTAATCTTTCCTTGTGCGTTTGCTGTTGCCATATGAGCGGTTCCATCGCTACGGAATGAAATAGAGGTGACTCCACCCTTCTGAGAGAGTGTGGCGACAGTCGCGTCCGACTTTAAGTCGTGCAAGATGACACGACCATCGGCAAGACCGATCGCTACAATATTGATTGCAGGCGATTGAGCAATCGAGAGAACAGGTGATCCCCAACCTGCAAAACTATAGATCATCTTCTTGGTCTTGAGATTCCAGAGTTGAAGTGAACCCTGTTCCGATCCCAACAACACCTTATTGAAATAGTTGGCTGGATGGAACATCGTTGTAATTCTAAATTGTTTAGCATCGATCGATGGCAATTGACTGGTAAATTTGACTCTACTCTCCAAATCCCACATCATCAACTCATTGTTCTTTGACAATGAAAGCAAAATATTATCCAAAACCAATAATCCTGTTACTGAAGCTGAATGTCCTGTAAATGTATTTTCAATATTCTAATAAAATAACAACGATATGAATCAATTAACAAATAATCGTTTCTTCAATTTTAATAAATTCAAATTTGCTAAACTACTACTACTACTTACAGGTCCTTTCCATAGATTTATATTGTTCTTTGAATTTGTAACATAGAATTCACGTGCATAAAATTGCATTGTTTTTATTTTTCCTATTTGACTTGCAGATGTCATATATGGAATCAATTTATCTGACTGTAGTTTTATTAATACATAGGTAATAGATTGAATGATTATATTAGTATAATTTTAATAACAACAATGATTGACTATGATGTTAATAATAGACATACATGTATAAGCTGGAAAGAATTACCAATAGATACCATGATGGTATATATCAGATTCTCTGATTTCAATTGGAATGGTACATTCGATGTAATATATCCCAATGCTCTGAATGGTCTAAATAAATGATTATCCATTTTTCTTTTATTCTATTTATTATATATTGATACTACTAACTAATATCAAAAAATCTAAACCAATATAAACTTTTTAATATTAAAATAGAATAAAAATAAAATAAAAATAAATAAATAAATAAACAATAATGGTAATCTATCAAATCGTTCGTTTTTGTTAAATTTAATTTTTTTTAAATTTTATGAAAAAAATAGTTTGCAAAAGAAGTTCGAAAAAATCGACTTGAGACTTGTGTGAATCAAAAAACAAAAAAAAAAAAAAATTAAATATTGATTAATTTTTTTTAAATATATTGA
Source organism: Heterostelium album PN500 (assembly GCF_000004825.1). Taxonomy (NCBI): domain Eukaryota; phylum Evosea; class Eumycetozoa; order Acytosteliales; family Acytosteliaceae; genus Heterostelium; species Heterostelium album. The sequence continues at coordinate 1,516,358 of NW_008805070.1, read as the reverse complement.
AATTGATGTTCATCCTTACTTTAATCATTTAATTTTTAAAATTTTTTAAAAAAAAAAGATAGAATTTGTTATTTTTATTTATTTTTTTAATTAATTATTTCATTTTTTTTATATTATTAATAAGTTACATTATATATATATTTTTTATAGATTAGTTTTAAAGAGAAGAGTTACAAAAGATGGTAAACAAAGAAGAGATTGAAGATGAGATGATTAATGAAGTAGCTCCAAAGGCTTTGGATGAAGGTGATATTGCACTTTTAAAAAGCTATGTATGTATTTATTCAGTTATTTATTCATATGAAAATTATAGTTATTAATATCAGGATTTGTTTGTTTGTTTGTTCTATTGATTTATTAATTAATCTTCATAGGGAGTTGGACCATATACTAAATCAATCAAGACGTTAGAAGATGATATTAAAAAGATGACAGCAAAAGTAAATGAGATATGTGGAATTAAAGAATCAGATACTGGTATTGCACCACCATCACAATGGGATCTCATCGTAGACAAGAACTCAATCAATGAGGAACCACCCTTACAAGTAGCACGTTGTACAAAAATCATTAATCAAGGCACTCCCAACGCCAAATATATTATCACTGTCAAGCAAATCGCCAAGTTTGTAGTGGCACTCGGTGACAAGTTGTCACCAACCGATGTTGAAGAAGGTATTCGTGTTGGGTAAGTATAAATTAAAATATTTTAAATTTTAAATATAAATACAATATTAATATAAATATAACTATCTACTATATCTTATTATATTAAAGTGTTGATCGTAATAAATATCAAATTCAAATTCCATTGCCACCAAAGATTGACGCATCAGTAACAATGATGCAAGTTGAAGAGAAGCCAGATATTACATATAAGGATGTCGGTGGTTGTAAAGAACAAATTGAAAAACTAAGAGAAGTAGTTGAAATGCCATTATTACATGTAGGTTTAATTTAATGAAAGTTTGGAATATGTGGAATGGTGGAAACTAAAGTGACACCAACAACCATATATCTTACTTTTCAATCATTATATAATTTAATTTGTTGTTATTAACATTGCTTTAAATTATTATAATAATAATAATATTGTAGCCAGAGAAATTTGTAGAGTTAGGTATTGATCCACCAAAGGGTGTTTTAATGTATGGTCCACCAGGTACAGGTAAGACATTGTGTGCACGTGCTGTTGCCAATCGTACCGATGCAGCATTCGTTCGTGTCATTGGTAGTGAGTTGGTCCAAAAGTATGTTGGTGAGGGTGCCAGAATGGTTCGTGATCTCTTCCAGATGGCACGTTCCAAGAAGGCCTGTATTATTTTCTTTGATGAGGTCGACGCCATTGGAGGTGCCCGTTTCGATGATGGTGCCGGTGGTGACAATGAGGTGCAACGTACTATGCTCGAGTTGATCAATCAGCTCGATGGTTTCGATCCACGTGGTAACATCAAGGTGTTGATGGCCACCAACAGACCGGACACACTCGATCCAGCGTTGTTGCGTCCCGGTCGTTTGGATCGTAAGGTCGAATTCGGTTTGCCAGACTTGGAGGGTCGTGCACACATCTTTACCATCCACGCCAAGACAATGTCGTGCGCTCGTGATATCCGTTTCGAGTTGTTGGCTCGTCTCTGTCCAAACTCGACCGGTGCCGACATTCGTTCCGTCTGTACTGAAGCCGGTATGTTTGCAATTCGTGCACGTAGAAAGATTGTAACAGAAAAGGATTTCTTGGAGGCCATCGACAAGGTCATTAAATCATATGCTAAATTTTCTGCCACTCCAAAATACATGGTTTACAATTAAACAAACAACCAACCAACAACAAAACATACAACTCACTCATTGTCATTACAACAACACAACAACCAACCAACCAACCAACAAAACAACGAAAAAAAAATTATTATTATCACAAGATTGTATACATTACTATATATAATTAATTATTTTTTTCTATAAACTAAACCAAATTCAAATCATTCCAACATTTAACAACAAACAACAACAAAACAACCAAAATAAAACTTTAATGTATAAAATAAAATATTCTATTAATCTTAAGAATTAAATAATAAATGAATAATAATCTTTGTATGTGTATGTATGTATGTCAGACCGAACGGGGTTTCAACTTGTTTTAACAAAACTCGAAGAAGCAGTCAAAGAAAGAGTGATCGAATTTGCTATCAACTCAGATTACACAAATATTATATTAATCAAAAACTTTAATAATAAAAAAAATAGTTTTGTTTATATAAGATTAATATGTTTGATTTCCAAAACATATTTAAATATGGTTGTGTTTAATTTATTAAAAGGATATCCTTGATAAAGTAATTCCAATGTTATGGTGATGACTTTTCATTGAGAAGTTTGGCGAATTGCTCTGGTTTAATATTAAAAGTTGCAATGTGTTGGAAAAGTTCGTCATCGTCAATGTCTGGTGGCAGATGTGTAAGCAGTGTCATACATTGGTCGAAATCACCAGTCTCCAATTCCTTTGAATACATCTTTAGGATTCCCAGTGCCACTTGGAAAATGAAGGTCTCTTTCTCTAAAAAGAGATAGTCCCAAACGTGTGTAGCTACATCCAGTGGCAATGCCTTTGAAAATATAGTAAGAACCCAATCGATCATAAAAATATCTGGTTGAATACCCATTTCCTTCAGATGTCTATGTACTTTTGGTATATGAATTTGTAAAAGTGAATCCATTGCTCTCATATAAACTTCCATCTAAAAAATAATTAATTATTAATATTAATCAGAATTATTATTATTATTTAAATAGCTAGTACTACTTACTTGTGGTAAATTCATTGTATAGAAAGTCATATAACATGGATTATTTAAAAGATTTGATAAACAAACGAATGCTTGATATTCGTCTAAAATTAATAAAAATATTGCTGCCAAGTAGGACATTCCTTGAACATAGCCAACGTCCGGTCGATAGCAAACGTAGGCTTCGAGTACAGCAGCAAGCTTATGGTGATAAGGTCCTTCATTTTGAAAAATCGATAACATTGGAAAAGTTCTTGGTAGATCCAACTGAATAAGTGTAACAGTACCTTCACGACCCAGTGAAGATTCTCCTTTTTGTTTTGCTCTCTCTGCTCTTGCTCCAAAAATTGAAAATAACTCTAAATAACAACAAATCAAAATATTTGTTAATATTTAGATTGCATTCCAATCAGACATATAATAAAAAAACATACCAGGTGTAATGTTTAAATCATTTCCAATTAATAATGGCCATGCTTTCTCTCTTGATAGTGAAGGTATACCTTGGAAAATCAATTCTTTAACTTTCTTTGATGATTTCTTCTTCTCCCAATTCGGTAATATATCGTCGTTCCATATTCTTTATAGCTTCTTCCATTCTCTTTTCTCGTTCTCTTCTTAACTTTTCTTTTTTCTGAGTTTCTTTATCTACATTTTCTGTAATTATTAATATAAATATAAATGGTTTAATAAGTATTTTCATTGCTTCTAAAATTGCTATTTTTGTTTCAAACACTTACTTCTTGTTGATGTTGGTGTTGATGAACTATTACTTGACATTAATGATGGTGATTCATAGGAGGATGACAGTGATCCATTGCTTGAGTTCGAACTAGTTAATGAACCGAATGTGTCATCTTGGTGAATTCCATTGCTAGAGTGTGTTCTAAGATGACCATTCGATTTCGATCCACCGCTAATCGTTAAACTACTAATACTATTGAAACTACTACTTAAATCTTGGAGGAATCCATTGATTCCATTTGATTTACTGGTGGTTGTTGTTGTTGTCGTTGTTGAAGTGGCTGTTGTTGATGTTGTTGATGATGATAGTTGTGGTGGTGGTGATGGATCGTCTGGTAGAATCACTCTGGGTATCTCACGACATACCATTTTGAGTGCATCGATTTCCTCTCCCTCCATATCAAGTGTCGAGATGTAGGCAGCCAACACCGCCTTTGGTAGATACCTGCAGTTGTGAATGAACGATTGCATATCGAGTCCGGCATAACAATCTTTGTTCTCACAGAGAGGTCTCCATCGAGAACAGACACGTTTCACCACAAAGAGATCGTGATAGCTTAGAAACTGAAACACACGAATCAACAGACTCTCCTCCATGAGCAACGTCAGATCGGTACCTGCCAACTCTTGAAATGAAAACTGTTGTCTTGCTCGATTATATAATCTTTTATATGATGATGATGTTGTTGTTGTTGTTGCACCATTTATATTATTATTATTATTATTTATTTGAATCGAATTAGACTTTCCATTTAATACAGGTGAAGAACTAACTGGTGTTGAAGGTGATAATCTAACGGGTGAAATTGATCTATTCATCATTATTTAGTTGCTCTTTTTGTTTAAGTTGTTATTCTTAAACTAACCCAACTCCTCTCTATAAACAATTATAAAAATAGTTGCTATATCAATAAACAAACTATTAGATTAGATATATCTAAATATCTTATTTTCTATCTCTTCCTTTTTGCTATTTATTTCTATTTTATATAAATATAAATCTATCTGTAAATCTTATCCTGTATAAATAAACAAACAAACAAACAAACACAAACAATCTCTATTGTTTTTTTTTCTCTTTTCTTTATTTATTTATTTAGTGATATAGAATTTACTTAATATATAAATTAATAATCTACAACTAATAATACAGTATCTATCTATCTATAAATAATAATATTAACAAAATAAAAATTAAGATAACAATCTTTTTTTAGATATAAAACATGTCAAAACAAAAAAATTTCTATGATTTTTTAAATTAAAAAAATTATTTTTATCTTTGTTGTTGAAGATTTTTTAGATTGATTTGAATATTAAATACAACAAATAAGATTAGAAAATATAAATAATATAAAAGGTGTAATTATATTTTACACTTATTGATAAATATTTTTAAAATAATATCAAAAAAAAACAATGTTAAAATAATAAAATTATAATTTTAATGATATTTAATATTAAAAATCGATAGTTTTTTTTTTTTTTTTTTTGTTTTTGTCAGATTTATTTTTTTGTTCTCTGTTTTTTTTTTATGGATTGTATTTTTTTTTTTTTTGTTTTTATTTTCATTTTTTTTTGTTTTCATTATCTACATCGATTAATTAGATTTGATTGCTATCAATCAATTAATTTGACAATGGCAGATAAACAAGGATTTTTAACAAAGGAAGGTGGTTCCATAAAGACATGGAGAAAACGATGGTGTGTACTTAAAAATGGCTCTATATATTACTCAAAGAATGCTGTACGTATACACAACAATCACATATTCATAATCATATTCAATCAGAATAATAATAGTAATAGATTCATAGTCAACCAATACAAAATAAACAAAGTAAATCAATCTACATTCATTTTAGTATAACAATGTGTGGGTGTGCATACTAAAATTTATTTTTCATACAACACAAAAATCCAATGGAAAAAATAGATTTATTTAAATACACACACACAAACACACATACAGACAATCAAAATCGAAAAATATAAACAAACACTCATACAAACACTATAATAATCAGATAACTTTAACTAATCATTTTTTTTTTTTTGTACTAAAAAATATTATTATCGATTATTATTTTACAGAATACTTGTGAATTGGGAATTATTCATTTAAAGAATGTTAGTAGTGTTGTTCAATCACAGAGAAAAAAGAAGAATTTGTTTGAGGTGATAACACCTGAGCGAACCTATTATATGAAGGCAACTTCGCCAGAGGAGATGCAATCTTGGATCGAGGTGCTGAATCGAACACTCGGCAAGATGCGTACCACTGCAAAGGAGCGTGTCGGTGTCGAGGACTTTGATCTGCTGAATGTCATTGGTAAGGGTAGTTTTGGCAAGGTGTTGCAGGTGCGCAAGAAAGACACCGGTATGATCTACGCGATGAAGGTGCTCAACAAGAAGAACATCTTGGAGCGCAAGGAAATCGACCACACTCGCGCCGAAAAGAATATTCTCCAGAAACTGGTGCATCCATTCCTGATAAACTTGAACTACTCGTTCCAGACCGACGACAAACTCTACTTTATCATGGATTACATCAATGGTGGTGAGCTGTTTTTCCACTTGCAGAACGAGGAGCGTTTCGACTTGGATCGTGTGCGTTTCTACTGCGCAGAGATCGTTTGCGGCTTGGAGTATCTTCACAACAGCGGTGTATTGTATCGCGATTTGAAACCAGAGAATATACTGCTGACCTCGGATGGACACATCTGTCTCACCGACTATGGCATCAGCAAGGAAGGCCTGCTCAGCGACGACGATCGTACCGCCACATTCTGCGGCACTCCAGAATATCTAGCGCCAGAAATTCTCAAGGGTGAAGCCTATGGAAAAGCGATCGATTGGTGGTCATTCGGAACACTCGTCTACGAAATGCTCTCTGGTTTGCCGCCATTCTACGACTCGGACATCAGAATTATGTACAGTAATATCATGAATCAAAAATTAGTATTTACACCTCAATTTTCATTAGAATCAAGAGATTTCATTTCTTCAGTAAGTTGTTAATTATTATTATCATATTGGAAAGATAAATTTGAATTATTAACAGTTCATTTTAATTGTTTTGTTTTTTCTAGTTGTTGGAAAGAGATCCAAATAAAAGATTAAAAGAAGCGAAAACAATTAAAGCTCATCCATTTTTCCATGGTATAGATTGGGAGAAATGTGTTCGTAAAGAATTGAAACCACCATTTATTCCACCAGTGCAAGGAAAGAATGACACGAGTCAAGTGGATGCTGGATTTTTAGCAGAGACTGCCAAACTCTCTGCAGAGAAACCAGGATTGAGCAGTTCAATGCAAAAGAATTTCGAGGATTTCACATTTGTAAGCGAGAGTGAACATTTGAAAAGACCTGGTGCAAAAGTTTAAAACAATCAAAATATAATAATAATAATAATAATAATAATAATAATAATAGTATTATAAATCAAAAAAAAAACAATGTCCAATATAATAACAATAATAATAATAATTAATTGTATAAGAGAATTCTTTTCATTTCACACAAAACCAATATTTTTTTCAAACAAACAAACAAACAACATACCATTGCAAAATAATCAATAACTTCCAAAAACCTTTTCCTTTTTTAATATCAAACAATATAAACAACACGCCACACTTTATTAGATTTTATTATTCTTGTAAAGTTGGTATATTGGTTATTCTTGTTTTTTCACAAACTGTCATTGTATTTTTTTCTTCTTTCTCCACAACTAAACTTAAATAAATAAAGAATATAATTTTTGTTTTTTTTTTACAAATTGTAGTTATAACTTCACTTTTTTTTTTTTTTCTGTTCGTTTTTACAAATAATATCTATCTTTTTTAACCGACAAAAAGTGTTCATTGTATTGTTTTCTTTGACAACACATCTTGTATGGCAAATTTTCATGTAACCCCAAATTTGGACAGAAAATTTTTTTAAAGATTCTTTCAAAAATTTTTAAGATTTTTGGTCATTTCTCTTCTAATGGTGAGTTTTTGATCAAAAAAAAAAATAATAATAAAGTGCATAGCTTTTTTATTTTTATTAAAAAGTCTTTGCATTTACGATCGATTTAACTCTTTACTTTTATACTTTTTTTTTTTATCAACTATACAATATTAAATATAGTTATTTATTGTTAATATTACATTTTTGTATTTCACTCTTTAAAGCTTTAAAGTTTAATTATATTGTAGTAGTAATTCATGATTAATATATTTATAATATAATGAAATATTATTCATAAGAAAATATCAAATTGATATAAAACAAATAATTAATTCTATTAATAAATATAATATATAAATATATAGTAGTAATAAATAAAATAATAATATTAGATAGATTATATAGATTAAAGAAAAAAAAAAAACAACATTTAATATGTTAATTTTAAATAGTAGATCAAATTTGATATGGTTTTTCATAGTCATTTTGATTTTAAGTGATGATGGTGGTGGTGGTAGTGGTAGTGGTAATGGAGTAAAAGATTTGAGATCGATATCGATGTTGGTCGATGCAATGATATACACTGATCAGAAAATATCGTTTTCAAATCAATACTATATGGTTACTTCATTTGGTTTCGTGGCAGGTGGAAACTTACAACTCAACGCCACAATAGATTTACCCAATGATTTTATAGATACATCAAAACAACAACAAGATAAAGATTCAACAGCTATTTCACCAATGTCAGATGGTATTGGTATAGTAAATAAGGGTGGTTTTAGTAAGTTCTATTTCGACTTTTTGACATTGTGGATCTGTGAGGACAACGACTATCAGAGTCTGATAGGTAGTTCGCCAAACAATGAGATCGAAACGAAGCTGTGTAACAGTCCAACCGATGGAGTGTGTCCGGTGCGCAATGTCAGCGTCACCCAAAACTTTACATTCAGTCATACCTTTGAAAAGGCAGATCTCTACAGAATCATATTGCTGAAATGCAACGGATCCTCCACAGTGGAGCTAACACTCGACTACACAATGATGAACAATGGACATCATCTCTCACTCGGCTACATACAAATGCCAAGTGTCTACATGTCGATGGTCATCGTCATCGTAATACTCATTTCAATTTACATACTCTATCTCGCAAGATATAAGCGATTTGTAAATGAAATACATATAATCATTTGTAAGTATATATATTACAGTCAGTTATTATCATTTTATTCAAACAACATAAACAAAGAAAAGACTAACAAGTTCTTTGAAAACTAGGTATAATATTAGGATTTAAATTATTATTATTAGTTTTATCATTTTTATATTGGAAGACAGCGGATGTCTCTGGACATTTCAATTCGATAACGAATAATATGGAGAATTTGTTTTTCTCTGTCGAGGAGACAGTGTTTTTCGGTGGACTTTTGTTGATGTCGAAGGGCTGGCGGATTACAAGGGCAACACTACCACCGTCCGAGGTGCGGACGATTTCGATTATCATGGTGTTGCTGCTCTCGGTTCTGATGTTCTTTAGCTTCTACAACGATGTCTACTACTTCCTCAGTCTGATGATTCTCTATTTCTTTATGATGCCGAAACTCTTTACCAATATCACCAAGAATCTGCGGCTACTAGAGACACACACCACACTGGCGCGATACACCAACAACGCACGCTCTGTACATATCTATCAAATGAAAACACGTGCATTCCAATACTTGAGAACAGCGGTTGTCTTGTATCTCGGTGGAATCCTCATTGTAAATAGTATGCGTATCATCATGGTGTGGTTCCTCTATTGGGTAACCTTTAGTGTTTCCGAACCAATGTCAATGGTTATGCTCGCTTTCCTTTGTATATTATTTAGACCATATTCAAGAAATCCAATATTTTCAAGGTAACTATAATTCAACTCTTCGAATATTACAATCAAACCAAACTAATATCATTTTTCATCATAATAACAGCTCAAATTTAGATTCAATGAGTTTAGTAGAGTTAACAAGAAGTTTAGCAGAGATATCTTCACAACAACTGGATCCAATGGCATTAGTAAATTACTTTGATGCAAAGACATATGATCCAAAGAATTGTATTATCATAGATTATCCTGGAAATTCACCTTCAGCATTAGGTGTATTAGAATAATATAATAGTAATATTTCGAAATTTTAAAAGAAAAATAACACGAATAACAATAATATAGTTTTAAAAATGTATATATATATATTAAATAGAATAACATAGTAATATAGTTTCAAAGATATTTAAAGATTTAAATAAAACTAAATATTCTTTTTTTTAAATAATTAATTAATACACGACTGTCCAACCGAAATTTTGCAAGCGAAAATAAAAAAAAAGTCAAAATTTTTTTAAAAGTGTAGCGATTTGGTGGTGTGTTTATGATTGCATTAGCACCCATCATTTTATCATTTTTCATTGTACAGTTATAACTATTATTTATCATATTTTAATTAAATAGTATAAAAACAATGATATCATCAAAATTGTTTTCATCAATGACGATGAAAACAAATTTGTTGAATAAATCAGTATTAACAACACCTGCAGCAACATCGTTGCTGTCATGTAGTATAACATCGAGCTCGAACAGACAATCATATAGTAATAGAACAGCAACAAAAACAATAGCATCATATACATCTTTATTCAATAATAGTAATGGAAATGCATGTAAATCATTAGTTATAAGAGATCATAATATCATAAAGAATAGATTACCATTATTATTCCATTATTGTACATCAACAACCGTTACTTCAACTTCCACAACCAATGCAACTGCAGCTGAAATTATATTAGATAATCAACCACAACAACAACAACAACAACAAACTCAACAACAGCAAGAAAAAGAAAAACCAAAAGTAGTTAGTAAATTTGGATTTATGAGAAAAGGTTACTTTAATTTAGTTAAATTTCCAATTTCAGTTTATGTAACATTCACTGCTGTCGCTGGATATGTAATGACTGTTCCAGTGGTGGATCCACTTACTCTGGGCGTAGTGTCGTTCGGAACATTCATGGCATCGGCATCGGCATGCGCTCACAACCAAGAGATGGAAGTAAACTACGACTCAAAGATGCCACGTACCAAAACACGTCCATTGATCACCGGTGAGATTAAACGTGACACCGGTTTCCTCTTTGCTCTCGCCACCGGTGTTATCGGTTGTGGATCACTCATTTTGGTGCATCCAATGTGTGGAGCACTCGCCATGTCCAACATCTTCATCTACATCTACTACACACACTTGAAGAGAACCACCTCGTTCAACACTTGGGTCGGTGCTATCGTCGGTGCTATACCACCACTCATCGGAACCGTAGCTGGAGCACGTGAGATTGAAGCGATCGGTGGTTTACTTGCAACCGTTTTGTTCATCTGGCAAATTCCACATTTCTTGGCGTTGGCCGAGAAGTTAAAGTCACAATACGCTGCCGCTGGCTATAGAATGCTACCGGTGACACATCCAACCTGGAACTTCCCAGTGTCGTTGGCTCATGCTGTGGCCGGTGTGATTGCACCACTCGCCATCTACTATACATTCGACCCAAATATCACTTTGTTTACAACACTTGCATTCTCGGCATCGTCTTTTATCATGGGATTGGAGTCGGTATTGGAACATCGATACCAACAAAAGATAGCAGAGGCAGCAGCAAATGGAATCAAACTACCACCACAATCAAGAAAGCGTGGTGTATTCTTCTTGTCTCTTATTATGCTGCCACTCTCACTCATCATCGGTATGCTCTTTAGATTACCATATGAATACTTTTATGAAACTCAAGATAAACAAGGTCAAACAAAAGAAGTAATCAGATATACAAATTAAATTAATATTTAATCAATAAAATTACCAAAATAAGATATATCGGTAGTAAAAAATGATTTTACTTTTTATTTTTGGTGTAGAAATTTCAAATATTCAATTGAATCCAATCAATGTGAACCATTCTTAAGAGATATTTTGAATCATAATAGAGCCTGGTTGTTATTTTAGAATGGAAATGATATCATATATTATACATATAAACATATCCTAATTTTATATCAAAGTTGTAAGTATTATATTTATATGTTTATAATTCTATATACAATCTATCACAAAGAGAGAATTGAACATATAAATATAAACAGTATTCTCTCTTGGTGATAGGTTGTTTCCAATTTTTGATTGCTAAGATTTTTTCATTTATAGGAATCAATTTATTATGACCAATATGGCCGAGATATTCAAGTTAGTATTGACCTAAAATACATTGCTAATTTTATTTTTAATTTGTTTTGATTTAATAAATCGACAATTTATAAAACATCTTGAGTGTTTATGTCTTCATCGTCAATGTTTGTTTTGATTAACAAATCATCGAGGTAATAAGTAATTTTTTGGCAATTAGATTTCTTTGGATTAGACTGTTCAGAGTCTGAAAACAAGATGATGCGTTAGTGAGTCCAGTAAATTGGAATACACCAAATGAATTTCGAAATGCTGTCTTAAATTGATTATTTTCATGAACTCTAATTTGGTGGTATCCTTGGAGTAGATCAATTTTAGAGAAAAAGGACACCATCTCTTGTAAGAACTTCAGTGATGTTTGGTATCATTGATAGGTATCTGTACTCTACACAGAGTCTCCATCTTTCTTTTTAATAAATAAAAGGGGTGCAGCTAATGTGGATTGAGATGGGGTGATTTGCCCGTTTTCCAAATAAGTGTTTATCTGTTTTTCCAATTCGTCTAAAAACGAATATGGGATCGGATAATTTTTTGGTTTTGGGGTTGGTCAACCGTCAAATTTATTTTAAAAAGTGTGGTTAGAAATTTTATTTTCAACTAAAATGGTTTGAATAGAATCATTTAGAGTATTAAATTTAATAGCTAGTCCTTTAATGTTGTTTTCTTTATCAGCATCAGGAAAGATATTATTTTATTTTTAAAATCAATTTTCAATTTTTTTCAAAATTTAAATTTTGTAACGTCTCTATTCCCAACAGAATAAAGTTTGTTTTAGAATTGATTATATAAAATTAAAATGTTTTAAATACTTTATTGTTAATAGTTATGTTTTTATTGATTTGCTTAGATAATGTAGACTATCTTTATTGATACCATTCAAGGTAAAGTTGACATTTGTTAGATTCTTGATGTCACTTTCCTAATAGATCAAATGAGAGTAAGTTAATGATACTACAACTGTAAATAAAATATTAACATACATGTTATTGATGGTTCCAGGGATCTAACATAAGAATGAATTAGCTTGCTTTCTTTGGCCAGTGGCTGGATCGATGCGTTGGCCAAGAGATTAAACGAATTGGGTCGTAAGCAACTTGATGATAAACTCCGTTTCAAGAGAGAAGAGAAAGTCATGCACTTCACCACTCGCAATCATCAACCGGTAGTGTACAATCCGCCAAACGTACAACCAAATGTTCCTCAGAAATGATCACCAAACAATATCAACAAACGATCGATCCGCACATTCAAGTGTTGGTCCAAACAAAACTAAATTCATCAACAAGAAGTCGAATATTGGTACTTCAAGTACCGTACTTGCTCCATCTGCAAGAAGGGAAACCATCTTCCAAATGAATGCTTCATTTTGTAAATTCATAGACATCAATCCAGCCACTGGCCAAAGAAAGCAAGCTGATAGTGTTGAATAAATGTTGGATAATAAATTCTTATTATTATTCTTATCTTCAAATTGTAAATCAAATAAATTATTATTTTTAAATCTTATTGTAAATTATATCTCTTGAATTAATAATTTATTCTCAATAAATAAAGTTTATTTCTTTGATTTTATCAAATTTTATCAACGACAAGATCCACCGATTTCCGACTTGTCATCAGTAAATACAAATGAAAAAGCATTACCTTGATCCATTCCATAGATTATACTATCTTCACAAATCAAATTGAAATTGTATGATGAATCGGAATTTGGTTTCCAGAGTGGTGAGAAAGATACAGTTCCATTTTGTCTGATAATGATACCACTTCTATCGTAGAATGAAGTTTCTTGTCTATTGATTCCAAATGGTTCTACCACACCATTAATACATTCAGTTTGGCCACTTGAAAGGACTGCAAATCCATCACCATTCGTTAAAAATCCACCATTTGGATACCTTGTTTGTTTTTAGTTTATAACTAGTATCAATATTCATTCTATTTTTAAAAATAAAAAAATAAACAAAGTAAATCAAATACTTACCAATATAAATAATGACGTGTATAATATACATTTCCATCATGTAATGTTGCAGTCATCGATACTATATGTTTTGAATTTGGACCGAAATATTTAGCCAATGAACTAGAGCAATTAACCGACATACATCCTATTACAACTAAACCAATAAATAATAAAAAAATACAAATAAATCTATTGTAAATATTCATTCTTTTATTTTCTTAAGATTTTATATTAGAAATAGATTTGTTTAAAAATATATAAATAAATAGATAATAAATAATACTTTGCTTTATTCTTACTTTATTTTTGATAAATATAATATAATATATCATGATAGATATTCGAAAATCATTGAAATGAAACACGAGTAGGGTGTGTATGAATGCGTGTGAACATGGGTTTAAATGATCTTGAATTGAAACTAACTATCTATCTATCCTCAAAAACACACACTCACTTTAATAATAATATTATATACATATATATAATTTGTTTTAATAAACACACAACAACCACAATAATGACTATATATCATAATGAGATTGAATGAACATGAATTAATTGAGTCTTTAATTTAAATTGATTTATAAATTTTTATTATACATTATTTATTTTTATTTCTTTTCTTTCTTTCTTTTTTTTGTTTTGTTTTGTTTTGATATTATTAATTAAATAAGTTTTGAATATTATTGTTATTTACAAAGAAACAAGTAAAATTATCTTGTATTGTTGTATTGTTATTATTTTTTCTTTAATGTTTTCAATAGTGTTGTTTGTTGGTGTGCTAAATTAAGTTGTTGAACTAAACCAATTTCCAATCTCTCTGAAAAAGCTAATGCATCAGTCAATTCTTGAATTTCTTGTTCTTTTGTTTTGTTGTTGTTTGTTGTTGTTGTTGTTGCTGTAGTATTAGTTGTTTTTGTTGTTGAACCTGTAGTTGTCTTCTTTGTTGAATCTTGTGTAGTAGTTGTCTTTTTACTACTACTATTGCTATTACTATTAGTTGAAGGTGTAGGTGCTGGTGTTGGTGTTGTTGTAGATGTACTATTGTTGTTGTTGTTGTTGTTGGCTACTACTTCAGCATCTGGATTATTTAATAAATGAAGTATCTGACTATAACAAGGATGTACTACATTACTACTATTACTACCACTGTTTGATGCTATCAAATTCAAAGTTTGATCCAACAACTTTAAACCTAGCAATATATTTGGTGAAGCTGTCTGATTCTTATCTCTTAATAATCTTTGATATACTTTTGTTGCATTTTCAATTGATTTATGTAATCTTTTGTAAATAATAAATGTAATATCAGTATTTATATAAATGAAATAAGGTAACTATTAACTATTAACTTTTAACTATTATTATTATAACATACTTTGCAATTGGATCAACATTTGATGTATCTTTATTGGCGGCATCTTGTTTCAGTTGATTCCACTGTTGATCGTCAACTGGCTTTCTTGGTGATGCTTCACTCGGTTTCAAACGAAAGAGCTGACCGTCATCAGAGAATGGGTGCGGTGCAATATGGTCGAACACACCGCGATTCCAAAGCATCTGTCCGTACTCTGATGCTTTGACACGCGACACCGACATGTTGGCTACCATCCAATCGATCACCTCTGATCCCTTGATAAAACTATCACCACTCAACTTTGGTATGATACCTTTGGTCGAATCTCTAAGTTTAGATTCCAATAGCTCTACCTATTATTATTTGTAATATATACATAAATAATTATAATAATAATAATATTATTAAAAAAATAATTATTAATCATCATGATATTATTATTCCTTTTTTTTTTTTTTCTCTTTTTGATAATACTACTACTACTAATTAGTATATATTAGATAATTTAATTACTTACTTCATCTTCCCTAAGTAAACTCATCTTTTAATATAAATAATAATTCAAGTAAAAATGCTTATTTTCTTTTTTTTTTATTTTTATTATTATATAATCACAATGTTTTTTTGTTTCAGCCCCATTTAATTTTAAAATTATATAAAAAAAAATTCATTAAAATGAAAATCCGATCGCACAACCAATTAGATTACATCGCGATTGATATAATAATCTTTACACCCACACATGAAGATCCTATCATGTAAATCTTATCTAATTAATTTAATTGTTATCTTTTGTATTTAAAATAAAAGTAAAATGAAACCTTAATATTTGATTACTATTTTCATTTATTTTTTTTTTCATTGTTATAGTTGGAGATAAAGGGTGACTCATCACTTGACATGTCTACATATTAATTTTGTCTCGCAAAGAAAAGAATAAAATTAATAATAAAAAAAAATTTATTGACTTTTTTCACAACAACGTGGTGAACCTGGGTGTTAAAGACGATGATGCATTATAAAAAAGAAAAAAAAAAAAGAAAAAAAATAAACAAAAGTCAACAAACCCTAAATTGGCATATGAAGTTGTTTATTATTTTTTTAATTTAATATTGTTGGTGTGAATCATATTCATAGAGTGTGTGTGTATGATTATAATTTTTTGTTTTTTTTTTTCTTTATTGACATAGATAGATAATAAAATAATAATTGTATTTATTTGTTTTGTTTTTTAAAATAATAAAACAAAAATAAATTAAATCAAACTTGGTCGTTAAAAAAAAAAAAAAAGTAAATATAAAAAAGTGTAGAATAAACAATATAGTTTGAAAAAAAAAAGATGGGTCAAGGAGCATCAAGAGAAGTTTATTTAAAAGCAATCGATACACTTCAACAACAATCGGTTGGTCAAGATGATGAGCTATGGCAAGTCGTACTCACACAGACACTGGATGAAGATACCGTCATCACGGTCATCAAATCAATACGTGATCATCAACCTGATAACCTATCAATACTCGTTAGAAAAGTATGTAATTTATTTATTTTGATTAGTTAATTTTTATATATATTAATAATTGTTGTTTTTGTGGCATTTATATTTTTACCTACTACAACACTTTAAAGTTAATAGAATATTTAGCATTGATAAAAGGTTCACAGAGAGGAAAGAATACTGCCGCTGACTTCCAGAGAGTTAATGTCTCGCTTAATTATCTCTGTAGAATTATACCGTTTGTTTTGGATTGTTCACAAAAGGATTTCTGTGAATTGATATTTTGGCAGAATAAGATCATACCTTCTGCAAGATCACATTCATTACCACCTTCAATCACACCTACAACAACAACAACCAACAGCCAAGACAATCAGGAATCATCATCAACATCAACAACAACAACAACAGCTGAATCAACTGCTAATAGTTTACCACAACCAAAATTAGATGAAACACATTTGATTCCAACCTCTACAACAACAACAACTACTACTACCACTGGTGAAATTAAAGATGAAGCATCACAACCATTACAACCATTACAACAACAAGACAAGACACAACCATCACTTAGTAATCAAGTCGATTCCACTCCGTTGGCTATAAAGTTGATGGAAGTATTGTTGGATCTCCTCTTCCATCCAGGATATACTTTGGATGCTGCAGCTTTCCAAACACCCACTGCTCAGTTACGTGAGTTGTTCCCAGAGCAACTGCCAAATGAGCTGGCATGGCAAGCGGGATTCGGAGCAGAGACCGTAAAGAGTGGTGCTGCCAAAGCATATTGGCTCAATCGTATGGCAGTGTTGCAGTGTATTCTTGCGTGTCTCTCAGAGCAACTCTATACCAATCAAGAGCAATCCTACAATTTCCGATCGAAATGGCTCGATTGGCTCACTCACACTCAAGACTACTACACCGAGACACTGCTCTACTCGTTGATCAACACATTCTGTACCTATGATCCAGTCGGTTGGGGAGTGCCCTATAACCATCTGATGTTTGCCGACGATCAAGAACCAGTTGCCAAACTCTGCATACAAATCCTAAACGTACTCATCAGTTATGATCCACCACAACCAGGTACATCTCCATCACAAACAACAGAATCTGTAAGCTTATTATTCACCAACCAAATTTTTTAAACAAATACTAATAATCCTTTTTTGTTTTTATATAGCCAAACAAATTTATAAATTTCTTAAAGAATTTAAAGAGAACAAGAGATTTTGGATTCTTCTTTACTCATTTCGAGAGAATTTTGGGATTACCTTTGATGGCATCTCATACTCGTTTACCTCATTCCACCAAAAAGATAGAATTACATCAAGATCTATTAATTACTTTTTGGAGAATGATATCAATCAATCATGTAAGTACTTAAAAGAAGTTTAAAGTAGGAGATGTTAAAGATCTTTAACTAACAATTCTTTTACTATTAATAATTTAGGATTTCTTAAACTTTGTAACTACCAATCCAAGTTCTCCACAATTTTTAGTTTCATTATTACAATATATGGATGAAGGTAGAAGAAGTCAAAGTATGTATAATTATTAATTATCATAGAATCAAAATCAATATAATATTAATATTTATTTAACTATAGCAACTCATGGATTGGTTCAAATTGGAACATTCATTTTATTGGTATTGTCGGGTGAAAGAGATTTTGCAATCTCTTTGAACAAGCCTTTCAACGGTCATATAGTGATTGATATTCCAAAGCCAAGTGGATACTCTGACTTCCTCATTATCGTCATGTATCGACTGTTGATGGATAACAACGATAAGCTAGAGAGTATCTTTGAGTGTATTCTCACAGTGTTGTCGAATCTTTCACCGTACATGAAGAACCTCTCGATGATCACCTGTGTCAAGATGATGAAGTTGTTTGAGTATCTCTCGTCGCCAAGATTCCTCTTTGCCAACAACCATAACCATCGTTATGTACATCTCTTGCTGGAGACATTCAACAATCTCCTGCAACACCAATACGAGAGTAACACCCGACTGCTCTATGCCATCCTCAGATGCCAGAACCAATTCTCCAAACTAGCATATCTAAAGATCAGTAGTTCAGTCAAACCAATGCCATCTGACCAAACACCAACCGATGAGAAATCGTCCATCTCTGAAGTTGACTCTCAGTTGCAACAAATGAACTTGGAGTCTTCGTCATCATCGTCATCAACATCACACCAAAACGAACCACCAAAGGAATCACAAAAGAGTTCAACTGAACATATTCACAGAGAAGAACCACCTCCCTTAGATACTACTCCAAAACAACAACAACAACAAGAGGAGCAGAAATTATCACCAAGAGAACAACAACCACAACAACAACAACAACAACAACAAGTAGTTGATACAGTTACACAAAAACAAGTTTGGATTCCAACAGATGAATGGCTTCAATCGGTTAAAAAGAATTTACCACTAGAGAACATTCTCAAAGTAATCACAAATCTATCTCCACAAATTCAGAGACTTTGCACTGGATCTGGATCTGATGAGCAAAAGATCATGGAGTACCTCAAGATTTCAACTACAGTCGGTTTGTTCCCTGCCGCTGGACCAATTATGACAAGAAAGTATCATGCAAACCCTATTACAAAATCATGGTTTATTGCTTACATGTGGTGTATCATCTACCTTGAGAATCACTCACCCCCACTTTTCCAACACACCAACATCAAACTTTTCCAAGTCAAGCATTAAACCAATCAATCAAAAAAAATAAAATGAATCGAATAAACAAAAGCAGTATATGTAAATATTTAACAAAGTATTGTATCATGCTCAATCATCTTAAATTTTTATTCTTCATAATGTGTTACACCGAACTTCGGGTTGTGCAATGGAATTTTTGGGTTGGAAAAACCATTTTTTTAATGAAAGAAGTAATAAGTGATTTAGATTTTATTAGTATTAATGATAATAATATAACATGAAAAATCATTGTGCAGAGCATACAAGATCACATGAGTTTGTGTGTTTTGCTTGTAATGAACTCATGTGCTCAAGATGTACAATAAATCACAATAATGACCACCCAGATCATGTTCAACAATACGATCATATCGATAATATCAGACATTATTTAAATAATTTGAATTTATCAGAATCAGATAATAGTAAAAATAACAACAATAGTTATAATGTTAATAATAAAGACAATTTACATCTTAAAGCGATTTGGGAAACATTAAAGACATCAACATCTCTATATCAATCATTATCAGCAACAGAAGATGAAATCAAACAACATTTTGAACAATTACATCAATATCTTGTAATTGAGGAACATAAACTAAGGGGACCAATCATTAATGATAATGATACAATCATTAATCAAATAGATAGCAATATAAATCAATTGAAATATATAGTTAATATTATAAATTTAAATAATAAATTAAATAATAAATTAGAATATAACAGTATTGATAATAATGATGATAGTCAGTCAATAACAGAAGATACAACCGAACAATATTCAACAACAACAATAATGAAATCAATCATCTCAAGTTCATCATTAGAAACATTCATCTCAGATAATAATCAAACATTGTTCAATGATGATCATGATCCATTCAATATCGATGAACTTATCAAACAATACAACAATGATTCATCATCATTATTATTGGATATCATTCATAAATACAACAATCAATTCAATATGACAACTGAAATCAATGATAATAATAATAATAACAATAAAACATCATCAATACAATCATTATCATACAAATTAAAAATCAAACAACCTGATTTCAATCAATTGAATTCAATTATCAATAGATCAATCAAACTTAATAGAGTCGTGGAATCATCATTATTAACAACAAACAACGATGATAATAAATCTTCATACATTTTCACAACACATAGATCAAGAGGAGCAACACTTATCAACACATCAAATAACAATTCAATCGAACAATTAGATTTAAATTATGATTTTTATAATACATACCAATCAATTGTTTCAATTGGTGAATATATCTATGTATTCGGTGGTTCCGACAATCCAAAGAAATGGATGAAATTCTCAATGAAATCGAAATCAATTGAACATATTGGGGATTTCAAAGGAATCAAAGGTGATAGGTATTTTCCGGTTTGTTATGATGGTCAAGATCATATCTATTTGGTTATTGATTTTCCTAAAGTTAAAATCGATCGATTCAACATCAATACAATGACATTTGAAAGATATTATCAATTACCAGATGAATATGATGATCAAATATCAGCGATGATCTTCAAAGGTTCCTTATATTCAATATCATATAAAGAAAATAATATATTAAAGTTGGATTTGGTAAATAGCACAATAACAAATCATCAAATTGACATTGCACCATTCAGATCATGCCATGATAACAATGGAAATTTCTTTATATACGATGAAGTCACCAAACGATTGATCAAATACAATGTAGAAAGTAAACAATCATCCAATCTCGAGCCTATTCCTAAGGAAAATGAATGTCTATTTTTAATATATCACCAAGAATCACCAACATCAAGCTTTATCTATTCATTTGGTGGTGTTAGACAAGGCAATTTCAAATATTCAGTCGAAGACGATGATTGGAAATCATTCTTGGAGGATGATAAATTCGATAGAGAATGGTGTGCATCTACATCAATACAATATTAGATAAATACAAAATTACAAAAAATTAAGAGAATCAAGTAAAGCGTTGGTATCGATAGTAGAGCAAAATAATAGCTCCTTAACGTTAACTAACAATCATTAAATAAAATAATTAACTAATAATTTAATTTTACAAACGAAACTGGCAAGGTTTAAAAAATATACATCTTTGTCTGACTTTTTAACTATCTCTATTATTTAACAAATTTCAACAAATACGATTAATGTAGTTATTGATTCAACCTATTTTTATAAACACGCTAGTTGTTGTACTTATACTATTCAAAAATACATATTAATAATATTATTGAATTATACCATACACATAGATATTAATTATAATTTACAAATTTTTTTTTTTATTTTTTTTTTTTAAGCCAACTCTGTAATAATTTGGATCCTTATTGATCTGATTGATCTGTGTCACTTGAACAAAATCTGTGAATTTTTATTTTTTTTTTTCTATCTATTTTTAAATTCTTTCAACAATAGAAATTATATTAAAGAAAATTAAAGATTTTGATTTTATATCTCTAAATAAGTAGTTAAGATGTCACAGATTTTGATGTAACAAAAGATAAATTTGATTATGGAGTTCTTGGTAAATGGAATGTTAGAAACAAGTTTCACAAAATTCTTGTTAAGGTTTCAGTTTTGATGATGGATGAGAAAGGTCGTAAGACTCTAACAGGTCAGGTGTTGGCGCCTAACGAGCTAACTTGGTACTTTAGCACAGCACATCCTCTAATTTTCGATGTTTACGACGAACAAAACAACAAGCACGAGTACCAAGACAAATACTACAACCCATATATGAACAACAACTCTCACGATGACTTTCTCAATAGTATTACCTCTTCCATCAATAACCTCAATGGTGACATAAACAAGCTGAACAACTACAATAATAATAATAATAATAGAAATTTAAATAATCATAATAACAATAACATTTATAATTCCAACATCAATAACTATTATAATTATAATACCAATACAAACACAAAGATGAATACATCTTTACCACCCCATATTGAATTTCCTACGAAAACAGAGCTTCCCGCATTTAATTACAATACAACAAAGCCTAGTGCAAAATGTCCTCATCCATATGTAGAGTGGATTACAGGTGGATTTATTTGCAAGAAATGTAATGAAGTTGTTAGAACCAGTTCATGAACTCGCTACTTAACAAGAGTTCATCACTGACTACCAAATACATTAAATAAATCATTATTAGTTTCAAACATAAACTTTAACATCTTTATTATTTGTACTAATAACAACTTTATAAATAATGAATATACTGATATATTAATTATAATTAATTTGTTTTATTTTCGAAAATTTTTTATTAATTATAATTAAAAAATTAAAGATCACAAAGTTGTTTTTTAAATTAATCAGAACTTCAACTTTAAATTTATTCCATATTAATAGATAAATGGTATCATACATTTTCCATACATATGCTGAAGGTATATCCTTGATTGATACAATTAACAATACAATAGAAGAGTTGAACATAAAGAATTGTTTTTTCGCTTCATACGAATCAATGATTCTGGTTGGTGATTATATCTATATCATTGGTGGATGGCATAACCGAAAGAAATGGTATAAATTTTCAATTCAATCGAAATCAATTGAATATACTGGTGATATCGAAGGAATAGAGATTGGAGATTACGTATCTATATGTTACGATGGTAAAGATTATATCTATTTGGTTAATGGGTATGAATCGACATCTTATAATATAGAAGATAGACTTAATATAGATAGATTCAATATCAATACAATGATATTCGAGAGATATCATCAACTAAGCAATCATTATAAACGACAAATATCAACAATGATCTTTAATAACAACCTATATTCTTTGGCATTCAACAACAAGAGAATGTTATTTAAGCTAGATCTAACTAGTCAAACAGTAACAGATATTGAAATCGATATTAATACTAGAACAGCATGCTATGACGATAAAGGAAATTTCTATATTCATTCCAAACATAATAATCGATTCATAAGATTCAATGTCGAAACCAATCAGACAACTAATTTAATCAGTTTACCAGAGAAAGAAGGTGATGTTTTTCTCATGTATCATCGAATGTCACCAACATCAAACTATATCTATTCATTTGGTGGTGTAGACTATGGTAATTTTAGATATTCCATTGAAACTGACCAAATTGAACCATACCATACTGACCTTCCTTATCATAGCTACTGGTATGGTTCTTTATCAATTCCATATTAAATTAATATTTAAGAAGAATTTTTAATAAATAACTTTATTATAAATAGATGTATTATTACTTTTGAAATTTGTTGATTTTATTATTGAGTTTTGAGTTTGTGCCTATGACCAATAATTGGTAATGGACTTGGTGCATATTTATAAATCCTTTGATTTAAAAACTATTTAATTAAATTGTAAAGATGATCAAATATCAAATAGATTTTGATTTAAGTCAAAAAAAAAAAATTAAATAAATTAGTAATTTATACTATTATTAATATTTTCTATGGTTTACTTACCTTCTCATTTATTATCCAAGTTGTCTTCTTGCAATATCAATTTGTTGCTTCTCTGAAGGATTATTAAATTGACGTTTATCGAGATTGGCGACAATTTCTGTATATCCTGGGCCACTGTTGATCATAGTACGCATGATATTTGTTGTAGCAGCTGAATCTTGTGTATGATGTAATTTATATAATGAATTTTCTATTTGCCCACCTTTACCATAAACAGAGCTTTGTGTATAGTTATCACTTTGAAGATTATATTCTTGTTGAGAATGTTGATTATTATTAGTACTATAAAAAATATTATTGGTGGAATGTGCATGACCCATAATATCGTTTTTAGCTGCTTGTGAAGTAGTATTATTATAAGATTCTTTTAATATACTATTTGGAATTTTGTGGCATGATTCTTGATCATCTCTTGTTGGATTATTTTTAAGATCAATACTACGTGATTCTGTGGCTGATTGTTGTCTGAATTGTTTAGATGATACAGACATCTTATTTTATGATAGTCGTGAAATAAAATATTATAATTTATATGGATAATGAATTAAGTAAAAAGAATATTAAAAAAAAAGGTGAGAGTATAATTGTAAAAAAATATAATAAGTGATGATAAATAGTTTATTGAATTAAAATAATTGGTTCAAGTTTTGGTTGAACTTAAAAGATTAATTAATCTTTCAAAAAAACAATTTCAAAAAAAAAAAATAAGATTGATCATGATTAAATTCGGGGTTGGGCGGGATCGGGTGGGAATTTGGTGTTTCAGGCAATTTGTGTACATTGTTTTGATAATCTATTTTTATTTATCAAATCTCAAGTTTGTTATAAGCTGTAAATAGTATTTGGTGAAACAACAAACTTGTGCCTCTATGGCGATTTTACCCCAGGTTAGGATTTTTAAAAATCAAACTTTGAACAAAAAAAACATGGTTCAACATATTCAACATCAACAACTAAACCATCCCCAACAAACAGAAGCAATATTATATTATATTATATTATATTGATCAATGCATATCATCACCTCTTTATCTATCATATTAGCAGTTGTTTTATAGTATCTAAACTTATTTTAACGATATAATTATCCAAAGTGATTGGTTGCACAGCATAACCATTAGTAAGAAATCTGATTATATAATCATCTATTTCTGATTTATAAGTAACTTTTGATATATTGAATCCCACCATGTTCTTTTGTCGACACCTTCTAGCTGTCCTGCAAACACAGATTCACCAATTTTATATTTAGGTTCTAGCATGTTGGTTATTTTTTGTTCGTTGATATAATATCTTGCTATTAATATTATTTAAACAATTTATTCAATAAATTTTTTTTTTAGTCGATCTTTTTTTTTTTTTTGATCGATCAAAAAAATTTAATATTGGCAACCTTGGCTGACAATATGTATTTATTATCATTTTTGTTATTATTTAACTGATATGTGTTGTGTGACTAGAACTTCAGATTTATATGTTTTTTAATGAAACGAAATTTGGTCGTTTTGAGTTGATTCGATAGCTCCAACACTATTATATTTATCAGTATAGAGAATGACATTAGATTGCAAACATCATAATAATTATGTGCTCATTACAAACAACAATTAGATCATTCTGCTCATTGTCAACATATCAATCATATTAAACAATCATTAAATAACATATTAGTTAATAATTATCAAGTAGAATATAACAACAGTATTGATGATCTTGAAGAAGAGTCTGAGTTATCAAAGACACTTAAATCGATATGGAAATCATTATAGACATCAACGATGTCATCTCGATATCAATCATTATCAGCAACAGAGAATGAAATTAAACAATACTTTGAACAACTACATCAATATCT
Source organism: Heterostelium album PN500 (assembly GCF_000004825.1). NCBI lineage: Eukaryota > Evosea > Eumycetozoa > Acytosteliales > Acytosteliaceae > Heterostelium > Heterostelium album. The sequence goes on along the minus strand of NW_008805070.1, from coordinate 1,490,695 downwards.
AATCATTATAGAACATAAATTAAAGAAACCAATCATTGATAAAGATACAATCATAAATCAAATAGATAATAATATAAATAGAATGAAATATATAGTTAATATTATAGATTTAAATAATAAATTAAATAAGAATAGTAGTAGTAGTGACATTGCTGATAAGAATAATGATATTGTGTCAATACAACCAAACAATATTCTTCAACAACAATAATTCAATCAATAATATCGAGTTAATCATTACGATCATTCATCTCAGATAATAATCAAACATTGTCAATGATGATCATGATCCATTCAATATCGATGAACTTATCAAACAACACAACAATGATTCATCATATCATTCATAAATACAACAATCAATTCAATAGAACAACTGAGATCAATGATAATAATAATAATAGCAGTCAAACATCACCATCAATACAATCGTCATCATATCAATTATCATTAGTAATACCGATTTAAGTTTATTGAAATTGATGATCAAACAATCAATCAAACTTGATAGAATTGTTGAATCATCACAATCATCATTAATAAGAATACCCTTCTATTATAATAAATCATCATATATTCTAACAACACACAGATCAAGAGGAGCAACACTTATCAACACATCAAACAACAATTCAACCGAACAACTTAATTTTGATTTTGATTTTAATTGTACCTACCAATCAATGGCTACAGTTGGTGAACATAGGTGGTTTGGAAGTAAATGTTGATGTCGATGATTCTATTTTTCAAATCGAGAGGTTTGAGATTTGTTTTTCGAATGTTTTCAACATTGTTAACAAACAACCATCATAATCATTTTGAAACCCAATTATGAAGGAGAAACACTAATCAACTAAATCTGTTAATCTTTAAACTAATTTCACAGTTTTAATTTATTGATTTAATTCTCTTTTTTATTAATATTTATCCGAATAAATCATCTAGAATTTGATCTTCTTTTGACTGAGGGTGTTGTTTCATTTTAATATAACTTTTATTTTTAATTCACTTGTAATCTCATCATACTATAATGATCGTGCTAGCAACTTGGTAATTTATTTATTGAATGTGATTTTTTGTTATTTTTGTCTTATTTATCTAGAATACATCATCATGAAAGGTGTGGTTATCACATTTTGAAAAAAATTTTTTTTTTTTTTTAATTTTAATTTTTATTTATTGATTTCTTCAATAGTAAAGAGGGTCTCTATGTCTTTTATCAGAGACGAAAGTATGTCATAGCTCTCGAGAAAGAGAATACAATTTCATAGATCATTACTTCAACTTAATCAGAGTTTAACTATTGCCATAGACAATTCAACAAATATCAATACTGATGGAAAGGATATAGAAAGTTCATCTTCTGTCATTTTGAAACCTCAATCGATTGAGGAGAGTTTGGTTCATTGGTTTGGTATTCAATTATCTTTTAATGGTACCATTCTCTTGTACCACGATGGCTCATCAGGTTGGATTTCAATATTTGTTATCCAAGTTTTGCGAGTATCGTTGTAGAGTGGTCAATGGTAAATTGACTTTTCAAAGTGAACATCTGGTTCGTAGTTTCTTGGAGAAACATTATTATCTTGATAAAGATCTGCTTTCTTTTGTATATTTTCTTTTGACAACTCATGTAAAGTACTTGTCGGAGATCAATGGTGTTGGTTGCCAGCAAACTCCCAAGAGATTCAAAGTGTTTGGTCTTAATTTGATTTAAGAAGAAATACACTCCTACCCCAATCGCTCTATTGGATGATGAGGAGATAAGAAGCAATTTAATGTCATACAAGATATGCACTTAATAGTTAAACTCTGATTAACTTGAACTAACAGTATATGAAATTGTAATCTCTCTTTATACCAACAACGGTTTTTCACAACGAAACTCTTAATCCATCTTCAAGTTCAACTTCAAAGCCAGAGCACAAGAAGCTTTTAAATGAGTATGTATTAATTTTATTTATTAATTAATTTATTTATTTATTTTATTTTATTTTGTTTAATTTAATTTAATTTATTAATTTATTTATTTTATTTATTTATTGATTTAATTAATTTATTATAGAATTCAAGCTCTTCATCGTATTGAGAGATTCGATCCAACCAAAGAATACAATGATAACTATGCATCACCAAATCCAGATGAAATCAGAATGAGTGAACCTGCTAGAAGACTGCAACCTCAGAGTAAGAACTGTGTGATATGCACAAAGAAACTTATCTATATGAGTAGCTGTCCAAGAAGTGGGGTGACTATTGCAGTACAGAGTGTGCATTGGAAGCTGGTGAAGATCCAGAGTCTGATCTTTTTAAATCTGAAAGATGTATTCATCAAGAAGGTAATATGAAATGTAATTCATTGATCTTAGAATATTCCAACAGTAATTCAAGATGTATCAAGCACCACGCAGAATATAGAATGAGAAGACAAAGAAGACCAACTTTAAAGAAGACAAATAAAGCATAAATTTGATTTAATTTAATATAATTTTTTTTTTTTTTTTTTTTTTTTAAAGAATTTCATTACATTTATTAACATTCATTATTGTTTACTTCTACAACTCTGATATTATTTTTTTTTCCTATTACTAAACTTTTAAGATCGAATTATAAATATTTCATCAGCAAACATTCTTTTAATCGAAATTGTTTTGTCTGTTTGATACTTTGATTCAATATTGTTTATCCATTCTCGTAAGTTGTAACCACAATATTTGAATAGAGTTTTTAATTGTAACTATATAGTAGCTAACCAACCAATATTATAGTTAAAGTAAATAAATAATAGTTAGTATGGATAATTACCAAGAGATGATCGAGTGATCAGCTCTCGGATGATTGACAAAGATAGGATGTAAATACGCTAGCGTATTTAGATTTTATAGGTACACATCTTTGGCAACAATATTTTACTCTATGATGGCATGCTTCACGATGATCCAGTCTTCAATGTGTTTTTCTATCCTTATCAATACGATGATGTGCACTTAAAGGACAGTGTTGTTAAAGTGAAGGCTCTTATCTTCATACACCAGGCTCAATATCAACAATATGAAACTGATGTGTTCAGACTTTTAAAGTAGCGGTAGTGACATCAGCAAATTGAAGGATCTTGATTTGACTGAGCAGACATGGCGTTGTTCTTACCATAATTAACCAAACTATCAGCAAAGATTGGAACCTATCTAACATTCTATTATTCATACTACTCACTATAGCTTTACACAGAGTTTAATGTTTCGGGCAAGATAAAGAGAGTATTGATCGCTTGACCAACGGCAGTGGTTACGTGATTCCGTGTTTATCATTGATACTCAAATAAATCCAACATACAACCAAACAATCAAACAATCAAACAATCAACATTCAAATAACTAAACAATACAACTATCATACAAATAAACATATTCTAGAAGACAAATACAACCATTCAATCATTCCTAACTAACATACAAACACAAATAAACAAGCAAACACAATCAACAAACATTCATTCTAAATATCAATATCAATAAATTTTTTTTTTTTTAATTATTCCAAATGATGGCCATCTCAGCCTGCCTATGGCCGAACTGCTCTAATAATAAATAAATACGAACTCTACAGTAGTATCATGTCCTACACCTTTACTATAAGTAATGGAATATTCCATCAGAAGTTCAAGATGAATTAATCACCACACTCTCAATATAGGATTAGAAGATAAACTTTAAATAATACAAATAAAGAATAATTTTGATTATTATTTTTTTTGAGAATATATCGTATTATCTAACACTCCGATGAAGTGACTGTATTTTTTATTAGAAGAAAGTATTGTGTGTCTATACCTTTTCGTTTCATTCACCAATTGGGAATTGAATGATCTATATCATTTATTCTTGTGATTGTTTAGTTTCATTGGACAGAATAATCACTAATTACTTAGGTTGGTGAACTTATCTCTATTTTGAGCCGAGGGTTATTATTAGGATAAATTTTATTTGGAATTTGAATATGAATATCAATTTGAATATAAATATGAATTTGAATATAAATACATGAATATTTATTTAATTTTCATTTATCCGCAAGCGGTACAAATACGTAAGAGATTCGAACTCATATCTCAATAGTAAATGGGTTGAATACTTCCATTTGGGTTAATCGAAATTATAGAAGGAAATTAATTTTTTTTTAATATTTATTCTGCATTTTTGGTCAAATCCAACTTACACTCAAACAAGCAAATATAGATAAACATTCATTCAAACAAATACACAGATCTGAAACAACCAAACAAAGAAACATAATTTAGCAGAATACACAACCATTACATTCCACAAGCAATCAAACAAACAAACCTTCCAATATTCATGCAATCACTCTAACATTCAAACAAATCATTAAACAAAACAAACATAATAATCATATTAAATAGGAAATAAAGAATATGTTTTTTTTTTTTTTTTTTTGATAATAATATATTTAATTGGTAATTGTGATTGAATTTTTTGTATTTTTGTAGTATCTTTTTTATCTGAATAAATCATCTTGAACTTCTTCAGCATTTGCTTGTGGGTTGTTGTTGTCGGCATCTGGGAATTTAAAGTTATTACCGAGACCACGGGATTGTACCAAGGTTTGAGCAAACATTTCGTATTTTCTGATATCGTTGTCGGATACTGATCTTCTGGCGAACTTCATGGCCTCTTCAAAGTGTTCACGAGTGATCTCTGGTACTGGATCTTCAGTGTCCTCTTCCATTTGGTCACCGGCTTCTTGACGACGTCTGGTGTCTTCAATGTCACGTTCGATCGATTCACGAATGGCCAACTTACAGGCACGTTGACAGATGGCAGTCAAATCGGCACCAGAGAAACCGTGAGTCTTTTGAGCCATGAATTCCAAGTCGACATCCTTGCTGACTGGTGACTTGTTGAGACAGGCCTTCAAGATGTTGACACGCGATGGTAAGTCTGGTAGTGGAATGTAAATGAGTTGATCGAGACGACCTGGACGGAGAATGGCTGGATCGATAATATCTGGACGATTGGTTGCACCAATGATGAATACGTTCTTCTTGACACCCATACCATCCATCTCTGTGAGGATCTGATTGATGACACGATCACCGGCACCACCGGCATCACCATTGCTGCTACCTCTGGCACGAGCGATAGAGTCCAACTCGTCAAAGAACAATACACATGGTGCGGCTTGACGTGCCTTGTCAAAGAGCTCACGAACGTTGGCTTCGGACTCACCGAACCACATTGTCAACAACTCTGGACCCTTGATAGAGATAAAGTTGGCTTGACACTCGTTGGCGATGGCTTTGGCCAACAAGGTCTTACCGCAACCTGGTGGACCGTAGAACAAGACACCCTTTGATGGTTGCATACCAAACTTTCTGAATTTCTCTGGGTGTTCCACTGGGTATTGGACGGTCTCCTTGAGTTCACGCTTGACATTCTCGAGACCACCAATGTCCTCCCAGGTGGTAGTTGGTACTTCGACGACGGTCTCACGAAGAGCCGATGGATTCGAGATACCGAGGGCAGTTCTAAAGTGGTCTTGAGTGACGGCCATCGATTCCAAGATCTCTGCAGAGATAGTGTCGTCTTCGAGATCGATGACGTCCATCTTTTCACGAATACACTGGAGAGCGGATTCAGTGCAGAGAGCGGCAAGATCGGCACCGACATAACCGTGAGTCTCATTACCGATGGATTCGAGATCTACGGATTCATCCAACTTCATGTTCTTGGTGTGAATACGGAGAATTTCGAGACGACCGGTGGCATCGGGGATAGAGATATCGATTTCACGATCGAAACGACCGAAACGACGCAAAGCTGGATCGATAGAGTTTGGACGATTGGTGGCACCAATGACAATGACGTGGGCACGTGATTTGAGACCATCCATCAAAGTCAACAACTGTGAAACGATACGACGTTCTACTTCACCCTGAGTCTTTTCTCTCTTTGGTGCGATCGAATCAATCTCATCGATAAAGATGATCGATGGAGCGTTCTTCTCGGCCTCTTCAAAGGCCTTTCTCAAGTTGGACTCTGATTCACCGGCCAACTTTGACATAATCTCTGGACCATTAATCAAGAAGAAGAATGCACCAGTCTCGTTGGCGACGGCTCTGGCAATCATAGTCTTACCGCAACCTGGTGGACCGTATAAGAGGATACCTTTGGGTGGCTTGACACCGATGTTCTTAAAGAGCTGTGGATGACGCAATGGCAACTCTACCAACTCACGAATCTGACCTAGCTGCTTTCTGACTCCTCCGATGTCGTCATAGCCCACTTCATCCAAACGATCTTCATCTTCACGTTTGACTGGATCACCTTCACAGTGAATAAAAGTCTCTGGTGCGACGATACAAAACTCGGCTGGGTCACACTCGACCACCTTAAACTCGACGGCTCTCATACCACCACGCACCAAAAAGAGATCTCCCTTTCTGACTGGACGGTAGGCTTCGAGGAAGTAGGGTTTCAAGTAGAGATCAAAGAGGTTTCCAGAGAGACCTTCGATGGTGTCGTCGATTGGCAACACATGGATACGCTTACCGTACTTGATGTCGGTACACTGGTGAACACTGACCATATCACCGAGACGAACACGCAAATTGTTTCTGACGACCTTGTTCATACGGATCTTTGATGGATCGACACTGGCATCCATCAAGACGATACAAACAGTGTCTCTACGCTTCTTACCCTTGATGAGTAGTGTGTCTCCTCTAAACAATTGTAAGGTGGTCATTGTATCTGGATGTAGAGTGACAACAGAGTTGTCATCATTGATAGCTTCCTCTACATAGAATCTATTTGGTGCTCTTTTACGTTCCAAAATTGGTACATTATTATCTTTTCTATAAAAAATTATTTTAGAAAAAAAAAATAAGAAATTAATATACTTTTTTTTTTTTTTTTTTTTTTTAAATCTAAATCTAATCTTAACTTTTTGATAACTTACTCTTCGATATCAGCCATTGTTTTATATATATATATATTATATGTCTTTATAAAAATGTATATAAAAAATAAAAATTACAATTAAAAAAATAAAATAGAAAAAGTTTTAAATAAAATATATATCTAAATGTTTAATAAATTAAATTTTGTTAGTTTATTATTAAATATTTAATTTATTATTTATTAATTTTATATTTTATTTATTTTATGTGGGTTTAATATTGTTGTAGTTTTCTTATTTCTTTGGTGAATCATCAAACAAACTTAACTTCAACAAACAATTTAAATTGGAATTTTTTTTTATTTTTTTTTTGTATTTTTTTTACATTTTTTTTTTTAATTCTTTGTTACTATTGATTTATCATTTTTTTTGTAGTTTAATCAAATATAGTCACATGTCATACATTATTAATGAACTTTTCGATCAGATATGTAAAGATTGATCAGATTTGTTTGATTATTATTTTGTTTTTATTATTATTATGTTTTTAAAGAGTGTCCAAAAGACTATCTTTATCATTTATATTTTCTACTTACATAAAAAGATAATTTACAACAGAATGAATATATTAAAAGAAAAAAATGTTATTATATATAAAATTAAATATATATGTATATGTATAAAATTGGTAAATGAAAAAATAAAAGTGATTTAAAAACAAAAAAGTACTCTTTTAAATTAAAAAAAATGTGATCATCAAACTCCCCCAAAAAAAAAGAAACCAAATTAAATCAAACAAAAATAATTAAATTCTTTTTTTTTTCGCTAATTGGGTGGTGCATTCGCAAACTTAAATTCCTCGAGCTACAATTTAATCTTTTCTTCATTGAATTAATTTAGCCTAAATTTCATTGAGTTTTATATTTATCAAATACCATTTTTAGGTTTTTTTTTTATATTATAGTCAATATTGGTCAAGTCTATGAGAAATCTTTAATTAAATTAAATTACAAAAGATCTAGAATGTCATATGATAAAATAGTTTACTTTTACAGTCATTTGTTTTGACTCATCAAAAAAAAAAAAACAGTAACTATTTGTTTGTAAATTTATCAATTTTACATCAAAATTAAAAAATAAATAAAAAATCAAATTATTAATTTAAAACAATATAGTTAATAAAAAGATTGTTGGAAATAGCACTATTTATCTGTATTTAAATAAGTCTACAGACCAACTGACTAATTAACAGTTAATTTATTTTTATTTTTTAATTTTTATTTTTCAAAAAATTTTTTAAAAAATTGAAATGTGTTATTAATATGGTGCAAAAAAAAGGAGGGAAATTATTGTTATTAACTTTAATTTAAATTGCATTTGAGTGTTACACTTTTTCTTATTTATTAATCGAATCGATCTATAGATATATAAAAATAGTAAAAATATAATATTGCAAAAATAAAAGTAAAATTAGTAGTTATATATTTTTTTTTTGAGGGGATGAATAATACATCATCCAATAATAATAACAACAGTGGCAATGGAAATGGCAATGAAACTATACACGAAACAACAACAACAACAACAATATTAGGTGATTATAGTGTATCATCAAGTATATCAACATCACCTTTATCACCTGTTGTTCCAACTACTACTACAGCTACAACAACTAATCGTAACAACAATAATAACAACAGTATGAATAGTAATGACTTTGTATCAAGACCATTGGTTGTACCTGCTATTTCACCACTTTTAACACCTCAACAGCATTCTATTGGTTTGAATATGAATAGTAACAATATTGGTAATAGCAATGATATTGTTGAGGATGAAGATGAAGATGAAGATGTAGATATGACATCTACGACAACAACAACTACAACAACTTCAACATCAACAACATCAACAACAACAACAGTAGCAACAGCAATATCAAGTCCAAGTCCAACTTCAAACACAAATTCACTAGCTTATATTTATGAAACAATACCATCACCTTCTTTTATGAGTAGTAGTAGTAGCAATAGTAATAGTAATAATCAAAACAGTAGTAATAGTATCAATATTAGTAACAACAACAACAACAACAATAATAACAAAAATAACAACAACAATAATAGTAGTAGTAATAAAAATATGTATAGAAATAATTTAAATACAAATGTATCGATAGATGATAAAGAAATCAATTTTATGGTATTACAATGGCTATCTAGGTTGTCTGTACCTGACAATCTGTTTGATGATCTCTTTAACTATATGAATTCAATCGATTCACTTCCAGAGAGAACAGACTGGCTTGGAAATACTCATAAGCATAATTTCAATGAATTGGTATGATATTAAAATAGATTTATGAAATAATTTTAATATTAATCAATTCATCAATTAATAAAATAATAGAGAGATAAATATAAACATTGTAAATCAGATCATTTAAAGCAATTATGTCATTCATTGTTAACGATACAGAGAGAACAAGGTCATCTTTCACAACTACCTTTTCAAACCAATACAATTCTTGGTGATGGTTATTATTCATTGATTTCAAATAGATCAAACAACAATAACAATAGCAGCGGCATTAATAACAACAATGCCAATATATATTCATCAAATACAAGTACACCAATATCAAGAAATTTAGATTATAATCTTCAATCAACTCAATTGAATTCAAATAATGCACATCAATATAGAATCTCTGGACTTGTACCTATGATGTTACAAGATTCATCAAATGCGGCAACTTCATCAACAAGTCTAATAAATCAACAACAACAACAGCTACAACATATAAATAATAATAATAATAATAATAATGTATTTAATATTAATAATAATCAAACATCTTTACAATTACCAACAACAATAACAACATCTTTAATACAATCAAATTCAAATTCACCATTTATAAATACAACGCCAAATTTTAATAGTAATAATAATAATAATAATAGTTTAAGTATTAATGAAATTAAGAATAATATTAGAATTAAAACAACATTGGATGAGTTATCAAAACGAAGAAATGCATCAACCATACAGAAATACGCAAACTCTAAATTCAATATTGAGGAATGTCCAATAGGTGTAAAGATGATTGCATCAGAGATTGATTATCTATCACCAAAGTATTGTAGATCAATACCATACTCTATGGTTAAAGAGTATAAACAAATACTTGGAGTTCAAGGTCATCGTGCACCAACCTACTGTTTCCTTTATGATAAAACTGGAAAGATATTTATAACCGTAAGTTTATTTATTTAAAAAGTTTTTATTTTTAATTAATTGAATCAATATTAATTATTATGTTTTGTTTATATTGATCAACTTCATTAGGGATCGGATGATCATCTTGTAAAGATATGGTCATCTTATACAGGTAGATTATTATCAACATTTAGAGGACATGGAGGTGATATCACAGATATGTCTATAAATTTCGATAATTCAATGTTGACATCGGCGGCCAATGACAATATAATTCGTGTTTGGAATATTAATAATGCTGCACCGATCGCTGTACTATTTGGACATGAAATGAATATAAAGAATTCAATTACATCGATTTCTTTTTGTCCTTCACCAGATCGTAATATTATACTTAGTTCTGATTCTTTCGGTGTTTGTAGATTATGGGATATAGATCAATTAGATAAAGTAAGATCATCATCATTTATTAATAATTCAATATTTATTAATTAAATTTCCATTTTATCATTATTATTTTTAGTCTGTTGTATTACAAGAAGCATCACATTCATCAGTATGTTGTGCAATGTTTAGTAAAGGTGGAAATTTAATTGCGGTTGGAAGTGGAAATCAATTGAAAATTTGGTCACTTGAATGTTATCCTCCAGTTTTAGTGAACACTCTTGAAGGACATACTTCTGCCATTAGATTGATGCAATATGGTAATAAGAGTGATGCTATTATCTCTGGGTAAGTAATTAGTTGTATTTATATTCATTATTATTATTAATATTGTTGTTTGTTTATAGTTCTGAAGATGGTGTTATAAATATTTGGAGAAATACATACGGTCATAATTGGGAGAAACTATCGTTCAATGCAAGAGGTAATCAGTTGAATAAGAGACTGAAAGCAAAGTTGAGAACTGTTATATGGTCGTTGGATGACCGGTATATTATATCGGCGGATCATGTCATTCGTGTTTGGAATGCAAAGGATGCGACGTTGCATTGCGAGTTGACCGAACATCTGTCCGATGTCTTTGTGATGGAACCGCATCCTTTCGATAGTCGGTTGATGATGAGCGCTGGCTACGACTCACAGGTGATCCTCTGGGATATCGAGAAGGGTGTCATGCTAAACAAATTCTTGTTGGAAGCCGGTGTCAATCAGATTCAGATTTCCGACGGTTGTTTCTCACCCGACGGTATGCAATTTGGTGTCACCACTACCTTTGGAAAGTGGTATCTGTTTGAGCTGGGTGGCGAGTCGGCACTTACCTCTGGAAGAATAGAGAATACTCCGTGCGAACAGTTCTTCCACACCGATTACCAGCCTGTCGTTCGTGATATTCATGGCAATGTGTTGGACGAGCTCACTCAGACACCGCCACACATGATGCCACAGCCAACCTTGATCAACTATCAAGGTGCTGCCTACAGTTACCAACCTATTATTCCACCTCGAGGAATGCCACCCTATTCAGAGTCACCTCAGTACTCTAGTGACATACAGCGATTCCGGTACTTTGACAAATATGAGCGGTCGATTCAGGCACGTCCAAAACCAGTCGATCGCAATGCACTCGCCGCAGCTACGCCAGCAATGGTTCCAATGGTGATTGACCCACCTCCGGCAAAGAAAGCAGCTGCTAGCAGCACAGCTAGAAGTGGTGGAGCTAATAGCAATAGTGCTGCCGGTGGAAACACCAGTAATAGGAGAAACAGCCAAGATTCAGTGGATGTTGATGATACCGATGACTTTGATTTCCCACTGCCAAGCGATAGTTCCGATGAGAGTTTTATTGCTCCATCTTCAGAGGATGAGGAAGAAGGAGAAGGAGAAGAAGAAGAAGAGGAATATGGAGCTGGCAGTAGTGTATTCGATGGGAATGGAGGTGACCAGTCCGATCAGAGTATGGAGAGTGATAAGGATGATGACGACGACGAGGACTATGATGAAGCAGAGAATGGCTCGGACGAAGAGGACAATCTCATTCAAACGAGAAGTCAATCAAAGAAGGTGTTGGAGCGAAAGAAACAAAGAATACTACGTAGTAATAAGGTGCTTACTAGGAGTAGAGCTACCTCCAAGGAATTGGATGAAATCATGGAGACTCTAGGATTACCGGATGATATTGAATCGGAAGACGATGATAATGACGATCCAACTATTACCTACGATGAGAATGGTAACTCTACAATGGTTACCAATAGACGTGCTAATCATCCGACCAACAACATTGCATCCAACAAAATCGATTTTAGAGGTCAGTTGAATGGTAATGATTACGAGGAAGATGAATATCTATCGGATGATGAAAACGATGAGTCCGATGACGATGATCAAGATTATCAACAGTCAGATGATGAGGATCAGGAAATGACATCAGATAAAGACGACAACAATAATAATAGTAATAGTATGGAGAAACCTGTAAAGAGAAAGAGAAAGCCAAAGTTTGCACTTAGTAAGAAACATCATTTGACTCATTCCACTGGCAGCAACAGAGGTACCACTAAAAAGAAGACCAATAGTAAAGCTAATGTTACTGCCGCCAAGAAAGAATCGATATGTCCGAAATGGTTGCGAGTTGAATCAGTCAACCCATTGGAACCATCGTATTCACCACAAATCGGTGACAGCGTTATCTATTTCCATCAAGGTCATAAGAAATACATTGAAACATTCCCAGATGAAACTGAACAAGTTGAACAATCTCAACTTTCTACCGCTGAGGAATGTAATATTATAAGTAAGTATCGAAAGTGTTAATATGTTCGAAAAGTAATTAGTATTAATTAAAAACAAAAAATAATATAGATATTAAATATATTATTGCATCACCAAAGTCTGTAAATCCAGGATTACATCAAGCAGAGATTACTCTTTCAGTGTTGAGTACTGGACATACGATAAGTGTCCTCTATCATGTAAGTGATATTCCAGATTACCTGGTGTTGGCATCGAGAGTTAGGAAATCACTAGAGAGTCATTGGGCAAGTGATGATCAATTCAAGATGTTCTATATCGATGAGAATCAATGGTTCACAGGTGTAATCACAGAGGTATCGCCATCTGATCCAACCTATCCTGACAGTCTGTGGGAGCGTATCGTAGTTCGATGGGATCAAGACGGTGGTGAAGGTCGTGTCAGTCCATGGGAGATTGAACTCGTCCACGAAAAGACATCTTCCACCCCCGACAACAACGACAACAACAACAACACACAAGACGATCCATACCAAACATTAATCTACAAACTATTACATTCAACAGAGAATAACAACAAAGATAAAAGTGAAATCATTGATAGTGAAGGTAAGTAATATAGTTCATAGTTTTTCAAATATAATTTGGATATTAACATATAATGGTGGTGTTTAGTTAAAACAATATTGTTGGAGAAATTAGGTGAAATTGTTGATGAGGATATTTGTGAATTGTATAGAGAACCAGTTGATTTGGAGTTGTATCAGCTATATATACATTATGTTGCTCATCCAATGGATTATGGAACACTGCTATCTAGGTTGGAGAATAATTATTATCGTCGTGTGGAGGCAGTTCGATTCGATGCCGAGTTGGTCATGAGGAATGCATTCACCTATAACCAACCGAATACTACTATTGCCAGGAATAGTAAGACAATCTATCAGAGTGTTTTGGCGGTGCTAAAAGACTATATGGATAAGGATTATCTCAGTAATCTGAATGATGATTCATTACTCAATCAATCGCAACCCGACGATTCTAAAGAGAATTCACAATTGGTGACCAATAGCAATGGTATTAGTGGTAGTAGTGTTGAGAAGAAAGATGAAAGAGATGGAGGAAAGATGCTTGCAGAGGTAGATACCAGCGATGACATTGACTTGGATGACGAGTTATTAAATTTAACTTCAACAACAACAACTACAACAACAACAACTACATCAAACAATAACAATAGTAATGTTATTGTTCCTGGAACACCAAGAAGAACAAGATCCACTGTAAATAATAATAATAATAATTTAATGCCAAGTACACCAACAAGAAGAACTAGATCACTTATGTTACAGCAGCAACAACAACAGCAACAACATCAACAACCTAAATCTAAACCACGTGTATTAACAAGACTGAGGTTAAGACAACAACAATATGAAGATGAAGTCGGTGAAGATGAAGAAGAAGAGGAAGAAGAGGCAGCAGAGGAGGAAGAGAATTTCGGAGAAGAATCACAAGACGATGATAACGACAGTTTCCAAAAAACAAATAACAATCTTTTTAGTGATTTCGAAGAGGATGACGACGACTTGCTATCCAAGAAGAGAAAGAATATTATTGAAGAAGTATCACCAATTCAGAAAAGACAAAGGGTATCAAATAGAAACCTAATGTCTGATTCCGAGGTTGAAGAAGAAGAAGATATTTGAAAATAAATAATAGTATACTTTTTACAACAATGTAAATAATTTAATTTTATTATTATTATTATTCTGATTGATTGTAATCAATCATTGTATAATAAATCTATCTATTTATCTTTTTATTTTATTAAGAACTTATCATTTAAAGGTAATAATAAACGAATGGCATCTGCACCCATAGTATAATATCTGTATAGTCTCTTCAGTCTAATGAATCCGAGATTCTCATATAACGATATAGCTTGGAAGTTTGTAATGATGGTTTCCAAAACAACTTCATCACATTGTAATTCTATCAATTTTTCGATTGTAATCTTAATTAAAGATGATCCTATTTAGATAATAATAATAGTAGTGTAAGTATTAGAATTTATAGTTAGATTGTTATTAGTTGTTTTGAATGATTGTTTGATAACATACCAATACCCATTCTTCTATAGGTTCTATCTACAACGACCATACCGATATAACCTCTCTCTAGTAGTTTATGTTGTGATTTCTTTGATATGATGACACCTACCAATCGCTTTTCCTCTGGATTGGTCACGTCGTGTGTTAGAAAGCAGAGATGTGGCCAATTGTTCAAGAAGAATCGATAGGTGAATATAGAATAAGGTTCAGAGAGTTCGTTTTCTATCAATCGAATGATACTCTCTATATCCTCCTCACCTCTATATACACTGTATTGAAGTTTACATTCTACTTGAACATCGCTATCATCTTTCTTAATAGTAAGACATTCTAGATTGTTTAGTAATCTCTTACTGATTCCCTGATAGTCATTGCTGCTATTATTATTATTATTATTGTTTTCATTTTCTTTTATTTTTGCTTGATTACTATCATTACTACTACTACTTGCAGCACTATCTATATTTATATTACTACTATCAGATTCTAACTTTATATTACTACTACTACTAGTATCATTGTTATTATTATTTTCTTTTAAATCAGACATTTTCTATATTAAAAAAAAAAAAATTAAATCTATTTTCTTTGTCTGAAAGATCACAGAGGCTGTTGTGCCTTTTAAAAAAATTTGGTTCATTCAGTTCTCTTTTTTATTTGATTAAATATTTAATCATTATTGCTTTAATAAAAATTAGATAAAAAGAATCTCAAGATTTTATCGTGCTTTAAGAATATTAAAGAGTTAAGATTTGTATTCCTATGACATAAAGCGAAATCAGAGAGATAATGTTATTTTATACAATTTCGATCAAAATCTTAATGATTTTGTTGTTCAAAAAAATCATTATGTCTTAAAAAACAGATGATCCCCAATAAAACAAAAATTGAATTAATAATTATCCTCACACTATTATGATGTTGTAACTCCAACCATGGAAAAATTTTTGGATGATCACCAAAAATATATTGAAAGAATGGATACATGGTTAAATTCAAAAAACATAGCTCTCAATCAATTGATTGAAATTGATTATTTTAAAATTGATTGGTTATTTATTAAAGATTTAATGAAGTATGGAAAGCAATACCACATAAGATATATATCTTATAGTGAAAATAGAAAATAAAATGATGATTGCTGTGTCGTCTTATTGTAATAGTCGGGGTTGTTGGAGAAGAGATACTATCTATTGTGTTTATCGTTGCAGGTAGTGTGCCGACTGGATTACCTTTGAAAAATTTAGATGTGACTCTCATTTTTCTTACCGAGGCAGGGATCGATTCCAGCGGACTCTCAATCTTTTGATGATTAGTTAAAACAAGCTCCTCGACACCATCTGGTACTATTCCTGGCTTTAGCTGAATATAACTATCGATTATTAACTCTTTAACTCCTTTTGGTACTCTTGGCGATTTGCCGCCCTCTATATCTCGGATACTAATAAAGAGAGTCTCTACAGAAAAATCTGGTATTTCGCAAAATGTAGATAGCTCACATTTTAAGTCTCTAGGTGGTAGAATTCTTTTGATACTCTTTGGAAGCTGACCAATCGTTAGACCTTCACTCCAACTGACATTTAGTAGGTCAAGTTCTTCAAGTTGGTGTAAGGTGGAGAAAACATCTGGCTCACACTTGAATCTATCATCATAGGAATAGAACTTTAGTTTTTTGATACCACTTGGAAAGATTGACTTTGTTATAGTTATTGGTACTGATAGGTTGATTGTCAGGTCGGTAACCGACTCTGGAATGAACCAATCCGACTGATTTGTATCATTAACGTGTAACTCTAGCTTCTTGATCGATATATTCGATAGGTTGTTTGATGACTTTAAATCTCTCCATATCTTACATTGTAAAGAAAGAGATTGTAATGTCGATGGAAGTGGAGCGGTATTGGCCTCGATATTCTGACCAAGTCGGAGTTCTTCGAGTGTGGGTGGCAATCCTTTGAGATCGATCTTACATAGAGATGGTTGTGTAGTATTCTCTAAGGCTAACGATCTCAGAGTAGACGGTAGTAAAGAAGTAACTAGTGGATGATCCAACGATTCAATCGATAGATTGATCAGTCCAACGGGCAAATGATTCACTATAAAACATTTGTTACTTTTTATATGTTTTATGTTGGCGGGAAGTCTATTGAATTCAAATTTGAGTACATCGCCAATGTGAAGTGTATTGACATTGGAGTTGGCCAGCGCATTTAGAAATTCATTAGTTAATGCTCTCTTGTTTTTACCATGAAATGTTATTCTACAGATAGAAGTTACTATATCAATATTGTCTAAATGCTTTTTATTGCCATCTTCTATAATATTATATAATTTATTAGTTTTACTACTAAAGATTATTCTATTAAATGAGTAATGTGGTAATTACCGTAGTCTTGAAGATAATGATATTCCTTTTCTATAGAAGGTGGGATTGATGGTGATCCAAATGTTATCATTAGAGTACAATTTACTCTTGGCTGTTGTAATGCCAGCCTCATATCGTTGACATATGTATTTAATTTGAAATTACTAAGTAAACGATCATTGTGAATCGGTTGATCAGGTATATCGTCACTATTTAATCTAAAGTATTTATCTTTCTCATTAAACAATCTCTTACAAGTAAGAGTTAGACATATTCGATCAATGTTTTCTTCTAATACATCTATTATTTTTGATAACAAAATATGTGGTAAATTAATAAACACATTGTTTTGAATATTGTGATTCATATTATTATTGCTATTATTAAACCTGATCATTGTCATCTTTTTTTTCATAACTTAGGTTCCCCATTTTTTTTTTGGCTTGAAAATAAATAGAGGAGTAACGTTTAAATTGGGACAATAAGAGTATTTTTTGATTTGTCATCGTTTTAATCTGCGTCATCATCTTTTCATATTTCTTTTTATTTTCACCAAAAATTTCTCAAAAATGAATAATTCCTTTTTATTTAATATTTTATTTTTTTTATTTTTTTATTTGAGTTTGTCAAATTCGATTGAATATTTTGGATCAGATAGACTAGAAATTGACAATCTTTATCAAATTAATAAACATTCTATTGATCATCCACTTATAGTAGCAATAGATTTTGGCAATTCAAATTGTGGAATTTCATATTTAACAACACACAAGCAATCAATAATCATACCCGATATTGATGGAAATCTATCATTACCATCCTATGTTAGTTTTATTAATAATACAATTCTTGTTGGTGAAGAAGCAAAGAATCTTGTATTTTCCAATGGAAACAATACAATATTTAATTTAAAACATTTGATTGGTAAAAAGTATGATATATATACAATTTAATTTAAATTTATTATTAATTTTATTTATTTTTATAGATTTTCAAAGATTGAAGATATTGATAAGTTACCATTCAAGATAATATCAGATAATTTGGACAATCCAAAAATTTCAGTTACAGTAAATGGTACAGAGAAACTTTATTCACCAGAAGAAATTCTTTCATTTATTTTCAATAAGCTGAAGAGAAATTCTGAAACATATTTAGGTGTACCAGTTACAAAAACAATAATTATATGTCCATCTTATTTCGATAGTTTTCAACGAGAAGCCCTTAAAGATGCAGCAACAAAAGCAGGATTCGAAAGTGTGTTTAGAATATTCGATGAAACTAAAGCTATAGAATTAGAGTTTAATAGACGTCTAGAATTCGATTCTTCGATCGATAGATATCATTTGGTTTTAAAAATGGGTGGAGATTCTTTTGAAGCTTCTTTAGTTAGTGTAGATAGAACATATTATGAGAACTTCAAAGAGTATCCTATTGAAATACTTGAAGCTGAATCTATTCGAATTGGAGGAGATGATTTCACTGAAAGTATTGTTAAATATCTTTTGGATGTTTTCAAATCAAAAAGTGGTCTTGATGCGAGTTTTGATATGTTGACAATGGAAAAGTTGAAATCTGCATCGGAAAAAGCAAAAATCGAACTTTCATTCTCAAATTCAACAATCATTCAATTCAATGATTTCTTTGGTGGATTCAATCTCAATGAAACACTGAGTCGTTCGAAATTCGAAGATCTAAACAATCATCTCTACCCAAAGTTCATTCAATTAATATCCAAGTTGATGAATGATTCTTTTTTGAAAACACAAGAGATTCATTCAGTTTTGATGACAGGTGGTTCGACTACGATGCCAAAGATAAGATCAATTGTAAAAGAATATTTCAATGGTAGAGAATCATTGAATCATCCAAGACCAAGTAGCGTCATTTCTATTGGAGCTTCTCTATTAACTTCTATTTTGACATCTGGTTTTAATGATTATCCATTTTGCGAACTTTATTATGAATTTCCTAAACAGCCAATTGGTGTTGAAATCAAAGGTGGTTTGATGTCGACTGTCATTGGTAAATATTCTTTTATTCCGAGTCGGAGAATAAAACAATTCTCAACTACTGTAGATTATCAAGAAAAGATAGAGATAAAAATATTACAAGGAGATAGTCAACTTTCACAAAACAATACTGAAATTGGAACAATAGAATTGTCTGGTATTTCACCTGCTCCACGAGGTGTTCCAATTCAAGTAGTATTTGAATTATGCGCCAACTTGGATTTGGAAGTTAAAATTACAGATCTTTCAAATGGAATTACCAACTCGACAGTTATTCCAATCGAGAATGACTATGGCCAATTTGATTTTCAAGATCATTATGAATTTGAAGATGAACAAGTCGAGAGAATCAAACTTTTCAATTCACTAAAGGACTATATCAATAGTGTCAAGTGTATGTTGGAAATCAATCAAGATAATTATTTTTCAGAGGTGAAAGAAAATATTTTCAAAATCATATCATCAATGCCAGATAATGTAACATTATTCCAAAGCTCAATTAATGAAATTCATTCAATTCTTGACCCAATTATCTCTTCCATTTACTCTAAAATCGATTTTGAAATGACTCGAAATAATTCAGTAGATATAATGTCTGTAAAAATTTTACACCAACCAACTTTCAACTTTGTAAATCAATCATTGGTAACCAGTATTGATGAAATGGATACAAAAGTTAAGATCAATAAATATCGACAACCAACAAATGTAGATTTCGTTCAATTTCCACAGATTGAAATTATTGATGAATACAATCATCGTTTCCCATATATTTATTTATATAATGAAGAGATTCAATTATCAGATAAAATAGATTACATCCCATTTTCACTTGGTATTGGAACAGAACGAGGAGATTTTATTCAAGTTATTCCAAAAGATCTCAAACTTCCTATTCAGAGAAGTGAAATAATAACCATAACTTCAGATTATGAAAGTGTTATTTCAATCCCAATCTATGAAGGAGATCCAGAATTACATTCAGATTCCAACAATCATTTGGGAACGTTGTATTTGGGAGGAATATATCCAGCTCCAAAAGGAATTTCTAAAATCCAAGTAATATTCGATATCAATATTAATGGAAGTTTCACAATCTTTGCAATTGATCTTGGAAGTCGAATTTCAGCATCTCTTGATATTCTTGAATACAAAGAGCATTTAAATAATGGTTATATCAATGTTGCTTCACAATTCTTTGAGAGAGTCAAAATTGGAAAGAATCTTAGAGAACATTTAAATTATTTATTAGAATTGGTCAATCCTAATCAACAAAGTGATAAACTCTTTGACATATTGGCCGAAATTGAATGGTTAGACGATAATTTGTTTTCGGAAACATTTGAATTAATTAAACAAAAAATAACGAGATTCAATCAAAAATTAGAAAATCTACACTATAAAATAAAAGGTAGTAATTAATAAATATAGTTAATTTTTATACCATTCTTTTTAAAAAAATGATTCTTTTGAACGAGGTGCAACTATTAGGCTCCTCACTTTTATCAGGTGTCATGTATTCGAACGCTTCAGGTTTCATCTCTTCTTTGATTTTAAAAGTATTAGGTTTTACTGTTAGTTTTTGATGTGCTGTTAATACTAGATACTAGATTGATCGTTATACATGAAAGTACTAGAGGCCGAACCAATAGACAACCTTCATTCTTTTGCACTTTCTATAACATTTATGTTGATGTTTGTTCTTCTAACAACTTATTCTTCTTTTACAATATTATGAGTTGACTGAATCATTTAAAATTGATCCTTAATTTATTATTTATTTTACTAAAAGGATTATCTAAATTAAATAAATAGGTTTCTGCTTGTTAATGAATATTAAAAAAATTCGATTCCCCCCACCCACAGTCCAAATTGTTTTTTTTTTCATTGTTGATTATTCGTTTTCTATTTCCATGTGTATTAATTATAAATTTATCACAACTAAATAAACATAATAATCACCCACAACACTTTGTGAAACACTCCTTATTTATTTGAATTTTAATTTATTTTTTAGTTGTATATTCTCATTGTGTAATACTATACTACTACTATCACCACCACCACCACTTCTCAACACTATTGACACCTTCAATTATTATTATTATTATTATTGTTGTTGTTGTATTATAATTATTTATTTTATTTTATTTTTGATGTATTATATTTAATATTTCAAGTTCATTGATTTTACATCAACTATCTTAATATTGGTTGATTTTAATATTTTTTTTTAATATATATATCTCTATAGTTTAATATTTTAATATTTATTTGTTAATATAATATATTTGTATGATAGATGGAACCTTTTATAACATTCGATGATATTAGACTTCAGTTCAATAAGAATCATAATCAGTTTAGACCGAATAATATAGTGTATGAAGATGATGACAATACTTTACACAACTTTGATCCTATCGAGCATCTTAGAATAGAAGATCAAGATGAAGATAATGATAATGAAGAATATAGTAATGAAAGAGAGGAAGAAGAGTTAGAGGAAGAAGAACAAGAAGAAGATAGCAACACTTCATCCTCATCAACAAACAACCCTTTAGTTAGATCATCTACATTATTAGAGCATGATCATATAGACAATAATAATGATGATAATATGGAGAATATACACAGCACAACAAGTACATATAGAAATAGTTTAAGTAGGAGAAGTAAAAGTTTAAATTTAGATGATTTAGATTTAGAAGATCATGATGTATATAGTAATAATAATAATAATGAGAATAAAGATGTACAAAATAATAATAATAATAGTGTTAATGTAGATAATAGTGATGATAATGAAAGTGATAGTAATAGTACATCTACTACTACAACCTCTACTTCTACAACAACTAATACTTCACCAATAACCAATTTAATAAGAGATACAACTGATAACGACGAAGAGGAGATGAGAACAATGGACGAGAAAGTAGATGAATTTGTATCGTTGATCATTCACGAACCGCACACCGGTCTAATTATCTATGATAACTATGGATTCCTAGTGGAACAAGACATGGTTCAGATTCATTTGATCTACAAAGACAAGTTTGTGCGACAAGAGAAGCAACGCAAACAGCAATGGTTGGATTTCATCGAGGCTAATCCCGGTGCTTTTCATCTGTTGTCGCTGTCACAATCACCAATGGCATCGGCAACTACCACCTATCGTCGTTCCGAACCACCCAAACCACTCAAGGATATGATTCGTCGTGGTGTGCCCACTGACTTTAGATCTTCGGTATGGCTACGCTGCAGCGGTGCCTATCTCCGACTGGCTGCCAACCCAGACGAATACTATAACATCCTCAAAGTCTACCACGGAAAGCAGTCGGTTGCCACCAAACAGATTGCAATGGACATTGACCGTACTTTCCCAGACCACAAATACCTAAACACACAAGAACACATGGAAACACTATCAAGAGTATTGACTGCCTATTCTTGGAGAAATCGTAATTATTATAATAATCCAAAATACAACAAAACAACAACAACAACAAATATTAATATTATTATTATTATTATATATACAGCTAAAGTAGGATATTGTCAATGTATGAATTTTATTGTTGGATATTTATTATTACATATGAGTGAACATGAAGCATATTGGGTATGTTAACTTTGTTAATTTAATCTAAACTCTCGATTTTTAAAGATGTGGAACTATTGACTAAATGTATGAAATTACTTTTTTTTAGACTTTGGTATCTATTATTGAAGATATATTACCAAGTGAATATTTTACTTCTACTATGATCGATCTGTCTGTGGATGTTAGATTTGTTTTTGACGAGATTTTACAAAAGAAACTACCAAAGCTTCATAAGCATTTTACCACTCTCAATCTATCGTTGCCTTTGATCATGACACAGTGGTTCCTATGTATAATGGCCACTGCAACACCCACTGAAACCACCTTTAGAATATGGGACGTGTTTTTCGCTGAGGGTTCAAAGGTTCTCTTTAGATTTGCCGTCGCACTCTTTAAGATGAATGAAGAGAAACTACTAACTTGTAAAGACTACAATACATTATATAATTTAATAAGAGTATGTATAATCCATATCGATCAAAAACCAAAAACTAAACAAATTATTATTATCTCTATTTAAAATATAGAAAATACCATCAATGATGTATGATGCTGATGCTTTGATAGAGTATGCATTTAATAAGATTGGATCGTTGTCTATGAAATTGATCGATCAAAAAAGAAAGGAGAGTAAAGTGATTGTTTTTAATGAATATATAGAGTTCCAAATGATGAGAAATGGAATAAGGAAAGATCAAAATAATAGTAATAAGAACAACAACAACAACAGCAACCAACACAGCCCTAAAAAATCTCCTACACTTTTATCAAAGAAAAAAACAACAACTCACAAAGAAGCATGAAAAAAAACAAATATTAATCATTGCTCTTCATTTTGTGTATTAATATATAAATTAAGATTTCTATAATAAAAGAATTTAACCATTGATTTTTTCATTACCATGTAATCCTACCAATTTAAATGTTTAATAGAGTTAATTTCTTTTATTTCTTAATCCAACAACTAACTCCGAAAAGTTCAAAGTTAAATTGATATCAGATTTTAATAATAAAGAATAATGAGTCCGAAACAGTTTGATAAATCAAACTTTAATTAAATTTTATTAATTATTGTGTTTTTAAACTTTCTTAAATTATCTATTTGAGGAAGTTCATAAAAATTTATATTCATTATTATTATTACTTAATAATGAATGGATTGGATTAAACTCTGTATTCCAGGAATCTATATTTCTCCAAATGAAAAAAGTACAATCTATACAATGGACTGAGATGTTTATCTAACAACTTATTTCTTAAGTTGTTGCATTTGGTTGAAAAATAGAAGTGGTGAGTTCATAAAGTTACCTACATCGGCTGGTGTAATGTAGATAGTTGCATTCTGCATGGCTTGTGCTTTGATCTTGGCCATCTCCAATTCAAAGAGAGCAGGATACTTGATGTATAGTTCACCGCTGAGCTCCGATACCTTTCGTTCGGCTTCCGCTTTGACGAGGAGTGCCTCTGCTTCTTTCTGGGCTGATGAGAGCTTAGCCTGAGCTTCGGCGATAAGTGCCTGACCACGTTGTGCAAGTGCAATGTTGTCAGTCTCTGCTTTGAGACGTGCCTCGGTAGTCTTGATATCGTACTCCTTTGCCAAACTAGCTTGTTTGGTAGTGAATTCTGCGGAGGTCACCGATTGTCCAGCCAACTTCTTGGCAATCTCTGAATCAAGAACTTTCATGGTTTCTATTTGTAGACGTGCCAACTCGATACCATATTCACCGAGATCTCTTGCCAAATGAGCTTTAACACGATCCTGAATGGTTTGGATTGCATTGTCATCCGACTTTTGACCTGGTTTGGTTTGAGTAAAGTACATCACCTCTTGGAGTGTTGACAACTGAATTGCTTTACCCATGTCGGCAAAAGATACGTTCTCAATGTGATTGATGATTCCTTCTTTACCGAGCTTGGTAATGGCGAGTTCTGGATCGACAATCTTGAATGCGACTACCAAGACAACACCGACTCTGAGCGAATCACGAGTCTGGAAGATCTTTAGATTAATCTCGTCAGAGCTGGCATGTTTATTGTCGTTGTAAGCAGATTGCTTGGTTTCTTTACTTGGGAACAAACAAGTTTGGAGGGCAGTCGAGATGAATCCCTCGAAATTATGTGTTGGAGAATCGATAATCACAGGCTTATCGTCCTTTGGTGTTGGAATGATAGTCAAAATACCATTGTTATAAGTAACAGCAACCTCACCAGTATGAGGAATCAAACGTTTAATTGAACCATGACAGATATATGGTTCAGTGGCATCGTAAAACATCGAAGATTTGTCATCCTTCTTTGATTCCTTTTGTACCAATTTAAATTGTGCATCAACAACAACATATCTAATAAATAAAGAATGATTATTAGTTAGATTTCTATTATTATTTATAATAATAAACATACGGTTCTCTTCTTGATTCAAAGATATATGGTTGAGTACCAATCCAAACTTTAGCTAGTTTACCGGATGGAACTCTGAGAATGTTGATGGTTGAGTGAGAGATGTATGGTTCGTTTTGGTTCTCGAAGGCACTCTCATCGAATTGGAATGTTGGATCGATGATTACATGTGGACCTTCACCGTAGAGGACTGGTCTGTTCTTGGTGAAAGCCTTGGCGTAGTGACCTGGTGGAACTTGGAGTACATGCTTACCGTAAGCACCATAGTATTTGGCAGTCTTTAAGATTGGTCCAATATATTTAATGTTCACCGTTGGATCAGCAGAATAAACTGTACTGAAACGCTCACCACGTGGATCGAAAAGTTCAGCAACTTGATTACGATGACCCAAAACAAAATAACTATATTAATAATATAACATTAATAAGTTGGATAAACAACTACATTTATGATATATATAATAATAATATTAATAACTTACGAAATATCAACTCTATCGAGTGCACGACCCAATAATGGATTGTCAGTAAATGCAGAACTCTTGATACCCTCGTTGAAACGTTCCAAGATGATTTTGGCTTGTTGTTGAGCAGAGGCATCGGCAAAGTCTGAACGAATGACAATCTGTCCAACTTTGAGATCATGATTAACGTGTTCGTGATCGTGATCCGAAGAGTAAGTCGATGCTTCAGTACCACCGAAACGTTTCATTGATGATTGAGAAGATGAACTTGATACATTCGATACACTCCTTACAACCTTTTTATTATCATTATTAATATCGATATGATCCATTGTTTATTTATTTATATATAATAATAAAAATTGTATAAAATTAAGTAAAATGTACAAAAAATAAAAAAGAAAGTTATAATTAATTAACTAGTTAGTTATCTTTAATAAAGTAAGTTTGTCTTGTTGTTCTTTTTATATAAAATGAAAATACGAGTTGATCAATTTCAATTTATAGCAAATTCAAGTCAATTGTATAATTCTGATTCAATTTCAAAGATACATTTAAAAATAAATGACATACCTTTTTTGATCTTAAGAAAGTGATTTTTCGATTCCGACAGTTTGTTTTTTTGCCCTGGGAAAAAATTTGGTGAAATGATTGGTAAAAAATAATTTTAATTCTTTAGTTTTTAAGTGATCCTCATCGCATTTCGACAACCAGGTTTAAAAACTATTAAAAATCAACTTGGGAATTTAAAATTCATTTGAATAGTTATTTTTGATCCGAACATTCATTCAAATTTAAATACTATTTTACTTACCAGGTCCGATATCAATACTAAAAGGTGATTTTGATCAAATTAAATAACAACCAGGGTAACAACTCTAGAACCAACACATCGATGCTGATGAGGGAAAACACCTTTAAAATAAATTATTATTTTTGTTGTTGTTGCTTACAAAAACAAAGTATTTTTATTCTCTGACTTTAGATGTGGTTTAAACCAAAAAGAAAAAAATAATAATAACAAATTACACAACCTAACGTTATTTTTAAAAATTTCATGAATCATCAATATAAATAAAGGTTCTAGTTTCAGGATGAATACATATATTTTAGTTTTATTTATCTCTTTATCTTTGATATCTGTTACTTTTGGAGATTGTGTATCAGAACATAATGAAGTTGGTGCATATTTGTTTTCTTTAGATTGTCAAGATGACAAATCGATAGATGACACACCAAAAAGTGTTGATTATGACTCTGAATCGGAACGTATAAGATATTGGTAAGTACTCTCTAGTAATACATTATCTATTAGTGCTAATTTAAATGTATTAGGATGAATGAATGTTATTACGAAAAATATAAAAGTAATAGCATTGAAAAGGTAAAAGAAGAGATAAAATTACTTGGTATTGAAGAATATTATAATGTTTGTGTGCAAAGAAAGGAAAATAAATATTTACAATCAAAATTACAAACAAAAGTTAAAGTTACAAACTGTAATATTAAATAATTATTAAAACATAATAAACTAATAGTTAACTATGTTGTATTTATTACCAATACCTAAAGTAAAGTAGATGTACTTATTATTTGATAGTTGTATCTGTTTCTTTGATTATCTTTTTGATAAAATCTATAAGAAGTGTATATTTTTCATCGTTACGATCGATTGGTTTGCAAACAGTTCGATGGTCACCCTTGAGTACTTTGAATTGATGCTGATCTCCAATGAATTTAGGGTTTGCACTCTCTTGGTCGACAATCAGTAGACATATGTTGTTGTTGAGGAAGCATATCTCGTCGGTTTCACCAAAACAAAGAGTGGCAACATTGCCAGCGAACGTTGGAAACTGTCTGGTGAGAAGGTCGACATGCTGACTGCTCGGCAGTAGATCGGATATAGCACTCGTTGTTCGCAGTACATGATCGAGTGTATGAGCATACGAAGCTAGTTTGGCTCCGTAGTGCGGTGTCGAATAAAAGACGACCGCCTTGGTGTTGTCACGAAGCTGTCCGTAGTGTTGCGGATCGTCATTCGCCAGCTTTAGCATCTGTTTGGCAACGAGACCACCAAAACTATGTGTAACCAGTATCAATGGACGAGTACCTACACCTGCCAACGTTAGATTTTCAAGGATGGCTTGACTCTGGTCAAAGAGTGGAGTGGCAGTGCCGCCACCCCATTGCGAGAGGAATATGTCATAGCCAACACTGATAACTCTGACATTAGCGAGGTCTTCAGGTATCCATTTCTGTGGCCAACAAATAGAGGATGTTGCTTCAACGATCGAAGTAGGCAGACTGTTGTTATTGTTGTTATTGTTGTTGTTGTTGGTATTTCCTGCAACTACTAATTCAGGAGTGGCGGAAGATGATGGTGGAGTTGTCCACCAAGTTGAAAAAGGATGTCCAGTTACACCATGTATAAATACAATATCGAAATCGATTTGATGATCCTCATCTGTTGGATACAATAAATAGATTCCCTCTGCATATTTAGGTATCTTTTGATTCGGAGTGGCTATAGACATCTTGGTTCTAATTGAATTGGCTCTAATGAAATCATCTGGTGATTTAGACCATTTTATCAATAAAGGATATATCGATCTATTTAATATTAGTTTCTCACTATCTATTAAAATATTAAAAATTACAATTAAATATTAACAAAGATGTTTATATTACAATGATCATTAAAACTAACCATTAAATGCAATATTAGCAATGATTCTTGATAGATTTCTTATAATTTCACGATCATTCTCACTTGATAATGATATTATCTTATTCCAATTATCCTTTAATAATAGTTGTTGTGTTACATTCTCTATATTAATTAATTTATTTGTATTAGTATTATTATGACTCATCATCATCATAGTCTTTATAAACATTGATTGTATACTTACTATCTCTCGCCATATTAGCTACGGTTCTCGATATATATCTCTTTGAATATTGATCTAATTTCAATATCAATTCAATTAAACTTGATAAGCCATCATTATTTAGTTTAGTATATAACAAATTTGTGTCATTATTTACTAAAAAGATAGTTATAAATTAAATTAATAAAAAGCTAGCAATTTAATTAATAATAGTTATATATGAATAACATACCATATGCAGATAGATTCGATAACAATCTTAAAGATTGATGTTTCGATGAATTAAAAGTAGTTTCTTTTGCAATTAATAGTACATTGAGAGGTGATATTGATTTCCATATTGACTCTGTCTTTTTGGCTATTATAAAAATTAAGGTTAGCATTAAATAATAACAACAACAATCTATTGTAATACTACTTACTATTCATAGATAATAGATTAGCTAGTGCAATCAAAGAAGATAGCTGTAGATTTTGTAATAATTCTCTATCTTTTTCGTTCTTTACAGTCTCATTACCCAAAGAGGAAGGTACAGTTTGATTAACCCAATCATTCAATCTTTCTAACCACCCTTCATCAACTATAATAGATTGTCTATTTTCTATTATTTAATAATAAAATAGTTAATTAGTTTATAATTAATTTAAGAACATAATTATTAATAATGAGTTACCATCATTTTGATTTGAGAGATTTACAAGTGCATTTGCAATGTTTGATTTGATTTGAATAGAGGTAAAACTCTTTCCATAGACATCTGTATAGTTTAACATCTTTGATAGTACATTAAATATCGAATTGGTCGAGTTCATCGTGTAGAACGATAGATTAGCAATAAATATCGAGAGGTTATTGATAATAACTGTATCTCTATTGCTAGGTATATGTGTTTTATGAATAAATATACTATCTATCAATTCAAACAATCCATCTTTATTCTCTGTTTGATCTAAATTTATTAAATATAAATATATATGAATAAATAAAGATAGATATCGATATTCATTAAACTACTTACAATTTACATTTAACTCTGATAGATATTGAGTTATCTCTTGTTTTAATAATGAAGAGAATGGGAGAAGTGTAGAGAGATTGGTGAAACCAAACTTTTGAACAACGATTTGTCGGTATCGTTTATCTTTCGATATTAAACGGCCAAGTGTGTTTGCCAATTGGTTGTCAAGTGCAGGTTCATCTTGAGAGATCGATGCGAGTGAATCGGTTAGCTTCTCTAGGGTTATGCGACTACGCTTGTCAGCTATCAGCAAAGGTATCGATACTCTATCTTTCTCTACAAGTAACTCTAGCATTTCAATAAGGAGTGTACGTGATTTCAGTGATTTCGTGCATTCCATCAACTCTACAACTTTGTTTAGCAATAGCTGGTAGTGAAGAGTGTAGTCAGTAGTAGTAGTACTACTACTACTATTGTCATTGTTAGCACTACCACTGGTATTACTACTATTACCACGACCACTCCTAATACCAAAGAATATGGATTGTTTCAATAACCAAATCCAGAATTCATTCTGCCAAGTCGATCTGTATTTTATTTTCTCTTGTGATAGTTGTTCTATACAGATCTTCTCTATTGAATAGCTGTTGTTGTTGACACTCCAAAAAAGAGATAAACCAGCTGCACTAACACCCACAGTCAAACCTAACACACCATATATTATTAAATTTTTCTTTTTTTGTGTGTTATCTGATTTATTATTATTTTCATTGCTATCATTATTATTATCTTTATTGTTATTACTATTACTGTTGTTTTCTCCTTTACTTTTATTTGATAAACTTATAAAGTGTCGATTACTATTACTATAACTATGTGTAAAATTATTATAAATTCTATGAGTAGAACTACTGGTATTAACAATATATCTATTACAATGATGACTATTTACATTTAAATTGGTCAAACATGATTTAAATAATCTTAAATAACTCATATCTTATATTTCATTTGTTAAAATTATAAAAACATTTGTGGTTAACTTATTTGATCTTTCGATTTGTTTAAAATTACTTTTCAAACGATTTCAGTGAATTTTGCAAACTTGTTTTAAATCGAATTTAATACAAATATTTTATTTTTTATATATCTATTTTTTAGTTATTAAAAATGATATGAAAATTTATTGAGACTCACAACTGAATGAAGTTGTACCTTGACATCCAATACTGTAGGTTGTGATGGTCGGCTCTCCCTCTGAGGTTGAACAATTGTTATCTCCTGGATATTGGTATTCGGTCATTGTGTTTCCACCTTGTATACATTCAAAGATTCTGTTTCCTTCGACACAACTGTTTGTCCAGTAGTATAGATCATAGAATCTTTCTTCGCATTGTCTTCCAGCAAAGTAACTAATTCTGGCATAGGCTCTAGTACTGTCTCCTTCTTCTGGCATACTAACATAATATTTATCCTTAGGTCTAATGTTTAGAGCGATACCAACATTTCCAAGACAAATGATAATTGTGGCCAAAGTAATAATAAAGATAGAGAATTTCATTTTTGTTTTTAAGTGAAAAATAATATAAAATTCAAGTATAAGATTTTCTATTTAAATAGATGTTGATTAATATATTATATAAATTTTATTTCTGATATTATTTTTTAAAATAATATTAATTTTTTGATCATAGTCAGAGATTTTTTTTTGTCAAGCCTGGCATCTCTTTTTTTTAAGAAAGGAAACAAAGAAAACCATGAAAAAAAATCCGTCTTTGCAAATATTTATATTGATTTCTAAATAAGTTTTATAATAAAAGGTTCAATTTGAATCTTGATCACCAACCTAAAATTAAATTTAAAATATTTCTATCTTTTTTTTAAAGATTTTCTAATATCATCTTTAGTCATTCCTTATTTCTAAAGATTTTTTTTACAAAAATTTATATATATAAACACTAGATTAACTACTAATTAGTAATCGGTAAATTAAAAAGAGTAAAAAATGAAATTTAATATTGCTATTTGTATATATATCATTATATCTCTATTCGTACTCGAAAATGCCTTTGCAATGAACTTACCTAGAATTGGCGAACTTATCATTGGAAAACCAAAGAATTCAGTAAATGGAATCTACACTTTAATGAGATACTACTATGGTGAACAATGCTCAGATGACAACTCGATTGTTGGTATCTATTACTTGAATAGCCTATGTACCAATGGACAATTTTACAAGTGTTCTCCAGGATCCGATACAATTCAACTGTACACCTTCCCACTCCAAGATACAGATTGTTCATCAGGACAACCAGAGATCACCGCCATTGAAGCAGGATGCAACGTAACCGTGTCATATACCTGTGTTAACCTATCCATGTAAAAACAAGTTTACATACAAAATAAAAAAACAATAAAAACAAAGAAAAATATATTTTATCCTAATTTTCAAATGATTATTTGGAGAATCATATAAATAAAAAGAAGTTGGTTCCTAAAAAGAAATTTAAAAAAACGGATTTTTAGTTTTATAAAAGTGAGTAATTGTATATTATATTAGTTTAAGATTTTTTTGAATCCAATCTCTACATAAACTAGAGTGACATTTGATGGCTTTCATCGTATATCCCTCTGTTCTGTTGGCATGAAGAAACTGTAGAATTTCCAGCTTGCCATGTACAGCAGCGTTATCAATCGCAGCAGAAGAACAACCTTCGGTTCTATTAAAATGGAGGAATTTTAAAACTTCAAAAGAACCTGAACCAGCACACACATCCATGATCTTTGTCGAAAAAATATCATCCGGATGATTCTCATGGAAATATTTTACAACCTGTAATGATCCCTTCTCGGCGGCACGTATCAAAGCACTTTGGAAATTGTAGGAAGATGGACACTTTGGATAAAGATATAGAAATATTGGAAAGTGGAATATGGCTTGCTCCAACGCTCCTGAAACATCGATGTAATTAACGTTTGTGTATTCCGAACGGTTGTCATAGATATATTTAACTAAATCGAGACGACCTGATCCAATTGCTCTATACATAGTATTCTTATTTAGTACCTTTAATCCCATTCGGTGTATTGGTATTACCAATTCCATTTCGCAAAATCCAACGAATTTATAAGTGTTCAATTGCTGAGGGTATTTGTCGACCAACAATTGGAAAATACCGACATGTGATTGCGAATACTTAAGTCGTGCAGCTATAACTTCATGAAGTTCTTTGATACTGTGTGCATTTGTAATGTTTTGAATAACATCGATCTCCATTGACAAAACATATCTGACAATGTCGATTTTGTTTGTCATGATTGCTTTCGTTAAAGTTGATTGATAATATTCAATGTATCTACAGTTTTCATAGAGAAATTGAAGAATGTCGAGATGTTTATATTCTATCGCCAGAATAATCGAATGTCCATTGAATGCCTGTGGCAGTCTCTCATGAATTATTTTGATTGCATCCAAATTGCCAAGTTGAATAAAATTTTCGATTTGGCCACGTGTAAAGGTAAATTGGATATCAGAATGTTCTCTGAATAGAAGTTGATTGATCTCTTGATTATTGAACGTGAGGACTTGCTTAATGGATTGATTGAAATTTGTGGCTTTAGAAAAGAAGTACCGAACTATTTCAATGTGTCCTCCTTTGGCTGCTGAAATCAATGCTGACACCGCATTCCAACTCTTCTCAGGGTGAAGATCGTATAGATAAACAGCAATTTCAAAATGACCATTCAATGCAGCTTGATTGATTGCTTTTCCTGTAAATCCTTCACTGCGATTCTCACTCAACCACTTCACCATACTGAAATGACCATATTTTGCAGATTTCCTAATTGCTCCAACACTACACCCTTCAGTGCGATTCTCATGCAAGAACTGCACCACCTCCCAATGATTTCCTTTAGCCGCATCGTCCATCGCCAAAGTTGTACATCCTTCACTTCGATGCTCGTGTAAATATCTAACGACATGGAGATGTCCTCTTTGCGCAGCTAAATCCATGGGTTTTGTGCATCCACCTCTCTTGTTTTCTGTCAAATACTTTACGATTTCCAAATGACCACCACTAGCTGCATAGTCTACCGAATTATCTAAACCGCTGTAACGTAGTTTCTTTAGTAGTTCAAACTCTCCGTGCTTTGCAAACATATCTATTGTTGTTGGTGTGACAGTTAAACTCAGAATGACTCGTTCTACGGAATAAAAGTAGTTGGCAACTTCAAAGTTCTTTTTCAAACTGAAAGACTCTACTAGCTTTGCGATGCTATTGATATATTCGTGTTTGTGTAGAAATTTGACTATATCTAAAGCTTTGGATGAGTGCTCACATTTGGCGGCACATTGGCCAATCTCGTCTTTTACAGAGCTTGACGGAATCTCAGTGATCATTGGATAGAGATACTCGACGATATCCAATCTACCAGCGCTACAAGCATACTTGAGAGCCTCCACATAGTTGTTAGAAGACCTGTTCTCAGCCAAGAACTTCACCACTTCGAAACTATCGGACAACACTGCCAATCCAATCAAGTGATTCGACCATTCTTGATCAATGTATTTCGAGTGGAGATACTGAATGATTGGTAGATGGCCGACCGCATACCTAAAAAAGCGATCAACCGTTGCGAAACTACAAAACATCTCAGTAGAATCTAACAGATGCTTCAACTCTCTAAGGTACCCATATGACATTAGAGTCATCGGTGAATGTAAAACTTCATTCCATGGTATCGTTCGAACCTTTTTTTTAACATATATAAAATGAACTTGGTTATAAATATTGTTTAATAAAAGTTTGTTTGCAAATACTGATTTAAATATTCTATCTCTATCACTGTTTCTATCCATTTTTAGCTAAAGATTTGATTACAGTAGATTGTGAAAGAAAATAATAAAATATATTAAGCATTATTCTCATTTTATTTTGTTTTTCTAAAATATAATAACATATTTTTTTTTCTATTTTAATTCTTATTTTAGAGAAAAAACCTTGTTGAGTTGAATTTATTTAGAAAAAATAGGTTTCCTTTAACCTTTTAACAAACTATAGTACTACATATCTTTTATTACAATTTCAAATCAATTAATCTCTTTGATTTTAAAAAAAAAAAAAAAAACAAGTTATTTCTTAAAATAAAAAATACTTGTTTATTAGACTTGTTTAGTTGATTTGTTTTGTGGAAGTACACGTAATTGAGCCAACCAACCACAATCTTGATTGATCTGTTTTTAGAGCAGATGGTAAGACATGAATGGACGTTTATAAGAGATTGATGAAACAAAATTATACCAAAAAATCGTTAAAATAGAAAAATTCGTATGAATGACAAATCATTAGTTGTGTTGTTTGTGGTCAACATTTCTGTAGAACCTTAAACAGTTTACTTGGTATCTTTGTTTGAAAAAACAGAAAAATTTGCTAAAAAAAAAATTACAACTCTAACCCCACAACCCACAAAAATGATCAGGATTTTTGCAAAAAAAAAAAGAAATTAAACAAAAAACAAAAAATAAATGAAAATTAAAAAAAAATGTTTAACCACTAAAAATAAACGTCACATATTTTCACTCAAAAACAACAATTCATACCAAAATAAGATTAAATCAACAATTTGGCTAAAATTTTTTTTTCAAAAAAAAAAACAACAACAACAGTAAACGAAGCAAAACTATTTAAGAGAATGTCTGCAGAGTCTAATTCCAAAAAGAATCAACTTCAACAACAAATAAACAACAACAATAATAACAATAGTATCACTACTGATATAAATACTTTAAATAATAATAATAAAATGTCGAATCATCATCAATCAAATAGTCCAAATACTGTCGCTGGATCAGATGAAGATCTTACCATGCTCGCAAAGATGCAAAAGAAGTTTGTAATTCCACCACCACCCAAATCGTTGGTCGATGGTGCCAAGCGTGACTACCTCTTGGTCGGTGGTGCCTGTGCAACCGTAATCATGTTGTCTGCCGGTGTCTGGAATCACGTCAGAGGTGGAAGTTCCGCTACCACCGGTAAACTCCTCAAAGGTAGAATCTGGGCACAAGCTATCACCGTTGGTCTCATGGGTTTCTACGCTTTCAACTATTCTCAATCCATCGATGATGAGAACAGAAAGAAACAAAAGGTTATCTTGTCTTAAATAATCTATAGAGTATTAATAATAATAATAGTAATTTATATCTTTTTATAAAAAAAACAACAACAAAAAAAAAAAAAGAAAAGAGTTTATAACCGTGTATATAATAGTTTCAAAAACAATCATCTTCATCATCAACAAACAAAACAATCAATTAACACAAATAAAAACATCAACAACAACAACAACAAACATATAAAATAACTAATATGTACAAAACAACAATATAAACAACAAACAATATCACATTTTTAAATCAAATCATTCAAAATCTATCTATAATATAGTTTATAGAAAGATATAAAATCAACAAAACAATATCACAATTATAATCCCTTTCTAATTAAAGAATTATAATATTTAATAAACATTTTTTTAAAACATAGATTATTTTAAATAATCTATGCCTCAATATTAAACATAACATTTACTTGTAAATCTATATACATTTATTTGATTTATTTGTTTATTATTTGTTTTATTAAAAAAAACATTAGAATTGTTATAATTATATAACAAAAGTGTATAATGATATGTATGTGTTGTTGTTATTATTATTTTTGTTTTTAATTATTTAATTTAATTTAATGAATGACTTTACGTGATAATACAATAGCTAAAATTACTAAACCTAGGATTGCGCTGAACCAGAATGTACATGTTTGTCTGCTCTTTAGTTTCTTTTTATCTTTTTTACCTGTACAACAGGTGATACATGATACAAAGAAGGTCGGAATTGCAAAAGCAAATACAACACTGACCAACATGAGAATCGATGCTTTCAAACTCTTTTCGCTGCTGATGCTATATTCGAATGTGAAGTTAACGGGTGCCTCGTATTCCACATAGATAAGAACTTGACCTGCTTTGCTTGTCAACATTGGCTGTGGAGTGCTAGAATCGGTGATGTAGTGAGCCAATTCCTCGTCGGTCATCAACTCACCTGCTATAACAAACATCGTATTATTCTCGGCAATCAAACCCGACACCTGTTGGAAAGTCACGTAGATCTCAGTTGGATAGTAGCCAACACCGATATCCGGCATGATCTTCCAACAATACTGTGTAGAGTCTGCATTGACTGTGACTACACCGGAACTCGAAGTATATCTAGTGCATGTATCTAAATTTAATATATTAAATAAGCAATGAGTGTCATGAGATGAGTGTCAGTTTTTTTTTTCTTTTTCTTTTTCTTTTTTTAGTTTCTTTTTCTCAATATCCTATGTATCTGTCTATCTTATCTATCTTATCTATCTTTTCTTTTATTTAAAAGTAACGAACGAATTAACCTACCGTTTGTATATTGTGAATAACTGTTATCTATTAGAAAGCAACCAATCAATAATACAATTGATAGCAATGATTTATAATTCATTTCTTATTTATCTATATATGACCTATCTTATTATCTATAAATTTTTGTAATAAAAGAATATCAATATTGGAATAAATAAATATAAATAAAAATAAAAAAAAGTTTAACTTGTAAGGTGGTAGGCAATTATAATAACCCACACACCAAGTCTTTTTTGATTTTTTAATTAAAATTGTTTTTTTTTCGATCGATCGATCAATTTATGATGTTTTTAGGTTTTTTTTTATTTTTAATCGCAAATTTAAAGTACCATGATAAAAGATAAAAATAACAGATAATCTTTTTCATTTTAAAAATTTGTAATAGACTAATCTAAAAAGAAAATTGATAATTATATAACACCTATAATAAAATAACAAGTTTCTTTAGATCCATTCCAAACAATTTACTAGATTTTGTTCAATTAATTATATTTTTTTATTTTTATTTATAAATTTCTCAAAAAAAATCATAAAGTTCCACATCATTTATCTACATTCATTCAAGTTCCTCATCACATAGCTTTTTAAAATGTCTTTTCACTGTAATGTAACAAAAGATAAATTCAGTTATGGTCCTATTTGAAAATGGTATGTAAAAATATAACAAACAAGAATCTCAAGTATTCTGTTCAGTTGGTGGACGATAAAGGAAACAAATTAGAATCACAAAGGATATTACAATCAATACATGAATAAGTCTTCCAATGACAACAATACCAATAACCATGGGATACAAGTGGAGCAAATAAAAATGGTTGGGAACAAGATAATAAACAAGTATTTGGAACGTGGTTGACTACCCAAACATAGATCAGTTTATAGAAGGAGGACTTCCAAGAGAAAGACCTTATATTGATCGTTATTAATAGAAAATTGAATTATTTCAATCAATTAATAAAATCTGTTACAGAGCAGGTAGATTTTCACAAGGGACCTAAAATCAAAAAATCAAAGAAAAAAAATCTTTAGTTTTTGATCAAAATCAATAAAAAAACAAAAAAAAAAAATAGATAATTATTTTAATTATATATTATTATTTAATTTTTATTAATTAGTTAGGATTTTGAGAGTTTTTTAAAAATATTGAGGTTGAAAATGAATATTTAGAATTTGGAAATGATTAGTTCCTGAGTATTAAACTCAGTGAGGTTAAAAGATGGTAGAGTATAAATCTTATCATTAATGTGATTAATATTAAGATTAATAAATTGTTTAGTATTGGATTGTATTGATTGAAGTTGACCGTTCAATATTTTCTCTGGTTTCTCATGGGGATTGAAACGGTATTCCAAGATTCTAGGAATCTTATTCATTCTTTTTTCAATATCATTTTGGTAGTATTTTCTTATCACTATCCTTAACAGTCCCAGATCTGGTGTTGGAATAATCTGTGAGGTTCTGTCAATGTTTACTTCAAACTTGAGTTGAGAAGGTTGTCTCATTCTGCTTGTCTCTTTGGGGATTGAGGGGTACTCAATTTCCTTTTGAAGAATTCTTGGTTTAGTTGAATCTCTTTTTAATATTCTAATATAGGATAGAGATAGTTGGTTTGAGAATGGGGAGTCAATATCATCCAATCTATACTCCTTAGTAGCGCCGGTCTTTTGGAACACAGTTTCATGACACATTCTTATCCATTTCTTTTCTTTATCTCTTTCTTCAGTGTTTTTATAAAATAAAATTATAACTATAAATTCATCATTATCTAAAAAATTTCATTAATTAAACAATATATTCTTTAAAGTAATAATTTAACCTACAAAAGTTATCAATTGCAGTTTTTTCATCAGTATATACTTTTACTGGTTCGATTCTACCATTT
The DNA here is from genome assembly GCF_000004825.1 of Heterostelium album PN500. NCBI lineage: Eukaryota > Evosea > Eumycetozoa > Acytosteliales > Acytosteliaceae > Heterostelium > Heterostelium album. The sequence continues at coordinate 1,451,706 of NW_008805070.1, read as the reverse complement.
TCAAAGTGCAAAATAAGATTATTATAGATTCCACCTTTGGCAATCTCTTCGAAAATATAATTAGTTTTAGTTCTTAAAAAAAGATCATCCATTATATTTTTTAATAGTATAAAATTTATATTTATATTAAATTAGAATTTTGTAATATAATTAATATTTCAATTTACAAATAGTGGATTGTTTATATATTTGTGAGTCGACTTTTATACCTTTCTTTTTTGATGTTAAATTTCAGATTTGGAATTATAGAGTGGGAATGGAATTTATTTTGTATAATTTAAACTCACTTGATTTTGGCTTTATTATGTAGAATACATAATGGTGTATACATAAAGGTTCACAATTATGTGAATATCAGAAGTGGGTGTGTTTGAAGTTATATATAGTGGCTTCTTGGAATATTGAATTTATAAATAAAAAATATCAGGATAATCCAAGATGAGTAATAATCAGATATTATTTAGATTTTTCGAATATTCGATGATCTTAATAATGTTTTATTTCGAATATCAATATAAAAAAAAAGATAATATGTTTAAACAAATCAAATGAGATATGATTATTATTCCAATATTCAAACTCAATATTATCAAAGTCCATAAGGTAATTTCATGTTAACAAAACTCTAAAGAATGAAATTATTAATTTAATAAAAGAGTACTATTTTTCCTTTGTTTAATTTTTATTCAATACACTTTAAATAAATTTAATTATCAATCCTACTCTTTATATTTTTGTATTATTCCTCTTTCAATTTCCTTACACTTTCCATTGAGTTTTGATATTGATATGTAATTATCTCTAATTTCATCTTTCTACTACATACTATTCTTTAATCCATTTTCAAACACTTTTTACAGTTTATCAATTTGATTCCCTTATCTGGACTTCTCTGACTTTTCACCCACTTTGGAAGTTGTTTTCACTACTTTTTTTTATCAATGTTTATATGAGAGTATCACAACATTCACACATCTCTAAAAAAGTGACAGGGGGTAACATGTTAACTTACTGCGATAAACTTGAATCCATATTGTTGATCATATAATAATCTACTGATATTGATAGAATCCATTATTTGAATTCTACTTTGTCGACCATTCTTGGAGTACGTCCACTGTACAACTACCTATACTTAATCTATCATTGTCTTATATATCTAACTATTATTGAAAACAAACTATGAGTGATTTAAAATAAATATTTAATATAATAACTCTTTATTTAATTATTTTAATGGATTGTTGAGGTATTTAAACAACTAAGGAAGCAAACTTTGTGCGTCTTGGTTTAACCGTATTCATGCTATGCTGAACCTTTAGAGTTACTTTTGTTTAGGAGATAATTGTTAGAATATTGAGTTGATTTTATTGATTGAAACTTGTATATCTTACATTTGATCAAATGTTTATTAATAATTATGTGAAGCATATTTCTTTCAGCACAAAAAAGGCAGTGCATAATGAAAGAAAAGCAATACCATACTTGGATTTGGATGCTAAGCAGACAGCATTCTGAGCTCTAAAAGATAGTTTGCTTTTGAAGATGAGATTCTTTGTGAAACAGCAATTCTGTTGATAATGTCGGGTCTGCTGTTAAATAGGTTGATCTGATCGATGTAGTCTTGATCTCTGTTGGTCGCCACCTTTTTCAGTTCGATTTTGCTGACCTCTCTCACTATGTGGTTTGAATAATAGACATTGTTACCTTCCTCCGACGAATCATCTTGATCCATATCATCGATATCATCATCGTCTACATCTTCAAAATCATCATCATCATCTTCTTCTTCTTGGAAATGTACATCAATAGCATCGTCTTCATTTGCATCTTCTTCATCATTAGTATTGTTATTATTTATATCAGCAATACTACTAGCGAATTCGTTGTTATTTGTAACATCCCACTCATAATGACCTAAATCTACTTCACCATCCTCACCGTTGTCAGTGAAGAAGTCGTCTGACATTACTTCATCGATTTCATTTTCATCTTCTTCTACTTCTACTTCTTCAAACTTTGAGTTGTTCAAACTTTCATTTTCATCTTCTAAATCTGAATCATTATTATTATTATTATTATTGTTATTGCTACCACTACTACTATTTTTATCTATGTTCATCTTTTATTCATTATTAAATTAATTAATCTACAGAGATTGAAAAAAGAATAAAAAAAAAAGAAAAGGTGTGTTATTTTTTCAAAATTAGATCTATAAAAAAAATATTAAATTTATTCTTTTTTTTCCTTTTAAGAGTTGCAAATAAATACTGAAACAAATTTAAAAAAAATAATGATAGATCTATTTTTTTATTTTTTAATTTTTATGACTTTTTTGAAAAATGAATTAAATTAAAGATCAAGTTTTTACTATTTTTGGTAATTTTTTTTATTTTGTCACCCTTACAACATATTGACATATTGGTGTGGTTTTGAACCAATGATAGACTACCTGCTGCATTCTACAGTTACTTTTCTATTTTATTCTAATTTTTAGCATAACATTGTATGTTGAACAAAATAACAAGTCAAGTAAGGTACAATATTTAATACAATAGTGCAAAAAATATATCAATCTTTTAGACAATAGATTATTTGGTTTTCAAGTTTGTAATTAACAAATTAAAAAAGTAAATTCAAATAATATTATTTTTGTATATATCTTTATTCATATAGAATTAGTATAAACTTATTATTTTATTTTTTTTAAAAAAAAAAAAAGAAATTTTATTTCAGTAAATTAATCAGGTAGGATTTAATTTATCATTTAATTTTATTTATTTTTTTAATTTTTATTTATTGTTTTTTTTTTTTTTTTTTTGTTTGACCGAAGTATAGTTTACATTATTTCCATTAAAAGATATAATAATAATTATAATATCGTTGTTGTTGTTGTTGTTAATTTGAGATATTGTCAATCCATACCATCTGACGACCACACTATGCTAGCAGTCTATCACATTGACCATTCATTAAGAGAATAGACAATTGTCATACATTGAAAATAAAATAAAGTTAATAATAACATAAAGATCGAACCAATGCCAACACGAAAATCAATATTTTAAATATATATCTTGTTCACAATCAAGTGACTTTGGTTATAATGGTAATCATATTGTTAGAAGTAACGATGTTACTATTCGTAGGAGTATCTCTATAACCATATGGAGTTGATACTATAATCACCATCTACAATAACATACTATGCAAACCAATCACCATATTGCACTAACAACATCACACATTAGTAACAATAGAATAAACAGACTTCACTGCCCTATTTAAAATTTATATCACAATCATATCACAAAAATGTATCATTTTTTTTTATTAATACACTTTGATAAGATATATCTATTCAATTTTTATAATTGTTACTATCATCATCTTCAGACTCATGCGTTATTGTTGTTGTTATCATCAAGTTAAATAGTGAAGAGGAATTAGACAGTGTTTCATGCTACTCTATTTCTATCGTTATTTAAAATGTTTGTTTGTTTGTTTTGTTTGTCTGTTTATATTGTAGAAAAAGAAGTGTATATATAAACTTGTGGTTGATTATGTGATTTTGATGGTGAGAAAAAAGGGTGTTGTTTTAAAAATACAACAACTCAAATCTCTGTAATAGCCCCACCATCAATCTTCAAAAAAAAAAAAAAAAAAGAAAAAAAAAAAAAAAAAGATAAAACACACACTATCTTTGAAAATGACTTTATGTAAATAAATTTTTTATAACTATGTTTTTCACTCTCTCTGAAAAAAAACTAACAAACAAAAACACACACCACCATCTAATTAATTAGTATTTTTTAATTAAAATTTTTACTATAATTATTAATAACAGTGTTTTTTAAGTATTCGTATTTTTAAAAATAAACACATTTTAATAATAAATATTCATTCATACATTATAAGTTCAAAGGAATTCAACCAAATCAACAAATAAACAAAAATAATAATAATTAAGAAACAACAACATCATATTCAATATCATATTCATATTCATCATATTTATATATCTTAAAGTACATTTTTAAAAATAAAATTAGAACAAACAAACACATTTTTAAAATATATTTTTTAAAAATTAAAAATTTAATTAAGAACAAACACACAGAGAACACAAACACACACATATAACTTTTTTATATATTTGTATATAGTTTAATTACACATTATTACATTTGTAATTGGTTTATTTATTTTTTTTTAAAATTTTTATTTACATACATACAAAAGAGATAATTTAAAAGTACCAAAGAGAAAGTGAGTGCATATAGATAGAGATAGAGAACATATAGCGTCAATTAGTTAATACCACAACCAATATTACTATTAACACCAATACCAAATTAAAATTTAAAATACCTGTAAATACATATTCGACTTTTAAAATTTATCTTTAAATATATGTATGTTTGTAACATCCGAATGGAAATATGAAATGTAGTGCACAAGCAATTTGACAATTTTGTTTTAAATCCACAGTCCAACTAATAACTTTTAATTTTATTACCAAAATCGTCACTCTTTTGTTTATCAATAATTTAATTTTAATTATCTATTAGTTGTACTAATTGTTTAAATAATTATTTTTCCAATTTCAAATACAACTTCAACCTTTTTTTATTATATTTTCAATCTTTAGAATTCAGAATCAATATTTCAACGAGTAAACAATTATAGTAGTAGAGTTGGATTTATAGGATAGTAGATTATTTTATTCAATTTCCCTATAAACTTGGATTTCATATGATTAATTTGTAAAACAAAAGGTAAACAATTGGAAATCATTATTGTTTTTTTCAAAAAAAAAAAAACAAAAATAATAATACAAGTTAATTCAACAAATTCAATTATTAGTTTTAAATTAAATAATGATGAATAGTATGAATACTTAGATTTACCATCTCCCTTTTTCACAACCTATCATATCCAATTATATCAAAATTAAAATCATTGGTCCAATTAGATATGGTACTTCATTTGAAATCCCGCCATTTAAAACACAATCTTTATCACCCCCCATTCGATTTAAATTCTTTATTTTCACCAACAACAACTACAATAACAAACATATTTCCTATTCATAATTATTATCTATTTCATAATAATATTTTAATATCGCGAAATGTGTTTACACAATAATTTCCAACAGCTTCACTAAAAGATACTACTCTAATCACAATGTCATTATCTCGTTAATTAATAGAAATCCAAACACAGTGAAAGACATACAACCTAATCTAACTACTAATTAATAACGTTGGTTTAAAAAAAATCAAACAAATAACAACATCTTATAAAGTCAAAACTAAAATATTCAAACACATAAATTCCACCCACATATTTACACACACTCACACTGCAATAAAAATTATAACAATACCTATTCAACACATACAGATATTATTGTTTTTTATTGTGTTTTTATTGTTTTTTTTAAAAATCCAACAGTAATTATTTGCATTTATACCACCCCACTTTGGGTAGAAGTAATACACCAACCACTTGTTCTTCTTTAATCTTAACTCCCAACTTAAAATTAAGTTAGTAATAATACATTGAAATCATCGCGATGCTAAACTCAGTATCAATTTTAATTTTGTTATGGCTGTAGTTGGTAGAGTTGAATAACCTTTTTGTTTTTGGGATTGTTTTTGTTGTTGGTGAATCAAGTTGCTAGCTTCCAATTCCATTTTCAATTTTTGTTGACATCCAGATTATCTATTGTTTTGTCATAGTTCTATTGTTTCAAACTTTGTTATTTGTACTAATTCAATATCATTGTTGTTACATTATAGTTTTTTGTTAATTTCACTTTTTGTTTTTTTTGTTATTTTTAAACAATTGTATTTTTATATATTTATATTATTTATTCAAAAATCCCCACTTCAGAATAGCTTATTTCTGTCACCATATACAACCTTTTGTCTTTATTTATTAATTTATTTACATTTTTGTTGTTTTGCTCCGTCGTAAAATAACTTTTTTCACACACAACAATAGCTATTGTTGGAATAGAATAACAATTACAAAACCAAATTTGGATATTAACAATTTAAACTCATTGTAAATAATAAATATTTATAGGATAATCCTTTTTGGAATTAACTAAATTTCAAAAAAACATTAGAAATAGAACAACAAAAAATAATAATATTTATTTAATATATATATACCAACCAATATTCCCAATCAATAAGAATGAGTCAACCATCATTCAAGAGAGGAACACCAGTGATGGACTCAGCTTACAGACCATTCAATAACAACTTTAAACATATACCTCAACAATCACAGGAATTTCCACATTCAGCTCCAGTCACTCCTAAATTTCATTATTCTAAAGAGTCTGTCAGTAATTTCAAAACCCTAACTCAATCACCATCGATAGCGAGCAGTAGCAATACAATAACCATTACATCACCATATAGTAGCAACAGCAACAACAACAACAACAACAATATGATAATACATAGAAATAGAGTGAATACCTCGAATAATTTACACAAGAATACACATTGCGAGAGCGAACCAGCTTCTTTTGCTATGACACCAAGATCCAACTATCAGTCGACACCAAACATGAACTATTCGCCAATGGATATTTCCTATTCACCATTTAATTTAAGTACTCAAACTCCAATGATTACATCGCCAATCGAATCATCCTTATCGGCCAAACAACTAGAGGATCTTCTGAGTCAATTCCCAGAGGAGATTTTAATTACCATTCTTTCCTTCTTGACAACTTCCGACCTTTACAGCTGTCTCTTTGTTTCAAAGACCTGGAGAAGACTATGTGAAGATGAATATATATTTAAGAGTATATGTCAATTTAACTATCCATGTTTACAGAGATATATAAAGCCACCATTTGAAACGTCTTGGAAAAGATTTTATCGTTTAAGAAAAGTAATTATAATAACATCTTTTTTATTATGAACAATTAATACTTACACTATTTATTTATTTTAGGGATCATTTTTAGTTTTAGGAGGACCTGTAGCACAATCTTCTTGTATGGATGATATTTGTTCAAAGTTAAGATCAGTTGGTATAAAGAGAATCGAACATTTCTATACTCAAAAGAGAATCCCAACTCTGGAGGAACTACAAAAGTATGCTGGTGTATTGGTGTACAGTTATAATTCATCGGCATTCATGTGTGGTCAAGCTATGGGTGATGTTCTCGCTGACTATGTCGACAATGGTGGTGGAGTTGTAGTGACTGTCTTTACAAATTGTAATAATCTGCGTAACGGATTCCTCAAAGGCAGATTCCTGGAACAGAACTACCATCCTATCACACCGTCCAGACAACACGACACCAACGGAAAGAAGCCACTGACTCTTGGAAAGGTATTCTTGCCGGAACATCCAATTATGAACGATGTCAAATCGCTAGACGGTGGCAGATCGTCGTTTTACTGTCCAGGAGCACTGCATCCCGATGCCGCTTTGGTTGCTGAATGGTCAAACAACTTCCCACTGGTAGCAGAGCTCAACAAAGGAAAAGGAAAAGTGGTCGCTCTTAACTTTTTCCCACCAAGCAGTGACACTGGTGACGCTAGATTCTGGTCGTCGGCCACCGATGGATCTATTCTCATGGGCAATGCACTGGCATACGTCGGTAAGAGTGCCATCCTAAAGAAATATAAACAGAGTCTCATTGAGGGAGCTACATTTTACAATGCACAGAAAGATGGTGAAGGAGCAAGCAACGGACTGCACGACAAAGATATGTACGGCCACAAGAGAAGTCCAAAAGAGAAAAAGCACAAGTTCCTTGGAAAGTTTGTCTTTAAATTGAAGGTTTTAGTAGGTAGTTCAGGGAGATTATAAAATAGTTTGAAAATATCCAGAAAATTTATATATATATATATAGAATATTATCATCTTTATTTAAAACAACAACAAAAACCTATAAACTTATAATAAACCTGATCTGCACACCCTTCTTCTTATTATATATTTAAAAAACAAAAACAAAAACAATTTACTCTTCTATCTCTTTGTTTTTTTATTAACTCTATAAATTTACGATACATTTATAAAAATAACAGAACAATAAGATCTTTAGATACGATAATTTTTTTAATATCCCATATGGTTATCAACCTCACCATTATAGGTAGACAAAACCTTCTTTTCACTCTCTTTAGTTCAATTGTCTATATCTTCAATCTCTGCATAATTGTCATTAATCTGATTAAATAAATTATTATTAAAAAATGTTATAAAATCATCATATCTCTTTGATTTTTTTTTTTAAATTATTCATTTTTTTTTTTTCTATTTTTTTTGAAAAGAGATTTTAATTTTGGTGGTGAAGTTCAAGGATTGAGGAGATTCTCTGTAAGTATTAATTAAAAATCAATTTAATTAGTTTGTGTATATATATCATTATTATTATTATTATTATAATTTATATAAAGAAAATAAAAAAGTAAATAATAAATAAATAAATAAAATATGACAGATAAAATTAGAGTATTAGTTACAGGTAGCAGTGGATTGTTAGGAAGAGCTTTCATGAGAACATTCGCTGGTTGTGCCGACAAGTTCAACGTGTTGGGTTTGGCATTTTCAAGATATGAAAAGTATAAGAATCAATTCCCTTTGGAGCATGTAGATATCAACGACCGTGTTCAATTGACAGACATTGTAAACCGATTCAAACCAGATGTAATTATACATTCCGCTGCTGAGAGAAGACCTGATATCTGTGAAAACGATAAAGATAGAGTAATTCAACTTAATGTTAAGTAAGTATTATATACATAAATATAATATATTCTTGTAATACTAATATCTTATTATAATAAATTATCTTTAAAAAAGATCAACAGAATTTATTAATGAATTGGCTATGAATGTTGGTGCTTATCTTGTTTTGATTTCATCGGACTATGTTTTCGATGGTGAGAATGCACCCTACAAGACAGACGCTCAAACTAATCCACTTTCATTCTACGGTGAGACAAAGAGAGCATCCGAAGTTGTTTGTTTAAAGAATCCAAGAAATGTATGTTTTAAATATTAAAACAATATAAAAATAATAATACACCGATTGTCTTTTCTATAAAACTAATAATTGAACAAAGATAATTCTTAGAGTACCTGTATTATATGGACAAGTTGAAACACTATCAGAGAGCGCTGTAACCGTAGTCGCAGAACAGATCAAAAAGAATGCAAACGTTGAAATCGATAATTGGCAAGTAAGTGGAAAACTAAATATGATTGTCTTTTGATAATTTTTATTAATATATTATTTATTATCTTTACGTATGTATATATATATATATATAGTTAAGATACCCGACATTGGTAGATGATGTTGCTAAATGTACATTAATGTTAATTTGTAAAAAGAAAGAGAATGGTGATTCAATTTCGGGAATCTATCACTTTACCGATAATCAAAAGCTTACTAAATATGAAATGGCCGTTGTAATGGCAAAGGTTTTAGGTATCGATGCCTCGCAGATCAAGCCTGGAAACAGTAAGCCTTCTGGTGCACCAAGACCTTATAACGCTCAGTTAGACACCACGGCAACATCCCAACTCATCGGTGTTTTGCCATCGACAAATTTCGAGACTGCTATCACCTCAATCCTTAACAACACACCATAAGTAAATACTCATTTTAAAAGTGTAAAATGTAATTACTAAATAAATAATAAAAAATGTAAAAAGTATTCCAGAAACAATCCAAAATAAATTGTCTTAATTTGGAATTCAAAATTTTGATTAAAAAAAAATCTAATAATATCTAAAATTGTGAATAATACTATTTGTTACAATTAACGAAAGATGTTTATCTGTATAGTAACCATCCATATCTAATTTTTATAATAATATCATATAAAATACAAATCTACATAGATAGTTAATTTTAATGTCCAAAATTAAGCAGTTAATAACAAAGACATTTTGTACATTAAATCAACTTGATCTCAATGAAGAAAATGAATTCTCATTGATTTCTTCTTTTATCTTTAAGGTATTTATACTACTTTCTATCTCTTAGATTTTTTTGGTTTGTAATTAAGAACAGATCATTAACATTAACATTGTAATTCATCTAAATAGATGGCCAGTGATAAAGATAGTAATATCGATCTGTTTGATGATGTTAAGCAATGTATTTCAGAATATTTCAGCCAGATTAAATCTGATAAGACATCGGTCGATCAAACGTTTATCTCAAAAGCAATGAATACACCACTTTTCAATGATGCTTGTTACATCGGTTACCTACTTTCATTCTGTGATCATAATGATGTTTTAGATGTTATTATGCATATCTTTTTGAAGAGTATAGAGATAGAATATTCATTCAGTACCATTCAACGTTTTAAATTGTTAAACAAATCGCTCGACATTGAATCTTATTTTTTTAAGAGTATCGAGGACGAACATAACAACAAAAACTGTATTTCAAATCTTTCAATTCATAACAAGACATTATTATTATGGTATATATTGAATGACAATGTTAGTTTACTTGAACAAATTATTAAAAACGATAAATTAATATTTTGGTATGTTACTTACTTTATTGACAACCATTTACTTTAATATTAACTAACTTAATGTTATTCATTTAAGTATTTTGGGTAACGATGATGCACAATCAAATGAATATCTTACATTCTTTAGTATTCTGATGAGTGTTGGATGGCTTAATCCTCAGGAGAAAGTCGATGAAGAGCACCAACACTGGCTGAATAAAAGAGTAAAAGTAAAGCAAAGCAATATAATCGATTTGTTTTTATCAAGCAGTTCAAACAAAAAGATACTGGTTGGCTCTTTGTTTAAAATGAATTCATTCTTTATCAGAGATGTCAGCGTTGATCTACAACGATTGGAAACACCAGAGTTTGGAGAGATGATGATTCGTCAATTTCCATTACACGTTGGAATAAGGAATTTGGAATCATTGCTTATTTTCGACATCTACAGAGTGAGATCCATTGAAATGCCTTCAAACCTTTTTAATCGTCTTTTGGAATATATCAAATCGAATGATGTCAATATTACAAAAGTATTGTTAAGGAAACTATACATAAATCACTGTGGCGACGCTTTATCCAAGATATTGTTGTATTTCTATCAACGAGTTAAAGAGCCAGCTATACTTAGAGTATTGTTTAAATCACTCATTCTCATGGAATCATTGGATCGCGAGTTAATCATAAGTGTTCTGACACCATTCAAACAAGAATTTCTTGAATTTTTTAATAATCGAGATTATTCCAACTGGTGGACTTGCCAAGATCTTAGTTTGCTTTTATCCTATCGAATTAAATTCCTCAGATTTGCTTCAAGATTCTTCACAGACCAAAAGCATTTACAGATCTTTGAAACTGGGTATTTTAATCAAAATTCATTCAAATTTTGTAAATTCGCTCTCTCTTTGCCATGTACAACTACAACCAGTAAAATATTGGACAAAAAGATTAATACTATGCTATTTAAGGACATTGGTTCGATGAAATTTCTCCTGGAAATCGAGAGTATTGACAATGTCGTGGTGTTTTTAGAGTTATTGTACGCGAAATTCCTCGAAGATTTTATTCAATTAGATCCATTCTTTTCAATTGGTTTCAAATTGTTTGAAAAGATACATAATCATGATCCAACTTTGATCAGTAAAATATTCAAAAAGTTAGATGACCGAATTGCTTTCAATATCTTATCATATCAACGATCATTTTCATATATCAATCGATTCTTTCCGGAGAATCAGAAATCACAATCGTTTTTTATTGGCTGTATCACCAAACCTACACGAACTCTCACTTATGTGATTCTTAAGCATATCATTTCAATGTTACTCTTTGATAAATACATGGACACGAAATGGAAGGTGCAGCTTTCAATGGTTTCCAAAGATTTCTTTAATTGTTGTTCATCACTCTTTACCAACATCCCAAATGTGACCATCCGAATTGAAAGTACTATAGATCATATTGGATCGAAATTTTGTTTATTCAAGAAACCACCACCTCACTTGGATTGTACGGAATTGAAGTATATTCCCCTTATTCATATTTCAGAGTGTATTGACAATCTAGAATCCTATAAACAAATTGCATTTGGATATCAGGAAAAGACACCAAATTTCAAAAATTTGAAATTCCTAAAATTCCTAGCAATAGGACCCGGAGGGAGTGTCCAATTTCAAAGCATGCTTCACTCCAACAAAGATCAATTGGTTTCCGTGGAATTAATAACGCAATCAAACTCATTATTGGTGAGTGACGCAATGTCATCTCTTCTGGAACTCAGAAAATCCAGACCCAATGTCAATATCTCAGCATCTCCGTCATCACATTCTATCTCAATTGACAAACCTGATCAACACTCTCTGATCACAACTTGCAGTTATGATATTGACCTCTCAAAGAATATAATTCTTTCCAATCTTAGAAAGATCGTAGTCGGTCCTAAGACACAATATATATGTAGGAATTTTGATCATATGTCGCATATCTTTCAGACCTCTCCGAAATTAAGCTCGATCACACTCAATCAAACTCTAAATCTCGATTTCTTCATTGGATTCATCAATCTGAACCCAAACATATCGAAATTGACTATCCAATATAATATTGGTGTAAACGGACAAAACAAGATTGATCCCATTTCGTTAGCAACCGAGTTAAATCAAATTTTCGATGTTCTGAATCAAGAAAAAAGCCAACAAATTAAAATTGTAAAATTGATTTACATTGGTTTAAAGCAAAAAGAAATCTATATTCCAATGTTAAATCAATCAGTTTTATCAGCCAACTCTTTTAATATTGGGAAGTTTGAACCTATTGGAGATCAACTTTATAAATTCAAAAGATCAACTGATTAAATAAATATTAAATTTTTGACTTTTAGTTTTTTTTTGCAAAACAAAACTGGCTCCCAACAACTTTCGCCTGCGCATTAATTTTAAAAAAAATGTTAACATTTTAATGTTAAAAATTAGTGGGGTTAATGTGATCAGATTTTATTTTATTCGATTTATGGTTACAAGCAAGAGCCAGTTTTGTTTTGTAATTGGTCGGTCGACAAATAATAATTTTTCTGTTTAATTATCATTGACCTGATTTAAAGAATAAGATATAACAATAAAAAAAAAAGTAGATGATCACAAATAATAATACTATAATATTTAGGTTTTCACATTTATTATTAGCAGAGATTACAAATAATCTTGTGAGCAACTTGGATAAAATATGCTTTAGTTTAGTTTGTAGAAAGTGGTTCTATGAAAGAGACAAATATCTTGTTTTACATTATAACTCTAATAAACTAAATAATTTCAATTTCAACTCCTTCGGAAATCAATTAAAATTTCAAGATGTTATTAAAAGTAAATAGAAATTTAATAGCAATGTTAGTGAATTAAAAACAAAAGAAAAAGAAGAACTAATTATACAATTGACAATATAAACAGACAAGGAATTAGAGATCGAAACTCTGAAACTTGGATACGTTTCAAACAGGTCGACAACTAAACCATCTACTTTCCCAAAATATGTTCGTCACATCGAATTCAACTCGTTTGATGTAGTGCTACCTATTCAACTGCCTCATAATCTAGAGGTTTTCATTTGTAGATCGAATGATCAAAAATCATTTGCTATCGAAACAACTTTGATTCCTTTACCACCGAGACTACACACTGTACATATAACCTCAAAGCAATTAGAGGGCTTTAGTATGATGACATCGATTACAACCATGAAAATCAGATGGCTACACAACTCTGATAGACATCTAGCTTCAAGTGATCTTCCTCCATCTTTGATCAACTTAACCTTAACGGTGTCTAATCCATATATCGCTCGCTATGGAACTGGCTTACTGATCAACAGAGGTGTATTACCAAAGTCACTTAAACACCTAATACTTGGAATGAATATTAGTTTAGAATCACAAGATATTATTACTCAGCTTACATCGTTGGAGAGTCTCAACATAGAGATGTCTCCACATTTCAAAATCAAACTACCACAATCACTTAGAAAGTTGAAATTACCACAAAACTTTAACAATGCTATCGATGTGCAATACATACTACCTGATAACTTGGAATCATTGGAATTTGGTTGTAACTTTAATCAAAAGTTATCATACGGTGATCTTCCTGCCAATCTGAAAGAACTCATTTTAAACAGTTCGTACAGTGCAGAGATAACAGTTGGTTCATTCCCAAAGGGTTTAGAGACATTAGATCTTGGTGAATATGTTAACCCGATTGCAAAGAAAGCATTCCCTGCCTCGCTAAGAACAATTCATCATAGTTTCACTTACTATGCCAGTAAACTAGGAACACTTCCTGATTCAATAACATCATTAATCTTGGATAAACATTATCATTTAAGAAGACACACTACCAATTGTTTCATTGTATACTATCTTTATGGACAAACAATGAAAGGTGGATTCACAGATATATCATCACTCGAGAATCAACTTATATTAATAAATTAAATTTATATTTTTTGTGGTTAAAAAAAGAGAAATTTTTTGACCAATCTGGATGATAAAAATATTTGTACTTTTTAACATTTAAAAATCTTATAAAAAAAAAATAGATGATCACAAACAATAACAATAATAACAAAACTATAATCTATAACTTGTCACATTTATTATTAGCAGAGCTTACAAATAGTCTTGCCAGCAACTTGGATAGAATATGCTTTAGCTTAGTTTGTAGAAAGTGGTTCTATGAAAGACACAAATATCTTACTTTACATTATAACTCTAATAAACTAAATAATTCCAATTTCAATTTCAACTCTTTCAGAAATCAATTAAAATTTCAAGAATCAACGTCAATAGTTATTAAAGGTATTATTAGTATAAAGCAATAAAAATTAATATCGAACCAACATTTTAACATTGAATTAAAACAATCAATAGAAAGAGATGAAATACCTAGACAACAGACACTGACAACAGCCAAAGAATTAGAGATCATCGGTAGAGTAGCCAACATTTTCTTAGGCAAGTCGGAATCTATGATTGCTACGTCTATGCCAACAACAACAACAACCAAAAAAATACCTGCTAGCATTAAATCAGTATCGTTCATTCATCCAGTTTATGACGATTTACCTTTGCTTCCTGATCGAATCGACACTCTTATCCTTGATAGCTTTACAAACAAGTCGACGACCAAACCAACTACATTCCCAGAATCTCTTCGTTACCTCGAACTCAACACATTGGATGTAGCACTACCTATTCAACTTCCTCAAAATCTAGAGGTTTTAATTTGTAGATCGAATGGTCGTAAACCATTCGCTATCGAAACAACTTTGATTCCTTTACCACCGAGACTACACACTGTAAATATAACATCAAAGCATTTACAGTATTTTAGTATGATGACATCGATTACAACCATGATAATCAGATGGCCCCACACCACTGAAAGACATCTAGCTTCAAGTGATCTTCCTCCATCTCTGACCAACTTAACCTTATCAGTGTCTAATCCATATATCGCTGGCTATGGAACTGGCTTACATATCAATAGCGGTATATTACCAAAGTCACTTCAGCACCTAACACTTGGAACTAATATTAGTTTAGAATCGCCAGATATCATTACTCAGCTTACATCGTTGGAGAGTCTCAACATAGAGATGTCTCCACATTTCAAAATCAAACTACCACAATCGCTTAGAAAGTTGAAATTACCACAAAACTTTAACAATGCTATCGATGTGCAATACATACTACCCGATAACTTGGAATCATTGGAATTTGGTTGTAACTTTAATCAAAAGTTATCATACGGTGATCTTCCTGCCAATCTGAAAGAACTCATTTTAAACAGTGCCTACAGTGCAGAGATATCAGTTGGTTCATTCCCAAAGGGTTTAGAGACATTAGATCTTGGTGAATATGATAAACCGATTGCAAAGAAAGCATTCCCTGCCTCGCTAAGAACAATTCATCATAGCTTCACTTACTATGCCAGTAAACTAGGAACACTTCCTGATTCAATAACATCATTAATCTTGGATAAACATTATCATTTAAGAAGACACACTACCAATTGTTTCATTGTATACTCTCTTTATGGACAAACAATGAAAGGTGGATTCACAGATATATCATCACTCGAGAATCAACTTATATTATTCCATTAAAAAATTAACACACTCGTATATTTATGAATTAAATTAAAATAAAATTTTTATTTATGTAACATATGTGTAATTTCATTTTATCCCTCCCTCCAAAAAATGAAAAATTTTACACAGCTTTTGCAAAGATAATGCGAGAATATAAAAAAAGCTTTGCAAAAAATATACCCAACCTATAAAATGAAATAACACACATGAGAATTAAATTTTATAATAGTTAAATTTAAATAATTAAAGTTTAATTTAGAAGTGTTTAAAAGGAACACACACACAATAGAGTTAAAACTAAATCATAACAAATTTTGATAATATTTTAAATCATTTTTACATCTGCTCAACAAATAATTCAAAATGATTGCAAACAAGAACTATAAGAATAATAATAATTCTAAAAATAATTCTAAAATCTATAGTTTCTCTCATTTATTATTGGCAGAGATTACAAACAGATTTGAAAACATCTTGGATAAAATATGTTTTAGCTTAGTTTGTAGAAAGTGGTTCTTTGAAAGAGACAAATATCTTGTTTTACATTATAACTCTAATAAACTAAATAATTTCAATTTCAACACTTTCAAAAATCAATTAAAATATGAAGATCCAAAAATAGTGATTAAAGGTAATAACAATTTTATAATCATTTGTTTTGTTAATATAACTAACATTTTAACATTGAATTTAAAAAAACAAACAGAAAGAGATGGAATATATAAAGTACCGATCACCGCTAAGGAATTAGTGGTCTATGGCTATGAAATATTGGATAATGGTTTCTTTGAGAAGTTGGACTCTTTGAGTATTACATCGATTTCAATCATTAATGTTGAGTTAAAGATGTCTGCCATGGCTAGATCGTTGTCAATTATGTATGCATCTCAGGAATCAGACTTTCCAAAGATTCCAGATAAAATCCATACTCTTAGGTTTAGGAAAATCTCAAACAGGTCAAAGAAGAAACCAACTGAATTCCCAGCATCTCTCCGTCATCTCGAATTCCACACGTTAGATGTGACCCTACCAATTCGACTTCCTCATAGTCTAGAGGTTTTCATTTGTTACTCAGATGACCATAAACCATTCAATTTCGATACTACTTTGACTCCTTTTGCACCGAGACTACACACTGTGTTTATAGCCTCAGATCATTTAGATTACTTTTGTATGATGACATCGATTACAACAATGGATATCAGATGGCTACACACCCCTGTAAAACGTCTAGTTTCAAGTGATCTTCCTCCATCTCTGACCAACTTAAGCATTTCAGTGACTAATCCTTTTGTCACTGGCTATGAAACTGGCTTACTGATCAACAACGGTGTATTACCAAAGTCACTTCAGCACCTAACACTTGAAATGAATATTAGTATTGAATCGCCAGATGTCATTTCTCAGCTTACAATGTTGGAGAGTCTCAAAATAGAGATGTCTCCACAATTCAAAATCAAACTACCACAATCGCTTAGAAAGTTGAAATTACCACAAAATTTTGACAATGCTATCGATGTACAATACATTCTTCCCGATAACTTGGAATCATTAGAATTTGGTTCTAACTTTGATCAAAAGTTATCGAAAGGTGATCTTCCTGCCAATCTTAAAGAACTCATTTTAAACCGTGCCTATAGTGCAAAGATATCAGTTGGTTCACTCCCAAAGTACTTAGAGACATTAGATCTTTGTGAATATGATAAACCGATTGAAAAGAAAGCCTTCCCTGCCTCTCTAAGAGAATTACGTCATAACCTCACGTACTATGCCAGTAAACTAAAAAAACTACCTGAATCAATAACATCATTAATCTTGGATAAACGGTTACACTTCAGAAGATACACTGCCAAATGTTTCATGGTATATTGTGAAAATGGAGAAGCAATCAAAGGTGGATTCACAGATATTTCATTACTAGAGAAACAAATTATATTAATAAATTAAAAAACAAAAACTAATTAATAAAAATAAATGATCAGCAATTCGCATAAATAAATACTCACATTGTTTTTATATTCATTTTGAAAAGACTAAAGTATGAGAAATAGAGTGAAATAATATCTATGTTTTTTCTATTTGTGGGAAATTTCCTTTGTTTTTCGATTTGTTTGGTGACTTTTATCGATTTTCAAAATTTATTTATTTATTTTATTACATCTAGCTTGTCAGAAATGTCATCAAGAAATAAAGATAGTGAAAGAGATAGATATAACGATAGAGAATCTGATAGAGATAGATATAGAGATAGAAATAATGATGATCGAAAAAGTAGAGATAAAGATATAGATAATAAAAATAATAATAAGAGTAGGTGGGATGATGACGGTGATAGCGACAACGATAAACATAGAAATAATAAAAGTACTAGCACTAGTAAAAAGAGTTCTTCTTACTCACAAGAAGATGAAGATCATAAAAGATTAAGAGAAATTCAAAAGATTAATGAAGGTCGACGTAGTAGTAGTAGTAGTAGCAGCGGTAAAAGCAGTAGTAGTAAAAGTAATAAAAATCATAGACATAATCCATATGGAGGTCATAATCATCAAAATGACGACGACGAATTTGAATATGGAAAGAAGAAGAACGATGATCATGATGACGATGACGAAGCGGAAAGAAGAAGAGAACAACGAAAGAATAAAGAGAAACCAGATTTCAAACCATCGGGTATATTGATGGATGACTACGCTGCTAAGCAAACAGAGTCTGGTCAGTCGAGTAACGGTAGTAAGCCTACTGCACCCGGTGTAACTAAAAAGTGGTTCGAACCAAGTGAAGCACGTTTGTCACCCTACAAATGGATACTCTATCCATTCAAGAACAACGAGCCATTGGAACCGTACTCTCTAGACACCAGAAAATCATATCTAATCGGACGTGACCGAACTGTATGCGATATTCCATCGGAACATCCATCTTGTTCATCTCAACATGCAGTTATAGTACATAGATTAGTATCAAAAAAAGAAAAATGATGACAATGATGAAGATGACGAAAAACAAATCAAGTAAGTAATTTTTAAAAAAGCTTATCAATATACCATAAATAACTAATTATATATATATTATTACAATGATATTTATATAGACCATATCTAATAGATTTAAATAGTACCAATGGAACAAAGTTAAATTCAGAAAGTGTGGAGACTTGTGTATATATTGAATTAAGATCAAGAGATTTATTAAAGTTTGGAAATTCAACACGAGAATATGTATTGTTACACGAAAACGATATAGATAGTGATTGATTTAACATACTATTCAAACTTAATAATAATAATAACATCATATCATTTATTAATGATTCAAAATAAGAAAAACACCTCACCTTAATTTATTAATTAAAAACCAAACCAAACCACACCATAGTAATTATAATATATTTAATTTTAAAATTCAATCAAATAATAATAATAAGAAGTTACTATTATCTGTTTATATCATTTTTTCAGTATATCTTTATCTATGTTTTTTTTTTTTTTGATAAATTAAAAATAAATAATAAAAAGAGGAAAAAAAAAAGTGTAGGTTGGGTTATTATCACGATCTAAATCACACACAACAACCCATTTTATTGCTATAAAAAGCAAATATATAACTACTTTATTTTTTTTTAGTATTATTTTTCTTTTTTCAATCAATTAGATTTGTGTGATAATACAACTAAAAATAAATAAACACCAATACAACATGTAAAGCACATTAGTAAATATATGTTTGTTTGTTGTTGTTTTTAGGGTTGTGTATCAATCATTGCAAAACACACTACAGAGTTAGTTTTTAACAATATTTTCAACACAAATCAAAAAGGGCAGTAACATAATAATTTTAATTAAGTCAATTAATTAAATTGAATACAACTAGAGAAGAAGAATTATTTTTTTTTGAAATAGAAATCATTCTATCAATAAATTAATCAATCAATCAAAATAAATACTATTTGGTTTCTTTTTCTTTTTTTTTTTTAATTATATGTTTGTTTTAGTTTTATAGTTTTAAATTTATATATGAATGGGTAATAAACAAACAAAAAAGATACAATCAGTTTCACAAATATTTCCACATAATGTTGTCGATCAGAATCAGAAATTTAAATGTTATCTAATTGTGAAAGATCATCATTATTCAGTTGTGTTTGACCTTAAAGGTGAATCGACACCTGAATATGTCATTGGAATAGAATCACATGTAGTTTTATATAAACGTACTTCCGAAAAGCCAACTGTCAATCTTAAATCGGTACGAAATCAACTTAAAAGAGAGAGTCTCAAGATTTTCAACCTAGGTTTGTTCCAACCATCAATTATTCTGGAGCAAAGAGAGCAAGATCTCACTGCACTAGAGTTCTTTCACTGGGCCATGGTACGATTTGGATCAGAGTACATTGGAGACGAAAGTGGAGAGTGGTCAAGGAAATTCAATTGCCAGACCTACGCAGAATTCTTGGTGAATGACATGAGATTAAAATGGCCTAAAGAAGTAGAAATATCAACGGAGCCATTTAAATGTGGACATGATTGAAAAATAAAATAAAATAAAATAAAATAAAAATAATTAAATAATATTGTTGTACATAAAATAAATAAAACAAATATAATTACCTAAAAAAAGAAATAAAAATTCGCATGATAGCATTAATCGGAAACTTTGACCAGGAAGTGCTAGCTTTTATAGCAATAAAATGGGTTGTTGTGATTTAGATCGTGATAATAACCCAACCTACACTTTTTATTTTCCTCTTTTTGTTATTTTAATTTATCAAAAAAAAAAAAAACATAGATAAAGATATCTTGAAAAAATGATATAAACAGATAATCCGAAACATAATGAATGGGTAAAAGAGTAATGGTGGTGGCGGTAAAATAGATAGGAAATAAAGGAGTAATGTAATTTTGTTTATTTTTGATGTCTGATATAATAATACTTGTGTTTTTGTTGTATTATTATATTGAATGATGATTATTTTGAATATTTGGGGGGTCAAGATTATATATAGCATGAGTTTTGAATGCTACATCAGGACGACTATATTATAGTATTGTTAGTAATATTCGAATAATTAATTTACAATTATAACATACTAATGTGCATTTATTTGTAATAGTCGAAACTCTGATCTTGCACTACAAACAACTCCAAGGTTGTTCTGATCATTCCAATTTGAAACCTGTCTAACAAACTCGGCATTCTGACTTCCAGGCTTTTGTGCTATATCTCTTACCCAGAGGATATCTGTACCTTTGTATTCAATTAGATGTGTCTCTCTATTAAGTTTCTCAATCTTGTGAAGTGGATTATAATGAAGAGGGAAAATTGGTAAACAACAATTTAGGTTGTGTAGGAAAAGAGGAGAAAAGTCTATTTGTGTTGCAACAGGAATATCTACAAATCTCTTTTGGTAATTATCTGATGGTAAATGATTGATATCTACAAACTTTTCATACTGATTAACAGAAATGTTCCAAGGTAGTTCTATAGTTACAACAGAGTGATTGATTATTTGTGGATTGTTTAAAAGATTATTATTATTATTATCCATGATAGGTAAAAGAATTAAAGAGAAATGAATTTATAAATTTTGTTTTCTAAATAAAAATAATTATTATGTTAAATTTTTTCAATGATAGTGGTTGTGGCTGTTTTTCATAAATTTCTTTTTCTTAGTTGTCGAAACAGAGATTAATATTATAAAAAATATCAAACCTTCTTGGATTTTAATAAAAATTAGATAAATAGAAAACATTTTTATAGTAGATTTAGAATATAAAGTTTTATTCTTTACAAAAACTTTGAAAATTTTGCCTTTATATTTAGTTGGGGAAAATGAGTTTTCCAATCTGCATCAGAGTTCGGACCAAACCCGAGAGATCAAAGAATACAGAGACAGACATATTTATCAATTTTATGAAAGATTCAATTAAATTCTCAAAGATCTTCAATCAAAAATTAGTGTTCAAAAAATGGTTATTGTTATATGGGAAATTTATATGAGAAAATCGAATGATTAGCAACTAGCGGAATAGATATTTAACAAAGGACCTGATTAACACTAGATTAAATAAAGTTATTATTATTTTGTGTCTAATGCAAAGATTTTTTATCTTGAACATCTATCAGAGTGAGTTTTTTTCTTAAATACTTCATTTTATCAATTATAATTGCAAATAGTTCGAAAAGGAAGAGTGTTTTTAGTGTTTTATTGCTTGTGCTAATAAAAGATGATTTTGAAGGACTGAGAAATTTGAAAAATTTTGCAAAAAAAATTAGAAAAAAAAAAAATTATTAATAGTCAGTTATTTAATTCCCTTGTATATAGAAATATTTAATAAATTAAATATTATCCTAACTGAAATCAGTTATAATTCCTTATTTCCTTAAAGAAATCAACAAAAAATTGCATTGCGTCTATTATTATTACATAAATATTTATTCAAATAGTTTTATTATTATTTATATATCATAATTATGAGTACTGAGTCACAATGCCCTTTTTGTGGAGATTTATTCAACCAAATAACTCTATTTCAACACAATCCTAAATGTTATTTCGATTTCTTCTCAAAAAATGGGATTACTCCACTATGCACATGTAGTACTTGTAAAGGAGAAAGTACACACTCTTCTTCTGAATCCAAAGAAGCAAAAACAACAACAACAACAACACCAACATCATCTTATTCCCCTATCAGTCTTCCAAACACAGTTGATTATGTAGTGAATAAGCTTTTAGATTTCAAACAATGCAGAGGTACGAACTGTGCTGTTTGTAACCAAAAGATTACCAAATCTCCTTTTGGTAAGATTAGAATTGGTAACATGATAGTAATTCAATGCAGGAAATCTCATGTAGTCGAAGTATGTATATATTGATGACCGCCTTTGTTATGTTTTATTAACAATCCTATTAATTAAGGCAGGTGAGGCTACTCTTTTACTTGGCATTCTCAACAATTATGTAAATCTTGTGGAGCAAAATGGTGATGATTACCAACCTGGTGGCCAATCAATATTTGACATTGATTTCGACAATATTGTCAACGAAGAAAGAGAGGAATCTGAAGCTAACAGTTCAGAAGAAGATGATGAGGAGGAGGAATCTGGTGAAGAAAACTCTGATAGTGTTTCAGTCCCAAACTGTTGCGCTAAGATCAATCAGCCTAACAGCCATAAGAAGAGACCTTGTAAGTTGCCAGCCAATCGATTGTGTAAATACGAGTACATTGACGGTACTGTGGTTGTTACAAAGAGCTTTTGTAATATGTATCATCTTATAAAATACTTAGTCGCTCTCTCTGCTAGAGGTAAGTTTATAAATGACTCTGCATCACCAAAGAAGAAGAGAAAGACAACAAAGAATGTCAACAAAGATGATGATGGTGATGATGATGACGATGATGGAGAGAATGATGATGGTGAAGATGATGAAAAAAATAATAATAAAGGAAAGAAAAAATCAGCGGTGAAGATCAAGATCTATTTTTCTTTGTAACCCCATTATAAAATTAAATTGTTGATTTATTTTTCATTTTAAATTAAGCACAACCAAAAAAAAAATTTTTTAATCATTTTGTTATATTTATTGTTATTCAATGATACAATCAAATAATAATCAATATACAACGAGTGAAAGTGATTCACAAGATTTGGAGCTGAAGTTTGACAATGACTATAATGAGACTGTACACCAAGGATCTATTCAAGAGGAATTAGTTGGGTCTTTAACATTTGGAAAATGTTTCGATTGTCCGATTCTTCCAGGTGCGCTACCACCTACTCTAAAGTCATTACGGTTCGGTGCTAACTATAATCAAGAGATTATAGAAGGAGTATTGCCAGAGACACTTGAGAGTTTGAAGTTTGGTGACAGTTTTAATAAACCAATTATGCTTGGAGTCTTACCTCAATCTCTTAGATCAATAATATTCGGAAAGAACTTCAATCAGCCTATTGAAATTGGATCACTACCCGAGAGGTTAGAGTATCTAGAGTTTTATGATGATTTCAATCAGCTATTACTACCCGGTTGTCTACCATCATCGTTGAAAACTCTCATCTTCTACTGGCATTTCAACCAACCAATTCACGTCAACGTACTTCCAGAGAAATTGGATTCTCTAACACTAGGACCAGACTACAATCTACCAATAGAAAAGGATGTACTACCCAAGTCTCTAAGAGTTTTGAACTTTGGTTTATATTATAATCTGCCTATTCTGCCAGGAATTCTACCCAATTCCATTACCGAGTTGAGATTCGATTGGTTCTTTAATCAACCTATCTATGAATTACCTTCATGTTTAGAGGTGTTAAGATTGGAAAGAGACTACAATATTCCATTACCAGTGTTGCCTCCAACTCTTAAATCATTGTCTTTGGGTACAGAGTTTGCCCAAGTAATAGAACCAGGAATTTTACCAGAGTCTTTGACAAATCTATCTTTTAGTGACAAATACAACTATCCAATTCTTCCTGGAACATTACCAAAATCTTTAATTAAACTTTATTTTGGTCATTACTTCAATCAAGCATTGGGGCCAGGTCTTTTGCCTGCATCACTAGAAATCCTGGCCTTAGGTGCAGAGTATTCGCATCCAATTGTACCAGGAGTATTTCCACCTTCACTTTATATATTAAACTTCAATACCAAGACCGATATTCCAAAGGGAGTATTACCACAGTCTTTGAAAACTCTGGTATATTCAAGCACTTTTCCAATTATTTCGGGATCGCTGCCTGAATCTGTCGAATCAATAGAATTTGGTTTTCAATATAATCATCCCATCAAAATAGGCGATCTCCCAAACCGGTTGAAATCGTTAAAGTTTAATGATAACTATATGCAAACCATCCATTTCGATACACTACCTTCATCACTAAAGTCATTCAACATAGGCAAGAATACATATCAAGTGGACTCATCTTCAAGAGGAGAGATCCTAAGTCGCCCAATTGAATGTTCAATTAAGAGTTATGCTGCAGAAAGTTTTTTAAATATAGAGTTGCATTTCAAAAACATAACTAGTCATATATTAGTTGTAATAGTAACATTTGGAAATGAATTGTTAGTTGAACAGGTTGGGGAAAATACAAATCATGAACTAAAGCTAACTGGTTTGAATATAAACAACCATGATATCAATATGGTAATATTGAAAAATAATGATAAGTGGATATTGAAACGATTACAAATCTTAGCAACAAAATCAGCATATCATGTTATCACAATTAATTCAGTGAATAATTATATAAGTAATTTCCAACCTGATTTGTTTTTCAATGAAAAAACATTCATAATTAATTCCAAACTCTATTATTACATCACCAAGTTTTCCCAAAGTTTAAATGAAGTTTATTTAGTTATCTCTAAAGATACAAATATGTTGGTAAATTTTTAATCATAAAAATTAATTAGGTATTTTTTACTAATAAAAAATATTATAGTGTGCCTACAAAATAAATAAATATGAAGATCGACCACCAAGTTATTATTCTAGGTTAGCTAATGAAGTAATAACAATGACACTACTTTCAGGAAAACCAAATTTTGTTCAAATGGTTGATAGTTTTGATGATGTAGAGAATAAAATCTATCATATTTTGACAGAGTATTGTATTGGTGGTGATCTAAACAAATTATTTAGGATAAAATCTGAATCAAAAGAGTAATTATTGAATTCATATTCTTTAATAAGCAATTCTCTAACTTATTTTTTTAGAAAATACTTTTCAGAACCTGAAATATGGAATTATATTTCACAATTGTTTTATATTTTAAAAGAGTTGGAACACATTGGAGTTATACATTGTGATATCAAACCGATGAACATATTTATCAAAAATGGAAATTTAGTATTAGGTGATTTTGGATGTAGCACATTCAACGATAACAGTAAAGAATTTAAAACAATTGATTGGGCATCAGTACTGGCTGTTAAAGATAAACCATGCCTTGAAGCTGAACCAGAATCACTCCCTTCCGTTTGTGACATTGAAGAACCAAACTCTATAGCCAATGTAACTAGAGGAACCAAGGGTTATATTGCACCAGTACGTTATCATAATATTTTTTATTACTTAAAAATAATAATTAACATTTTTTCATCAAATAGGAGGCTATTTTTAAATATTATAGTCATTCATTTGATATATATTCTGTTGGGTCAACTATTCTGAAGTTATTATCTTGGTATGATTAAATAGTTTAATCTTCAAATCATAATATATTTATTTAAAACCATTTTATTTATTAAAGTCACGAAAAAGATATAAACAATCATATTCAATTTATATCAGATAGAAATAATATTATTATTTCTTCTCAGAGATATTCAAAACAATTAATTGATTTTGTGACAAGAATGTTGGACAAACAACCTCAGAATCGAGAATCGTTTCAAACTATTTTGGATCAACATGTTGATTTCCAACAAACGAGTATTAAATACAATATTGATGCACCGTTCCATACAAGTTCTACTTTAATTTCTGAAATATGTTTTGGCTCTAACTTCAATCAAACAATTGAGCCCATCACAATACCATTCAGTGTAACATCAGTAACACTCCTTTCATATAAAAAACCTTTATTAATAGGAGCACTACCTTCAACATTAAAATCTTTGATTTTAGAAGAAAATATACACCATCCACTACCTGGTGTTCTACCTTCATCTTTGGAAATTCTTAGAATTGATTCTGGCCCAATCGTATACAGTTACTTTCCAAAAACTCTTAAAGTTTTAACTCTTGGTTCTCTCTTTAATTTCCCATTACATAAAGATATGTTACCTCAATCTTTGCAATCATTAGAGTTTGGATATTCTTTTGATCAACCAATGGAGGATGGAGTCCTACCAAATAAACTCCAATCTCTGAAACTTGGCTTTTCATTCAAAAGTCACTTGATCCTCCCAAGTTCATTAGAGTATATTGAGTTTAACAATAATTACCAAATTGATGATGGATTATTGCCAGATACCATTACACATATTGTTGGTCTGAACTGTCCATTAAAGCCAGGTTTACTTCCTAAATGTTTAGAAATTTTGGAGTTTGGATATTCATTCAATCAAGAATTAGAACAAGCTGTTTTGCCAGAGAGTTTGAAATCATTAGTATTTGGTTCCAAGTTTAATAAGCCATTAAAATCTGGGATTCTTCCAGAATCTTTAACCTCTCTAACTTTTGGTGGTTCATTCAGGCAACAAATTGACTTTTCATTGCCTAGTTCTCTTCAATCACTAGTCTATAGGAATCTGGATGGTATCAAAAGCTTCAGCGAAAGATTGTTTTTGCCCAAAATTTGTCCTGGTTCTCTACCAACTTCCCTTATCTCTTTGAAACTTCGTGACTTGGAATTGATAGATACACTAAAATCAAGTAATTATGAAAACAACTTTTATTCTGACCATCTGGTAGAGTCATCCAACTTTTTCATAAAACCAATCATTAGTAGCGACACCAATTTTTATATTCTTTTAAAGAGAGCTATGGGCCAAGTAGTTATATTGATATCTGGTAGGAACAATGAAGATGAACTATTTGAATCAATCTTGCAACTTAATTATTTCAATTCAAAGAAAAAAGTATTTTTTTCAACGAAAAACTGTAATTCTATTACAATTACCTTGGTTTCTGTTCAAGATAAGTGGATTTTTTACTCATTCAAGTGTCTTCCTGGTTCATACGAAGTCGATTTTGAATATACCTATTCATTCAAATCACATCCAGATGTCGAAGATACCTACCAGGCTATATCATTTGACTCTTATGAATTCTTTGTTTTGGCAAAATATATCAACTCGAATGAATGGGATGATACTAAGAGTTATTTAGTTCAATCTAAACAAGATTTTAAATTGGTAAATATTAATAATTTATATTAATAATTTATATTAAGAATTTTATTTATCTAATATATTTTTATGAGATAGTATGTTTACGAAACAACCAATTATTTAGAAGCCAACAACCAGAATTGTTTACTTAGACTAAGAAATGAATGTAGAGCAATAACAAAATTCCATAAAGTACCAAGATTTATACAACACATTCTTTTAATCGATGATACTGAAGCTGGAACAATGCATCTGTTCAAAGAATATTATGTTGGTAGAAATTTAGAATATTTAATAGAATCGAGAGCACTAAAGTATGTATTATTTGAAACTAAACTAACTTCAAACATCAAATTAACATTTTTTCAATTATGGAGGAATGAACATATCAAAGAAGAAGAAATTAGACATATAATTCCACAGATTTTTGATATATTGGCTTTGTTGGAAGCTCATGGTGTTACTCATGCTGATATCAACATTTCAAACCTATATATTAAGGGTCAAGGTTTGGTGCTAGATGGTTTTAAAAATTGTTCATTTTTAGAGGATATCCCTCAGGCTGAGAACATTAAATTCGATCATTCATATGCTATCTATTCATTTTCTTTAGTTCTTTGCAAACTTATGTCTTTGTAAGTAATTTAAATACTTAAAACTTTCTGATAACTAATGTGATTCATTTTTTTTATTATTTTTAGTGATATAGATTCAGAAGGAATTCATAAATCAAAACATTACTATTCAGATCAATTGGTGAATTTTGTACAATTAATGTTTCAAAAATACCAAGAAATGAATTACAATTCTTTTTTGATAGAATGGAAAGGAATTTCAAGTTGAATAGTTTTAATATAAATTAAAGTTCAAATAAAAAAGTTTTATTTAATTAATTTAAATTGACGCGGATCCACACCACTGTCTTTGTTCCCTATCATCTTGAAATATTTGTTCAGATTGGTTGTCTTCAATCGAATATTTGAAATTACCATATTCAACACCACCAAATGAAAAGATATGACTGATTTTTGCGGAAAATCGATGAAACTTTAGAAAAACTTCGCTATTCTTTGCGGGGATTGGACTGAGATTGGTTATCTTTTTCGTTTCAACATTGTATTTTATGAATCTATTTTCTTCTTTGGAGTGGATATAGAAATTTCCTAAATTATCATGACATGCTGTGTAGGGTTTAATATCTAATTCGCGGCTTGAAGAAACTCTATCTGATAAACTTATTTCAACTATAGATCTTTTACCGCTTGATATTGAATATAGAGTTCCTTTAAAGATCATCGTCGATAGATGCTCACCACCTGTAATTTGGTTATGGTATATCCACTTTTCGAATTTCAATGTGTTGATATTAAATCTATCGATTCTATGAGAGGAAATACCATTAACCAAATAGATGTGATCTTGACCGTCATAACAAACCGATATTAATCGATCACCTTCGATTCCTTCCATCTCGCCTATATGTTCGAATGATTTCGATACAATCGAGAATTTAAACCATTTGTTTGGATTGTTCCAACCACCGAATATATAGATATATTCACCAATCGAAACCATTGACGAGTTGGTAGCTCTAAAACAGTAGTCAAGTTTCAACGGTTCAATTGAACTATCAAGAGTATTGAAAAGTGTAGCTCCATTTTTCTCACGATGTGTGATGAAAATAAATGCAGCTCTTCTCGATGTTTCTGCCAAATTGGTTAGCTTGTCTATAATAGAATTGAATTGACTCAAATTGATCTGTCCTATTGAAATTTGAATTTCTTCTTCATTGTTCTCCTCTGACAACTTTAAATCTTTGAATTGATTATTATATTTATGAATAATATCTAATAGTAATGATGATGAATCGTTGTTGTGTTGTTTGATAAGCTCATCAGTATTGAATGGATCATGATGATCATTGAACAATGTTTGATTATTATCTTGTATGAATGATTGTAATGATGAACTGGATGAAATTGAACTAATGATTGTTGGTGTTGAATATTGTGTAGTGGTATCTTCTGCAGATTCTTTTTGATTAGAATTTGGTGATTCTTTTTCATGATTAACATTTAACTTATTATTTATATCAATGATTTGATATAAATATTTCAAATGCTTAATATTATTTTCTATTTGATTTACTATTGTATCTTTTTTAATGACGATTGGTTTCTTTAGTCTAAACTCTTCAGTGACTAGATATTGATGTAATTGCTCAAAGTGTTGTGATATCTCATTCTCTGTTGCTGATAATGATTGATATCTTTCTGATGTTGATTTCAATGATTTCCATATTGCTCTAATAGTTGAATTTAATGCATTACTATCGCTACTACTATTATTATTATTACTATTATTTTTTTCATCTATTAATAAAAAACTGCTTAATGATTGTCTGATATCATCAATGTGTTCATAGTTTAAAACATGATCAGTATGTTCTTTATTATGATTGATCGTACATCTTGAACACATTAATCTATTGCATTGATAGCAAATAAACTCTAGTGATTTGAGTGGGTGTTGTGAACAAATATTTGACATTCTTTATCTATAAATGGTATATCTATGGTTTTGATCATAAATTATAACTTTAACAAAATAAAATTAAAAATAAAAAAAAAGTAAGTTTTAAAAACCTAGATTTTAAGGGGGTGGTTATTATCTCATAACCTCAGATCGACGATCTAGATATTTGTTTTTTTTATTTATTTATTTTTTATTTGCATTAACTTTAAATATCATTTTATTTTATTTCATTTTATTTTATTTTATTTTGTATTGTTTATTATTAAATTATTTATTAAAAAAGATATATATTATAGAGATCTAATAAACATTAAGTATGGTACTTAAATGTATGGTACATCAAGATAATGATGTTGATTCGATATGTCTATCTTGTAGACTATTGATTTGTCAGCATTGCAAAGCAGATCACGAAGGTCATGAGTTTGGTGATGACCAATCGTTGAATGTGAAGAACAATGCTATTGTAGGTGAACGATTGCAATCTTTGTGGTCTATGGTAATCAAGACGATCGGTCTAATCAGTCATCATGAGAATCAAGAGGAGACCATTCACTTGTTCTTCGAGCAACTCTACAACTTCATTATGGTGGAGGAGCGTAAACTTATTAAACCAGTCGAGAGAGAGCGTGAGAAGAATCAAAAGAAACTGGATATCCTACTCAAGAACATCGATGGTTTACTCTCGATTCTAAGTACCCGACCGATCATTGACATTCAACAACCAACCTCTGAATACGAAGATGGTGAACCAATAGAATTCCAACCAGATTACAATCAAAATAGTTATCTTGAACAATATAATGATAATAATAATAATAATCAGAACAATACATTAAATAATGATATATATAACAATAGTAATAATAATAATAATAATAATAACAATTTCGAAGAAACAAGAGTGTTTAATCATACATTGTCAGCATTACCATTCGATCAACTAAAGGAATTAGTTGCACAGTATGATTCAATAGAGAAATTCATTGATAAACATACTATTCAATCGAAAGCAATGAAATCATCTTCATCTTCAATCGATTTCGGTTCAGCATTCAATAGTAGTAATCATTCAAATTGTAATGATAATATTAGTATAATAGATAAAGATAAAGATAGTAATAATAATAATAATAGTGATAATGATAATGATAGTCACAAAAGTTGTATGGATTCTTTAGTATTGTCATCGAATATAGAAGAATTATATAAACAAATAGTAAAGATAGAGGACACTGATATGGATACTATAAATTCAGAGTTGAAGAGTTACGATGATTTCGAGACTGGCGATGTGTTGTGTGGCTTCGGTTTCGATGCAGAGTTGTTGGAAAAGGTGAAGAACGACTTGAAACGAGTCTATGAAATCGACTTTTCAACGATGGAACAACGTGACGGTGGAAGTAACTACAAATCATATAGAATAAACCATATTTATATTGTTGGTGGTGTGGTGTGCGATGCTGCCGACTTGCCAATGCAACTGTCGATGCAGAGCTACAGTATTACACATGACAGTTGGTCGTTCATCCCTACACACATGGAGAGCGCCGTAATCAAGCCGATTAGCAATGTATTTACCTCGGGTGTCAGCACTGGCACTCATATCTATTTGTTTGGTGGTCACCAACATTCGAACAACTACTACTGCTACGATATAGAGCAACGACAATGGGCAAGACCGATGGCAAGGAGAATGTTGGTGCGTGGTGGAATGGGTGTGTCGGCATGCTACGATGGAGTGCGCTACATTTACTTGACCGGTGGATTCGAAGATAGTAAATGTTTGGATAGAATCGATCGATTCGATACTACTTCCGGTCAGTTTGTGGCGAATGTAGGTAAACTTACAGAACCACTCTATAATGCATTCACTTTTTATCACAATGAATTACTCTATGTCGTTGGAGGTTGGAAGAAAGAACCACATTGTACCAATAACTGTACGCTGTCCATATACAAACTACAAGCTCCAAGTAATGATCAACAACCAATACCTGTTTTATCATTCCAAGTATCTGCTCATCCAACTGTTAACAGTAACAATAACAATAGCAATAGTAGAGGAAGTAAAAGAGATAATAGTAGAGGGAAGGATAATAAAAACAATAATAATCATACAGAAGAAGTTTATTCATCGCTGGTTTTGGAGATGCCATTGAAGTCAACAAGTGGTGTTGAGAAATGTTGTTTCGATCCATTGTCAAATCATCTTTATTATATGGGTGAGGATGAAGTGTTCTTCCGTTTATCGATTAATTCACAATCGGTTGAAATTCTACCACCTCTACCGATCGAATCAACATCGATCGGTGCTTCGCTCTTATTCGGAATCGACAACATGTCCAACCGATATATCTACTTGGTTGGTGGTGAACAACAAAAACTATTCCACTTTGACCTAAAGACATCGACCTGGTCACAACTACAACCACCACCCTATCCAACTTCATTCCAATCTGCTATTGGTCTACTCGAACAATAATAGCAATAATAAAGTATTCAGTGGTAGTGTTTGAGCTTTTTTTAATAATAATTACAAAAGATTTATTTATTATATATTTATTAAATATTATTATTTATAACTATCAAATTAATGATAATTACTCAATATGTTTGTTTGGTTGTTGAAAAAAATTGATAAATAACGCAAATTTATCTTCTCTTAATATCATCGACTGGTCTGATTAATCTATTAATCATATATAGACCTTCTTGTTTCAGTTGTTGCGCAACTGTTAGCTTTTTCCTTCTTGGCTTTCTGGCTTTGGTAACTGGAATCTCAGGCTCCTCCTCCTCTACTTCCTGTTCTTCTATTTCAATTTCCTGTTCTTCTACTTCTTCCTCTACTTCCTGTTCTTCCTCCTGTTCTTCCTCCTGTTCTTCCTCCTGTTCTTCTTCCTGTTCTTCTTCTTCTTCTTCCTCTTCCTCTTCCTCCAATTCAATATTTAAAGTCGATAACTTCTTGGTAAGATTAATAGTAGCTTCATAATCTTCCTCATCCTCGAATACATCCTCAATGTCGTCTTCTTCCTCCTCCTCCTCTACATAATCATCTTCATCTTCTACTTCTTCCTCCTCTTCTTCATCAACTTCTTCCTCTTGCTCTTCTTGAACTGAAACTTGAACCGGTTGTTGGGTGAGGTTGGAGTTGTTTCTTTTTAACTTTGAAAAAGTAAATTTCATTGGTCTGTAGAAGGTTGGTGTCGATGGTAGACTGAGTTTTGAGGATGGTGGTGTCATTGCGATCATCTCTTTGTAGGATTCGAGTTTGGATGGTGTCTTGATTGGTGTTTTGGAAGGTGTCTTGGCTGGTGTCTTTGGTACTGCAAACACATGATCCGATACTTCTACTTGAACAACAACGTTAGCATTTGGAGTTGCCTCTGGGAATTCATCTGGAATAATACCATCCGATGACAAACGAATACAATTGTCTATGTTGGCATCCTCTGGAATGTTATGTAACGAACTAAAGAACTTGTGAGACAACAGGACATAGGGTGGAACATAGCCTTCAGAGATTTTCTTTTTCAAATTGTTGAGTAACAATCGCTCTTCCCTGTTCTTTGGATCCTGGAGATCTGCGATTCTAAACGATTTCAAGGATGACGCGAGATTGGTGAGATCGCTCGTTGGCAGGAAATAATTGGAAGATGCATTCTTCTGGTTGAAAGTAACAGTGCCGTTGGTTGATATTCTGCTAAGTCCGAAATCGTTGATCTTCACTACAACACCATCGACCAACCAAGTTCTATATTTACGACCAGTGTTGACTTCATCGCCAATGTCATCTTGGTACATGATATACTTCTTTCCGGCTGGAAGAGTCTGCAGTAGGATATTACCAGTGTGTAGATCGTTGTGTACGAATTCCAGCTCCTTCTGGGCAATGGCGAGAGCATAGAGAATTTGGAACAGTATCGATTTGAACAGTTTGAGAGTAACCATACTCTTGGAACGGTAGTCAGAGAGTGTCTTGAGGTTGGCATACTCGAGAATGAAATGCATGTATTGGTTGGTTTTAAGAGTTGGATCCTTTGGAATAGCAGCAGCAGCACTATTTGCTTTTGACTTTACCTGTTTGGTAGTGTCCTGGAGAACTTGGTTGAGACGACTGACATCACCACTGTGCGGAGCAGCCTTATACCATTCTACCAATCTCACAAAATTAATTGTTTTATTCTGGTCCATCAACTTGTTGAGATGTTGAAATATAATTAACTCTCTATAACATTGACTCTGTTTATTGGAAGGTGAAGAAATATATTGTCGTTTAACAGCAAACTCATCAATACTACTACTACTATTATTATTATTATTATTCTTTTTTTTTTGTTGTTGTTGTTGTTGTTTTACAAAGAAAATATGACCATTTTTACCACCGGTTGGTTTCAATTGATTGTTTATAATATATTTACTATTCTCTTTATTATCATTATTGAATTGTTTTTTTAATAGATTATTTGATTTAGATAGATAAGATAGATCTTCTTCCTCTGAATCAATATCGTCGTCGTCATCCAATTTTATTTTCCTATCTACACCACTATGCACACAAAAGTAGCTGTCAGGTGTTTTCAATAAATGATTATATTGATTACTTTTATCGATTGATGAATCATCTCTATTATTATTTCTATTACTGTTTGTACTACCTTCAGTACTATTCTTAAAAGATAGTACCATTGTTATTAAAAATAATAATAATTAGAAAGAATTAAAATTAAATAATTATTTTTTTTTTAAGATTTTGAACCATCAAAAAAAAAGTTCAGTTTACAGTTGTTCCATATGATCATTTTTCCCTCCAAAAAAGTTAAAATTCAAATTCAAATTTTTTTTAATATACCTCTATTTTGAATAATAAATTATGGTCGTCAAATATTCAATACAAAGAATTTTGAATTAATAAATATGGATAGAAATAGAGAAGATAGAGATACATATATAGAGAGAGATAAAGAAAGAGAAAAAGATAGAAATGTAAATAATAATGTAAATAAAAAATATAATAATAATAGCAATAGTAATAGTAATGGTAAATATAGTGATAATAAAAGAAATCATTATAAACCATATAGTAGAGATAGTCATAATGAAAATAATAAAAATCAAAAAATAGATAAAGAACAATGTAAAATGTATAATTTACCAACAAGTAAGTTTTAAATCATAACAAAACAAAAACACAAAAAGAATACTTACACATTATTTCTCTTTTTTTTATTAAAATAATAAATAGTTATTACATCACAAAAAGAAAGTGATCCTGTTAAATTGAAAACCAGACAAAAAGATATTGATTTTGGTAAGAATACAATTGGATATGATAATTATATAGCTCAAATACCAAGGTAATAAATAATTCTTTAGTTCCGACGACCAATAATGTTTTTTGTAGATTACTTACCTATCAACTTTTATTGTAGACATAAACGTGAAAAACAACATCCAAGAACACCAGATAAATATCAAAGATGTAGTAGAAGAAGCTGGGCTGGTCAAATCAAAAAATGGAGAAAAGAATTACATAAATTCGATCCTAATGCTACAGAAGAAGACGACGATGACAATTATATAAGCGATACTATTAATAATAAGAATGACAATGATGAAGATAATAAAGAAGATCAACAACAACAACAACAAGTAAATAATGATAAAGATCAAGCACATCAAACAGACGATACCGATGATTTAGAAGCTAATCAATTATTATTATCATCTTTATTATCGACAACAACGACAACTACCACAACCACTTCAACAACATAATAAATAATAGATATTATAAAGATTTTTTTTATTTATTATCCAATCAATCTTTGTCATTTTATTGTTTGACATTCTCTTTAAATATTAGATTCTCTTTCTCTTCTACTTCTTTTAGAAATTGTTGAACATTTATAGAGATTCGAGGATGAAGTAACATTGATTCAGTTACCCATTTCTCACCTTTACTGTAATCATGTTGTTTGTAGAGTATTCCCAGTATCTCTAATTTGTCGAGTTCAACACATTGTTCTTTTAAATAGCTAGAGCGTGGATGCTTCGCTAATATACCTTGTTCCAATAGATATCTGAGTGTTTCTATTGCGTCAAACTTTACTAGATCTAGTAGTTGTTGTTTGCTTATCAGTTGGATAATTAGTTTGTTCTCGTGGAGGAATTGGATGATCTCGAGGTGATTCTTTTCAATGGCAATACCAAGTAATTCAACTTTGTTGGCGATAACCACATTGGGATTAAGATCGTAGATAGTTTGAAGTATATCTCTACAATTGTTGAAGACCGCTGTCTTCGCCGTTGAGTAAGACAACATTTGTTCGGTACTCAACGAGTGTTCAAAGAGATATCTAAAGGTCAACGGCTTGGCAAACTCGATAATGTTACGGTGAGTTGCATGTGGCATTGCAACTCGTGGAAGCATCGCGCTTAGAATTGCGACATTGTCAGAGTTCAATATCTGATAGTAGATATTCTGGTCGGGCACTACATTGTAACGTTCCATCAGATAGAGAATCACTTCAGCAGACGGTCCTTTATATCGATAAAACATACCAGAGAAGATCGATCTTACTCTTTCTTGCATCGATCCTTGATTCTGAAGTTTCGGTGCCATATAACGTAGTGTTTCATAGTGACCATTGATTGCGGCATTCGTTACTGATTCCTCGGTGACCTCTCGATGCTTCTCTTCCACCAGATAGCGAATTACATCGAGATGACCGTTTCCTGCTGATTTGTTTACCGCTACGATAGTACAACCTTCGGTTCTATTGGTGAATAGATATTTTACCACATCGAGGTGTCCATTGCCAGCTGCAAAGTCAATGGCTGCCGATGAAGATGGCCATCCATTTTCATGAAGATAGATTACAATCTCCATGAATCCATGCTCGGCAGCACGAACCATCGATGAACCTAGTTTCTCAATGAACGGAAATCTCATTAGCAACATCTTTATAATCTCGAGATTACCATGGTCAATTGCCGGATCCAAATGAATCAAGGTCTTTAGATATTGATTCGATACACTTGGTTTGAAGTGTTCCAAAACCACTCTTATCGTTTCCAAATTACCAGAGCGAACGGCATTCATAACAGCGAGATGAGAAGGACAAGGAACTTTCATTGTCTCCAAAAGATATCTAACTACTTTAGTTCCACCTTTATAGCAAGCTGGTTCTAAAATATTATTGGAACAACCTTCTGTTCGATTCTCAAAGAGATAACTCAGGATACTAATATGTCCACCCAAAGCAGCGCGATCCATAGCATCGGTTGTACAATGAGTTTGACTGGGAGGTAGATTGGATAATAGAAACAATAGATTGGCAATTGAACCCGATTGAACTACATCATCTATTAAGCTGTAAGAGGTTTTAGCTGTTTCTTTAGAGTTGTTGTTGTTGTTGTTGCCTAAACGATTCTTTTGATTGTCGGTGATCTTATGGTTATCTGAATTGATAAAGTAATGTGGAAACCGCTGATAAACCAATTCCAATAGTTTAACATCATTGTTTTTTCTGATGAAATCCCTAAAATAACTTGAACTGAATGTAAAAGTTGTATCTTTCAACATCTTGTAATAGATTAAATCGAATCTATTGGATTTTAATAATACATGAGTTGGTGTATTTATTAATCTGTAACTTTTAATTCCAAGATTTCTGTGAATAAAAGTTACACAATCCATTAGATAATTAAATAAATATACATTATTAATTATTTTTCTAAAATTTATATCTATAGTTATATCCATTACTATTCAACAAATATAATATAAAATAATTAAGATCAAAACATATATAAAAAAAGATATTCAAATTTTTTTTTTTAATAGATATTTCCATTCTGAATTATTTCAGATGATTTGGTAAAAACACATCGACATGTCTGACTTGTGAAGATAGCTAATTAATTAGATTTTTTTTTACAACAATTATAATAATTAATTTAATTATGTTTAATGTTTATCAAGCGAAATTAGAAGATGTAACTAAAATATTACCTCTTTATTTAGGATATAGAAGGTTTTACAAGGTAGATGAGTCAGCAGAGTTGGCAGAGCAATTCCTTAGAGATCGTATCGGTCAGGGCGAATCGATCGTTTACTATGTTGCAGAGGAAGCTGGTGGTCAACCTGTTGGTTTTGCACAGTTGTATCCTTTGTTTTGCTCGCTTGCAATGAAGAGAATATGGTTACTCTACGATCTTTTCGTTGCACCAGAAGCCAGACAACAAGGTATAGCAAAGCTTCTCTTGAATCGTGCTGATCAGCTTGGTAAAGAAACAAATTCCGCTTTTATCATGTTGAGCACTGCCACCGACAACACAAAAGCACAATCACTCTATGAGAGTCATGGTTATATTCGTGATAATCAATTTTATACTTATAATAAAACATGTTAAACCAACAAACTACAATAACAACTACAATAATAACAATAATAATTATAATTAGTTAGTAATTTTAATATTATTTATTAGTTAAGATAATGAATTAAATAAGTTATTTGTAAAACTAAATAAATCATATTTCGGAAGACTATTGAAAAAGCGATCGAGGAAATGAGATTTATGAAAGATACCCGATACTAAACCAAATTGCTCTGGTCTACCAAAGATGAGATAGTAATTATCGTCCAGCTTTCTGATTTTACAGAGAACTCGGTAGTCGTAGTTGATGCTGGTGAGGTTTATATTGACGATTGTATTCGGTATCGATTTGAATCCAGAGAGTGTGCAATCCAGTGAGAGTGTCTTTACGGAATCAGAGATAACACCGTCCTCTATCGTTGTCATATTGGCAAAATAACTCTTTAGCGAGAGATTCTCTACCGACGGTGGAATCGATCCTCTCTTTAGACTGTCGGCTTCGTAGGTATCCGCCAAGACAAGTTGCTTCACTGAATTCGGTAGAACTCCAGGTGGAATTGCCAAGTTGATATTGTGACCGAGACTAACTGTTTCGATACCATGCGGGATGGATCCTTCCTCCAAATCGTGGAAATAATGATCCAAACACAATTGGTTTATCTTGACATTGTCCAGCGAGTGTTTATCCAACTTGACATTGCCGATGACCAGTTCTTCAAAGTGGAAATTCACACCGACCGGGAAGATCTCTTCGTATAGATATTCAGTAAAGCTGATATTCAAAGATTTAACAGACTTTGGAATAGCACTGCCATGTATAGTACATTTATGAAGAGACAGACTCTCAATGTTTTCCGGTAGATCACCTGGATTCAATTCAAAAGTATCTTCACCAATGAGCATAAGATACTTTAGATTGGAAAGCGATTGGATCTTTGGAATCCAGAGGTTCGAGAAATTATGAAACTTTAGCTTCTCAAGTGATGCTGGCAGTGAGTGTAAACTACTCTTAAAGTTACGACAGATCTCTAGATCGTTCAACAACGGTGGAAGTACATCTCTACCAAGCGGTTGATTGAATTTGCTACTCAATCGGAGGATTCTCAATGAGTCGGGAAGTGAACCTGCTTCAAACGGTTGATTATAGACGAATCCAAAGTAGAGGTGTTCCAGACCCGAGGGAAGTGTTCCCGGTGCAATGGCATGGTCGAACAGATCACCCAAACCCAAATACTTTAAGGTGGAAGGAAGATGACCTGCTTCCAACGGTTGATTGAAATTATAACCCAAGTTGATCTTCCTTATGCCCTCTGGGAAGAATCCAGGTGTCAAACGCTGGTTGAACTTGTTAAAGACGATTGTCTTTATACCGATTGGAAAACCACCCAAAGGCAACCCCCAACAACCATAGATATGAACGACATTAGAATATAACAATAGTCTACTCAAATCAGCGTGATGTTCATCTCCCGTTCCACGAACCAACAATGTATTTATATTTCTAGGCAGTGTTTGTATATCTTTTATATTATCTAAACTTTTAAAAACAATGTACATCATTAGTATCTATATCTCTAGTGTGGTGTATTATTATTATTATTTTTATCCGATATTTACTTTTGTTTAAAATATAATCATAATTGATTGCATTTAATATATCATTTGAAATATAAAGATCACAATTATTCTTTGTTGACAACGATCTTAATAGGAGATCCTTGTAGGAATTTAAGAAAAACTCTGGATACTTATTGTTGTGTTGTAATTTCAGAGAATCAATGTTGAATGCTAGGTATTTATCTCTATCATCGAACCATCTCTTACAAACCAAACTAAAACAAATCTTGTCTATATTATCTGTTAAATAACCAACAATTTTTGATAATAAAAGATGTGAAAAATTAACTAAACTTCCTTTATTATGATTATCTCTCATTATAATTATTATTTTTATTTATATAAATTTATTGTTTTATTACTGATATTAAATTGATTCTATAGATATATTAATTGTAAATAAATAAAATCAGTAACAATCATTTTAAAATTTAAAAAAAAAAAAAAATAGAACATCCACATAGATCTATTTTTAATTCTTTGATTTTATTTCTTCAAAAAATTGAAAAAGAATGTTTTTTTTACTACAATTCTAACAATTTTCTTCAGATAATTTTCATCAATCAACGAATTAATTAAGATTATAAAAGTTGCTTCAACAATGCATATAATATCAAAATCAAAACATAACAATAAATTAAAATATAATATATATTTAATTAAGTAATAAATCAAAAACAAACAAACTATGGAACCACAACAATTTAAGAGAACATATGTATTAAAAGGATATTACGATAAAGAAGTCGTTGCTTTTACATTAGAAAATGTGTTTTCAAAAGAGGAATGTGAACAATGGATTGCTTTAACAGGTAAGTTAATATTTTAATAGTCATTTTCTATGAATATTATATTAATTTCATTTATTTCAAAATAAATTCACAGAGAAACAAGGATATGAACCAGCTTTGGTTAATGTTGGATATGGTAAACAAGTGTTGATGACCGATGTAAGAAATAATGATAGATGTATTATAGATAGCGAGGAGATGGCAAATAAGATATACGATAGAATCAAACATTTGTTGCCTGCCGATTTCCACAATCACGATATGATTGAGTTAAATGAGAGACTGCGTTTCTTGAGATACCGTGGTAAAGATCAAAAGTTTGAACCTCATCAAGATGGATCGTACCAACGTACTGACGGACCTAAGAGAGGTGATCGCTCACTTGTCACTCTTCAGCTGTATTTGAACGATGTCGAGCAAGGCGGTGAAACTACATTCTTTACTGGCAGTTGGAGGGATGAAAAGCGAGTTCCTGTCAATCCAAAGGCCGGTATGGTTCTAGTTTTCCAACATAATCTTCTCCATGAAGGTAGTCCATGTACAAAAGGTGTTAAATATGTCATGAGAACCGATGTCATGTATAGAGAAAGATCAACATTAAAGAAATAAATAAGACAACTTTAATTAATTATGTAATAATAATAATAATAATAACAACAACAACATTCATCTTTATTTTAGTTCTAACACTTTTATTATTATTTTTTGAGAAACAGATATGTTTGGGTTAATTGAGATTGATCGATGCAGACCCAGACCAATATCTTTGATGGGTATCATCTTTGAAGAACGCCTGGCATGTATCAGTCTCGATGGAATATCTGAAATTACCATAGCCTGCACCACCAAATGAGTATATACAACTTGATGTTGATGATTCTCTATGATATAGCAGGTAGACTGATCCTTCTTTTGCAGGGATTGGAGTGAGTTTGGTTATTCCTTTCGTTTCCACATTGAATCTGATGAATCGATTGTCTGATGAATGAATGTAGAAATTTCCATTGCTATCATGACATGCTGTGTATGTTCTGAAGCTAAGACACTCATGGACCAATTTGGTTTTTGTTGTCAAATCAAATTCAAACATAGTCTGACTACTGTATGGAATGGAATACAATTTACCTTGGAATATCATCGTTGATACTTGTCGACCTCTGAGATCACCTATCTCGGGACTGTACGGTTCAAATTTCGTTGTATTAATATTGAATCTAAAAATTCTTTTGGCATCGCCATTCGCCAGATATATATGATCTTGTCCGTCATAACAAACTGAAATATAGCTGCCAGGATTGACACCCTCCATCTTGGACACATTGTAATTTTTCGATTTCACAGAGAACTTTATCCAATTGGATTGATTTGATCTACCACCAAAGATATATAAATATTCACCAACAGAGATTATCGATGAATATGTGCTACAAAAATCGTAATCCAAATTAAATTCTTTGGTTGAATTGTCTGATGTGTTGATCAATGTCATTCCTTTTGAATGATTCGTTGTTATTATATATGATTCTTTAATATCATTATTATTTGTGGTAACTACTTTTGCTGATGTTTTTGATAGTTTAATAGATTCCATGATTAATGAATTGAATTTATGTAAATCTGGTTGTTTTGTTGAGAAGTGATATTCATTTATGTTTTCATCGATTATATTTGTTGGTGATATTACTTTGAATTGATTATTATATTTAAAAATCATATCTAATATTAATGATGACAGTGAATTGTTGTTATATTGTTCAAGCAAAGTATCTTGTTTGTTATTACGATAGAATAATGTTTGATTATTATCTTTGATAAATGATTGTAATGATGAACTTGTGTTGATTGATTTCATTATTGTTATTGTTGAATATTGATCGGTTGTATCTAAAACTACTGAATCACTACCATGATCATCACTGAAATCATTACTATCTTTATTAATGATATTATTTTTATTATTACTATTTATACTTATTATTATACTATTAAGATATTTTAATTCATTTATATTCTTATCTATTTGATTAATGATTGTATCTTTATCGTTGATAATATCTTTCTTTAGTCTATGCTCTTCGTTGATTAGATATTGATGTAACTGTTCAAAGTGTTGTTTGATCTCATTCTCTGTTGCTGATAATGATTCATATCGAGATGTTGATGATTTTAATGATTTCCATATCGATTGAAGTCTTAATTCAATGAATGTAGATTGCTTCAGATTAATTTTACTATCATTATTATTATTATGATCATTATTAATATTATCTAAAGATATATTATTTAAAGATTGTATTATGTCATCTATGTGTTCAGAATGTTGAACATGATCGGGTTGATTTTTGTTGTGTTTGAACGCACATCTTGAACACATCAATTTATTGCAACTAAAACAAATGATTTTAAGTGATTTATTATGTTCATCACAGATAAATGATTTACAGGATAACATTTTGAAATTAAAAAATAAAAATATACAAAAAAATATCTTTTGATCTGTTCAATAGTTATCAATCAATTTTCTGGTTTAAAGTTCATGTTTTTTAAAAAAATGATTTTCATATTAAATTTTTCACCTAGATCGTGCAGCCAAAAAATGCCAGTAATTTACTGTGAAAAATTTAAATATTTAATAACAAAAAACAAAACAATTACCAATTTATTTTTCAAAGAATTCATGACATTCTTGATTTGACCAATTGTTTTGAATATCTTTCTATTCACGAAAAACTTGCAACTCAAAAATTCATCCCAAGACTTAACAAGAATTCTATCATATTGTTAACCATTTATACTTTGATGTATTTAACTAAACCAAGTTATAAATCAACAAATTCTATCTTTGTTGAACTTAGAATCTAAACAATAATAATCAAACATGTAAATCTTAATTATTATAATAATCAACCTATCTCTTGTTTTTAATCTAAAGTTAATAAAATTAAATGAAATGTTTTGTAAAATCCAAAAAAGCCATTCATTCTAAAAAATCAAAATTTCTTCTCAAAACGGTATTCAAATAGTAACCAATCAAATTTCTGGTTTTATATGAAAACCTATTTTTAAAAAAACGAACTTTAATTTAT
This sequence comes from Heterostelium album PN500, assembly GCF_000004825.1. Classification (NCBI taxonomy): domain Eukaryota; phylum Evosea; class Eumycetozoa; order Acytosteliales; family Acytosteliaceae; genus Heterostelium; species Heterostelium album. The sequence goes on along the minus strand of NW_008805070.1, from coordinate 1,407,283 downwards.
CAATAGCTCTGGCTTCATTAAACTATTTAGATGACATATATAGAGTGTGAAGGATTATTTCAAAAAAACCAAAGTTAACATTAGGAATAACTTTTGTAAGATTATTTCTTTTGAATTTAGGAGAGATTCTTGACAACCTTAATCAAAATAATTGTTTAAAAAATAGTGGATATAATATTGATACTCCCCCCTAAACTGAATCAATAAAAACTAGAAGTAATAAAGGGGTAAAGAGAATCTCTCCCTATATGTAAAAGTGTGTATATTATTAATACAAAATAAAAAAAAATTCAGCACGAATTATTTAATTCAAAATGATATTAGATTTAATATTTTCATTTGATTTCACTTCAAAAATTAAAAATATTATAAGTGGTATTCACTCTAAAAGGATAAAGTAATAGAAGAATATTATTTTTATTGAATCATTTTAAAAGTTCAACAAAAAAAAATTCTAAATGATTTCTCTAAAACAATTAGTTGAAAAAACTCCAAAGAGTTGGTATTCACCAATGAACCCAAATGATAGTTGGGACCTAGTGAATGGAAAAATCGAAAAATTTGGTATCGTAAATGAAGATAATAGAGAAAGATATGAACCACTCTTAAAAGGAGTTTCAATATTTGTAAGATACGTTTGGCCATCAGTTGATCTCACTACTCTGGCATTGGGTACTCAATTCAGTATTTTTTTGCGCATTTTCGATGACAATATTGATACCAGTGAACCAGAATATGCAATCAAACATATCAATAGAGTAATCAATATAATTAAATTTGGAAAACTCGAAGAAGATCCAACACCTATTGAAAGAAATTTGTTTGATCTTAATCAGAATTTGGACGACAGATTTGGAGAGAAACTTGCATTGATCAATCTGTTCAGAAATTCTTTGTTGGATTATTTTGACAATCTATTGGCATGGCAGAATATGAAGGTACGAAATTGAATTTATAGATTTTACAATCATATCTATTTATTAATTATTTTTTTTAATTAGAAATTAAAAGGTGATTTAAGTATGAATTTATATTATACTCTAAGAAGATATAATTATGCTATGATACCTTCTTTTTTCATAACTTTAATCTTCACAATGAAAAGATTAAAGTGTGAAATAATTCTTGATCCTTTGTGGAAAACTATTGTGGAGCTTTCAGGAAACATCTGTGCCATTTACAATGATGTATTATCCTATGAAAAGGAGATGAAAGAAAATGATGAAAGAATGAATAGTTTCCATTTTATGAAAACTCAAAACAATTGGTCAAATCAAGAATGTCTTGAATTCTTTGAAAAAGAAATTGGTAATTGTTTTGAACAACTTTCTATTCACGAAAAACTTGCAACTCAAAAATTCATCCCAAGACTTAACAAAGAAGATCAAGAAGAATTCTATCAGATTATTAATAATTTACATACTTTGATACATGCTATATTATCTATGTATTTAACTAAACCAAGTTATAAATCAACAAATTCTATCTTTGTTGAACTTAGAATCTAAATAATAATAATCAAGCATCTAAATCTAAATTAATAATCAACCTATCTCTTGTTTTTAATCTAAATTTAATAAAATTAAAAATATTATGTAAAATTTTAACAAAGTATATAAGTAGTTTAGTTAAATTGTCTTGGTTTCTTAGTGTTTTATCTTCATGCATAAAAAGAGTTTGGTTAGTGAGTGACTGTGGTTGATTTAGCACCGCACCAACTTCTATTCTCTTTGTCCTCGGTTAAGAATGGCTCCGATTGATCGAATTCGATTGAATATCGGAAATTATCATTAGATATACCTGAGAATGAATAGATGTAGCTCTTGGTGGACGATGCTCGATGATACATTAGATAGACACCGCCATGCTTTGAAAGGATCGGTTGGAGTTCTGTGATACGTTTGGTTTCGACATTGATTCGCACGAATCTCCTCGGATTGAGTGAATGAATGTAGAAATTACCGTTGTTATCGTGGCACGCCGAGAATGCATTCAAATCGAGTAGTTCGTGTTTCAACTTGGTATGTTCTGTCAAATCGTATTCCCAGTAGACCTTTAGGTTGTAAGGCACCGAGTAGAGCTTGCCACGGTAGATCATCGTTGCTATCTGTTGACCGTATGCCAGCCGACCGTAGCTATCGAATCGCGACAACCGGATATTGAAGCGATCGATTCTATCGGCTGTTCGACCGTTGACGAGGTAGATGTGATCCTGACCGTCGTAGCACACTGAGATGTTGGTATCACCGACGATACCAGACATCTCGCCAAACTGCTCGATCGCTTTCGATTTAACCGATATCTTACACCACTTACTCTGATTGACATCACCACCAAACACATAGATATACTCGTCGACAGCAACCATCGATTGAAAGGTATCAAAGAAATTATAATCGAATTGCAACTCCTCGATTGAATTCTTATTTGAAAGGTCGATGAGTGTTGCACCTTTTGATTTGTGTGTTGAGAGTATATATGATTTCGGTTTATTACTGTTTAGTTTAATTGAATCTCCAATGATTGAATCTAATTGTTTGAAATCTGGTTGTTTTATCCTAATATTATATGGATCTCTATTATTCTGCTCTTCTTCCTCTTCTTCTTCATTATCAACTTTTTTTGTTGTTACTGTTGTTATTGAATTGAATTTATTATTATATTTATAAATGATATCTAATAATAAAGATGAAGTATTGCTATATTGTTCTAATAGTTCATCAAACTTTAATAAATCTGTATTACTATCGATGTTGAACAATGTTTGATTATTATCATTAATGAATGATTGTAATGATGAACTTGTTGTGATTAACTCTGAATATGATGCTATTGTATATCTATCTATTATATCATCTGTTTCATTATTATAATTATCATTTTCATTACTATTATTATTAATATTACTATTATTATTAATATTATTATTATTATTAATTTTATTATTTATATTTAAAATATAATTTAAATATTTTAATTCATTTATATTATTATTTATTTGTTGCTCTATCATATCTTTATCATTGATGATTGGTTTCTTTAGTTTATGTTCTTCATTGATTAGATATTTGATGTAACTGTGCAAAGTGTTGTGATACTTCATTCTCTGTTGCTGATAATCTTTGATATCTTGTTGATGATGATTTCAATGATTTCCAAATCGATTTTAATCTTGACTCTATATTAGAGTGGTGATTGTTATTATTATTATTATTATTATTATTACTATTACTATTTTCAAAATCTTTTGTTGAAATGCTATTTAATGATTTTACTATATGATCTATATGTTCAATGTGTTGTGAGTGATCAGCTTGTGATTTATTATGATCGAGAACGCAGCTTGAACACATCAATCTATTACAAATGTAACAAATACTCTCTAGATTCTCACTATCATGATCATTGCACTTCAACATCTCTTTAATATCCTCCATGTAATTACAACTATTAATTCTATACTGATCAAAATGTTTAATTAATAAATCAGTTTTTGTTTAATTATATTCTACTTAATCAATTTAATCTTGATTATCTAAAAAAAAAAGTAGCCCGATCATCATTAATATCAAGGTGTTGTAATAAAATATCATATCTCTTGAATGATCTTTCGGAATTACATAATCTATTTTTTTTTTTTTAACTTTTCCAGATATAGAGAAACCATCATGATGATCACAATTAAAAATAAAAAAAAAAATAATTTAATTTCCGATTTCTTTTTTCATTCCCTAAGTCTCTAATTATTTTATTTTACAACACACACACACACACAAATTAGATATAATATTTATAAAACCAATTGTATAGAATGAAAACATATCTCATTGTGGTAACTATTGTGTTGGTGGCAGTGTTGTTGACCTATAAAAATAAAATAGATCATCCTGCCAAGAGATATGCTAAAGGTGATGCAGTACCCATTTTAACAAACAACCGATTGTATTCAAGACATACACTTATCTTACAAGACTATCATATTCTATACAATCAGATCTGTAGCAATGACGATGATATCTATAATAAATTAGTACCGGAGCGTTGTAACGTCGATAGAATATTAACAAACAATGAATGGAGTGTTAGTACAATTTACAATGTAAGTGTTATTTATTTATGTTGATTGATAATGTAAATAAATATAAACTAATCATAATCTCTTATCTATAGATTACATATTTAAATGATATTAAATGTAATGTTATTAATGACAATCATTTCAAAGATTGTACGGATACACATATCGATAATGTACAATTAGAACTTCTAAAGATCTTGATCGAGAATCAATATCTCTATCAATTAAGATTGGATCAAGGTATTCCAATTAGTAATATATTCAAACCTGGATATTATCAACATGGTTTAAAGATTGGTTCAATTTTTAAAGTATTTAATTAATTACAACTAATTAGTTGTAAAGGAAAATGATGATTATAAATTATATAACTAACTTTTTTTAAACAATCTTATAAAATATATAATAATTAGGATAATAATAATAATAATAATTTATATATAAATATTAATAACCATTTAAATATTAATATTCTATATTCACCAGAGAGTAATAATATCGTTGGATTGGAAGCTAAAGCAGAGAGTAGAAGACACTCGATGATCAACAAGGGTGAATGTACATTGGATACGAAACCTGCAACGTTGTTGTTCTCTACTTCGTCGATGGACTCTGTCATGAGAAGACATCCATTGGTTTGGAGTTACAGTGTGACATTCAAACCAGTAGAAGACGTACAAGAATACTATAGTTTTAATAATAATAATAATATTTTCAAAGCTCTACAATCAAACAACACTACTGCTAATCTCTATTTATTATTATCTCTATCGCTATTAAGTTATTTTGTATATATTATCATTAATAACTTATCACCTTCAACAACAACAACAACCAATAACAAAAAGTTAATTGCAACCATTCCAAATACACCATTGATAAAGTCACCTTCTTATCTCACACTACACTCTATGCTTGTTGGATATGGTGCACAACTACTTGTCATCCTATTGGTTCTATTGTTCTCCTCACATATGACATGGTTATCATTCAACAGTATCATTACAATTAAGAGTGGAACTTTTAGTTTAATTCAATTAACATCGTATGTATATTTATCACTTTAAATTATAGATCTTTAAAATATGATTATTTATTAACAAAAACAATTATTCATTAATAGATATATTGCAGGTTATTATTCAACTTCAAATTATTTATTCTTTAATACAAACAACAATAATAATCAATGGATAAAGATTTGTTTGATTGTAAGTGGAATGAATAATATAATTAAAAATTATCTAACTAACAATCTTATTGATTTTGATTAATAATAATAGACAACACTATCATTACCATCATTATTATATATTATTCTATTGGGTAATAATATGATATTGGATGAGTATAGATCGACTGCAGCTATGCCATTGTTATCGATATTAAAGACGCTTGGATTCTTCATTGGATTCTATCTACCGGTTGGAATGCTCGGTGGATACTATGCATCAAAGAATCAGTATTCATTGTTGAAGAACTATAGATCATCGTCAGATAGCACTGTTCAGAATATAAAGATTTATATCTCAGTGCCAAGAGTAATCACCTACTTTATGAAGCCGGTTGTCTTGATTCCATTGGTTGCACTAGCACTCTATTGGCTACCAAACAACACACAGCAACTGTTCATCAATGGCGATGACCTCGGCTATCACAGTGAATTCACAACCATCACAGTTCAACTTGCACTACTCATTGTTACAACCATATTATTAACAATCATTCAAACCTATCTATCAATTATCAACAAAGTAAGCTAAACAAACTGAGAAATTCTTAAATTCAAAAGATATTAAAACTAACTAACTAACCAACCTATCATTGCAATTAGTATGGAAATATTTGGTGGCTACCAATGATAACAAGTTCAGTGTTGTTAATATATCAAATTGCCAATATCGTACAGAATGCAGCTAACTACTCTGATCTAAACGGTACAATGGTAATCTATTATACAAAGAGTATTCTATATGCTTTGTTCACCTCTATTACTATTGCATACATCTCAATCAGTACTACAAAATGGTTGATTTCAAACATACTTTCAAATAATTCAAAGTAAAGCAATAAACTACATCGATAAATAATATTGTATTGTTGATCTATTTGTTTGGATTGTTTGATGGATACTATTGATGGTTTTAAAATTTATATTATTATGTATAGTTTATTTTTTTGTTGGTGTGTCAAATATTTTTATCGAAACATTTTTCACACACACAAAAATTATTCAAAATATTAAATTTGGTGGCTGTCTATTTTTTTCCTGACTTTTTTATGCCTGAACCTCCGAGTGGTCCACCTGCTTTTGCTTTGGCTTGCATCTCCTTCAATTGTTTAGCCTCTTCTTGTTGTTTCTTTTGGAAGGCAATGTCTTCCTATAATTAGAGTAGTTTATAAGGTTAGTAATGATTGGATAGTTTAATCTAGTGTCTTGAAGTTACCTCATCTAATTCCTTTCCTTCCTTCTTTGGGGCCTTTAATGGCTTCTTCTTTCCACCTTGAATATTGAAAAGATTAAACATAATATCAACGTACATCATTTTTAAGATTATTATTGTTATTTAATTTTACAATTTGTAATTATATTTATATTTCGTAATATAATAAGTTAAATATATATTTTTAGATAAATATTTGATCAACAATAAAAAATCGATATTATGTTGATTTATAAAGTAAGAGATTATATATAATAATAGATTATATAGTAGATGATTTGATTGGTATGTTTTAATAAATAAGAAATAAAGTAATTATTATAATATATAATGAATAATTTAGTTAATGAATTTGATGTAATAATTGTAGGTATTTATAGAAAATCAAATTTGATTGTTAGTTATATCATCTTTTAGGTAGTTTACCAATAATGGTAATAACATATATGTGTGGGGTATTTAAAAGGTGAAAGAGTAGTAAGAGGTGGAAGAGGAGAGAGTAAGTTGTCGTAAACAAAAATTAATGTATATATATACACATATACTGTAACCAAAAAAAACACAACCGCACAACAGGTAGGATAGGTGTCGTAGAAAAAGAAAAGAAGGTGCTAAATAGTGTACGAATGGATAGATTTAAATGATAATGGAATGTTCGAAACATAATACATACCGTCTTTTCCTGTCATCTTTAACTTGTGGCTACAGTATCAAACACTGGTTATAAATGAATTTTAACTGAATTGTATTAAATAATAATATTGTTTTGTTTATTATTAGTAAAAATGTAAGTAAATCTTGAAAATCACTATTATTAAAGATATATAATTATTATTATTATTATTATCATATAATATTACATAACGATAGTTGAATTCAAAGAGAGAACAAAACAAAACAAACAAATAGACAAATAAAGAAAATGAAAAAAACACGCACACAATTGTAATTAGGTGATTATTGGTTAATTAGTTAAATGGTTGGTTGTTTATTCGATTGGTTGGTTACCAAGGTTGGATATAGAGCAAAAGCTAAACGTGAAACTACTTGATACCTACCTCTCATGAGTGTGGTTGTTGTTGTTGTTGTAACTTTACATCTATAAACTGTTAAAACAAAACCTTTAATTTTTTCAAAAAACAATCTTTAAACAACAACACATATGTTAGGATATATGATATGATAGTGGTGGGTTTATTTGATATTGATAAAAACAAAACACATTAATGTGATTATAAAATTAATAAGGTGATCAATAAATTGTGTTTGTGTGATCATCAGTATTTGATTATCTTTGATAGTTTGAAGTAATTTATAGTTATATATATTAAAATAGTTATTGATATATAAAGATTAACATTATCTGTTTCTATTCAAACAAAATTACTTAAACTCTAGAGAAATTATCAGATTGATATTTTGTTTTGTTTATTTGTTGGAATGAATAACATGGACGTATAGGTATGTTGTTATATCATTTAGTTGATTGAAAGTTGACAACCATGGTTGGTTTATCTTTAAGCTAGATTTGTTTGTTTTGTTTGCTTTTGATCTTCTATTTTATATCTACTACCACAATATAAATCAATCTATCTTTGTTTTTTACTACAGCGAAGAAATATATATATATATAAAACCTACCTGTAAGATTTATTTAAAAAAATAAAAAATAAAAAATAAAATTAAAATTAAAATCGACTGGTTGTGTGTTTCTTATTTTTTTCACCTTATTTTTTTTTTAAAGTTTTTATTTTTTCTTTGATTTCACCATTTTTATATGTTATAATATGTTGAATTGTTTGGATCTAATCTTTCTCGATCTGTGATTGGATGTGAAATCAAAGTAACAACTTGAAAGAAACCCATTCATACCATTTTTTTTTGTTAATGGGCAAAGAATTAAATTAAACCATAATTGTTACCAACACCAAAAATGTAATAACATAAATAGAGTTACAAAAATATATTGATCGGAGGGCTTTTCAAGTTCGTTACTTCGATTGTTCATTCGGTCTTTGGTTCGAATCCAAATATTAGTGCTGCCAAAGTGCTAAATTAGCTCAGTGGTAGAGCAAATGATTATCATTTAAAAAATATCTCTCACGAACTGAGCGATCCCTCTTTTTTTAACAATAGAATTTGTAGTATACCACTTTAGTTATTATAAAAAAAAAAAAAAACAATAGAATTTGTAAATCCATAAAAGCTTTTTAATACAACTTTTAATAAAACATGTTTTCCACTTTAGTTATAAAAAAAAAAAATACTAATTTTGAGGACTGCTAAGAGGCTAAAGCATTGAAGGAGATGCAAGCCAAAGCAAAAGCAGGTGGACCACTCGGAGGTTCAGGCATAAAAAAGTCAGGAAAAAAATAGACAGCCACCAAATTTAATATTTTGAATAATTTTTGTGTGTGTGAAAAATGTTTCGATAAAAATATTTGACACACCAACAAAAAAATAAACTATACATAATAATATAAATTTTAAAACCATCAATAGTATCCATCAATCCAAACAAATAGATCAACAATATTATTATTTCAATTATTTCGATATCGATGATTAGTAGTTCATTTTTTTTTTTTTTTTTTTTTTTTTTTTTTGGATGCATATTCTAAACTATTATTTGAGAAAGTTAGCAATCCATTCAAGACCATGAAAGAATTCATTATCTTCGTTTTGTACACTAAATCTATTAATAAAAAAAGAATATTTTCCTAAAAATGATAATTCCAATTTTTATTTTCTTGGATTTTTTTCTTTTATTTTATTTCTTTGAATAATTTGGATCTTGATTAATCGATCTATGAAAAAAAACAACTTAAACCCCATTCACAATTAATTTTTTGATAAAGGGCAAAGAAAGTAAAGTAAATTAAATTAAACCATAATTGTTACCTTTGCCAAAAATGAAATCATATAAATAGAGTTACAAAAATATATTGATCGGAGGGCTTTTCAAGTTCGTTACTTCGATTCTTCATCGGTCTTTGGTTCGAATCCAAAAATTAGTACTGCAAAGTGCTAAATTAGCTCAGTTGGAAGAGCAAATGATTATCATTTAAAAAATATCTCTCACGAGCTGAGCGACCCCTCTTTTTATAATTGTATGAAAATGAAAAAAAATTGATTTAAATAATGACTTATTATAATAAAAACTAATTCTTTATAGAATTTGACAAACGAAGATATAAATATCTAAATTATCTAAATCGATTCTATTTAAAAATAGATGATAATAAGATTCAGAATGAAATTCCATTTCAAAAAAAATTAAAAAAAATTTAAAAAAAATGAAAATTTTTAAACAAAATTTAATATAAAATTGAACATCTGACACTGATTTAGTAAAGATAATAAAGCTATATATATATATAAATGGAAGCAGTTTTAAGTGCATTAAAGACAGGTCAAGTCATTCCTCAATTCCTTGAGGCATCTTTCAACCCATGTATATATATGAAAACATAATATAATTAAATAATAACAATACTCTTGCAAGTAACTCACACCACTCATTTTCTTTTGTAGCAACATTGTTGACTGTAACATATAACAATAAGCCAATTGTAGCTGGAGAGATTCTTACTCCATCTCAAGTAAGTTTGAAAAACTAATGATTTAGATAGAATTCTAACAAGAAGAAAAGATAAAGATTACTTACATGTTAGATTTTATGTTATCAAGGTTACTCAACAACCAACTATTCATTACGATGCCGATCCAAATGCTTTCTATACTTTAGTTTTCCTTGGTATGTTTTATTTTAGTTTAACAACTGTTCTTCAGTCTTTATTATTATTATTAACTAATAATTGTTTTTATTTGTTTCTATTGTACAGACCCAGATGTTCCATCACGTGCTGCGCCAACCTTTGGACCATGGCTTCACTGGATAGTTACTAACATCCCAGGTAACAAGTTGAGCGAAGGTGAGGTCTTGGCAGAATACATCGGATCAGGACCACCCGAGAAGACTGGATTGCACCGTTACTGCTTCTTCATTTTCCAACAACCAAGCAAGCTCAAGTTCACCGGTGAATACATCTTACCAACCACGTAATGTATCGAATTGATCAATCATCATAATCTATCTATACAACATTGATAGAATGTATTTATGACTAACTTAACAATCAACTAAACCTAAACTAAATTAAATAGTGCTGCAAAGAGAGATAAATATGAGTTTGAAAGATTTGTTACAAAGTGGAACTTGAGTGTTAAGGCTGCCACTTTCTATGAGGCCGAGTTCGATGATGCCGTGCCAGGTCTCTACAAAATGCTAGAAACAGTTAAAACTCAACCACAATTAATTGAATAAACAAGTTCTAATAAATTGTTTGATTCAGAATACTTAAAGAAAGAAATCTAATCTTATTAAAAAGGTTGCAAAAAGCTTGATATGCATGATAAAACAAAATAAAAAGTTTAAAAAAAATAAACTTTAAGAAGATCTATATGAGATTTAAAATAGAATTTCCAAGACTCTGGTAATAAGACTTCAATATCTTTCAAAAGATGGCTTATCTTTGGTGTTTCCATGATTCTCTATGAAATAAAAATAAATATTAACCTCTAATATTCTTATATTTAAAAAAAAGAGTATTTTTATTTTTTTTTTGATTTCTAACTAACTAAGGCAATAAGAATAATAAAAAGAGGCCCACAAAGAACAAAACAACTGAGACTTTTGCCAAAATTCTGGTTGAATTATGCTCTGAATCAATATAACGAAATCCAAAAAGCCAAATAAATTTAAAACAAAAACCACACAAGAAGACAATAATCATGTTTCTGAGATCCTTTTCTAGTTTTAATTCAGTCTCTAAGAATCATTATAGAAAATGTTTTTGCTCACATTAAAAAGTGGGCAATTACATGTAACATTTTCAGATCAAAGGCTAAAAGTGTTAAACAATTACTGCTGTCTCTCCATAAGAGGTTCTACATATAAATTTTTTCGACTTTTTCGACTTTTTTTTTTTTTACTTTTTTTACTTTTTCGACCTTAACTTATGAGGGATCAAAAAGAAACTGTTTTTATCAATTACCACACTTTAAATATTTTTCATATGATATTTAGATAATTGATATCAAAAGATTATTCATATATTAAAAAACAATGAAAAGAAAACATGATCAGAATAATATCAGTTCAAATGTTGATAATGATGCGCTTCTCCAACCTGTAATGGCATTTGATCATGTTAATAGGGATCAACAAACAATTGTGCTACCATCAGGTGAATCAACAACGAAAGAACAACTTTTATTAAAAGTAATCGATCTTTATCCAAGCTATGCTAATACTTATTACCAGTTGGCATTAATACTTGAATCCGAAAATCGATCATCAATCACACTTAATAATGGACAATCAATGACTACAGAACAATTATACTTGAAATCAATAGAGTATGATCCAACCAGTCACAGTTCTTATTATAACCTTGCAAATACACTTTCAAATGGTGAATCAATCAAACTTAATAACGGACAATCAATGACAAAACAACAATTATACTTGAAGTCAATAGAATCTGATCCAACCAATTCCAATCCATATTATAACCTTGCAACGACACTTTCAAGAGGTGAATCAATCACACTTAATAACGGACAATCAATGACAAAACAACAATTATACTTGAAATCAATAGAGTATGATCCAACCAGTCACAGTTCTTATCATAACCTTGCAAATACACTTTCAAGAGGTGAATCAATCACACTTAATAATGGACAATCAATAACTGCACAACAACTATTCTTGAAATCAATAGAATATGAACCAACATATTATCTGTCATACTACAGCCTTGCAAATACACTTTCAAGAGGTGAATCAATCACACTTAATAATGGACAATCAATGACTGCACAACAATTATACTTGAAATCAATAGAGTATGATCCAACATATTCCAATTCATATTACCAGTTGGCATTAATACTTAAAGCCGAAAATCGATCATCAATCACACTTAATAATGGACAATCAATGACTGCACAACAATTATACTTGAAATCAATAGAATATGAACCAACATATTATCGGTCATATTATAACCTTGCAAATACACTTTCAAATGGTGAACCAATCACACTTAATAATGGACAATCAATGACAAAACAACAATTATACTTGAAGTCAATAGAGTATGATCCAACCAGTCACAGTTCTTATCATAACCTTGCAACGACACTTTCAAGAGGTGAATCAATCACACTTAATAACGGACAATCAATGACAAAACAACAATTATACTTGAAATCAATAGAATGTGATCCAACATATTTCAATCCATATCATAGCCTTGCAATTACACTTTCAAGAGGTGAATCGATAACACTTAATGATGGAACAACAATGACGAAACAACAACTATTCTTGAAATCAATAGAATGTGATCCAACCAATTCATATTTATATTATAACCTTGCAACGAAACTTTCAAGAGGTGAATCAATCACACTTAATAATGGACAATCAATGACTGCACAACAATTATACTTGAAATCAGTAGAATATGAACCAACATATTATCGGTCATATTATAACCTTGCAAATACACTTTCAAATGGTGAATCAATCACACTTAATAATGGACAATCAATGACTGCACAACAATTATACTTGAAAGCAATAGAATGTGATCCAACCAATTTTGATTCGTATGATAAACTTTTAATTATACTTTCAAGAGGTGAATCTATCATTCTTAATAATGGACAATCAATGACAAAACAACAATTATACTTGAAATCTATAGAAGGTGATCCAAGCAATTACTATTTATTTTGTAACCTTGCAAATACACTATCTCGGTATGAAACAATAACACTCCATAATGGTGTTCGAATGACAAAACAACAACTATTATTGGAATCACTAAGAAAAGGTCATAGACGAAGTATGGTTTACAAATCGATTGGACTAACTTTGCTGAACAACAAACAAACGATTACACTTCCAAATGGTGAACAAATGTCGAGAAGACAACTGCTTCAAAAAGCAAGAGAATTGTACTAAAATTAACATTTTAGAATTATAATAATCAAATCAACTCACACTTCAATAATTATTAAGAATTCAACCATCACAATTCAAACAGTTTATTGACGCGATTTCAAATAACTAAAGTTAATAATCCAATTGTTAAACAATAATCAAACATTTATTCAACACTATCAAATATTATTCTTGAGAGTTTTGTAAAAATATGTTACCAGGGTGAAATTTTTATTGAGCAACATTTCCATCAAAAATTAATAACTGTATAATCAGTACATAGATCTAAATATTTCATACTTTTTTATTCATATTTGTCATTACTTTATTAATCTTTGGAGATTCTTGTTAACCTATTTAATAATAAAAATTAATATAACATATTGTGCATACAGATATTTCGAGGAATGAGTAGACTATTTTTTTTTTTGAGATTATTTATTTAGTGTGTAAAATAATATCGACAAAAAGATTGTTAAAGATTCTCTTAAACCAATTGGCTATTAATGTTTTTAATAGATTCATAATAAACTTTGAATGTTAATTTACATATAGAGTTGTTTTTTATTTAATTCCATATTAAAACCTTAGAAATTAGTTATATCTCTTCCAAAAACAAGAGTTCTTAGCCAGTCGAATGGAACTTGGAATTTACTTCTTAGTGAACCTAATCTGGTGAGATAAGCCGATCTCCATGCTATCCACGCCCAGAGACCACTTGCCTGAACAGCATTCGTTTGGAACAGTGATGATTTACGTCCAATGTATGCAAGAATACCAAAGTAATGGTATACAAATGGTTTGGACTCCAACTCTTTGATCGAATTGTTGAATTGCTCTGCCAGGTAGATACCTTGTTGTTGTGCAACCTGAGCGGTTGCCGGCAAGTTGGTTTCATTGACATTGGAACAGTCACCGAATGCAAATATATTCTTTTGACCAGCGAGACAGAGATATTGATCGACTTGTAGACGACCTTGTTTGTCCTTTGGGAAGGGCAGTGAGTTGATAAACTTTTGTGGTGCGACACCGGTTGACCAGACAAGCATACCATATGGAATCTCAGTGCCATCGGAGAGAATCACCTTCTCCTCGTGTACCTCTTTCACCGGTGAGTTTGTACGAACATCCACACCCGATGCCTTGAAATTCTCCAGTGCTTTCTTCACCAGATTCTGGTCGAATGCACTCAGTATCGACTTTGATGCTTCCAACAGTGTAATCTTCACTTCGTTCATCGGTACATTAGGGAACCATCTAGAGATGTCTTCACTCACCAAGTCATTCAACTCTCCGCAAAACTCAACACCAGTTGGACCACCTCCACAAACAACAAAACTCAACAACTTTCTTCTCTCTGCCGGTGTAACATCTGGTAGCGATGCCATTTCAAAACAATATATAATTCTTTGTCTAATTGATCTTGCCTAATAGTAAATATATTGGTAACAATTATTAATATTGTTTGATTTTGTTTTGCTTATGATATTTTCCAACATACTTGATGTAATTCCTTTAGGAAAAAAGAGTTTTTCTCTACACCCGGAATGTTGAATGTGTTATTTCTAGCACCGACACCGATGATGAGGTAATCATAGTCGATTTTGAATGGTGTTTGGTGATGAAGTGTAGAGAGACATTCGATTGACTTTTCTTCGTGATTGATCTTTGTACACTCTGCCTGTAGGTAGTTGAAGTCGTCTTTAGCATTTCTAACGGGTTGTGCGACCGATCTAAATTCTAATGTTCCCACTGATGTACTAGCCAACAATGGTGTAAATAAAAAGTGATTTCTTGGACTTACCAATGTGATATCAAAATTATCACCATTTACTATATTAGAAAAAAAAGAAAAAGAAAAAAAGAAATTTATTAATACACCTGATAGCTATGATTGTTTTTCAGTAATTCAGTATCATTATTTATTACATTTCTTTAAAAAAGCATAAGATGACCATCCACAACCAAGAATAACAACTTTTGGCTTAACACCTCTTTGTTCTAACTTTCCAATATGAAGATAGTTTCTCTTTGATATTATAGCATTATTAATATTATTACTATTGTTTAATAATGTTGTTGTGTTTATTATTCTATTTCTAATTTGATTATTAGATGTTGTTGTAGTCTTTTGTATTAATTTAAACATTTTTGAAAATTAATTTAAATTTAATTAATTTAATTGTTGTTTATTATTATATTATAAATTAAGATTTATATTAATTATTTACATTTTTAAAAACAAAAAAGCTTTAATTTATATTCACTACAAGTTTAATGTAATTGAACAGACAACACAATATTAATTTTTTAATCTAATTTTTTTGTTTTTTTTTGATGTTTTTACCAGGTTGATTTGTAACCACACACGAGTTAAAGTTGATCCATCATATGACAAAATGCGGTGTCATATGTTGGTATTATTTAAATGACTTTTCTAAATTAAGAGATTCAAATCAAATCATGCTGTCATTTGTCGTTTTTTTTAATCGTCATAAACAATCTATAAAATTTCTTTTAAAAATTAAAAAAATAAAATAATAAAATTTCAAATCTTGATTGTTTAATAGAAATAGATACTATAATTTAAAATTATTAGAGTTTATAAATAGGATTATTTTGTTTTTTTTTTTTTTAATTTATTTGAAAGATTTTTTGAGAAATTCAATATGTGATGTTCAATAGTTCGTTTTTTAAAAAAAAAAAAAAAAAAGAAATCTGAAAATATTTTAATTGAATTTAATTTATATTTATATAAAGATTGTTATTAATAATTAGTAATGAATGCAGAGGAAGTGGTTTCATTAGAATATAGTATATTTAGTTATATTAATAATGGAGATGAATCGAAATCTATAAAGTTGTTACAAGACGACCATTCATTGTTGTTTGCAACCGAAGATCACTATGGTCTCACCATCTTGCATTTAGGTGCACAAAAACGTTGGTCAACCTTTGTTAAACTTATATTGGAGATCTCTAGAGATTTCAATGATTTCGATGTTGATAAACTAGATCTGAATGGTAACTCTGCACTTCACTATGCTTGTTCACATTCAATAGCAGAGTTAAACAATACAAATGTTGTTGAACAATTACAACAACAACAACAACAACAACAAACATCAAATAATAACAATAACAACAACAACAACAACAATAATAATAATAATAATGAAGAAAAAGAAATGAATCAATTGGAGATAGTTGAATATTTATATGATAGAGGTGCAGATGTAAATTTAAAGAATAAGATGAACTATCAACCTATACATTTGGCTTGTAAGACTGCTTGTTTTCGATTGGTGGAGAAGTTGCTAGAGTTTGGTGCCGATTGTAGACTGCCGCATGAACGTGTATTGGATGTCGATTTGATGTCGTTGCAGCTAAAGTCGTTGTTGCCGCTGACTGGCTACGAGCAGAAGCGATCCGACGAAAGAAAGCAATCGATCATTCAGAAACTAGGCGGTAAAACACGTGGTCTCGTAAAGAACGGTCCGACCTGCTTGTTCTACACGCTGTCCAATATCGAGGTGCTCGCCAATCAACTCGGCGAAATAAGAGAGCGACTTGCTGACAGCGTAGATTTCGAATCGTTCCTTCATAGAGACATTGAGTATATATCGTTGGTTCAGCTGCTGCTGTCAAAGGGTGTCAATGCAAATGCTATCGATATTATCAGTGGACGTACTGCACTGTCAGAGTTTATCTACCGATTTCCTTCGACCGACGAGCAACTGGCGCGTCTGACGCGTAACAACCAACTGAACATTCCACTGGCAATTGCATTCAAACGGCTGCTAAAGTTGTTGGTTAAAGATAGTTCATTCAATTTGGCGATATGCGATGACAATAGTTTGGACGACATGCAAGCCGGTGAGACTGCACTCATCCACTGTGCTGCCAACCCATCTAAACTGCTGCTACTCTCAACCATGTTACAATTTATAAAGGAGAACAGTAAAATTATTAGCGATGTTTTAGAGTCAAAGAATGCAAAAGGTCAGACAGCATTGTTTGTTGCATGTGCACTGGGTAATTTGAAGGCTGCTCAGTTGTTGTTGGAAGCGGGTGCCGACGCAGATGCCGTCGACAACTTTGGTAATCTTCCGATTCACGAAGCGTTGTCGTTTGGTTATTTTGAGATTGCCAGGAAGCTGGTGTTGTGTGGCGCCGACGTGAATCGACCGATGTCAGTCTATCCTCAGTCGACACCACTGCATGTCGCGGTGCAGCTTGGCGATCTTGAAATGGTAGAGTTCTTCCTGAAGAACGGTGCACTCCTGGATTCTCTGGACGGCGAGAAGCGAACACCGCTACAGGTTGCAGACGACGCCAACGAAGAGATCATCGATTATCTACAGGGTCATGTTCAGGTGTCGTTGATACACGAGACATCGTTCGTTGTATCGAAGCACGACTTTCAGAATGAACTGAACTCGCACGTCAATAATATATATGGTTCGCCGAGAAACAGTGAACAGCAACGCAAACTTCAAGTGGTGAAGCGTAGCGGCGACGAGAGCAACTCCACAGGAGTGACAATCAAGATTCAAGATACAATTAGATCGAACGGAATGCGTATAAAGATTAGAGAGAAAGGTGATCAACTATTTAGATACATCAAGCTATATAACCTTTCATATCTGCATCTATTGATGACCATTCAAGATAGATTCGGTAAATCAAGTGAATTACCACTCGAACTATTCGAATCGTCTATACAATCAATAGTATTGCTACCAGACATTTCAATACAAAATGATACAGATATTGAATATCTAAATGATAACGATCAATTAGAAGTAACATTCAAATAATAAAAACTAATATGATCATATTTCTTGTATAAAAACACAACAACAATATTTAAATATTGAACATGAACTTCAAAAAAAAATATCTAAATTTTTATTTGAATTTTAATTTACATTTGGTGTGGTAAAACAAATATTTTTTTTTAATTTAATTTAGAATTTTTTATTATTATTAATGGGTCATTGCTTGCAAAGCAATCAAAACTAATAAGTTTTTTTAATATCATTAATAATAATAATAATTTATAAGAATATTTTAATAGAAAAATGAAAAGATTATCAATTGCATTATTAAAGTGTGATAAATTTGTACCGGAATTACAAAGTAAATTCGGAGATATCGATGTTCAATTTACAAATTTATTAAAAAAGAACAAGTTGGCAACAGTTGATTTGTCAGTATACGAAGTCACTGACTCAAAGTTTCCAAAGTGGGATGATGTTGTCACAAATAAATATAATGGATTCATTATATCAGGAAGTAGACACTCTGTCAATGATAACGTTGAATGGACAAACGCTCTAAAAGACTATGTTAGAATGTTAGATACCAACAATATAAAAACTGTTGGTGTTTGTTTTGGTCATCAAGTAAATATATAAATATTCATTCATAGTTAGTATCTTAATATATTTAAATATATTAACAATATTGTTGTTATTGTTATTATTAGATGATTGCAAGTGCTTTGGGTGGAACTGTTTCAGGTAATCCTAAAGGTTGGCAAGTCTCCGATAGAGATTATCTCATCAATCCGACTATATTGACAGGATATGGATTGCTACCAGGTGCAAAGGAGACAGAGTTGGTTGTAGATATCATGTGTATGAACAAAGAGATGGTCACTCAGAAACCAAAGGATCTCATTTGCTATGGTGGCAATGAGATTTGTGCAAATCAGGGAATGATCAATTCGAATTTCCTTACATTCCAGGGTCATCCTGAGTATACACCGGAATTAATTAAAGAGGTATTGAATCTTAGAAAAGGTATTATACCTGACGACGTCATTGCAGAGGGTATCAAGAGAGCCAATGAATCTCAAATCGATTATGAATGGTATTCTAATCTTATTGTATCATGGTTCTTATTGAACAAATCCAAAAAATAATAATAATAATGTATTTTAATAATTTAAGAATAATAAAAATAGAAAGTTTAAGGTTGATTTTTATCATCTTCAAAGGTTGGTTCCCATTTATTTGATTCTATAGAATATCGAAAATTACCCACTTTATTTTCAAAATAATAGATAAAACTTGATGTCGGAGATACTCGATGGTACAACAAATTACTAAATTCTTCTGTGTTGTAATGCATATCAATGAGATTGATTTGTTGTTTGGTTTCAACATTGAATTTAGCTAATTGGTTTTTGCTTTCATTTTTAATGTAGAAATTTACATTTTTGTCATGATATGCTGCTTCTGGTAAAGTTTAAAACGGTAGCTCGGTTATTCTTTTATTTTCCAAATCGAATTGTAAGATCAATGGCTGGTGCCGTGATACTGAGAATAATTTACGTTTGAAGAGCATTGCTGATAGTTGTATTTGATATAAACTATGTTTTTCCTCGATTTGTTTGTCTAGAAGCTTTTGTATCTTTGAAAAAGTTTGAAGACAATTAAAAAATCTGATTTAGTGATGCCAAGTGTTGAATATTTCAAGTTAATTAAATAAAATAATTTTATTTATACTTTAAAGATGCATTTGACAACTTTATCTATTTTTTTTTAAGAGCTCTCAAGCTATTGCCTAAAAAAATTTAAAACTTTTTTTTTTATTTTTATTTGAATTCATTTTTTAAAGTGATTCATTCGCAAGCAACTTTGATTATCTATTTTTTTATGGATGTTCATTAGAGATGAATCTTCAAAAATATATTATAACAACACAAAAACCATATAGTAAGATATTTTGGCCAATAAGATGTAATGACAAGAAATCTGGTTATTTGATTGGTTGGAATACTAGAAGTTTCGTTGCATGCGTCATCGATATCATATCCGATATATCGGTAAGTTATCTCTTTTATCTACTACATATTGCTTTAGAGATTATCTATATTTATTCAATTCGAATTCTATCTAGTTACAAGATTTAGAGATAATATTGAAAGAGTTAAACAATGATAAGAGAATGGCATCGTGTCCTGTTGGACAACCTAGAGTGTTAGGTGAATGGTGTAATAACAGTTTGACAACAACCTCAACGACAACGACAACAACAACAACAACCGATAGCAATAGCAGTAGTAGTCTTGGTGGTGGACCAAACAATCTACATGATGTCGACTTTTGGATATCGATGGAGAGATCGGTTGGCTCTGGACATCCTTGTTTGAAGAAGATCTATTGCAATGAATACAAGTTTCAAACATCGTCACAGATTGTACTCTACGATGACACATCGCCTTATTACTATACATCTACACCTATTTCATTAGTACCTACTATTGCAGGTGATAGCAATAGCAATACAATCAATAAACATAGTACATCAACATCATCAAAGACAACGAGTAACTCTGTATTCTCACCAGTTGCAACATCGACACCAACAACAACCAACAGTTCAACATCGTCACCATCATCTCTATCTTCAACGAGTACAACTAGCACCAAACTTAAACCAAATACATCTGATTTAGAATCTACTTTTAAACAAGTATGTAATTAACATATATATATATATATATATATATATATAGTATTGACAAACATATTCACTAACTAATTAATAATGTAACTATTGATAATATCAAAGATTAACTGTTCGAATGATATAAAGACAATATTGAATGAGACAATTGAAAAGTATTATAGATCTACAAACAACAATAGGAATCCATTACCATCATTACTATCGATAGACAGTAAACCAAATTCGAGATCTCTCTTTTCAAATTCATTCATTACATTGAGAAAAAGAAAGAATTCTCTTAAACAATCAAATGATAATAATAGTAGTAGTAAAGATAATGATAGTAGTATAGATAATAATAATAATAATAATAATAATATAGATGATAATAGCAATAATAATAATAATAATAGTAGTAATATAAAACAAGATAAAGATAATAATAATAATAATAATAATAATAGTATAAAAGAGAAATCAAAAAGAGTTATTTGTGCACCTCTATATCTATTAATAATAATATTAAGATTGTTTGAAAAGATATTATTAAGTGTATTGAATATGGATGCACCATTCTTAAAGAATAAGAAGTTAAAGGATCTAACAACACTTGGTAGTACACTGGATAGTAGAATCGATGAGATTAAACTACTCATCAATCAACATCATCATGTAGAAGAGAAGAAATATTGGTTAAATAATAATCAAGATCGTGCTTTATTAATAGAGTATGTAAATATAAGTGTGTTAACACTTTTAAATATTTTTTAAAAAATATAGTAACTAACTAAATATATTTATCTTATATTAGATATAAGAATAGGTTTTGGTTATTGATAGATGATATTGTATTGGGAATACTAGCAGGTTTATTACTTAATTTCTTGGCACCGCATGTCCTATCAGCTGTTGCAAACTTTAACTATAAGCTGACAAACGATTTCCTAAAGAATCTTATTTTGTGGCTGATGGGATGGCCTGCTGGCTTCAAATTGAACGAAAATCTCGATAAATTCTTTGGAAGATTGATTCTTTATTATATTGATAAATGGAATTGTAAGTTATAACTATTTATTATTATTATAACAAACATTATTATATTAGGATCTTATTATTAATTTAAATCGTAATAATATAGTGATTACTACAACTATTGCACCACATGGTGTTATACTCTTAAAGATTGTTTGTATGAGTGGTGTATTTGGTGTGTCAGTGTTGATCAGTATCATCATCGATCTATTCTCTATATTCACTCTACATATCTCGGTATTCTACAGTGTCTCTGCAAGATTCTATCTCTTACAACTGATGCTTTTGAAATCTCTATGGAATCTATTTAGAGGTAAATGATCATTAACATTACTTTGTTAACATTATAAATACATAATAGTTTGTTAATACTAATGTTATGTTGTTGTTGTTGTTGCTGTTGCTGTATAGGTGTAAAATATAATCCACTTAGAAAGAGAACGGATAGTTGTGATTTCGATCAATATCAACTGTTGCTAGGTACATTGTTGTTTACGTTGATCTTCTTCTTGTTCCCAACGACTGCAGTCTACTATTTCTTTTTCGCTACGTTCAAATCTAGTCTGACTGTTGTAATGGCGTTGTTCTCACTGCTTTTACATCTACTAAAGACATTCCCACTGTTTGGCATGCTAGTTTACTTTATCGATCAGAAATACCTACCAAATGGTGTAACCTTTACAGTTAAGAACAATGAGAATACAAAGAAACAACAAGCAACCTTAACAACAACGACAATAACTAATTTAGATCAATTACAAACACCAACAATAACATCAGGAGGTGGTAGTAATAGTAGTGGAAATGTAAACAAACCATCTTCACCTTTATTACATGGACAAACAACTACAACTACAACACCCAGTGGATTACAATCACCATTACACCAACGTACACAAAGTGGTAATCTCGATTTGTTACCTTCACTGCAGCAACAACAACAGCAACAACAGCAACAACAATATATGTTATCACCCAAGACAGGACTTGGACATCGTCGTAATCAATCTCTATCATCGTCGACATCGTCACCGATTGGACCACGTGTATCTACACAACTGGAAATAACCTATGTCCATATCAACATTGAACCTATCAAGTTCTGGGAATTGTTTTCACATACCATCAGCCTGATCAGCAGTGTAGTTGCATTCTATCATCCAAACAAACTTGCTGCATCTTTCTTTTTAGGTAAAACACCAAAGTAAAAGTAATTTGTTAAATTTTTTTCTGTTTTTCAAGAGAATAAATCATTTCAATATCAAAATTAAAAAAAACAAATAAAAAAAACAAACAACACACACAACTAGATTTCTTTTAAAAATTTTCTCAATAATTTTTGATTGTTTCCTTTTTTTTGTTTTGAAGCACTTTTCACACCCCTCATTGTCAATGCCTAGGATGAAAGTACTTTTTTTTTTTTCATCTAATTTAGTTAATTTTATTTATTGTCTTTTTTTTTTATTTTATTTTATCAATTGTTTTATATTTTATGTATTGTTAGTTAGATAATTAATTACTTTTTTTTTATTTTTAGATTTAAGGTTATAGATATAGATATTTTAATAGTTATTTAGTTAGTTAGTTTTATAGGTTTTTTTTTTTTTTTGATAAAGAAAGGAAAATGAGTGGTAAAGTAGATGAATATCTTGCTCAGTTGATTGATATGGGATTCGATCCAGAGGTATCGAGATTGGCGGTGGAACAGACACAATGCGCATCACTGGAGAGAGCCATTGAATTTATCTATAGCTTGTCGAATTCCGGTGCAGTACCAGACACCACACCACTGGGTCGTTCCAATACACCAACAACACTGCCCACCAATAACTATGTGACGAGCTCGTCGAATCTCTCGAGACAAAACTCGGCGACACCCACCAAGAAGATCAGAACCTCGATGAGAGACTCCAATGAGTATGTCGACTCGGACGACGAGTACTACCAGGACGTCGACGACTACCAATTCGACGAGCCCGTCATCGAAGCAATGACCACCTCCAACACTGTCGTACAGGCATCGGAAATCATTGCCAATGCACTCGTTGAGATTCAGCGAATTGAATCGGTAACAGAGACTTCTCCATGTGCTGCAACTCTTATGTTATTGAAATATCAGTAAGTAGTTGTGTTTTTTTGTTTTTTAACAAACATAATCAAATAACAAAGTGTTAACATTATTATTATTATTATTATTCTTTATATTTATATTTTAGATGGAATGGTAACAAATTGTTAGAACAATATTATGAGAATCCAGATAAAGTAAAAAGATTAGCAGGTGTTCCAGAAAAAGAAGAATACACTGCTCTTCAATCGACTAAAGAGGATTGCTCTGTATGTTGTGATACAATGGATAAGAAGAATACTTGTTATTTATCATGCAAACATTATGTAAGTTTATTGATGATAGTTAATTAATTAATCAATCATTTTGAATCAAAGATTATTAACTATTTTTTTTTTTTTTTGATTTGTTCTAGGCATGCACTGATTGCTGGTCGAGCTATTTAACAATGAAAATTCACGAAGAAGGTGAATCAATGGGTATTACATGTATAGGATATAAAGTAAATATTATTATTTAAAAACAAACACAGTCACTTGTTGGTAACAACTCATTAACGCAATTGTATTTTAGTGTGGAGTTATTGTATCAGATAGATTCATTCAAGAGGTAGTACCAAAAGCCTATCCAAAATATTTAGAGAGATTGGCACAAACCTATGTAGATAAAAATCCAAATATGAGATGGTGTCCAACTGCTAATTGTGGTAATGCATTGAAGGCGTATGTTTTTATAATTAGATTTTTCTTTTGAAAAGGTAATATTAACTTTTTAATTATAATTATAGTGATAGTCAAGCGGAATCAGTTGCACAATGTTCATGTGGATTCAGAATGTGTTTCAAGTGTAATCAAGAATCACATGTACCAGCAAACTGCGATCAGATCAAGTTGTGGAAGAAGAAAAATCAAGATGATTCAGAGACTGCCAATTGGATCCAGTCTCACACTCAAGACTGTCCAAAGTGTCACTCATCCATCGAGAAGAACGGTGGTTGCAATCACATGACATGCAAGAAATGCACACATGAATTCTGTTGGGTTTGTATGGGTAATTGGAGAGGTCACAGCTCATGTAATTCATTCAAGAAAGAAGATAATAGTAATAAGTCTGATTCAAAGAGAGCTCTTGAAAGGTAATTTTGTTAATTAAGTTTTTCAAATTGATTGATTTAATATTAACACTAACATTATGTTATTATTATTATTATATTTATAGATATTTGTTTTATTTCCATCGTTATAATACTCATGAACAGAGTAAAAAGTTTGAAACTAAACTCAGACAGGATGCAATGAATACTATTTTTGCGCTACAGAACAACAAGGATAAGCGTTGGATCGATGTCAAATTTATTGAGTCGTCGACAGAGACTCTGATTCAGTGTAGAAGAACCTTGAAATATACATACGTATTTGGATTCTATTTGCCAGAGGGTGCCGAGAAGAATTTGTTTGAGTATTTACAGTCGGATCTCGAGAGAACCACCGAGAAGCTCTCGGGTCTTTTGGAGAAGGGTGAAAATCAAAACGTAATGGAACTCAAGGAAATCACCAATTTGGCATCGACCAAACTCAACCATCTCCTCGACGGTGTAGAGGAAGGTTTAACTTCTGGCGGTAAAAAAACAATTAGATAAAAACACAACAAAACAAAAATCAAACAAACAACCACCAATCAATCAATCACAGTATAATAATAGTTCAAACATTTTGGTTTAGTTTTTTTTTTTTTTTAAAAGTTTATATTTTTTGATTAGTAATAATAAATTAATTATTTGCGAGATAATTCAAATTGTTATCATTATTTATTTGTTACAACAATATTTTCAGATAGCCATTGTCCTTCTGCTATTCCTTTTCCATGTTTGGCGTTGATCGGTTGCACCTCTGAAAATCTTTCTCTATCGCATCCATCAATTACAAATATAATGCCATCATTTACAAATTTGTAGAAATACCTCCACCTTGATCTTATTAGAAAGTGTCTATTCTCAACTATTGTATTACTATATTGTTTAAAAGCTGTAAAATTATCTTTACACATACTACTTACGAGTTACTAATTTAAAGGCATTCGGTAATAATCTTGATGTATCTATTTTATCATGTATGATTCTATTGAGAATAGTTGTTTTACCTGCACCATCTAAACCCAACATCAACACTGAGTAAGGTTGGATTGAAGGGTAGAGTTTCGAATAAATCGATCCCATTTCTATTATACATAAATAAACTTCTCTACTATTTATTATATTTCCATCTGATATTTTCTTTAAATAAAAAATTACAAGAACACGTGGCAATTGCAACATAAATCTAAATCAAATTTAAACAAAATAATTTTTATATTCATTGGATATCTTGGATGCTTCTATCTCAAAATACTTTACTTTTTCTTTTCGGACTGTTTGTAAGATATCGATTAATATGAGTAAACCTAATAGTTTTTCTCTCTTTTTTGCTTAGTCTCACAATCATCAGCTATTCTTCCTCTTCCTCTTCTTTTTGTTTTGATTCAACTCTTCTATTGAACTAGTTTTTGATTCTTCTTCTTTCTTCTTCTTCATACCACCGATCAATATCTAGCTATCTTCACTTGACCTCTTTGATGTATTTCTCAATAAAAAACGCTCTCTTTTGATACAATTTAATTGTACATCTTTAATAGCTCTGATTTTAGAGTAATATTCTCTTCTATTATCTCTACAATCATATTCATAGATTGATCCAACACTTCTATGTATTTGTTCCAAATTTCTCTCGAGTGATTGATTTATCTTTCAAGTCTTTTAAAATGTGTTCTTTCATTTTATAGGTAGTTTTTTTGTTTTGCAAAAGCCGTGCCAAATTTGTTCATTTTTTGGGTAATTTTTTGCTCTCTGTATTTTATATGTTGTTGGTTGTTTGTTTTATCTGCACCATCTAAACCACATCATCACCTGAATAAATAATCATTATTAGTATTTAACTTATTATTATTTTCCAATTATTATTTATAGATAAAATCAGGTCAACTTTCAGATATGTTTTCTTGCTTTTCTTTGTGGAGATTCGATTTTAACTCTCCACCTTTTTGTCTATTAAATTTTTCTCACTTGACCAGTTTTGTGTGGGGAGAGTAATATAAATTTAACACATTTAATTTTTTATTTTTTACATATATTTGTTTTTTTTATAGATTTTTTAAAAATATTATTTAAATTACAAAAAATTAATAATAGGTTTTTTTTCTTGAAAGTTATTAATAGTAATAGATTTCCTAATAATGATAAATATTAATAGTTCTTTTATAGAACCCTAAGAGGAAATCCATTCTATTATTCTTTGTCAAAAAATAATTAGTTTTGTATCTATAGGTGAATGAAAATTTATAGATATACATTTTGTAAAGATTTATTTACAAAATTTTATTTAATTTATTTTTAAAAAGTATTTAAACAATGTTTTGAATTTAAAATTAGAACAAACATATTTAGAAACCAAAGAATGAAATTAGTTTTAAGTTTATTTATAATAGTTTCAATTTTAAACGGTTGTCTCTCGACAACTATTCCCTCTGAGCCACAAAGAAATATAACATGTGAAGAACAATGTCCTCATGAAACACATACCATCTGTGTTAATCTTGATCATATATTAAGATGTTTTCCACAGAGTAAATATTCAAAAATTAATTAAATTAAATTTCATTATCTTTCCTATAATTTTAATTTAAACACTTTTTTTTTTCAGTCAATCCTTTAGTAAAAGTAGAAAAACAAATTAGATCTCAATGGATGGTAAATTTAAAAGAATCCTTAAGCCTATATGATTTCACAGTAACAAATACCCATCCAATGCCATTGTACTTCTTTGGTATGAGAATTAACATCTGTGATTCCATTGAATATGACAAAAACACAGTTTCATGGAATTTCAATCTGACAAGAATCTATGGAGAATGTTGCCTATTTCCAATTGGTTGGAGCTCTGGAAAAGTTTTACTTGAACCGGGTCAATCCTATACCTTTGGTTTTGTAGTACCAACTTCACTCAATATTGAATATGAATTAAATGGTATTAGATTTGTGTATGAGAAAGTTGATAGTACACCATCAAGATTCCAAGGTGCTAAATGGATAAGATAAAAATGAATAAAAATTAAAAACTCAACTAAATTAATGATATGATCGGTTTGTTTTTTTATATTTTTAATTTTGTTTGACAACTATTTTAAATTATGTGAAGATAAAACATTTACACCCAAACTTAATCGAAATAAGTTTTCTACAAGAAATTAATTTGATATGTGTATATCACCTATATTCTGTATTGATATTAATTATCATCAATTAAAAATACTTGAACAAAACAAAACTAACTTCCTTGAACATTAATTCCAAAAAAAAAAAAAATTTAAAAATAAAAAATAAACATGTTGATTTTTTTAACACTATTGTTGTAATTTAAATAGATTTTGAATGAAACAAAATTTAAATACTAGTTTTGTAAATATCTATTATTTCTATAAAATTTTTGATTTTTTATAGTTCAAAAAATCTTTTGATTCATTTGTTTCAAAATTTTTTTAAACAAAAACGATGCTGAAGAATTTTAAAAAAACATTAAGATTTACAATATTTTTATATATTTGTTTCAAAATGTCAAATCTATTTGAAAATTTATCACATATTATATTATCAAGAATCATAGGAAATCTATCAGATATCGTCGATAGAATATGCTTTAGTTTAGTTTGCAGAAGATTCTATTATGAAAGACATGCATATCTAAACTTTTTAGAAACTGTTCAAGATAACATCAGAAATAAGCTTACTCTTTCAAGTTCTTTTTATTTCAATTCCTATAGAGATATTTATGATAGACTCGTCGAGAAAAACAAACATAAACATTACTCTCAGTTGTTAATCCTAAACAATGATCAGCCGATGCTAGATCAATTTCATAAAATATATATTGTTTGTATGTGATATAGTTTAGAGAAAAATATTTAAAAATCATTCAATCTGATCAATCAACTATTATCGTATATGTATATCAGACTACAAAGATCTCAATAATTTCGAAATAGATCAACATTGCAAAGAAATTATCATTCTTGGCGAATCTTTTAATCATCTGAGACTTACCAGTAACTTTAAAGAAAAGTTGGCTCACTCCAATGTACACACTTTGGCATTCTCCGAATTTGTTGATGTAGCATTCGACCAATTTCCAAGCAATCTAAAGGTGATGGAAATAGAATCTACCTACCTACCATACCTTCCATCATCTTTAGAAAGTCTGACAGTGAGACATAAATCAATGGACCCGATCACTTTAGATTTCGATATATTCCATTCACTCTCTGAATTAAGATTCCGAGTTACTGACCAGAGAAATCCTATAGTTGCAATCAAGTCGTTTCCACCCAACCTAAAGACACTATACATTCACTACTTTTCAGCGAATATTATCGGTGACCAACAACCCGCATCCTTACCATTATCAATACAAACCATTGAGATCAATTCAACGGCATGGATTAATCTAAAATCTACAATGAATTTGAAAGATTACCAGAATCTAAAGAAAATGGTTATTACTTTGGAGTTGGGTGATCAATACTTGGACATCCCAGAAACTGTGGAGGATCTAGCATTTAACTGTAGTTTCTATTTCACTTTACAGAAGAGCATCCTACCAACAGGAATTAAGAGATTTAAAATCAACAACTCTAAAATACATTTCACAGCAGACGTATTTGCAGACTTTAGTAGCTTGGAATCTATCGATCTTCGAGAAACAACCGCGAAAACCAAATATCCTATCGGACAGTTACCTGGCAATCTTCAATTTTTCAGACCACCAAACAATCATGAAAAGCCATTACCTGATGATTTCTATTCTCTACCAGTTGGCGACTTGTTAAAAGACCTTCAACTCTTGTCTGTTAGTCAGGTAATCCCAGAATCCGTCAAACATCTAACTTTTAGTGATCAGATGTACGGTCAAACAATACCAGTTGGATTGATACAACAAGGTGTAGAAACAATTGATTTCTCTGGATACCTTGATACTGTTCCAGAAGGTGCAATTCCACCCTCAGTAAAATCAATAACAGTTGTGTCTGAATTCCTTTACAACAACCCATTGGATACACTACCAGCAACCATATCCAATATCCAGTTAATATCGATGCAAAATTTTAACTTTAGAAGATATAATGAATCCTTTATTTTGACCACTGATGATCATATTATAAAAGGTGGTATTTTACCTTCCGCCTTCATACACGACATTCTTTTAGAATTTCAAGACGACGATTTTGATTTTTCATAAAATTAAAATTATTTTTTTATTTTAAAATGTTATTACTATCTACAAATGTCGTCGGTCGGACTTTGATAAACTCTTTAATTTGATTGTTGCCAATTTAAATTCGTATTTATATTTCTTTTTAATAATAACAACTGATAATACAATAAGTGTAGCACCTAATATACTACCAACGATGATCACTGGTAGTTTCCATTTGTTTTCTTTCTCGGAAGTCGAACATCCACCACTTGAAGAATCATCACTTACTGTCAAAAGAGCACCAAAGTTTGGATCGATAACGGCTTGATTCTCAAAGTGTTGAATGGTCATCGTTGTTGTTACAAAGAGTGATCCTGCTGTTGAACTGTCAGTTTCAGGTTGTGAAACTTTACTGTAAGCAATTCTACCATCAACCAACATTCTATCAGAGAAATAGGCTGTCAAAATGATATCACCTTGAACAATCTCCATTGTTCTCAATGATTTAAGACTGTTGCTTGATGTTCCTCCAACTTTGGCTTGAACATCATCACCACACACCGATTTAGAATTGTCTGCCTTTGACAAGAATGAAAGTTCCAATGTGTTGAGTTTATCAGCAAATGTCCAATTGGAAATTGTGATTACATATTTCATTGAATTGTTTTGAACTGTGAAGATATCTCCTTGAAAGTTGTATTCTGATTGATTGGTGAAAACTGTTGTTTCCACATCGATTGTCAATTTGGCATCGCCATCAAACTTTCCTTTGTAGTTGAATACTAGAGAGCTATTCGTTGACTCTGATGTCCATTTGATATCTGAAAATTGATATGACTTTACGGGATTGCTTGATGAATCTCTCTCTGTAATCGAAACAATTGAAATATTGAATTGGACATTCTTCTCTGCTGAACCAAGTACCATTGTAACTGTATCATTCTGTGGCTTTGGAGGATCAATATTCTTTACCTCTGATTGAGTTGGTAGTATAATTTCAGTTGTGCAATTGATACCGGTAAATCCATTCAAACATTTGCAATATCCATTCAAACATTGTCCATTTACTGGACTGCATCCATCACATTTAACAAAATCCGGAAGGTAAATGAATCCTTGCGATAAGTATGATTGTCCAAAAATAGTTACATTTACGGTTAAACTTTGACCATTGCTTGGTACATCAGATGCAAAATCACATATGATTTGGGTCGATTCTACTTTAGGATTGTCACATGATTTGTTTCCAATTGTCACAGAGAATGGTTGGAAAACTCCAAAGTTTGAACCAAAAATAGTTACTGGTGCCTTTGTGTTAAAATAGGTTGATGTAACTGATGAAATTGATGGAGTTTCATAGTAGACGGTAACAGAAGAATTGAATAGCGAGTTATCCATCTTTAGTTGTTTGGATCCGATTCCAGCTGGCATGCTGATTTCAACATTATATGGATAGGTTTGCGTAAGCAAAGTAGCATTTGCTGGTTGGTCATCAATATAGACTTTCATTACTGAAACACCATCAAAAGATATTGGTGAAATATATTTTCCTGTGATTGTAATGAAGCCACCAGGTACAGGTGATTTAGTTACGGTATCTATCTTTGGTGTTAAGTTCATTCTGGCTAAGGTAAACTTCTTTCCAACCAATATACTAAAAATACCGGATCTGGCATCATCAGGAAGAGTGACTGTAAAGTTGTCGAAAATGTGTTTGTTGACATCGTAATTGGTTGGTCCAAATCTGGTTTTCGAGAGACCTGATATAACAGGAATACTGAGAGGTTCGTCTGGATAAGTATCTGTATCACTGAAACCAAGATAACTACCAGTAAACAGTAATTCATCGATATTATTTGGATTGACTATGGCACTGCTAATAATGGGACCAGGATAGTCAATCCCATAAGGAAGCGATATGAGATTCAAATTGGAATTAACAAAAGTAAGATTGAAGGAACCAACAAACTTTGGGAAGTTTGAGAGTGTGGTATTATATCCGCTTCTAGACTTTCCAAATACTAGATATTTTCCATTAAGATAATATTTAACAGCCAATAATCTATCTATAAAAAGTGCTGATACTACCATACCTCCGTTTACATCAACAATAGGAGGAATAGCTTTCAAAATTACAGGTGCTAGTAAGAACTATTTTATTAGTAATCGAAATTCAAACTAATTATTTAATTTAAATACTTACTCCAAGTTTTAGTTTCGTTAAAAAGATAAGAATTGGAAGGTTTTGAAAGTATTGTAAATACACCATTGCTGGCTGTGTCAGGAACAGTTGCAATACATAGATTTGGTTTTTGACATAAAACATCAAAAGTTGAATTTCCAACTACAAAAGTGAAATTTCCGTTGTACAAATTAAAATCTTCACCTGTAACTGTTATCGTCTTTCCGTATTGTGTTATATTACTGTTGGAAATTGTAAGACCTATTGAATTATAAATTAATATATTGAATTATATTTTAAAATTTATAGTACTGACCTGTATAGGTTGAGTATAAAACACCATTATTAATGACGGGGTTTCCAGTATTGGCGAGGTTATAAAAAACTGATCCACCTGCGTATAGATTTCCTGGTACATCGACTTCGAAATACGAACTATTAATTAATCTGCCTTGCACTGAACTTCCTGAAATCAAAAAAGTCGGATTTGATCCCAAGTAGACTCCAGATACTGTGACTGTACTTGGCTCCAATGATACTTTGGTTGGCACACTGGTGATCCAGGAGTAAATAGGAGTTGTAAAAGTGTAAAAATTTGAGAGTTGTCCAGCAGATGAAACTTGCCAATTGAACGTAGTAGAAGGAAGATCTTGAAGTTGACATAATATTCTTCCACCTGCATCAATAGCGGGACCACTACAATTAACACCATTCACTTTAATGGGTGTAGCAAAACTTGATCCAGTAATAGTAACTAGAGCATTAAAAACAACAATATTGGAAATGGTTGGTGCTAAAGAAAAAAAAATTAAAAAAAAGTTAGACTTTAAATAAAAATAAATTTAAAAAACAACTTACGATTATAAACCTGTCTAATTGTGAAATTTCTCATTTTGTTTTCAAAAGAATTACCAATTTGAACACTGATATAGTTAACTCCAGAACCAGCAGCAGCACGAACTGAAAAAGTTTTTGACAAAAAGTTAACTGTAGGTGAACCTAAGGTATAGTTGCAGGTAAGAACTGGTTCGACTGAAAAGAAATTAGAACTCATTGCAACGGACACAACTCCACCAACTTGAGCATCTACAGAATAAATTTGAGGTTTGGTATCAAAGGTCAATGAACCATAACCATAGGCAAGAATGACATGGAAATTGGGTGGGTTTGTTATTGATGCTAATTGAGTTTGTGTTACACCAGTGATTTGCTTTGAGCTACTATCGAAATAGTAAAATGGGCCACTGACAGAACCAGAGATTGTCAGAGTAAGAAGTTGGTTATTCCAGTATGTTCCAGTTGAATTTGTTGTGATAACAGTCCAATAGTTGGCAATTCCATCGACCATAAACTGACTTGTGAAGAAATTACCGAGACTGGCGCTAATAACCTCCAGTGCAGGAGTTGGTGTATCGAATAACAAAGTGGAAGACTGCATGATTTTACTAGCGACAGAGTAATCATTGACATTTGGGAAAAAGCTATAGAATCTTTGAGTTCCACTATCAAAAATTGCAGCTCTGTTGATGGACACATATATTTGTGCATTTGTAAAAACTAGTTTTATGGAATAGACTTTGTTGAAGGCATCTGAAATTGTTATATCCCAATAGTCTAGTCCTAAATTTGTTGTAGTTCTTGTTGGTGTTCCCTTTAGACTAGTACCAACTACCAGGAAATTGGACTCTGTAGCGACCATTGACGCACCAGTCACATATAATCTATATGCTGTTCCTTGTATGTTTCTGATGGAATAAACCCATGGCACATTGAATTGATATGTGGTAGTCCATGTCTGCGTAGCTGAGGATAATACAACCTTATAAATTTTGCTGGAAGCTACAAAGCTAGCGAGTAATTGACATTTAGTTAAGACACCTTCGAACTTAAATGATTGACAAGCAACTCCATCAATAGTCATACTGACAATGTTTGACTGATTAAAGTTTAAAACATTTATAGACTGAGAGTTCATCTCTTGGAATGTAAGAATTGGTCCATCTGGTATGGGTTCCCACTCTATAACCATGAATTTCTTGTCGGTTGCGCTTGCAGGGTAGAAATTCATATCGGTTCCATAAGCTTTGAAATAAAGGTGTGGCTGTGAAGTATTGAGATTTCCTGCGAAATCACCACAGAACTGATAGCATCGCTCTGGGTAGGTGGTGTAGAAAGCTTGTGATCTGGCAGTACCATTTCGCCATGCCCAACTATTCTGGTCGGCATCCATTGGAACTGCTCCCAGCCATATATCTAAATTTAGCATATCATGCATTAGATTTAATATAAATTTATATTCCGCATAATCATTTAAAGTTAATAAATAACTAAAAAAAAAAAAAAAAAAAAAAAGTTAAATTAAAAAAATATATAATTTATATAAATAATACAAACTATTTATAACTTGATGACATATTAGTATATGTAACTTGATAATTTAAAGCCTCTTCATATGTGACTGGATTTGAATCATCTAGAGGTTGATAATAATGTCCATTTGCAGGATTAGGGTAAGCATACTGATTTACAAATCCTGAAGCTATAGATAGAAATAATCCAATAAAAATAAAAATAATAAATATTTTCATTAATTTATACAAAAGATATATTAAAAATATAGTAGTTTAAAAGAAACAATAAAATAAATAAAAAAATATATAAAGTTGTTCGCTCCGGTCATTAGAAAATGTTGCACCAAAAAGTCTTAAAGTACCTATTAAAAAAAAAAAATCGATATCGAAAATCATCGAAATTTTTAAGTATTTCATCCACCACAAAGTACATCTTTTATTTGAATTTTTATTGATCAAAATGGTGGTAAGGCTTTTTATTTTCTCAAAAAAAACTTATATTTATATTTAGATTTTTTTTAATGACTTTTGGTCGGAATGATCGTGGTTTGAGTGATGGTTTTCAAAACGGTTTTAAATTTTTTGATCAAAAAAAAAAAAAAAAAATTTTAACAAAATTTTGTATCTGTCTTTCACAAACATATTATTTATTTTTTTATTTATTTTTTGCTTGATCTTGAAAGACTTCTCAACTTGATGGTTGCACTTTTAAGTTTATATCTGAAATTCTTTTTAATGACGGCTGTTACTACAAGCGCAATCAATACGGCACCCACCACACTACATACTACGATAACAGGTAACTTCCAGTTATTGTTGGATGATGAACATTCGGATTCATCGTCGGATACAAGTAGTGCTGCAAAGCTTGGATCTAGAACTACTTGATTTTCAAAATGCTGGATCGACATTGTTGTCAATACAAAGAGAGAACCATCTTTGGTTTCGTCGGTAGGAGCCGATACCTTGCTATATACAACTCTGCCGTCTAATATCATTCTATCGGAGAAATAGGCAGTCAAAATGATATCACCTTGCACAATCTCCATCGTTCTCAATGATTTAAGACTGTTGACAGAGGAATCACCGAATTTAGGTTGAACAGCTCCACCACATTTTGTTTCACTTGTGTCTGCCTTTGAGAGGAATGCAAGCTCCAATGTGTTGAGTTTATCTGCGAATGTCCAGTTGGTAATGGTGATGACATATTTCATTGAGTTGTTTTGAACCGGGAAGATGTCACCTTCAAAGTTGTATTCTGTTTGATTGGTGAATACAATAATTTCGACAGCAATTATCAATTTGGCATCGGAATCGAATTTACCGATGTAGTTATAGGTGTTATTAGTTGCGGTTGTTGACTCGAGAGACCACTTGATATCTGAGAATTTATATGTTTTAACAGCTACACCTATCTCATTCATCTCACTGATAGTGTGAATGGAGATATTGAATTGAACGTTCTTCTCGTTGGAACCTAGAACAACTGTGACTGTATTATCCTTTGGTTGTGGAGTGTCAATCACTGGGGTCAGTTTATTCTCTGTGTTAATCGAATTCGAACAGTTGTTACCAACATATCCAATATTGCACTTGCAGTAACCATTTACACATTGACCATTCTGTGTGTTGCATCCTACACACACAGATGGAGGTGGATAGTAAATGAATTTGTCGGCAAAACCAAACTGATCTCCAACTGTTACATTTACAACAAGAGTACCATTGGCTTTAACGTTTGATAGAAA
This sequence comes from Heterostelium album PN500, assembly GCF_000004825.1. NCBI lineage: Eukaryota > Evosea > Eumycetozoa > Acytosteliales > Acytosteliaceae > Heterostelium > Heterostelium album. The sequence goes on along the minus strand of NW_008805070.1, from coordinate 1,370,620 downwards.
ATCACACTCTAACTTGGTTCCAGTGCTAGGATCCAACACAGTTGGATTAGCACATGTGGCGTTACCAATTGTCACAGACAAACCTATGTTGGCAAAGTTTGTTCCAAATACAGTAACTTTACCTTGTATATTTTCATAGGTAGATGAAGCAGATATAACAGTTGGCGGTTGATAGGTAACATTGTAAATGAAATACTCTTTAAAGTTGTAGAGCTTGAGTGATTTTGAACCAATTCCTCCTGGAACACCGGAGATTTCGACCATAAATGGATAGTTTTGGTTCAACAATTTCACTGGACACAAAACACCATCGAATGATGCCTGTAAAACAGATTCTCCAGAGTAAGATAGTGGTGAAATAAACTTTCCGGTTATCGTAACTGCTCCTCCGACAACTGGTAGCTTTGTTATTGATTCTACAACCGGTGGCAATACTAATCTACTAGTATTGGTCTGACCGGCAACTGTAATTTTGAATTGTCCAGAACGAGCATCGTTTGGTAACTCCAGATTAAAGTATCTGAATACATGAGAATCGTAGATGGTTGGAGACAATGATTGGGTAGAGATTCCGGTTACCACAGGTAATACCAATGGATAAATATTGTAGTTGACGAGGTTAGAAAATCCAAGATAGGTTCCATTGATTGTGATTTGTGATATATTATTTGGATTTACAGTGACCCCTGATACAATTGGACCATGGAAAGTCATTGCAATAGGCTCAGATGATTCTCCAGTGGCTATATTTTTTAGTGTGAAATTGTGGACTCCAACCCATTCGCTGAATTGATACAATACATAGCTATCTGTGGACCTGGCTTGAGTGGGTACTAGGTATTTATCATCGAACAATGTATAGGCAGGGGTATCGACATCAATAAACCGCATATTCAAAGAGATTTCACTTTCAAGTGTTACAGTAGTACTACTGATATAAGTAATAAGTGGTCCTATTTAAATATATGATTAAATAATTGGTTGATTCATTTTGATAAATTAAAGTTAGTAAATGAATATCATGAAATTACACTTAATATTATAGATTTAAATATACATACTCCATATTTTGGAAGTGTTGTAAACTAACAAGTTAGAAGGTGTTGATAAAATAGAAAACACACCATTTGATGCTTCTTTTGGCATTGTGACTAGACAGATTGAAGATGTTGGTGGACATTCGGCATTGAATGAACTGTTTCCAATTTTAAATTGGAAATTTCCATTATACAAGTTAAAATATGATCCGTAAATTGTTAACAACGTTCTGTTTTGTTTTATATTATTTATACCAAGATCTTTTTTTTTTCGCAAAGAAAAAGTTAATTATTTAATTGAAATTAAAAAAAGTTTAAGGTAACTTACTCATATACCTGCTGGATTGGTAATTCATAAGTGTGCTAATTCCTGTATTATTTAATACAATATAAAAGCTTACATCTGATGTTTGACTTGCTGGTAACGAAAGTTCATAAGCCGATGTGTTGATCATTGTTGCTAGAACTTCCGAATTAATTGATTTGATTTGCTGATAAAAGCTAGGATTGCTACCAAATTCAACACCGGTAACTGTCATTTTGCTTGGTTCCATTGGAACATCACCACTTTTATAAGTATACCATGAAAAGTTGGGTGTTGTAAAACTAAATGTTGGGCTTCTAACTGTATTAAAAGTATCTACAAGATAAATTTGGTATGTACCAGGGAAATCTTGGAACATATATCCCAACTCGTTGACCTCTGAACCAGTCCATATGTTTTTGAATCCCTTAACTTGTAAACCATATATAAAACTAGTACCAGTTATTGCTAACCTTCCTGTGGTTGGATTGAAGGTAACAGATGTAATATTTGGAGCTAGAAAAAAGTTTATATTTTGTTAAAACAAATAAATAAATATATATGTGAAAGAAATAGTAATGAAAAACTTACTATTGATAGAGTATTTGAATGTAATGGTTCTATCTTGAGTGTAGTTACTTTTAATTGTAACTTTGGCATAGACGATGTCATAATTTGTAGCTTTTGGAACCATTACGAAAATAGATCTGCTGTTAAATTCGGCAGTGGTTACAATACTGCTCACATTTGAGGTGATTTGTACTTCCGGTGCAAAGAAATTGGAAATCATTGGGATTACCAAAGTGGCACCGGTACCTGCGTCGGAACCAAAGCTGTAAGGTGTGGACATTAGTGCCTCACCATATCCGTAGACGAGAATAACACCCATGTTAACTCCAACGTATGCATCTGCCTCGGCTTGAGACATTCCAACGATGCTAGGTCCCAGAGAGTTGTAAAAGTAGTAAGGACCTTGAGTTGTACCTTGAATAGTAGCGGTGATCGGCTGGTTGTTCCAAAAGGTTCCACTGGAGTTGACAGTAATCGATGTCCAATAGTTTGAACCGGAAAATCCAAGTTTTTGGTTAAAGAATGTATTGAGATTACTGGAAACTACATCCAAAGCAGGAATGGCAGTATTATACATCAATGTTGATGCTGCTGTAATTTTACTGGCTAGAAGATAGTTATTGATATTTGGGAAATAACTATAGAATCTCTGAGTTGTACCATCATAAATTGCTATTCTGTTGATAGTGACATATAAAGATTGTGTGGTTTGAATCTTTAATTTAGAAACAGCAGTAACTTGATTGGCAGGTATAGTCCATTGAAGAATACCGGCACTGGAAGCACTTCTAGATGGTGTGTAAAGAGTACCACTTACTGACAAAGGATAAGCTTCGATAGGTGAGACAAGATCCAAATTGATACCTTGGAATATATATGTGTTGGCATCCTTTTGAACCATTGAAAATATCCATGGAGAATTGAATTGGTATGTGGTTGTCCAGGTATTGGACCCGCTGGTGATAACCAATGGGATTGATCTTCCGGATTTTATCAATGACGGCGAAAGAAGGCACTTGGCAACCAAATTATTTTGAACTATGGAATTACAAAAATTAGAACCTTCGAATGTTATTGCGGTAATGCTTCCAATATTGTTGAGTGTAATTGGAATTTCAGTGGCTGTTGAATCTTGGTACATTAAAATAGGACCGTCAGAAAACTGTTCAAATTCTAGGATTACATATTTCTTTGAGGTTGCATCGGCACCAAAGAAATTCAAACTGGCTCCATAGGTTTGGAACCAAAGGTGTGGCTGTGAAGTATTGAGATTTCCTGAGAAATCACCACAGAACTGATAGCATCGCTCTGGGTAGGTGGTGTAGAAAGCTTGTGATCTGGCAGTACCATTTCGCCATGCCCAACTATTCTGGTCGACATCCATTGGAACTGCTCCTAACCAAACATCCAATTGGATGGATTTAGTAAGGTTCATAATAAATTGATATTCCGCATAATCATTTAAAGTTAATAAATAACTAAAATTTTGATTGAAAAGTGTAAGTATTTCTTTTTTGTTTTTTGTTTTCAAATCTAAATTTAGATTACAAACTATTTATAACTTGTTGAAATATTTGAGGTGAAATCGCTTTGTTGTATATTTAAAGCCTCTCCATATGTAAAAGATTTTTCATCTAGATATTGATAATAGTGCCCATTCGAAGGATTATAAATAGCCGCTGTATTGGGTGGGGAAATTGCTGTGTTTATACTGAAAAAATAACAATTCAAAATAGATAACAATAATAACAAAAAAGTACTAGAAATTGATTTCATCTTGATAAAATAGGAAATATATGAGCAAGTAGAATTAATTATTTATAAATAGGGTAAAAATTTGATCAGCACAAACAATGCTTATTTGATCATGCTAAGAGGGTTGCGGTTTTTTCTACATCATCTGACCCATTTAAATAAGAGTTGAAAAAAACAATTGTTTTTTTTCCTCAAAACATTTTTTTTCGGCAAACTATTTTTGCATAAAAAAAAAAAATAGAAATTAGTTGTAATCATCGCCCATAGTAAAAAGGATTACCAAGTTATTTCTGTATTTTTTTTATAGTTTTAAACAACTTTTAATACCAAAAATTATTTAATTTTATAAAATATCTTAAAAATATCAATTTGTTGTTAATAGTAAATTCATAAATACGTGGAAATGTTAGTGGGAAAATGTGAATGAGATTAGACTGTGATATCTCAAATCTATCTTTTTTTTATTGTGCTGCTGTTTGTGACATCTGAATGACACATTATTAATTACAAAATATTAATTTTTCTCATGTTATTTTTTTGTTAAAAAAAATATTATTTTTCTCTCAGAAAATTTCAGAAAATTCTTCAATATAATAAATACACATAATCAAACATATATATAATAAGTTAAAATTAATTCTATTATCTATATACAAATACAGAAAGATTGATTAATATTTGGTTGAATTCAACAAAACTTAAAAATTTACTATATTTATTATGATACTATTTTGTCAAATAAGGAAGTTCCAAAAAAAGAGAAGGTATTTTCTTGTTTTTTTTTCTCAAAAAAATCGCAAACAATCTGAAGAAAGAAAATAGATCGGTGTGGGTTGGTTCAACTCAAAAAACCATTATAAATTCCAAAAAGCTTGCGATCTTTTTTTTCATCAATTCATTTGAATTTAATTTTTAATAATTTTTAATTTTTTTTTTTTTATAATCTTCATCCATTGTTATTTTTTCATATATACACAGATATAGTTACAATTATCACAATCATAGTTTTAATTTAGTTTAATAGTTTTAAAGTTTAGTTTTTTTTAATAAAACAACAAGTCAATATAAAGATGTCATCAGCTGTCAAGATTGCCAAGAAGTATAAGCACAAGAAGGTAACAAAGGTAGCCAACGCTAAGGGATCCGCTGCTTACAATACAACTGGTGATGCTCGTGTTGATCTTTTCTATTTAACTGCTCGTGGTATTGCCACCGAACAATTGCATGCCCTCTTGAAGGCTTCATGGGCTCAGTCACCAATCGACACCGTAAAGATCGTCTTTTACAATCGTGATTGCCGTGGTGGTAAGGGTGAACGTGAAATCTTCCACCAATCTATTCTCTGGCTCCAAGAGCACCACCAATCGACCATCGAGAAGAACTTCTCGCAAATTCCATTCTTTGGTTCATGGAAGGACGTCAGCAAGCTGATTGGAACCAGCTTGGAGCCAAAGGCCTTGGAGATGTTTGTCCAACAATTGAAGCGTGATGCCGCCGATATCCAAGCCAATCCAAAGGCCACCGTCTCACTTGCCGCAAAGTGGGCTCCAACTGAAGGACATGCCGAAGATGTCGCTTCAAAGGCTGCCAAGAAGTTGGCCCTTCTGTTGGGTGTGAATCGTCATACTGCTAAAGCCGAGTATAGAAAGCGCTTCTTAGCTCCATTGCGTAAGCAGATCAAGATCACCGAGAGCTACATGTCACAGGGTCAATGGGACAAGATCGATTTCAGCAAGGTTCCATCGCGTTGCATGAAGTTGCAACGTGTTGCTTTCGAGCGTCACGAACCAGAGTTGTTCAAGAAGTACACCGATTCATTGGCCAAGGGTGAGACCAAGGTCAACGCCAAGCAATTGTTCCCACACGAAATCGTAGCCTCCTACTTCAGTGCATCCAAGGTCGACGAGATTCTCGAGGGTCAATGGAAGGTCTTGGTTCAGGAAACTGCCAAGCTCGGAAGTCTCCGTGATTGTATTGTGCTCTCCGACGTATCCGGTAGTATGAGTGGTCGTCCAATGGAAGTCTCAGTCGCCCTCGGACTCTTGATTTCCTCACTCACCGAAGCTCCATTCAAGGATTTGGTCATCACCTTCCACGAACAACCAACCTTCCATACCATCAAGGGAGAGAACTTGTACGAGCGCGTCAAGGACATCATGGGTATGGCATGGGGTGGAAGCACCAATTTCAACACTGTCTTTAAGATTATTTTAGAGAAGGCAAAGGCTGCCAAGCTCCCACAAGCGGCCATGCCAAAGAAGCTCTTTGTAATCTCTGACATGCAGTTTGACTCTGCCGACTCCAAGTTCAAGTCAAATCACAAGGCTATGATCCAGCAATACAAGGAAGCCGGTTATGAAGCCCCACAAATCATTTACTGGAACGTAAATGGTGCCTACACAACCACCCCAGTCGGAGATGCCAGCATGCAAGGTGTTGGTTTGGTCAGTGGTTTTTCACCAAGCATTCTCAAGTCCATCATCGAAGTCGGTGACACCTCAACTCTCTCCCCATTGGCCTTGTTGCAACCAGTCCTTGATGATAAGAGATATGCTGATTTGGCTGTTTAAAAAAATATTTATATATAAAAAAAAAAAAAACAAAAACAAAAAAAATATAATAATGGGGAACATGTTCAAGTGTTAATCAAAGATCTGATTACACTAGCCATCAAATATAAAATATTTTATAAACAAACAAATCAAATAAATTTTTTTAGTGTATAATATAATATAATTTTTTTTTTTAAAAAGATACAATTTAATCGTGTTTATTTATTTATTGATTGATTTTCTTCATTTTAGATCCTACTATTCTAATTTTATATCTTAATTTCTTTTGTAAACCTACTATACATCCAATTAATAGAGCCGCACCTACAACACTACAAACCACTATAACTGGTAGTTTCCATTTGTTTTCTTTATCGGATGTCGAACATTTAGTGTCATCAGTGACCAGTAGTGCACTGAAACTTGGGTCTAGTACTGCATTTCTATCGAAATAGGGAATAGACATGGTTGTCCTTACAAAGAGTGATCCTGTTGTTGAGCTATCGGTTTCGGGTTGTGAAACTTTACTGTATGTAATTCTACCATCGACCAACATTCTATCAGAGAAAAATGCATTCAAAATGATATCACCTTGAACAATCTCCATTGTTCTCAATGATTTAAGACTGTTGCTTGATGTTCCTCCAACTCTGGCTTGAACATCATCTCCACACACCGATTTAGAATTGTCTGCCTTTGACAAGAATGTAAGTTCCAAATTATTAAGTTTATCAGCAAACGACCAATTTGTAACTGTGATGACATATTTCATCGAATTGTTTTGAACTGTGAATATATCACCTTCAAAATTGTATTCTGTTTGATTTATGAAAACTGTTGTTTCCACACCAATTGCCAATTTAGTATCTGCATCAAATTTACCTCTGTAGTTGTATGTTAAATTGGAATTAGTTGATTCTAATGTCCATTTGATATCTGAAAATTGATATGATTTGACTGTTACGCCCAATTGATTCTTCTCAGTGATTGAGTCAATTGAAATATTGAATTGAATATTCTTCTCTACTGAACCAAGGACAATTGTAACTGTATCACTCTTTGGTTGTGGCAAATCAATTACTGGTGTCAATTGATTTCCTGTATTAACTTTAATGCTGCAATTGGTACCGGTAAATCCATCTTTGCATTTACAATATCCATTTAAACATTCTCCATTCTGTTTAACACATCCTAAACAATCAGTAGGATTCGGATTATAAATAAATTTATTCTCTACAGTTGAAATTCCATAAACAGTAACATTCACCGCCAATGATGAACCATTGCTATCTACGTTTGATGCAAAGTTACAAATGATCTTAGTTCCAATAGTATCGATTTCTACATTGGTGCAGGGAGCCCCTCCAATGGAGACTGCAAATGGTTCATAGAATCCAAAACTAGATCCAAAAATGGTTACCTTTGATGGAGTACCGTAGTAGGTGGATGATACAGTATTGATAATTGGATTTTGGTAAGGTACATTGAAAGAGATATTTCTTGCACCATTGTCGAGAGTTAGTTTTGTTGAACCTGAGCCGCTGGGTACAGTGACAACAAGTTTATACGGGTATGCATTATTAATCAGTGCAATTGGACTGATTTTCTCACCATAGTAAGCAATCAAAACCGTATCGCCAGACATTGAAATTGGATTTAAATACTTTCCGGTGATTGTGAAATTACCACCTGACACTGGAGGTAGAGTTATGGATTCAACGACAGGTGTAATATAAACAGTGTTAAGGGTTGTCACTTTTCCTTCAATTGAAATACTGGCCACACCAGTTCTTGAATCCAATGGAAGATCCACAATGAATGATGAAAAAATATCTTTGTTTCCAGAGTTACTAGGACTAAGTGCACTGGTTGACAGACCGTAGATATATGGAATAACAACACGTTCAGAGGGATATTCTGCAATGTTATTTTGTCCGAGGTAGCTTCCTTTTACTACCAATGTACCATTGGTCTCGTAACATTCCGTTATTATAGGCGCTTTAAACGATAATGTATATGGGGCGGATTCAAGATTCAAACTGGGAACTTTAATAGATAATAAAAAATCTCCTACCCATCTTGGAAAGTTTGCAAGATAGTAGGTATAGCCGATTCTTGAAGGAATAGTGAGGATATAGCCATTGATATATACCTCAAAAGCTAGATCCTCGACAAATAGGATACCCACTGGATATGGATTATTAATATCGATTGGTGGCAATGTGGAGTTAAAAATGACAGGAGCTATTTATAGAATAACAATGAATATTAAAACTAAGGAAATTTATTAAAAGTATTTTATAAAACTTACACCAAAAAGTACTAGGAAATACAGTTATAGAATATCCATTTGGCAATGATTTGATTTGAAATAGACCATTGGATACATTAGGTTCGCATTCAATAGTACACATGGTAGGATTGCATTGCGCAACCATTGAAGCTGCTCCAACTTTAATACTAATAGTTGAATATAAATCGAAGTAAGATCCATAGAGAACAATTGATGATCCGTTTTGTATAAAGTTTCTAATTTGAAAATCTATAAAGACCAACTAGAGTTAGTTGTTAACTATTATATTAAAACATCAGTTAAATCTTTTGTAACAAACCCGTATATGTAGAATAGTCAAGAGTATTTTCAATTGAAGGTAGAGCATTATTGGTGATTGTATAAAATATTTTTTGATTCGAAGCGGAGGTTCCAGGTAAAGTCACAGAGAAAGCGGTGGAGTTTATTGGAGTAAGAGCTCCTAAAGATACTGCATTTGCAGAAATGACAGCTGTGCGATCAATATTGTCACCAGATAGGGTAATAACGCTGCTTTCTTTAGAAACTAGGGTTGGAATACCGCTCAAGAAGGCATAGCCGGTTAGTAGAATTCTGAGTGGGGTTGATGTAACACCATCCACTGTAACTTGAATGGAGTAAGTTCCAGGTGGTGACTGAATAGTACATTGTATTGATGTGGTATGTATAGGGAGAGGGTTGATACACCTTATTCCCGTGATACTGCTTGGAGTACCTAAATTAGCTCCTAAAATCGATAATATATCTCCATCTCTAGTTACACCAGAGAGCTCTGGGGTAGCTAGTTTAAAAGAATTTCGATTCAATATTTATTTATATAAAGGTACATTCAAATTAGGATAATAACTACATACCTCCAGCATCTATTCCATTTATTATTATAACAAATAAATATAAATTAAATAGATATTTAATCATGATTTATTGAAAAATATAGAATTATTCTTAAAAAATATATGGTCAACAAAATTGTCGACCAAGATGAAAAAAAAATGTAACTGGGGTGCGTCGAATCAAAAAAAACAGATATTTTTGCAAAGATATTTTTGAGAATATTCTTTTCAGGGATGTCATATGACTTCGATATGATAAGATTTTATTTGAAGTCGGAATTTTTATTTTGAACAAAATTTTATTTTACAAGTGTCGTCTATCTGATTTCGATAAATTTTTTAATTTGATTGTTGCCAATTTAAATTCGTATTTATATTTCTTTTTAATAATAACAACTGATAATACAATAAGCGCAGCACCTAATATACTACCAACGATGATCACAGGTAGTTTCCATTTGTTACTGTTATCGGAACATCCACCACTTGAAGAGCTATCGTCCAAAGTCAAAAGAGCACCAAAGTTTGGATCGATAACGGCTTGATTCTCAAAGTGTTGAATGGTCATCGTTGTTGTTACAAAGAGTGATCCTGTTGTTGAACTGTCAGCTTCAGGTTGTGAAACTTTACTGTAAGCAATTCTACCATCGACCAACATTCTATCAGAGAAATAGGCTGTCAAAATGATATCACCTTGAACAATCTCCATTGTTCTCAATGATTTAAGACTGTTGCTTGATGTTCCTCCAACTTTGGCTTGAACATCATCACCACACACCGATTTAGAATTGTCTGCCTTTGACAAGAATGAAAGTTCCAATGTGTTGAGTTTATCAGCAAATGTCCAATTGGAAATTGTGATTACATATTTCATTGAAGGTTGTTTTGAACTGTGAAGATATCTCCTTGAAAGTTGTATTCTGATTGATTGGTGAAAACTGTTGTTTCCACATCGATTGTCAATTTGGCATCGCCATCAAACTTTCCTTTGTAGTTGAATACGATAGAGCTATTCGTAAATACTTGAGAGTTGTTTAATGATCCCATTGTCCATTTGATATCTGAAAATTGATATGACTTTACAGGATTGCTTGATGAATCTCTCTCGGTAATCGAAACAATTGAAATATTGAATTGGACATTCTTCTCTGCTGAACCGAGGGTAATAGTAACTGTGTCATTCTTTGGCTCTGGCAAATCGATTTTATCTTCTTTCTTTTGTAGTTGGGCAGAGCAAGTAATACCGGTAAATCCACTTTTACATTTACAATATCCATTTATACATTCACCATTAACAGAACATTCTGCAAGACATTTTACAGGTTCTGGGTTGTAAATGAATTTCTGGGATAATACAGATATACCGGCTACAGTTACATTTACCATAAGAGTTTTGTCATCGCTTGGTACATCAGATGCAAAATCACAAATGATTTTGGTCGATTCTTCTACTAGAGGATTGTCACATGACTTGTTTCCAATTGTTACAGAGAATGGTTGGAAAACTCCAAAGTTTGAACCAAAAATAGTTACTGGTGCCTTTGTGTTAAAATAGGTTGATGTAACTGATGAAATTGATGGATTTTGATAAGCTACATTTTGAAATATATTGGATGTTGGATTGGACAGAATCATCATCTTGGTTCCAGCTCCGGGAGGAACAATGATTTCTAGTAAATTTGGAAAACCCTGATTGAGTAGTCTGGAAGTGGTAACCGGTTTTCCATCAAAGCTGATGTCCAAAATAGAGTCTCCGGAATAAGAGAGCGATGCAATATATTTTCCAGTGATTGTAACTGGACCCCCCCAATTTATAGAAAGGTTGGCTAACATTATAAATCTCTGGTGAGAAATAGAAGGAATAGGGACTCGATGCTTGACCTTCGACTGTGACTATAACTTTTCCAGATCTTGCGTTATTCGGTAGATTATCGATCGAGAATCCTTCGAATAGCAGGTTGTTACTAAGTAATGGTTGTGTAGGTTGTAATGATAGACCGGAAACTGTAGGAATTGATACGGCTATCAGAGGATAGGTTCCATTATCGGAGAATCCAAGGTATGAGCCTGAAATACTCATTATATTAGTCTGACTGCTAAAAACTATATTTGAAATCTTTGGTTTTGAGTATTTTAGAGTGACACCTTTAGAATACCAATTGGAAACAGTTTTAGTTTTAACTATATGACTACCAACAAACTTTGGGAATCCACCCACTTGAAGAGTGAATGCAGTGCTTTGAACTACTGTTATAGGATAACCAGATATTAAAACTGTATATAGGGTGGGACCATCAGTAAACATTGAACCGAGAACCATGTTTTGAGTAACGTCGACAGGATCATAATCAGCAGGGATAATAACAGGACCTAATAATAACAAAAAAAAAATAGTTTGTTTTTAACGTACGTTAAAAATAATGTTATAGTTGGAATACAAAGTTTAAAATATTCTTACTGAATGGAGATGCAGAATTAGCTGTGGATAATTGGAGTGGCTCTGAAGTAATTGTAAACATTCCATTGGTATTAGTTGAGGAAAACATGATGTTACACATTGTATCGTTACAAGTTTGTCCACCAAACGGTTGTCCATTGACATTCATTGACCATGTTCTAAAGTACGGGGCAAAATTGGTACCAGCAATAGTGAAATTAAGATATCCATCTTGTTGAATGCTATTAAGTTTGAATTCTATTAAAATAATAATAGTTGGATATTAAAAAAAAACGAAAATTCTATATCTTTGAAATCATTAAATAATTACTCTCTTTGGAAACCATTTGACTGTTTTGTATAACATAGAATCCAGTGTTGGATATTTGAATTCTAAACTTTTGACCTTCAAGAGAACCACTCAGGAATGGGAATGTATAGCTATTGTCATTGATTTTGGTCGGACCAATTACCACTGCCGCATCACCACTTGTCGTATTTATAAAAGTAAATTGAGGTGAAGTACCAAAGTTTACACCAGAAACTGTAATATCGCTACCTTCCAATGAAGCGGCTGGTGGATAGATATTATCGATAAATGTGTATACATGAGACATATCGAATAAGATTGAGTTTGTAGGTGTACTTCCAACTACAACACTAATATTGTATTCTCTACTGGGAAGATCCTGTACTTTACATTTGATCTGGTACACATTAAGGCTTAATATATCACATTTGATTCCAACGATTGTAGCAGGGTTTTGGAATTGTTCTCCACTGATTGTTAAAACTCCATTCTGAGCATAGCTAATATCATTAATAGATGGTGCTATAAAAAAATATGTTTTAATAATTTGAAAGATAGTAAGTTAAAATCAATAATTATTATTATTTTTACCTGCATAGTTAATTTGGTAAGTAAAGGATCTTTCAAACAAAGGATCTTCTTGATCTTTAATTGTGAATTTAACCAAATGTTGGTCTGTACCAGGACCAATATTAAAGTTGATAAATTTCGTATAGTAGTCGGCGGTTGCTGTGCCTGTCATAGTAGTACTATTTAGTGATTGATAGGTAATTGATACCAGAGGTCTTAAAAAGTCTGTTTCCATATCGAGGAACAGGTTATTACTACCGCTAACAGATACAGTCATAGGTTGTGGGGTAGAATAGGTGGGCTGTCCATATCCATACACCAATATCAATGGCATGGCCAATTGAGGATTGTTGTCTCCAACAACTTTAGCTTGTGATCGATCATAGTAGAACGGTCCATTGGCATCACCAGAAAATGTGTCACTAAAGAAATTGCCATTCCACAGGACTTCACCATTAGAAATTGAAACATTGGTCCAGTATTTCGATGATTGAGTTAGGCCGAATTCAGATTGGAAGAATGCTGGTAGTTCAGAGTCTATTTCCAATGCCATTAATGGTGTGTCATAAAGGAAATTGGATGCCACCATAATTTGCTTAGCAAGATTGTAGCTAACAGAGGTTGGAAAGTAACTATAGAATCGGTGATTTGTTTCGCGGAATATTGCAGGTCTGTTACTTCTAATATAGTATTTCGATGCCTGGACGATGGAGATTGGGTATTTAGGATAAGAAGTACCAGCTGGAAAATTAACTTGAATTCCATTGATCCCTCCGCTTATCACTATTGCATTGTTGGAGGTAGATGCAGCAGTTCCAATTTTAAAAATACCAGGATCAATTGATTGCAATTGAGTTAAAGAAAATCCAATCATTGAGAAGACACCATCACTTTGTAGTTGTCTAACACCAGAGATCCATGGTGAATTAAATTGGAACCAATCTTCTACCACTGCAACTCCATTGGCATCTGCTTTTCCAATGACTTTAAATGGATCGGTGTATGCAGAAGCAGGTCCCGTGAGATCAACATACTCAAGATCTCCTGAGCCAAACGGATTAAAAGAGGTAATATCAACACCATTGACTTGAAAATAGTTGATTCCTGCTTGTTGTCTACCGGACATATAGAGTTTCTGTGTTGGGAAATCAGAGTACATTAAATTTAAGGCGGTTTCTGGCAACTCGTATTCGAAGATCACCAATTTCAAATCGGTCTCACCACCACCATAGAATCCTCGGTTGCTGTAGCTAGCGTAAAGGTAAGGTTGAGAGGTATTGAGATTTCCCGCGAAATCACCACAGTATCTATAGCAACGCTCTGGGTAGGTTGTATAGAATGGCTGTTGTCTGGCAGTACCTTTTCTCCATCCCCAGCTGTTTTGGTTGCTGTCCAATGGTACTGCATCAACCCAAAAATCGGTATAATAATTTATCTTGTTTCCAAGTAAATTTAAAATAAACTGATATTCTTGCTCATCGTCCAACGTCAAAAGATGTCTATGTAGAATAAAATACAAAAATTGTAAAATTATTATTATTGAATAATTAATTAATTAATAAATCTATCAAATAAAGGTAACCAATCATCATTTTTGGTTATTTTATTTTGATTTTATATAGATTGACATACGCTTTATAAGCTGGATTTGCAGCAAGTGTAAGCCCATCATAAAGTGATTGATTTACTGCTCCAGCATGAGTAAAGATATAATCTTCAGAAGTAAATAGATAGTAATGACCATTATTTGCGTTGAGTTCGGGGGTGGAATAAATTGTTGTTTGTACGGTATGTTGTGGGAGAATAACAAAAATGAGAGAAACAAAAAATAATGTTTGAGTGATGATGGTGGTGGTGGTGCTAGCAATAGTAAATATGTTGTTAGTCTTTGTGGTTAAGATTGGCTGTTGTTGCTTCAAAGGCAACAGCCACTTTACCATCTTTATGTTAGATTTATACAAAGAATATACTTTTTCCTTAAAGTATGAAAGTACAAAAATAAATTGTCTGTGTGTGTTATAAAATAAAAAACTTATTAAATCAATAAAGTAGAAGTGGTACACTTTCTCACCTCTATTTTTAAACTCCACAAAGGATTTAGTTGTTGGTTTTTTTTTTTGATTTTTTTTAAAGAAAATTGTGTACAAAAATATCAATTCATCAAAAACTTTGAAAAAGATATGGTAAAAACATCAAAAAGGAAATCGACGTTTTGTTAAAAAAATCAAAAAAAAACCAAGGGACATTGTTCATCAAAATTTGCAATTTTTTATATTTTGTTGTGTAAACGAAGCAGAGTATTTTTAATTTTTTATTTGATTTTTTTACAGTCAGGATAGATCTGATGGTAGATAAAAAGATTTAATAGATTAATATTTTACTAAAATCAAAATCTTTTCAAACATGTAACAATTGTTTGAGTTATCATGTAATAATCCAATTAAAAGATAAATAATGAATGATACAGTTTTTACTGAGTTCTCAAGTTTTTTTTAAAAATTATATAATTCACGAGTAAATTAAGATAATAATCTTATTATTTTAATTTTTCGATATTATAAATAATAATAATAATCTAGATATTATACATATAATAATTACAAAATGATATATACTTCTAAATTGATTATTATCTATTTTTTAGTAATTATTTTTATTGGTTTTGTTCAATGTTCAGCCAATTTAGAAAGAAATTGTCCAAAATATAAAACGAATCCACACATGTTTTGTTTTTGGTTTGATGATTCAGAATGTAAGATTGATAGTGATTGTGCAGCACAAGGTCAGTTATGTTGCTCAAGACAATGTGAAACCTACTGCTATTGAACACTTTTTCTCTCTCTTCCCAATACTTTTCTTGTTCTCAAACTATCCCTCTCCACTTTCTTTCTCTTTCTCTACTTTCATCTCCTCTACTCCTCTATTCCTCTTCTTCTTCTTCTTATTTGTCTAACATGATTTTAGACGCATCCTCTAGATTTGTGTACATCTTTTTACTTTAACCTTTTATTTATAAAATAGTAGTAATTTGTTAACAAATCTAGTTTAACGACAAAATTAATAAAAATAAAAAAAACCAAAAATATTAATTTAGAATTATTTTAAATAGATAGAATGATAAATGATTATCAATAACAATAATTAAGGGTTGAAAAAAAAAGATAAGATGAATATCATAACACCAATTTCTTGGAATTTTTTCATGATAACATGTGATTAAAAAATTTTAAAAGAGTTATCTGTTTTTATATTATTATCATCATATTAGTTAACTTTTTTTTAAAACTATCAGATATAAATAATATATAAGAATGACAAAAAGAAAATCAAAAGGACCTGTAGATATCGATGATAATGATGAATATAGTGATAATGGCAATAATATTTCATTGGATTTGAGTGACGATGATTTACAGGTTGTTAATAGTAGTAAAGTCACACCAACCAAGAAAACAAGAAACAATTACAATGTAAATAGCAATAATAATAATAATAGCTTTGATAATGGATTAGATGATAATTATATAGTAGAAAATAATAATAATATTAATAATAATAATAATAATAATAATGATGATGTTGACTTTCAATTCGTATTTCAACTGACACCGGATCAACAACTACAAGATAGAGTATCAGAGTTGATAGCAGCTACATTTGATGCACAGAAATATAAACAAACACCTCCGCTATTACTGAATTCAATACTCTATTATGAAGTTAGAGATAATTCTTTTGTTGATAAAAATATGGTATGTTTTGTTGTTGTTGATGTGTTGTGTTGCTTACTATAGATAAAAGAATTAATATTTGCCTTATTGTGTTTATATAAATAGTTAATTTTAAAAAAGAAAGGTTTTGTTAGAGTATTTAAATTGATGACTGGTAGCAATGACTATTGCATCGTTAGAACTAGAGACTATATTGCAAAGATCGAATCTTTGAAAGTAAAGGAAACAACAGCAGCAACAACAACACCGACATCAACAACTACAAACACTTCAAAACAACCAACAACACCAACAACCTTAAGTCATAATGAGATATTAGACAGATTTATCAATCTTTTAATACCGAAATTCACAGATACCTCTATATTTGGTACGAAACTTCAAATGATAATGGAATTGACTTCACAGCAACTTGAACATGCAATTACGTATGTTGTAATCAAATACATGTGGTTTATTAATAATTAATTTTACTGATTAATACCAAACATATTTAAATACCTATAAACTAGTATATTAGTACAATGTAGTATACTTTTATTGAATGGTGACAGTAATTACTTATTTGCAATACCATCGTCTGGTTTATTTATTACGGATTTAGTTAAAGGTAGAAAAGAACTATTATCAATCATTTCGAAGCAAAAGTATAAAGAGATGCTCTTAACTGTAGGTATTATTATTAAAATTAATTTAAGCAAAAAATAAAACATAATCAACAAACATGTTAACAACAATCAAACTTGAATCTTTATAATAATAATATATATTTAGGATCTTAATAAAAGAAAATTGAAAACATCTAATATGTCTATATCACTTTTACTCAAAGATTTAAAGAATTCCAATCAATTAAAGAGGTAAGTAGTAGCGCAAATCAAACAAGTTTAATTACTTTTTTAAATATTTATTGTTTACTAATATGATCATATTATAAATTAGTACAATGACAACTGCAGGTGAACTTATATCGTTTGATAAGAATAACTTAACATAGTCTTTGCGCATAATATAAAATGGCATTTGCAAACCATCGCCACAAACAAAAAAGCTTTGATTTTGCAACTTTTTGACCCTTTTCACAATTAATCTTGACTAAGCAGGAGATTGACAGTCAGAATCAATTCAAGACCCAAAACATCGAAAATCGGTAGATTCGAAAAAAAAATCTTTAAACGTCAAGGTGTTTAAAATAACCCCCCTAAACGACACATCTTTCTATTTATTTCGAATTAAATAAATATTTTATTTATTTTATTTTATTATTTTGTTTTGTTTATGATAATCTAATCATGGCTGTTGTCAATGACTTTTACATTTTTGTTTGATTATTATTATTATTTATTTATTAACTTTATTTATTTGTACTATTAATATTTATTTACTTATTTTTTTTAACATATATAATTATATTTAATTTAATTTTGAATGGAAAGTGCAAGTGCAAGTGGAAGTAATAATAGTTTGGGTGGAAGTTGTTGTAATGGAGACACTAGCAATGCTAAAGTCAGTAGTATGACACAGTTACCGATGGCTGCAACAGGCGACACTATTATCTTTGCGAGAATAGACAATGGGGAACAACATCATGATGGAGATAGACATCATGACCATGCTCCCGATAATAGAAACATCCATCATCATCACCATGGACATCATTCACATCCAACCTGTGGATACACTGTAAAGGATGAATATGATCAGCCAAAATCTACCGATAAACCTAAACATGATCACCACGACCATCACCACAAACACGATCATGATCATGAACATAAGCATAAACATAAAGATGGAGAGGGACATGAGCATAAACACAAACACAAACATGACCATGAACATAAGCATGGAGAAGGTCATGAACATAAGCATAAACATAAAGATGGAGAGGGACACGAACATAAACACAAACACAAGCATGACCACGACCATGACCATAAACATGACCATGATCATAAACACGATCATAACGATGGAGAAGGTCATGAACATAAGCACGATGATCATGATGATCATGATCACAAGCACAAACACAAACACGAACATAAACATAAACACAGTCACGAGCATGAAGTTGGAGACAATAAAGCAGATCAAGCAGATGTAGATGGAGTAGTTCAAAGCCATAAACACAAGCATGACCACGACCATGAGCATAAACATGACCATGAACATAAACATAAGCATCACGACAAGGTAAATAACTATAATAAAAGATTTTATTTTATAATAATTTGTGCTAACTATTCATTTAATATATAGGATAAACAAATTAAAAAACTTAAAGATCAAGTAGATTATTTATCAACGACACTATCTTTGTTGACAAAGAAATTTGAAGAGGCAACAGTGTTCAAGAAAACTCAAAGAAAATATAGATTTGGATATGCAGATTGCTGCCTGTTCCCAATGGATTCTCCATCTCCGGTGATCAGTGCTTCCTACCAATCTGGAAAGCTAGCAACCGGTAGCTCCGATAAATCAGTACGACTCTGGGATTGCGAGACACATAAACCGCTGATGGCAATGACTGAACATACAAGTGGTGTCAACAGTGTACAGTACAACCAACAAGACAATATTATTCTGAGTGCAAGTTGGGACAAGACCGCCAAGGTCTGGGATCCACGTTCCGGAAAATCGGCTATCATGACTCTCAAAGGACATACCAATGGAATTAGAAGTGTAGTGCAACGAAAGCCTGGATCTATTGTCACTGGTTCCGCTGACAAGACCATCATGGTTTGGGATCTGGCAACTCAGACTGCTACACATACACTCAAGGGACACAGCAACGGTATCTACCAATTGAACATGAACAACTCGTATCTACTCAGTGCATCCGGTGACAATACAGTGCGTCTTTGGAACGTCGACAACTCAGAGACCGTCAAGACATTGAATGGACACGAGAGAGATGTCTATTGTATACACTCGTACGGTTCGATCGTTGCGTCGTCCGGTGCCGACAAGCAGACTAGAGTATGGGACTTGTCGAGTGGACAATGTTTATACTCAATCAAACACCAGCATATAGTTGGCTCTCTCAAGATCGGTGTAGAAGGTAAATACTTGTTCTGTGGACATGGTAATGGTGATATTGCAATCTACAATCTAAAGGATAGCTCGCCACTTCGTGTACTCCGTGGACACACCGAAATCATCAACGGAATCGAACTCTGGGAGAATGGAATGATTACTGTATCCTCTGCAGCAGATTCTATTAAGCTTTGGAGTTTCTGTGAATAAACAAAAACAACAACAATTTATAATAATATATGTAATATTATTAAATTTCGAAATATTTACAAATAAATAAATGTCTGTTTATTAATTATCAATAGTTAGAACTTATTATTATTTATTCAATAATAACATAAAATGACAAAAAAAAAAAAGCTTACAAGTATGGAACTATGACTATAGAATGAAAGTGTATCACCTATTTTTTAGTACAATATTGATACAATTATATCCAATAATCATTGTTTTAAAAGCTCAAGTCAAGCTAAATATATAAATATACTTAATGAAAAAGTTTAAAAACACAATGAACTTCATGAAAATTAAAAGGAATTGGAGTGGGGGATGTGTTATTGTCAACCACACCGATTACTTATTTTCGCTCAATTTTTTTTGTTTTTTTTTTTTCGCTCATTCATTATGATAAAATCAACCTCGATTTTTTGATTTCTTTTTTCGCATCACCTCATATAATGTGATCTTCTCTTGAACTGGTAAAATCATCATAATACAATCATTTTATTTTTTTTTGATTTCTTTTTTTTTCTTTTGTTTTTTTTTTTTTACAAACTTTTTTACAATCTGAACTGATGTTGTTGGCTTTGACCAAACACTAATCCTTAGAAATCAAAAAAAAAAATCATTAATAACAATACTACTTACTTTCAACAAACAATTAATAGTATCTAATACTCCAATAATACTTCTCAAAAACAACAATTTCTTCATCATTCTATAATTAATAATTACTATTGTTTTTTTTATATATTAATTTATACTCTCGAGAAAATGTTGTGCGAAATTAATGTGTGGAGTAACTTTATGGTTACATGGACACTCCTGAGTGTTGCCGGTTTGTTTTTCATTATGTTGCTCTCTGGTATTGTATTTATGAAATACTATGTCAGACCAACCTATGAAATGTGGAGATGGAAAACCAATCCAAAGTTCCCATCTGCTGAAAAGGTAAATAATAATAAAATAATTGTTAAAATATATATATATATATTAATATTAACGGTTTCAAAATTAGGTTAAAGATGAAATCTTGATGATGTTAAAGGGTATGGTTACTGCTACATTCTGTCCAGCTTTGGCCCTCCAACTTGCCCAACGTGGTGTTACCAAGGCCTACTGCGGTGTTGGTGACTATGGTTATGGTTATTTGATTATCTCATTCTTTGGTGTATGGATTGCTTCAGACTTTTACGAGTTCTTCTACCACCGTTTGGGACACAAGTTTGACTTCTTCTGGAACATTCACAGATACCACCACCAATTCTACAATCCATCACCATTCGCCGTTATTGCCGACGAGTACGTCGACCAATTGGTCAGATCCGCCCCACTTTTGATTTTCCCAATGATCTTCCCAATCAACATGGACTTGATGTTCTTGCAGTTCGCCATTTTCTTCTACGGTTACGGATCGTACTTGCACTGGGGATACGAGTTGAACTACCCAGATGCCCATCACCCAATCGTCAACAGTGCATTCCAACACTACCTCCACCACGCCATCTCCATCAAGAACAAGCCATACCACACCGGTTTCTTCTTCAAGATCTGGGATCAATTGTTCGGATCCATGTACGACGGTGAGTGTTTCTGCTGCAAGTGTGAACAAAAAAAGGTAGAGAGAACCAAAGAAAAATGGTTGGCCATCGAAAAGCCCGATTACTCTGTACTTTTGAGACCATCATTTTGGTTTTCATCAAACACAAAGAAAGCAGAATAATTCACCAACTTTTCACACAAATTAGATTTTAAAACTATCTATTTTTTTTTTCATTTCGACGCTTTCTTTATAATAAATACAAAATATATGTAACAACTGAACATCTTTTTTTTATTTATTTATTTATTTATTTTAATTATAATCACTTATCACTTAAATTCAATTCATATAAATAAACTAATCTTTTACAGGGAATAAGTACCCAAACTGTTCGATTTATTCCCAATCAAAGATTAATATTTATTATTTTTTTCCTATTAGGGTTACAACACCCCCACACAAAATAGTTTATATCTAGATCAAAAAAATAATTCATGGTAACACATTTTCGATCCATTATCAAATTTTCATTTAAATTTATTAAATTATTTTTTTTTCGTTGTGACTCCTCATCACAAATCTAAGATAAACTTTTATTGATTAAACCTTAACCGTTTTATCAAAATAATTATTATTTCAAATATTAATATATACTTATCTTATAGTAATAGTTAAGGAAAATAAAGACAGATAGATAGTAGAGTTTTATAATTATTGTTGTTTTTTTTTTTTTTTTTTTTTATAACTTACTTTTAAAATAGCTATGGTTAGCGTGATACACAAAATCAATCAACTAAATGGTAGAACTAGAGTTGGAAATGAAATTAGATTGAATGTTTCAATAGATCCAACACAGTCATCACAACCAATCTATATAAATATATGGGATGAATTCGATGCAAAGAGCTACGATCCTATTTCATTTATATATGCTGAGATACTAAAGCAATTGGTCAGTGATGGTGATAGATTAGATAACACAGAGATGACCGGTGTTTTCTATAATCCATTGGGTGTGAAACCAGCAATCAGCATCGTCGACTATATGAAGCGTTTGGTAACATTCCTAGGTTGCAGTTACAGTTGTTTCATCATATCCCTCATTTATATCGATAGAATGCTAAAAAAGGAATATACACTAAATTCATATAATGTTCATAGATTTGTATTTGGATGGTATGTATTAATTTTCGATCAATTAGATTAAAAAATGAACTAACCAAAAAAAAAACTACTTTTATTTTTGGAAATTCGATTTGTAGTGTTTTGGTTTCCATTAAATTCTATGATGATTATTTCTATCCAACAAATGTTTATGCAAGAGGTAATTAGTTATTTGACCAATTGGCAAAATCAGTGTAAAACTAATCTTTCGTTTTATCGAATAAATAGTTGGAGGAGTGTCTGTTAAGGAAACAAACGAAATTGAAAGAAAGATCTTGGAGGAATTGGAATTCAATATTGTAGTAAATGAATTCGAGTATAATCATTACCTTAGTGGTATTGATGAACGTGGTTACATCATATCGGATATCATGAATCAACAAGAGGAGCCGGAGGAGTCTGACACTGAGGAGTCAGAGGACACCACATTGACCACGGACGAAAGTGAAGACTGTATCATTCCAAAGTCTGCTTCAACCGGTGCTTCATCAAGCTCTCTAGCTTCATCAACAAACACCGCAGTATCACTAGTAGTAAGCAGTATTAATGAAATTGACAATAGTAATAATATAATCAAATCAACAGATACATTTGTACAGCAAAATCAACAAGAATCACAACAACAACAACAACAACAACTTTTACACAATTTAATTGAACCAATGTCAACAATTGATATTCTATCGAAATCAAGTGGTATCGACATTCCAAGAGGACCTCTCAGCACTAGATCGAGATCACTATCTAATTCATATGACATGGCAATGTTCAAGAGTCGATGTCCACAGCTCTTCATTTCGCCATCACTAAAGCATCGCTACAGGAGAAACTCATATAACCAAAAGCTTTTAAACTCAACATCATCAGGGACAAGCGAAATGAACCAATCACACTAATCATTTATAACTCCATTGTATATATAAATAAACATACAGAATAAAAATTAAAGTAATCTTTCAAATTAAACTACTGTTTCTTGATGATCAACATAATAGAATATAAATTTAAGATTTAATTTGGATCCAAGAATTCCAACGAACTAGGTAACGCCATAGAGCTGATGTCCATGTTGAATGTAAATGGTAAATAGAGATCTAGGTCCTTCCAAGTGTTGTTGCTTTGATAGATTCGATAGATCCAATGTTTCCAAGTTTTGAAGCGATGTAAATGTATACTTGTCGAATATAACACTACTACATAGCTTAAAACTTTTGATATTGGGTGGAATTGTATATTTATCTTATGTATTTAACTTTGAGATTATATCTGGGATTCTTAGGTGAGAAGATCAATAGTTTATAAATTGATTTTTGATTGATTGATTCCTGAAATAGATTCATATAAGAATTCAATGTAAATTGTTTACTATTATTGTCGTTGGGATCTTTTAACAAAATACTACTAAAGTCTTTACAGTTGAACAATAGATATTTATTTCTATTTTCAAACCATCTCTTAAAAACTAAACTAAAACAGATTGTATCTATTATTTAGTTTAATTTTGAAAAAAACAATTTAATAAATAGTTGTTAATTAATATCTGTGTTCATCTTTATTTGAACTATCAAAACTAATCAGAGAAATTATTGTCAACTTAAAATTGTATATTTATTTTCTGTTGTGTATCTTTAATTTTAATTGAATTGCAAAAATAACCTGTTACATTTTGATTTACTCCAAATAAAAGGAATGATTCTTTGGATAATCGTCTTGCTTTGAAGTCTGTTGATTTGAATCTGAAATTGATTGAACTAATCGTTTGTGGGATTTGTATTGCTAGTGACATTGGGTCTAAATCCTTTGTGAAAGATATCGATCTAACGGTTGGTGGTATTACATCTGGAGAAATCAACAGTGGATTTTTGAAATGGAGAGTCTCAACTGATTTCGGAATCGATGAAGCTTTGAGTGTTTCACTATACATATCTTTGGAGAGAGCCAGCGTCTTGAGTGACTTGAGTACAGATAATCCTTTGATTTTATAATCAAAGCTATAACCTAGATCCAAGAACTCCAACATCCTAGGTAACACCATAGAGCTACTGATGCTTTTGTTGAATGTAAATGGTAAATATAGAGATCTAAGACTGTTTGGGAGAGTACCAAAGTGTTGATGTTTTATTGTTGATAAATCCGTTAGGTCCAATGTTTCCAAGTGTTGAAGCAAACTAAACGTATTCTTGTCGAATAAAGTACTACCACTGAGTTTTAGATATTTGATATTGGGTGGAATCATTTCACTTGTGATTTTCACACCAAAGAAACTATAGATTTCAAGGTGGGTGACACTCGCTGGAATATCACCAACTTCAAGCTTATCACCTGAATTCTGACAGTCTATTGTGAGTGTGTGAATTGATGGTAGATGCTTGATAAACTTCAAACTATCTGGTGATATTGTTACGATTTTTAGTGTTGATGGAAGTTGATCACCGTCATCCAAATGTTTTTTAAGGTTTACGATTGGACAATACAATTCCTCTAGATTGGGTGGTAGCATTCCGAAATTGTTTGGTCTAATTCCATAACTAGAGATCTTTAAAACTTTGAGTGATCGAGGAAAGAGAGATCCATCTATACGTTGGTTGTATGCATCGGTATTAAGAGATTCCAATTCCAATGGTAATACAGATTGTTCTATTGGAGACTCAGAGATGATAGTTTTGATACTCGATGGTAATATCCTACTGATTCGCATGCTACCTGGTTGATCGCTAAGAAGTTGAAGAGTATTGACATTTGACCTTTCAAGTTTATCAATGAAATCATCGTCAATAACTATACAATTATCCATTATAATCCAATTGCAATTTGATGGTATTTCGCTTCTCTTAAGTTCATCTATCAATTAGTTATAGATTGATTAGGTTAGATATATATTTGAACTACAATTATTATTAAACAAGCACAAGAAATAGTTACCTAATGTTTGATAGTAATCGGCATTTGTATCTTTATTTTGCAAGTATTCAGATATATGATCATATCTGGGATTCTTGGGTGAGAAGATCAATAGTTTATAAACTGATTTTTGATTGATTGATTCCTGAAATAGATTCATATAAGAATTCAATGTAAATTGTTTACTATTAATGTTGTTGGGATCTTTTAACAAAATACTACTAAAGTCTTTACAGTTGAACAATAGATATTTATTTCTATTTTCAAACCATCTCTTACAAACTAAACTAAAACAGATTGTATCTATTATGTCATCAAACTCTCTTGCTATTTTATTTAATAAAAGAAATGGTAATTTCACAAACAAATGGTTATTATTATCATGACTACTATTATCTATACTATTATTATTCTGACTTTCTTTCTTTCTTTTAGACATTAATTAACTATAACGGTTTGTTTGTTGATTAATTCTTTTCTAATATATTTTCGAAAAAAATCTTTGTTTATTTTACAATTCTTTTGTCTTTTAGTTTAGTATTTTTTTCTAAGAAAAAAAAAACAATTTAATAAATAGTAGTTGGTATTTGATATCTGTGTTGATCTTTTGTCTGGTTATTTCTTCTTGTTATTGTTGTTGGTGGTGGTAGTTGTTGTTGTTGTTGTTGTGGTATCTTCTTTCTTTGATACACCCAACGAGAAGAATGATTCTTTCTTGGCATGGGAAGTGTTGTTGTCTTTAGAAGAAACCGAAAGAGACACAGAGGTAGTAGTTCGTGTTGGTGCAGTTGGACGCAATGTAAGAACACTTGGTAGATTAGAGTATGCATTAGAGGTAGTCTGAGCCAAGTTGGCATCGGTAACTGCCATCGATTTCTTCCAATCGATCTTACTGATGAATGCAATCGTCTTGATGAACTTGTCTTTATTCTCTGCATTTGAAAATTGAATAAAGTAACATGATCTCTCTGTACTTAATAATACACAATGTTTAAAATCTGCATATATATATATATATATAATATGTATATACAAATGTAATTAGTATATCAACGTTGGATGTCTATTGTATTAATTAAATTCAAAGAATATTATATTTACCAAAGATATTCAATACATCAATGATTTTAGTACTCTTCAAGAGTGAACAATCATTGATAGTCCAGACTTTACTGGAGTTCAAGAGATTGGAGATTGATGACTTTGGTGGCTTTGACATCAAGAGGAAGCAATCGTTGAAAATACAGAATGTATAGTCCTTGCCAAGTTTAAATTCCTCTGGGAATACATCCTCTACCTTGGCGGCAGACTTTGTCTTTCTGTGCTTATGAATTCTCTTGATGATTGCCTCCTCTTCTTTAACAGGATACATACTGTGAATGGAGCACTCACCTGTTAACTGTAATTTTCTAAATGCTTCCATAATATTCTAATGTTTGCGAATGATAACAAATTAGTATGTCTATTGTTGACTCTATCTTTAATAGATATTTTCAACAACTTACCACTTTATCAATTAGACCATCTTGGAATTCTTTTGCTTTACTTTGATTCTCATCATCTCTCTTTGCTTCATTGATGAATGAAGTTACAGCTTTAATATTACTAATACATGTTTCCAATATCTTAATATTGGCATGTCCAGCTGGTGTACTTTTTAATAATTCCTAAAATTAATGATAAACAAGTAAGTAAGCAAGCACAGTAGAAATAATGCAAAAGAAATCTATCATACAGTTAATAATAAAACATATCTCTAAATTAATTGAAAAAGAAATTAGTTATAAATTTAATCGTAAAATCTATAATTATTGGTTAAACATACTGGTAGTCTTTGAACTGGCATAATCAATAAAGAATTTAGATCTTGTCCATTTGAGGTTGAATCTGATCTAGCTTTCTAGAAATATTCAAAGATAATAAAATGTTAAAATTATTTCATTTCTTTAATTTAATTTGATTACTTGCATCTAAAAATGTAGAAACAGATGATTTCTTTCTGAGTCTATTGAGAGTAATCATAATATTATCATATGACACAATATAGGCACTATATATTTTGAAATTTCCTTTCTATTTGTTTTCAATAATAATTAACAGTTAGATTGATTGATAGATATTGTTAAAAATATATTGTAAAAAATAGTAATTACATGTTTGTTAAAAATATCAGTTATGGCAATGGTTGATTCCAATGATGTTTGTGGTTTCTTGGCAGTGGGCGATGGTTTTGAAATGGTTGTGGTCGTTACAGTTGTACCATCGTCATTGGTGGTGGTTCTGGTGAGTGGTATCGGTTGTGATGCCCAATTGAAAGAGTTGTAACAGATAGCCAACTCTTGGAAGAAATCACGATGGAACTGAATGATAGGTTGTATCGTTGAGAATAACTCTGCCAGACTCTCTTTCTTGACAATCGATTTCTTGGTCATTGGCTCTATATATAGGTCTTCAATGACACACATATAATTAGCATAGCTTCTCTCTGTCTGAAGAATCTCCTCTATGATCTGTTCTCTTTTCTTCTTTTGTGGATCATCTATCAAAGAATTCAATAGGAACAAATAAATCAATTAACATACATTTCAAAACTCCATATATATATTAGTACTCGTAATATAAAAACATACTTTCTTCAATAGGTCTTGTTTGTTGATTTCCCATGATATAAAGATAATCTATACAATACAAATAAATATTAAATAAATAATAAAATAATTAAAAAAGAATATTGAAATGAAATAAATAATTAAATCATGTGACTTTAAAAAAGGTTAACAAGAAAAATAAGATCAGAATAAAATCATTCACAACAAAAAGAGAAATTAATGATTAATTTTTTTGTTAAATGATTAGATTAATTCGGAGGTCATAACACAAAGGGGGGGAGTGTGAAAGTTTTTGGTTTTTCAAATAAAAACGCCAATCCGAGGTACCATTGCATTTTTGGTTTTTTTTTTAAAGTTGATAAATCACAATGGGTGTTCTGTTTGAAGCAAAGTTAAAAAGGTGTTGTATTTATCAAAATAAAAAGCAAGTGATTATTCTTTCTTTGGTTTTGGTATTTTTTTTTTATATATTTATATTTTTTATTATTTTTATTTTTTATTTTTTTTCCTATCTGGTGTAGGTAAAATTTATGTTGTCGGTAGAGAATTGTTCACCATCATTGCTGACTTTAACAGTGACAGAAGTACCACTTTTAACTGAACCTACACGCTCTGGTGCATTGCAAATAATAGTACCCTTTTCATAAAATTGACCTGCGGATTGCATCGGACCAAATGCAACACAGAGACTTTCGGTCTTGACAAAATTAGATCCCAATACAACCATTCTTGTATTGGGTGGACCCTGTGCTGGAATCACTTCTGTAACAGTTGGTGGTAATGGTACTATATACAAATAATAAATTGATATTAATTAATATATATTATCTTTAAATTGAATCGAATAGATCGATATATAGTTTAAACTTACCATCTTGTTTATCAGTTAAATAAATAGTATGTGAAAAAACTTCAATTGGATCAGATAGAACTGATGCCTTTGAGATTGTTTGGAAGTCGCTTCCAATATAACGCTTTAATACAAACTTGAGTCGGAAAAGTGTTCTTTGTTGTTGTGTGGTTGAGAGGATTTTAAGTTTTTTGAAAGGAGCAAAGACACCGTTTGAGATTCTTGAGATCTTGTTACCATCGAGACAGGTTGCTAGCTCAGAGTGATTGTCATTACGTAGGAGAGATGCTTCTACAAAAAAATTGGAGAGATTTGCTGTTTCGACACCGGGTCCACATAACATGACCGATGGGAATGGTTTTAGAATTCTTTGATAAACCGTAGTCGATGGTGGTTGTCTTGCAATCTTTAAATAAAATGGACTAATAATTGAAAATAAAAAATAAGGAAAAATAAAAGAAAATTTGGGAAAATAAATATTAATATACAACAATCAATTTTCGTTAGTTAATAGAGTTGAGTAAACACATACCAATCATCGGTGGTTGTTGAAGATGCTAAAATGGAGGATTCAGAAGTATTGAGTAGTAGTGATGATTCATTCTTTACAAGTTGTTGTTGTTGTTGTTGTTGGAGTTGGAGTTGTTGTTGCTGGAGTTGGGATTGGGAGGTGCTTGGTGATTTGGGTATGTTTTGGGAGAGTGTGTTGTTGATTGATTGCATCTGTGGCGATTGGTGCATTTGATCACTTGGAACTGAGCCAAATGAATTTGAAAGATTGAGTGGGAATAGTGGTATATTGAAATCCGGTATTAGATTTTGGGGAGGTGTGCTGGTTGGGTTGATCAAAGGTGAGTTGCTATATTGTTGTGGTGGATTCTGGAGTTGCTGCTGTTTCTGCTGTTGGTGTTGGTGGTGTTGGTATTCAAAGGGTTGTAACAATACTGGTGGGTAGCTGGTTGCCAAGATACGCTTGAGTTCGAGCACGGTCGCCGACTCGAGTTGGAGAATGGCGAGTAGCACAGCCAGCATCTTCTTGGAGAGCACGGTGAACCACGAGTGGAAAGAGAGCAGCTCGTTCATGGGGAGCGACATCATGGCGGCGATGAAATGGATGATTTCCACGGGGATCGATGGGTCGATTTGGAGCAGACGCTGGTTGGTGAGGAACGGTGTGGTCTGTGAGCTTGTCGATGATTCGTTCTCTGCGTTGAGCTGTCTCAAGGTGTTGTAGTTGATGTGCTGAAAGTACTCTTGAATACGCTGTAGTATGGAAAATTGGAACTGCGGTGAACCGGGTGGAATCAAGTTGTTGGTGAGCTGGAACAGCTGGACGTAGCTGACGTGACCCAGCATGTTGGAGAGCTCCTTAAAGTCGAGAAATAGCTTGAGAGCGTGGTTGCTTGGTTCGTTTGCATACGACACGTAGTTGGAGAAGTTGAGCTGGTCGATCATCTTTGGTATGTCACTGAACATCTTTGTGATGAGCTGGAGTCGCAAGTCCTCAGTGGCATGTGGTTGAAGAGCACGACACAAGAAAAACAAATGCTGAACTGACTCTGACGATAGATTCCGTAGTGACAAACACAACTCTTTCAATTCCGCTTGGAGATCCATTCCACCAAATATATTATTATAACTTGAATTCAAATTCTGTTGTTGATTATTTTGTTGTTGATGATGATATTGTTGTTGTTGTTGTTGCTGATGTGAAGTCGATGAATGTAACATTGGTGATTGAATTGGTGATGATGGTATTTGTGGTGATGATGGAATATGTATATGTTGTTGTTGTTGCTGCTGCTGCTGCTGGTGTTGATGTTGTTGCTGTTGCTGTTGCTGATATGATTGAAATGTATTATTATTATTGAATTGTTGTAGGTTGTTATTATTATTATTAGTTGTTGTTGTTGTTGTATTTATATTAAATATATTGTTTGAAATACCAAGGTTTGTTTGTTGAAGCTGCTGTTGAAACGATTGAAATGTGTTGCAACTTCCATTTTCGAAAGCATTGACGAAACCATTGAGATCCAATGATTGTGACATTCTAAAGTTTGAGAAATCCGATAAGTTTGAGTGATCACCGAGATCACCCATGATGCTATCATTATTATTTGCCATCTCTAGTATACTCTAAGTGACGAACAAATAAAAATGAGATTATAATGTTGTTGTTCTTATTTTATTATTGCTACTATTATTTTTAATTTTTTATCTTTCTTTTTTTTTTTTTTTTCTTTCTTAACTTCACTTTTATTTTATTTTTATTTTTATATAATAACACTAACTAATACTAATAAATAACTAATAACTATTAATTTAAATAAATAAGTCTTTTTTTTTTTTTTTTTTTTTAACTTGTACAAACAAAATTTTAATTAATCTATATTTATAAATATTAATAATAGTTGGAGATATGTATAGTTTATTTATATATATAATTTTAATTTAAAGAAAGATAAGAAAAAAAATTAAACAACAAAAAAGATTTAAAAAAAAAAAAATAAGTTCAAGTTTTTTTCTTTTTTTTTTTTTTTTTTTTTCAAAAATCTAATGATTGTTGGTTTCACTAAAAAAATTTGTTAATGAGGAAATGATTTTACAAAACAAATAAATAAATTTAATATAATATATAAATCTAAATTTATTTATTTATCTATAGATAAGTATTTTAAACGATTTATTAGTTATTAACAAAATTATAATTATTTGGTGGTGATTGAAGGAAAAGGAAAATGTGTGTGGGAAGATTAATAGTTTTTCTATTTTTTTTTGTTTTTATTTTTTGTTAATATTTTTTTTTTTGCTGTTGATTCAAACCTTGGATACTCTATGACATCAGTGGTTTGTTTGCAAAGTTTTTGAAAAATAAAAATTGAATTTGAATAATTTTCATTTATAACGGTACTATTGTGAAAGAAACCTTGATCAAAAAAAAAAAAAAAAAAAAAAAAATTACAATTCATTGAATTAATAATTTTTTTTGTTAAATTTTCACTTTCTCAAAAACTATTAGAGTAATTAATTATTATGATTGATTAATATGACAACACAATCAAAGATTTTTATTGTTTAGTCGAACAATTTTTAAAAAAAGAGAAATTGTAAATTTATTGTTTCTCAAAATCATAATTAAATTTGATTGTTGGATTCGAAAAAGGGTGTGAAATGACACGACATGTGGTAAGTGAGAAACTATCTTTTCCTCGATCCATAAATCCCGGAGTTTCTAAAAAACATTAAATAACATTTTAATTTGAATATTCCAAGTACTAAGTTTAATGATGGTGATCTTGGTAGGATGTAGTGGTTGTTGGTTGTTGAACTCTCCATTGTTCTTCATCGATGCTTTCTTTGAAGAACAATGAGGCATTCATTGCCACTCTATCTAAAAAGTTGTAATTTACTATTGGTGATTTTTGATATGTATTTTGGTGATGTTGATTTTGATTGTGATGATGGTGGTTATTGTTGAAGTTGTTGTTGTTGTTGTTGTTGTTCGGTGTGTTCAATAGTGGTGGTCCACCAAATGGAGTTGCTGTTGCTGCTGTCGCCAATGGTTGATTGTCAACGATTACATTGGACCATGCCCAATTCTTGTTGTTTAAAAAGAAGATCAGTTCAATGTGACGCTCGGTATGTCTTTCATCGACCAAGTTCTCTTGTCTGACCAGTAGAGTGTCACCATTGCTTCTCTCTTCGAGTGTGACCAATAGACTACTGTATCCGCTGTTGTTGTTGTTGTTGTTGTAATGATTGGTGGACGATCGATCAGGTAAATTTGAGAATGTATTCTCTTTTATCTCTAAAATATGCTGACTGACACGAATATAGTAGTCCAATGGAATGGTAGTACTCTTTCCATTCGTGAAATAGTTCATAAAATGCGATTTGATCTCCATTGCCGCCATGTTGTTCTTTTCCCAGAGTTCGTTGGTATTGGTCACGAATGGACGTCCCCAATTCTTTCTCTTATCACTATCCAGTAGTGAAAATAATATAGATGATGGAGATGATTGTGTTGTAAATACCTATTTTTAGTTAATATTAGAAGTTAGTATTATTATCATATGTAAATCATTGATATGAAATTTCCAACAGGTAAAAACTTACAGCTTTATAAACATAAATCATTTTATGCGCTGATTGTGAATTGATATAGTCTTGTATATCTTGATATTTCACACCTAGCTCATTTTCAACTTCATTTGAACTGGTGTTGTTTAATAAATTATTTACACTATTTAAATTGTCGATCTTATTATTATTATTGTTATTATTGATGATGTTGTTGTTGTTGTTGTTTAAAGATGATTTCTCCAATGGGAGATTTGTGAAGTTAATTCGATTCTCTGGAATGACCATACCCATGAGAGATACTCCATTCTTTTGGAATATTAGATTGAAATGATGTTGTTGTTCGTCCAGGAAATCGAGAATGTCCTCAGACTTTTTCTTTGGATTCAATGAGAATAGGCTTGGTTGGTCAAAGTTTGGTTCTGCTTTGATGGATTGTTGATCATCCATCTTTCTCTTGTTATTATTGTTATTGTTGTTGTCAATGTCATTAGACATTACCGATGTCGTTGTGATAATCTCACTACTATCTTTATCTACAAAGTTATTGATGAAAACTAAATTCTTGAATGGTTGATCCGCCTTTTCCTTTCTTTGTTTCTGTTTCTGTTGTTTCTTGGTTGGTCGTTTCTGTGGAAGATCGCCGTCGAAAGTTGGTTCCAACTCGATGAAATGCTTGAGTTTTTCCATCTTGTTGATTGTCCAACTGTCGCATTTCGCAATGAAGGGAACTAGCCATGAGTCCCAAACTGAGGGTGGATTGCACACCTTGAAGTCGTGCACAATAACATTGGTGATTCTCGAGGTATTCGGATTAATTTCCTCGACTGTGAAACCGGAAATAAGTTGGGTACGCATATACTCTGGAATCTCTGGACAGAGCGGTGTCTCAACGGAGCGAATCACACGGACATAGCTCTTGGGCAAGTGGGGATGTGGACCAGAGTATTTCACCAAACAACTGTCTCTTCCGGGCAACCAGAGATGCGGACTTCCATGCAGCAAAACACAATCCTGATAGACATTCTTGTTATCTATTAAATCAGTTATCTTTGTACATGATGAAAAATATTTATTCCAAAGATGTAATCTCTTTATATCGGACATAAAACTCATCACTGTACTTGTAGATCTTTTGTTTTTTTTTTTTTGGAAAAGAATGTTAATTAAAAAAAAGAAAAGAGATTTGAAAAATATGGAATAAGAATTATAATGAAAAACTATTTCCATCAAGAAATTATCAATATCAAGTTTGACCTACTTGTTTACAATGATTTCAGATTTAGAAGAGTGAGTAGTGTTGCTGAGTGGATTCTCACGTTTCCAATACTTAATTCCACCCTGATCTCCTACGAAAACCCATTTGGTGTTGGTAATTTGGGCAGAAAGTTCCAGTCTAGACTGCAAAGCAACGGTCCACAATCTTATTTTTTCTTTTTCAATAAATTCCTTACTCAAATGAGAAGGAATTTTAAAAACTTCATCTTCCTTAAAATTCGTCATTCATTATCACTATTTTGAAGATGTATGTATCTGAGGTGAAGTTTTTTTTTTTTTTTTTTTTGATTTACTTTATTATTATTATATTGATATAAAGAAGAAGAGGTATGTGGAGGAAGAAGAAATAAAGAAGAGGGAGAAGAAGTTTGAAGTTAAGTGGTGGTTGAACTTAAACTACTATAGATTTTACAAAATAATATTATATAAAAAAACCTTTAAAAAAAATGTAAAAAAGTTGTTGTTGGATTATAAAATCGACTCTAAGTAGATATTTTGTATTTTATCATAATATTTATTATTTAATCGATCGATTTATGAAATGGTTCAAAAAGATTTAATATCTTTTTCTTTTTAACGAGGTTATACAGGAGTCAACAAAAAAATAATTCTAAATTATGAAACCAACTGACCTCTAACTGCAAATTTGTTATAAAAAAAGGATTGAAAAAAAAATAAATTCAATCCATTTCTATCAAAAAAAAAAAATGAAAAAAAGAAAAAAACTCTGATTATTACAAAAATATCTAAAATTTGGCAAAAAAAATAATAAAAACCATCAAAAATGGCAATTTTGCTACGGTTTTTTTTTTTTTTTTCACTCAACCAAACGGAGGAGCTATCTAAATATAAATCATTATTATGAGATTCTGAAAGCGTTGGATGGAAGAATAAACAAACATTACCACTCTGGTTTTACTAATTTATTTACCCAATATATAATAAAATCGAATAAAATAGAATTATAATTTTTGGGGGTTAGGGTGTCCTTTATTTTATTTTAATTTCCTGGTTGTTGTCGAGGAGCAATGACATGACATTGAA
The DNA here is from genome assembly GCF_000004825.1 of Heterostelium album PN500. Classification (NCBI taxonomy): domain Eukaryota; phylum Evosea; class Eumycetozoa; order Acytosteliales; family Acytosteliaceae; genus Heterostelium; species Heterostelium album. Next base: position 1,335,483 of record NW_008805070.1, on the reverse strand, counting down.
TTAATTCTGGTTGTTTTTAGTTTTAGTTTTTTTTTTTTTTTTTGAGTAATCATCTAGATGATGAGCTATAAGCATCACTGACAGTCATTAGATATTCGAGGGTGGCCGATGATTCTCTGTCGGTGTCAATATCAAAGTTTTGATTGGGGCGGTGTATACGCTTGTGGGTCATTATCTCTTTAAATGATTTCGTAAGCGGTGTTAGATACTGATTGATGGCATTACTATTTTGAAGATGACTTAATATGGTTGTTGATGATGTGTTGTGGTGGTGGTTGGTCGTTGACTGATACACTGGGTAGTGATTTGGTTTATCAACATGGAAAGGCTGTCTGATATTGCAGATCATTCGGTTCATTACATTCGAGTAACATCCCTCTTTGTTTGACAAATGTAAATTCAACTCCAACAATTCCTTCACCTTCCCGTAATCACACACACCCGGAACAATATCACCTCTTATTGAAATGATTTCATTCAATGGTATATATCTATCATTAACATACTATTGTAGTGAAGAAGTAGAAGTAGTAGTAGTTGTTTAAATTAGTTTATATTAGATCTATTATGAATGATAACAATTGTTCGTAACACATTATGATATTTGTTATTCTTACATTTTGTAATTTTGGAGAAAGGAAATTCATGAGTGGATTGGCATAAAGTGGTACTACAGTTTGAGTTGATTGTTGTTGGTATTGTTCCAACATCTTTTCGAAATGGAATGCATTGATATCGCCTGGGTAACTGGTAGATAGCGAGCATATATTCTTATGACTACCAAGTGCCAAATGTTTACAGAAATCAGAGATTCCAAGATTAAAGTTTGATCGATAGTAAAGTGTTGTCGTATCTATTGTCGCTGCAATAATAGATGATGTTTGATATCTATTACTCATCTATATATAAATATATATAGTATTAGTTTTGTTTGTTTGATGATAGTTTGATTAGTTATGTTTTGTTTAATTACATACATTCAAGAGATTACAGCTTTGTTGTAGGTTTGACCAACGCTGTGCTGAAAGTGGTATATAGAGTGAAGATTGTTGTGCAATGTTGGCAATGGTGTGAGCAGAGTTGTAGATACGCTCATCGATTGCAGACTCCATGAGACTGCTGATCGATGAAGAATGTGGAGTGGTTGCAAAAGTCACGATTGGACGTGAACCATACTCATCGTGAAGATGTTCATAGAGCGACGAACAAACACCACCCCAAATACCATCGACATCCGTAAAACATTGGAATCCAATCATTAAATCACATTCTTCCATCATTCTTCTCAGATTATCTTGATAATGATCCAACTATTAAAAATAATGTTATTTAAACCGCATCCAACAACATTAGTACTAACGAATAGTTGTTATATTTCTTTTTTAATTAATTTACATACGATTTCATTTGATTGTTCTAATAAATCGATTCCATCACTAAATAATTTACCAGATATATTGTTATTCTGATTGACTTGTGAGAGTGTTACGATGTTATTAGATGTAAGATCTGTCTGTAAGTAATCGGACCAAAATTCAAAGTTTGACAATCTATTATCTTGTTCTGGATCATCTATATTTATAGGTGATCCAATTGGTTTAGTTTCATATCGAACTACATTATTATTATTACTATTATTATTGTAATTATTTTGTTGTTGTTGTTGTTGTTGTTTATTATTTTGATTGTGTCTATATACAACTCCGTCTTTATTCATAGCACCAAAGTTATCAGCATAGTCAAATACTAATACACGAGGAGTATACTTTGTATTATCATCTCTATTATTGGAAGCTCTAAAGAGTAACGAAGGATTTATCTCGAATTCTAATTTATTATTAATGCTATAGTTATAGTTATCATTCTATTTATTATTATTATATCATCGATAAGTTTATTAGTTACGTTTGTTTGTTTGTATTAATATTTCATAAATAGACATACCTGTATATTCCAATAGTGTGTACCAATGAAATTTGAAAATGTACCAACTTGCAGTGTAATAATTGAACTATTAGTACTAATATTATTATTATTTACATTCATATTGTTTTGTTGTCACTTTATAATATTTAAATATGTTATAATTTAATGTTTCGGCTTTATCCAAATTAAAATTAAATTTACCAAAATTGGAAAAATATGAGATTTGAAGATCAATTGATTATAATTGTTTTTAAAACAATAAGTGAATAGTTTTTTTATTTATAATTATGTAGTATTGTTTGTTTTAATGTTTAAAAATACATTGTCAATTATGTATTGATCGATATTAGATGAGTGAGTTTAGATTTGGATTGTTTTTGTTTGGTTGTGTCTGGTTGTTGTTGTTGTTCATTGGCGAACTATTGTTGTTATTGTATTGTGTGAAGTTAGAGTATGGTGATTGATATGGGTTCGATGGTTGTGGACTTGGCATATAAGGCGTCTGTTGGAATGGATCATTATTGTTTTGATATTGATATCCCATTGGTTGTTGTTGTTGTTGTTGCTGTTGAGGGTTCTGATACATTGGCATACCACCTCTCATGTTTTGTTGTTGTTGTGGTTGAGGTTGTTGATAAGCCATGCCTCCAAATGGATTACCAGATCCACCATTCATACCATTATTCATACCGTTATTCATTCCATTGTTCATACCATTGTTCATGTAGTTATTATTTGGAGATGGTTGTGATAGAGCATTGTAGTTTGGAAAGCTTGGGCTGAATGGATTGTTAAAAGGTGGTGGCATTGGAGCAGAGGGTTTAAGTGGTTGATTGTTTGATTGTGGTGGTGGCATGATTGCTGGTGTTGACTTGGCAGTTTGTGGGATGTTGTTAGTGTTGTTGCTATTATTATATGGTGTAATTGCAAATGGATTGGTCGATGTATTTGGATTGAATGATGGTGCTGTTGGTTGTTGTTGAGGTTGTTGCTGTTGCTGTTGATTTCTATTTGCAAGGAATAAATCAAATTCATCAAATTGTTGTTGTTGTTGTTGTTGTTGTGGTTGGAATGATGGCTGTTGTTGAGGTTGTTGCTGTTGTGGTTGGAATGATGGCTGTTGTTGTTGTTGTTGATTATTAGAGGGTGAATTATAAATATTATAGTTTAGATTTGATGCTGGAGGTTTGTTAAGTAATACTGGTTGTTGTTGTTGTTGTTGAGGTTGTTGTGGATATCCATTATTACCATTATAATTTGATGTAAATGGATTGCTATTATATTGTTGTTGTGGCTGTTGTTGTTGTTGTTGTTGTTGCATTTGTTGTTGTTGACCAATGTGATGATGATGTTGTGGTTGTGGAGGACCAATGGAAAGAGTGTTGAATTGACCTGAAAAATCAATGTCTCTCAATTCGTTGACTGGTTTCTTGGCGGGCAGTGGAACTGGTCTGTATCCGTTGTCGACAAACTGCTTTCGCTTGGCACAACAATTATCGTAGTCTTGGAATGCACGAACCAACTCGTCGTTCAACAGCAACAGTGTTTCAAGTTCACGCTCCGATGCCGAGCCATTCTGAATCAACTCGGTCACTTTGTTTTGATTCTCCTTGAGCAGTGTCTTCAGCTCTTGGAGCAGTGCATTGTCGGCGGGATCTTCCTCTTCGACATTCAAGAACGACACCATCTCTTGGAACACAGAGAGACTGCCTTTGATCGATGAGATATCTTGGTGAACGGTTGTATAGGAAGCAAGACTGGTCGGTGCTGCTCCCGCTGACGACGAGGTCGGTCTGGAGGCAGTGTTGTTGTTGCTAGAGTGTGCTGATGGTGGTGGTGGCATCATCGATGATTGTGGTCTTGACTGCGAAGAAGGAGGAGCACCTCTTCCTCTATTGAAATTTAGTACAGGTGCATCCGGTCTCTTTGGTGGGAACTTGTATCCCGAACGCTGAAGAAAAGAATATGATTCATAGTAACCTGGAATGTCTTGTCTATATTGAAAAGCATGTCCCCAAGTATCTACCAATTCCAATGCTTTATCTTTAACATTCTCTTTTGTCTAATATTGATTAAAAAAAATAAAATAAAATAAACAAAATTCGTCAATAAAAAAAAATCAGTCTATTTATAAATTATTATTATTTACCTTTCTATTCATGATTAACTTTGCTAATTCAGTCTGAAAAGTTCTTTCACCAAAGAATATATGTGTACATTCACAGTTTTGTACGAGTGACTCTGATAACTATATTATTTTAAGATCTTTGGTAAGTGGTGATTGTTGTTGTTGTTGGGTTGTTGTTGTTATTGCTATACATACTTCTAATGCTAACATAATAACTCTTGATTTCTCTTTAAATCTCTTCAAGATTGCTCTGACAACACCTCTTGCACTATAATTTGAATGATTAGTGTCTATCGATCAGCAGCTGATGCAAACACATTTAAAAAATAACATACTTTATAGAATCATTATTTAAAATATCACATATTTGTAAGCAGGTGGTCCAATCCATCTGAATCAAATATTCAGATGTAGCTTTATCGACCAACTCTACTGGATTTGGTGACATTTTCTATGAGTTTAATCTTTTATAATATATATATAATTGATTTTAAAAATACAAAAAAATATTTAAATTAAGATTATTATTTGTTTGTTTGTTGTTTGTTAATATTTAATATATATATATAGATATAATTAATATTTTAATTTGAAAAAATAACAGTATGAATCCCTGTGATCCTGTTGTGTAAGTCTAAATTTCTACCTGTTATTTCAAAAAAAAAAAAAAAAAAATATAGTTAATAAAAAAAAAATTTAATTTATTTTTTTGGATCACAAAATTTTGTAACCCTTTTTTTTAAACCAGGTTTTATTTTCATTAATTCGGAGTTGATCGATCTAAACAGATTATCAATTAAAAATTATATTAGTTTTTTTTATTTTAATTTTAAATTTATTTCTATAAAAAATATATATAAGAAATAATTTATTTTTGTCTTTTTTAATTTATTTATTTTATTCAATTCAAATACAGTTAAAATAAAACTTTGACGACAAAGAATGTTATGTATCAGATTTAACAAAAAAAAAATTCTGAATTTTTGTTAAGGTGGTGTGAGATGGAATGAATCCTCGTTAAACAAGATCTTTATGAAAATTTCTTTTTTGTAAAGATGTAAAATTTTAATTAAAATTTTAATTTAAAAAAAGCAATAAATTGCAATTTATTTATTTATTTATTTATCTTTAGTTTAATCAAAAAAGATAATAAAAGTAATAATAACAATAATATGACAGTTTCTTTAACATGGCCATGTATAGTTGAAATTCTAGATTTCATTTATTATGATAAATGTACACCGTTCCGAGCCAAACTTGAGCTTGGTTTGGTGAGTTGGAGAGTATTCAATTATATGTCCGATAGAATCGATGGCTACACATTGTCCGATGATCATCCCGATACTCTATTACAGCATCTCAACAGTAGATATTGTATATTGAAGAATATTAGATTTCTCAAGATCCTTACAAACAAGGCGTTCGATGTAGAGAAGCACCGTCAGTTGGCAGAACGACTCGCTCATAGTGTAGTTCGTCTCACCGTTGTTTGTCATTACCAAATGGCATTGGGAGCAATGCAGCTACCGCCCGATGCAATCAACCACCTGAACGGCCTCACCGGTATGCTAACCAAGGTCAAACAGATTCGCTTCTGGCTGTCACACAACACTCAGGCATTCAACGAGATATTCAATGGATATGCCACCGACAACATTGAGAGTTTCAAATTGTTCAACCTCGAGGAAAAGGATCCACTTGCTCTAGTCAACTACGACAACTACCTATTCGCTTCCAACCCAACACAACTCCAAGAATATCGAGGACTGCTTTTGCCCGTATTCCTCTCGAACATTGAACCGTTCCAGGCGAATCTCACCAAGCTAGCTTTGATGATAGAACAACCCTTGATAGGAGAGACTTTCATCGACAAGACATTACCAAGTATGACTAGTCTAAAAAGCTTAAGATTCACCGTGAGAGTCCGTTTAAGTAAAATAGATCAACATCTTGCAACCTATTTAAACAACAACAACAATAATAATGATAATAATAGATTGGAACATTTACATCTAAGTGGTTATCTATTGAATAATGATCAACTACTTGAAGCAATTGTAAATAATAATAGATTAAAGACATTGTCGATTCCTGGTGCTTTCTTTAATAGAACCATTACACTCAATCTCTCAAAGCTGACTATCTACAAACCACAGGTTATCAATTCACATTTCCTCGATGAAGCTAGCTCCATGATAAAGAGAATCGTGCTTAAAGACAGTGAACCTGTGACACCACCCATCTTAATTTCCTATTTCAAAAACAATAGATATTTGCAGCAGATCAAAGGTTTGGTATATAGCTCTGCACTAATGAACGCACTAAAGGATAGACCAGAGACAGACTGTCTTAGAGCAATCGAGTTGAAAGTAACCGATCCTAATTTAGCAGTTAGATTTATTACATCCAACATTGCAAGCTGTCAATCAATACACAATGCTAAAATAGCTTTCTCAAGAAGAATAGACATACAAGCAGACTATGATCCATTTAAATGTTTCACCAAAACCAATCCATATAACTTTTTAAAAATATCTTAGTTTACAGTTCAACAATAAATAAATACATTTATGTTAGAACCAACTTTAAAAATAAATAAATAAATAAATATTTTTAAAGTTGTCCAAGTCATTAATACTTAATAAATAGATTAGATTTTAAAAAATAATATAAATTTTATTTATTATTAATAATAGCTTTTGTCAATATTATGTATATATTTAATATTTGTTGTTGTAAGAGGAGACTCTTCCCAATCTTTTGAAAATAAAGAATATTTAAAACTTTTATCTGTAGTGAAAAGATAGATAGTCTCATCAACTTCGATCATTGTTGGCAAAATCAATAGTTCGTTTGGTACATCTGTCATTGCAAGCCCTTCAATTGTAGCGAGATTCTCGATGAGGATAACTCTACCAAATCCTATTTTTAAGAAATATTCAGAGTTTTCATCACCATAATAAAGATATACTTTATTATCCCCATTAAAGTAATAGGTGACATATCTCGGGAACACTTCACTGGCAATGACATGTCTAGATATAGCTTGAGTTGAAAACATCTGGTATTTGACTAAGCATATCTCGTGAGATGTTTTATCATAGTACATAGAGTAACTTTTGGACTCTAAGAAATCACTATCGCTAAACAACGCAATTGGAATGATATATCTAGCATCTTCATCGGCTCTCAACACTTCGAATTCCTCCAATATTGTATTAAAGCGAATCATACTTAATGTATAGTCGTGTGATCGACCATAGAAATACAAGTAGAATGGATCGACATATTGAGTGACCGGTTGACCATCGAAAGATAAATCGAAACCTAAATGATATGTTGCTTCTCTGAGAGTGTTGTCAATGATTGAGTAGACAATGAAATGGTTTGAAATCATTGAGAATATATAGATGGTCGAATTTGATGATCCAATAATGAAAGAACCACTATCGTCAATACCTCCTAACATTTCTCTCAACTGATTCGATTCTTTCTCTAACAATTCCATTTGACTTCCATTCTCGAAATTGCATTTGTATATTGAAAAAACAGAGTCATCATCCATTGTAATAAAATACTTTAAATTGACTGCTTCATATTCTTCAAAATCAACATTGATCGATTTTTGAATGAATAGTTTGATACCATCGAAAAAACATTGCTTTTTTCTATAATCTGAAGATGTAATAGAACCTCCAATATTGGTAAGGTGATAGTCTTTTATCTTATGATTGTCAAAGTGTTTACGAAGGATTTCCAAAATAATATTATCTTTGTTGTTACTATCAATTGACTTGGTGTTATCATTGTTCTTGTGTCTCTTATTCATGTTGATAATCTTGTTTTTATTGATATACTCTGTGATTTCATTATTCTTTTGTTGGTGAAGACTAAAGATTGTATTACTGTTGTTGTGAATGAATTGATCCAATGATTTTGATTGTTTAATCGATTCAATGATTGATGGAAGTTCATAATTGATTGATTTATCTTCGAGAATATCATAATCATTATTGCCATTATTACTATCATTGTTATTTTTATTATTATTGTTTTTATGATTTTCACGTAATTCATGATCATCATTATTCGGGATAAGAGTTGGTGTGATTGATTGGATGATGTTGTATAATGATTGTATTTCTTTGATGAGTCGATGAAGCTTTTCTTTATATTCATCGAGTTCATCAATAATCGGTTTCTTCATTGCTCTTTCTTCTTTCATTAACATTTCATAACATTGTTTGAAATGATCGGTGATATGATTCTCGATATCAGTCATCTTTTGAATGTACTTGGTTGTTCCTTTAACTTTATTCCATAACCATTCTATTCTCTTTTGAATTATATTTACTTTATCTTTATTATTATCACTATCTGTACTAACAACAGTATCATTATCTTTGTTTTTATTTTCTGCTTCTTTTTCATCATTTGTTTTATTATTAATATCTTTATCTAATTCTGAAACAACAACAGAATAATCAATATCTAAAATTGATTGATTGATGTCTTCTGTGTGAAGTGCTCGATGTTGATTATGCTTTGAAATGAGACATCGATAACATATGATCTCATTACAATCTGAACATAATACATCAAGTTCTTTATTATGTAGAGTACATAGATTCATAGTTTGCTTTGTGTTTATTTAATTAATAATACTTGTCAAAAGAATAAACACAGATTCGTACATGAAAGATATGCAGAAAAAAAAAAAAAAAAAAAAAAAAAAAAAGTAAAGTTGGTAATAGGTAACGAGGTCTACCTACGCACGAATTCAAAGATAACATGTTATTTATTGTTTTTTTTGAAATGAATATTAACTAACAACAAGAATAATAATCATTTTTCCATAGTTTATAAAGTAATGATTGCTTTTTTCTCTTTCTCTCCTCTAGATATTTCTGTTGTTGCGAAGGCGTTGGTAGATTCCAATAGGGTGACCCGTAGTTCGCATTCCAAAACGACAAGAAGTTCTCTTTAATGCCTTTGCTGAATGGGTACTTCATTCCTTTACACTTTCTCAGATAGGTTATCCTATGATATTTTTGAGCTTCCCACGACGATTGGTTGGTGATCACCAAATAGGAATGGTACGCCAACAACCCGATTGGCATGAACATCATTGCAAAGGTAATAACGGTTGGGAACCACATTACTAGATTTGCTAAAACCCAATCTTTCCATGTTGGTGCACTATGTATACCTGTTAATGCCTATAATTATAATTGATTATTATATATTATATTGTAATAAAGAATAATAAATAAAATTAATTAAACAACTCTCTTTAGAAAGTAGTAGTTGTTATTGTTGTTCAACAAACATACTATTTGAAAACCTAGAATCAATAAAACAAGTTGAACCACTAAAAAGATACAAAATGATTTATGATTGTATTGACCGACACAACAACCAATGAAGAAACAATGATGATCATATTTTAAAATACAACGATTACATCTCTTACAATGCTTTGATCTAATTAACTGAGAGAATATCAAGATAATTATTAGTTTAATATATATTTAATTTTAAACTATTAATATTACTACAACATACAACATTACGTTTACATATATTACAATAAGGTTGATCTTCACCACTTTCTTTATCTTTATTATTGTTACTCTCCAAACTATCTAAAAGTTGATCCATTTCATTATCTTTATTTACATTATAATCTTCTTCTATCTGTTCATCATCTTTATTATTACTATTGATATCAAATTCTAGTGATTGACGATGATGATCATCATTATCATCTGCAAATTCATCATCTGATCTTTTAAGTTTAGATTTATTACTACTACTATTATTATTACTGTTGTTGTTATTAATATAGTTTGAATTGTTGTTGTTGTTGTTGTTGATGTGTCTATTATTACTATTGTTGTTTGGTGGTGATGCTGGAAGATCGTCTGAATAGCCAGGAGATTTCGAAGCAGCAATGAAAAAGACTATGAATGTAGAAATGAAAATGGAATGTGTCCAAATCAGATAGAAGTAGTCTCGCTCTTTGAATGCAACATTGAGATCAGTTCCACTTCTAACTGCCAACACCAAGTATATTATAAGATGTACGATGGTATATGCACATTTCACAACGAAACCTTCCCAATCACCTAATGCACCACCTTTCTTTCTTATGATTCTTCCATTTGCATTACTACCACTATTACTTCTACTATTACTTCTACTATTACTACTACTGCTACTACCTTTAACAACATCTTCAACTACAAATCTATCTTTATCATCGTCGTCGTATTCATTCATTCGTTCAATCAACCAATCAGCAACACAAATTAGAGATAAAAATAAAAATAAAAATAAAATAAAATGAAAATGAAATATAAAATAACAATAAAACTTTAATTAAATAAATATTGAAAATCACAAGTCGTTTTTGACAATGAATATTAATCTCGCTCGTTATATCCATGGATTTATGACAACAATAATTATCATTACTGATCTTTATTTATTTTAAATGTTCCGATTACCACTATACACAAATAGGAATACAATCTATATAATATATTTCTCTCAATAATTATTTATATAATTGATAATAAAAATCACATGACTGATTACACACTCATATGAAATCACCCCATATAATTATTATTATCATTAATAATTAATTTCATTTGATTTGATTCTAATATATCCCTGGGTGGGGATATAATGATATTATACTATACTCTCAGAATATATATAAATTGATTTTTTCCACTATTACTTTTATAACAATAGTTATTCTTTTTTAACTAAATTTGGTAATTTTTTTGTTTTCAGTCTTTTTTTTGTAAATAATTAAATACAGTGATACAAAAAAAAAAACAATTGATTTAATTTTATTTATTGTAGATAAGATATCTATCTATTCTATTCTATTTACAAAAAGAAAGACATAATCAAAAATAATAATAATCAACAAATAAGATATCAAAAATATTCTTTTATTTTATTAAATGTTTTAAAAAAAAAGTTTTATATTTTATTTATTTATTTATTTATTAGTTAGGATTAATAAATTTAAAAAGTTAAAAGAGTAATTAATTAATTTATTTAAAGTTTATAATAACTGTTATTACAAATCAATATCATCATCAACATCACCATCACACTTCACTATCTTTTAAAATCAAGAAGAGCATCGATGAGGGGAAAGTCGAACAAGTCCAAGTTTAGTTTATGTTACATTGTAGAATCAATCAACACAGTGTTGATAAACAAATTAATACTTTGAGATGAGGTCTCAGACAACACTGTGTTTATCATGTTGTTAAAGTAATTTCCAACTATTTTGTCTAGTTTTTTTAACGTATTTTTTTGCAGACAACCTTTTTGTAACTGAAAAAAAAACTTGATTATTTTGATATAAAAATTTTTTTTTGTTTTTTTTAATTAGTTTATTTTATAAAATTCAATCGAAAATAACCTTTATCTTTTTAAAAATAACAAAAAAAAAAAAAAAAACAACAACATAGTCAAAAAATTAATTTTCTCTCTTTTTTTTTTTTTTTTTTAAAAATAGTTTAATTCTTATTTCTTTTTTATTATTGTTGTATTTATTTATCATTATAATAATCATAATCAAAATCAAATCTTATTCTTTTTTTTTTAACAAACAAACAAACAAACAAATAACCAATCATTTTTTTATTTAATATTATTATTATTCATACTTTTTTTTTAACATAACATTATAATTATTAATAACTAGTAGATAGGATAGATATTGAAAATAGAGTATTAATAAAATAATAACACAACAAACAAACAATTCAACAACAACAAAAACCAAAAGAATCATTGTTTTCCCTCTATAGAGATGTAAGAAAAAGATGACAGGAGTTCGTAGCACACTTCCAAACCCAGCCTCCTTAGTCGAGAGCTCAACACATAGATTCCTCATCTTTGATGCCCCAAACGATGACAATTTACAATTATATATTAATGTATGTATCGTCTATTAAATTATATATAATCAAATAATAATAATAATAACAATGATGATAAATAAAATAGGAACTTAGAAAATACAATATATCACATTTGGTACGCGCATGCGATCCAACCTATTCAACTGAACCACTCCAATCGATCGGAATTCAGGTTCACGACATGCCATTCCCTGACGGTGGTGCACCTTCCGATTCAGTGGTTGAAAACTGGTTAAAGATATTAAAAGATTCTTATAAGTAGGTTTTAGCAATAATTACTTTATTTACAACAGCTAGTATGTAGACTAATATTATATATATAATTATATTATAATATTGTAGGAAGGATGGAAAGGAGACAGTTGGCGTCCATTGTGTTGCTGGACTTGGAAGAGCTCCAGTGTTGGTAGCTATTGCTTTAATTGAAGGTGGAATGAACCCACTTCAAGCAGTGGAGTACATTCGTGAGAGAAGAAGAGGTTCAATCAACATCAAACAAATTCAATATCTTAAGAACTACAAGAGCAAGAAGAAGGGAAGTTGTCTCATCATGTAGACAATCAACCAGAATAACAACAACCAAATCATACCAAATCATACAACAACCAAATCATAGTAATCAAAAACTAACAATTTATTTACACGCAACATCAAAACAACAAAAAAAAAAAAAGCAAAAAACAAATAGTAATTCTAACAATCAATCAATCTCAGCAACATCATATCAATAAAGTAGTAATCAGCAAAAAACAATAATAATAATAGCAAAAGTCAAAAAAAAAACAATATATATATAAACAAAACAAAACAAAACAAAAAAAAACAATCAATCAATCAATAATCAAATCATCTTGTTTCAACTTAAAATACACCATTTGGATAAAAGAGTTTTGGAGAATTGTAGTAACAACAACAGTAGTAGTAGTAGCAGCAGTAGGTAGTTCATTCCTGGATTTGAAAGACACGCTTTTGTTTGTAAATTTCTATTTAGTATTGTATTATTATAATAATTATTTATTATTATTATTATCATCATCATTAACAACAACAACAACAAACACATTTAATATAAGATTGCTGGACAAACGACAAGCAATATTACATTATTTGTCAACCACCCTTTTAACAACAACAACAACAATAATGAATGAGTGGAGACACATTCACTTTACAAAGAATCGAACACGATACGGTTTGATCTGCATTGTGTAACCAATTCATAAAGACGAATACAACTCCACTAAAACCATTTTACAAAATCAAATCAAATTTACTTGTGCACAAAAAAGCTCTCATCGATACCACCTGCAACCAACAACTACAATCAACAATACAATACAATTCCTTCCCAAGTATGCTTCTTTTTTTATTCCAAATTTACAACAACGACTGCCCAGTGCCAACAAGAAGTAAAGTTCCATACTGACCAGTCTAATCCTGGTACAAAAAAAAACAGAGTCTTTTGGCAGATCAGTCAATTTTTTTTTATTATTGATGTTGGCGTAAAAAAATAATAAACATTTTATTTTTATATTATATGACCGATTAGTCTATCTCCTTTATTTATTTTGTAATAAAGTTTGAATTCCTGAATTGAAAAGAGAGTTCAAACGTGGTCATTTTTTAAATTATTTTTGAAATGAAGTATTCACATTCACACACATATAACAATTTTTTTTTATTTTTATTTTTTTAATGAAAAATAAAGTGGTAAAGTGTGAACAATTTTTTTTTTAACATTTTGTTTAATTAATTATTATTTATTCATTTTTATTTCTATTTACAAACCTTTAATAATATTTATTTTTATTTATTTTGTACAAACACCCACCAATCATGATGAAGGTAATAAACTATATATCATCAAACAAACAAACAATCAATCAATCAGTAAACAATGAAGGAAAATATAAAATATAAAAACAACAATGAATAGATGAGTAGATGAATAGAGATGAATAGTAGATGAATAAACAAATAGCAGTGAAACACCTAAAAGATATACAAGATTATATATCAACTATATTATTAAGATTTAATAAGGTTCATCTTTAATTATAAACGACTAAAGAAAGAATGTTTAAACATTCTTGTTTTGGATAATAGATGATTATAGATAAGGATATAAAACAAATAGATATTGAGATAGAATTGATAGATAATAATTGTTTTATTAATAAAGTTGATATTAATAAGATAGTTTGTTTTTTTTTTCTTTTCAATAACAACAATAATAATAGTATTCGCCTTTTCATGATGATGATTCATCGATAGGAGTAAATAACGATCCAATACAGACGACATCGGATCAACAACAGCAGGGAGCAGCAAGTGCACCGAAACACCCAGTAGCATTATTCTTTCATTTCTTCTTTAAAGTATCAGCAATAGTAATCTATCTACTTGCTTCGTTGGTCGGACTTAGCTTTGTTATTGCTTTTATCGTTATTACATTGTGTGCTGCATTTGACTTTTGGACTGTAAAGAATGTATCCGGTCGTCTATTGGTAGGATTACGTTGGTGGAATGAAATCAAAGAGGATGGAACTGATCGTTGGATTTTCGAATCGTTAGAGGTTAGTAATAATGGTTAACTACACACATCTAGGTTATCAAAACAAACTAACAAACAAACTAAAATATTATTCGATATCTTTTAGAATAAGAGTCAAATCAATCAACATGAATCATTTTTGTTTTGGGTCGGTGTCATTGGAGCACCATTAGTTTGGATATTGCTTACAATTTTCAGTATAATTTCACTTCTTAGCTTGAGCTTTGGTTGGTTGGTTGTAGATGTTGTTTGTCTTGCACTGACCGGTGTAAATGTTATTGGTTATATAAAATGTGCTAAAGGTATGATCTAAAGACAGACAGACAGATAGATATATATTATAAATAAGTATAATTTGACTAACTCTTACACTTTATTAAAAATAGATGCAAGAAAGAAGGTTAAAGGAATGGCACAATCATACATAGTTGGTTCAATTGTTAATCAAGCAATTAGCAGAGTTTAAAAAAACAATACACAGAGATATATATCAAATTATTCAAGACAAATCAAATCAAATCAAATCAAATCAAATCAAATCAAATCAAATCAAAACAATATCGACAAATTTAAAATTAACTTTAATATTCAACAACAACACAATCAACATTGCCTATCTTTCAATTTTAACTTTACATATTCATTCACTCGCCAAATCATAATCATCACACAACCAAATCACATAAATAATGTATAGATCATCATTAATTTAACATTAAAAAGCTTTAATGAATTATTATTTCTTTTAACTTGTATAAAGACTTGACTGTTATTTGATTAAAGTAATAGTGTTTATTTTTATATTATTTTACATAAAAGTGATATTCTTTAAAGTCTTTTAAACTCAAAGATTATGTTTAATTTGATTTCATTTCATTTCATTTGAATCTGTTAGATGATTCATTTATACTAATAATAGGTTAGTTTATGGTTGATGTCTGAGTGTGTGGAGGTATCATCAATCAAAAACAAAAGAAGAGGATTTATAAGATAAAGTGGAAGAAGAAGAAGAATTTAGTTGATTGAAAGAAGAGGGAAAATCGATTTTGTTTGATTCTATTAAAAAAAAAGTACGATTGATTAATTAATTTATTTCTTTTGTTGTTGTTGTTGTTGTTGGTGTGGTTGATTGTAAAACTGATCCATCTCTTTGTAGAGACGATTGTGAATGACTTGTCTTGAGCTAGTTTCACCGTAAATCCAAAAACCTGCTACAAAACCTGATGAAACAATGAATGCTCTAATGTTCCATGATAATGTTTGTCTAATTCTTGGTGCTAATCGAATGATTCAGAGTATGTCTCAAATAAGTATACGTATATATATATATATATTGGAAGAGTAATAAAATCAATGAATACATACAAAAATAGGTACCAGCAGCGACTAAAGCAGCGGTGACACCAGTGTAAATTAAACCACCTTTGATTCCTTGTCTGAGAAATACTTGTCTACTCTCTTCCTCCTCTTGTGATCTTCTTGCAAAGTATTGTTGTTGTGATTCCTTCTTGACTGGTGCACCTGGACCACTCAAATCTTCGAATGGTTCTCTTTCAACTCTTTTATTTTGTGACATTGATTGTTATTATATATTATTATTAGTAGTGTTAATAAATAAATAAATATATTATATTAATAGTTTAATTGTTGTTTTAAATTGATTAAACGAATGACTATTTATTGTTGTTTGATCGCGATTTGGTTGTTGTTGTTGCTGTTGCTGCTGTTGTTTTAAATCAAAAGTTGCAGTGAAATTGGTTAATCAATAAACAACACCACCCAACCACTTTCATCTACCAAATTTTTTGAATTTTTCAAAATTTATGAATTTTAATTAAAAAAATTGCAAAAATTTAAAGACTGGTTGATCTTGGACATAGAAAATACGTCATTTGCTTATTGATTTACTGCATTCATACTTTTGCCGAAAAAACTTACGTTATATTAACAACAAAATAGAGCATTTAATTAAATAAATGTTTACAGCAAAAAGCAACATCATCATTTTAATAGGTTTTTGAAAGATTCGTTAAAAAAGATATTTTATCTTAAGAATGTCGATGATCATTACCATTTTAACTATTTATAGTACTAGTCAACAATGATAATCGTTATTAGCAATTTAGCTATTAATATTTCTTTAGATTAATTAAAAAAAAAAAAACAAAATATTCACATTTATTATTTAACAATATTTGTATTAATATTAATTTTATGAACAATATTTAAATATAAAATAAATAATTCTTTCTTATTCTATTATCTTATCTTTATCCTACCATCTTAATGTATCAGGGAAGTATTTCTTGATTAAAGATTGGTAATATGGTTTTAGTTTTTCAACATTTACAGGTTCTGCGTCTTTTGAATAAAGATCAAACTAAGATATTGAAAATAATATTAGTTAACTTTTAAAATAATAATATAGATAAATATATTTTAAATTGCTATATATATAATATTTACCATATTAAACTTCTTTACCCATTCCAACATTTCTTGATCTTGTTCGTTGGTGATCTGTTTGTATTGATTGTGTTTATGCCATGGATAGAACGAGTGGAATCTAATCATGTATAGCGCTTGCTTTGGTAGTGTAGAGTTGTTACCGATGCAAACCTGGTAGAAGTACTCGTCGTGTCCCCAGCTCATGACGACATTCTCTAGCCCGCAGTGTTTCTCGTAGACACCGCACTCTGTGTTGTAGAGCGAGTTGTTGTAGTCGGGATTGTCTTTGAAGTACTCATAGAATATATTGCTCTCATCGAATCTGCATCCCACAGGGAAGGTGTCGCCAACTACCGCCCATTGAGGTTCGTTGAAGCGCGGGTTCAAGAGAATCTTACCGAGGTCGTGGATGAATCCAGTGAGGTGGAACCAGTCGTACTCCTCTCCCGGATAGACCTTACGTATTGCCTCGGCAGTCTGGAGAAGATGGTTGATCTGTGGGATGTCAGAGTCCGGGTCGGATTCATCCACTATCGTATTGAGAAGCTCGGCTGCCTCCCACACCGACATATTGATTCCGGTCGACAGCGAACCGTATTGATCCAATTTCGACTTGGCATATTCATAGGTTTGTTTGGTATGACTGTTTCTGTATGCTCTCGACACTGAATCCTGTAGATGGCTATCCTCATAGTTTCTAAATGTGTCTACCTCTTTTGTTGGTTCAAATTGTAATGTTGGATGTGCGACAACAACTGTTGCACTTGGAGGTAATTCCGATTTTATCATAATTATTTACTTTTTTAATTAAATTTTTAATTTATTAATTTTTTTAAATTTTAATTATTTGAATTTTATTTATATGAATAATCTTATATGAGAGGAAAATGACAATAATGAAATTGATTATGAGAGATAAATGTTTAATGATTTAATATTATATGTTATATGTTTAATTCTATATATATTAAAAAAAAAAAAATAGAAAATAAAAAAAAATTAACCTATTGAATATTGAATTTGTAATCAATATGTCAAAATACTATTAATTTTAAACCGATTCACATTATTATTGAGTTGTGAAATATATTTTTATTTATAGTAGGCAATAAAATTTACGCAATCCTTCAACTACTTTCTACTTCCCCCCTTTTTATTTGATTGTTCTCTTCAATGGTAACAAATTACCTGGTCGATAGATTGTAATGGGGTGTGTGTGTTTTTAAATATTTGTTATTTTGTTTTTTTTTGTTTTTTTATAAAAAATCAATTTAAATAAATAAATAAAAAATCTAAAATGATAAAACTAAGACAAGTCTTATAAAAATATCAAACTCTATATTTTAATTTAGTAAAGTATTACTTTGTTAAACATATATCTCCGAGTAAATTTAATTTCGGAATTTATTTTATTTTATTTTTATAAAAATTGTCATTTTAGGCCAAAATAGGTGATTGTAATTGAAGAGAGGTTTTTGCTCACCTTAGTTGTAAACAATCATACTTTTTTCAACATCACAACTGAATGTCTTTGATTTATTTGAATTCAAAGGCAAAAATAAATAAAATACAATTATAACATCATCATAGTAATTCATTATAGTAACAAATAATCAAACAACATCATCATAATTGTGCAAAGTACAAATAGGCAATACTAAAACACAACTTTATTATAACTTTCAATCTTATTGATTTATATTTGTTATAAAAAGTATTAATAACTTTCGATAAATATATCGCATTAAAGTTAATCTATTTTTAAAAATCGTCATTGATTAAAAACTTTATTGTTTTTTAAAATAAATGCTTATTCTTATGCTTACTTCAACTAACCTATTCACCATTAGTTGAGCTTACACAATGTGCTCAAGACAACCAAGCTATAGCTCGCTTTAATAATACTAGAACATTCTTGTTAAACCAAATTGAGAGTGATATCACTGATTAATAACAACCTAAATTGAATAGTGAATTTGAACCATTTTATTCAACAGAACATTCTATCTCTAACACTTCTCACCAACATCAGCACCCACAATCAATCAATCAATCAAGCCACACACTAAACTCAAAAAACACAAACAAACACACCTCAACACTTAACACTTAATTTACTTACACACTATCTTTTTTTTTTTTTGACCTACCATTCACTACAACCTCATTCAAAGCTAGCTTTGTTGATGTAATTTTATCTCTTTCTTTCTCTCTCACTTCTCTCTCTCTCTAAACTGTGTGTTCTAATAATGAGTTTATTAAAAAATAAATAAAAATAAATAGGAGTGCGGGAGAGAATGATGATGTTAATAAATATATAAATTATAATATATAAAATTATTAATAATACTAATTTTGAATCTGTTATTGTGATGATTGGAGACCGTTGGAGATCAAATAGTCATTAAAAATCAGCAACTCTCTTGAAACCAAACTAAAATAAAGCAACAACAATTAATCTTATCTTAATAAACTAAAAAATTATTACCAAATAAATATTAATCCAGTAATAAAATAAATTTCACTACAAAGAAGAAGAAACTAATTAGATACAGTAAAAAACAATCAGTAAACACTAGAGAAAACAACTACCAATAAAAGCTTGTCAAACAACAATTAATCTCTAACTCTGTTCTATTTATTTAATTTTCCTTATTCCAAAATCAACAATAATATCAAAAATAACAATAGTTTCATTTTTCCTGCATCCTTCAAGTTTGAAAGAATTAATTTTATATTTTGGTGTTTTTTTTTTTCTTTAGATTATTTAAAATAGATTGGTAAATATATTAATAAAATAAATACTACATAAATAAATAATTCATTCATGTTCAGAATCAATGGAAATAAAATAGATAGAGTTTTTTTTTAGCATCTTAGATTATTTTAGATTGTAATTACTGTTTTTTTTTATTATTATTTATTCTCATAAAGTTACAATATTGTTTAAACAACAACATTTATTTATCATACATTTCTAATTTTTAATTAAAAGAAGTAATAAGTTAAAGTTGAGATTTATTATTAGTTCTTTGAATCACAATCGATTACTAGTTGACACGACCGACTGATTTTAATATTTAATCCAAAACAATCAAGCAAAAAACAAAAAAACCCAAAAATACTTTTCATCTTATTTTGCAAACTTTATTATTTTGTTTTTTTAGCACCACACAAACACAACTATTTCTAAGACCAAGACAAAAAAAAAAAAAAAAAAAAACAATCAACAAAAAAAAAACCGTTCATTCGTGTTAAAAAATTTTTTTTTCAAAATATCTTTTTTTTTTTTTTTTTTGTAATCAATAATAATATTTACCAACCAACAACAACAATCAAACAAATAAAACAAAAGCACAAAACAACAAACAACATAACACAAACCAAATAATAATAATTATAATAAACATCATTTTTTGATAATTTTAAATAATTCATTATTATAAATATTAAAATATATATCTTTTATCTTTTTTTTTTTTGTTTTTTTTCCCTTCATTTCATTAAATTTAATAAATTTATTATTAAAAAAAAAACTAGTTCATTATTTATTTGTATATTAGTAGTAGTAGTCAATAACCAAATTCATTCACATATATCATTTTAAAACAAACTTTACTCATTTTTATTTTATTTTTTTATTTTTGTAATATTAGTATTAGCAGTTTGGACAAATCAACCAACATTATTTTTTTTTTAATTTTTTTTAATTTTTTTTTTGTGCAAAAATTAAAAAAAAATATTGTAGCAAGATCTTGAGTTTTAGTGGTGTGCGCAAAATCAACCAAAACAAGATAAAGATAAAGATATAAATATTGGATTAGATAATATTTAGCAAAGAAAAAAATAGAAGTAAAATCGATCAAAATCAATCAATATATAAATAAACAAAACAAAATAGTGATAATATAAGAAATGGGTAAAACTCATAGTAAGGAGAAGAGATCCTCCAGTACAAAGTCACCGAAGCAAAGCAGTACTGGAAAACCAAAGCGTGGAAGTGTAAAGAATCCAGAGGGTGGAAGCGCCACTGGTGCCGACAAGCACAGCAATGGATCGGTCGAAGCGAACAACGCCAGCATCGACGTACTGAGCGCAGCCACTGTCGATTCGACTTCGCAGCAACAGTCGGCAGCTACTTCCCCACAGTCAGAGCAGCAGCAACAACAACAAGATTCAACATCACCAAAACAACCGGCTTCACCATCACTCTCACCTAACAACGGTAGCTTAAGCAATAACAACAACAATAACAATGGATCGTTGAATGACAACAAAGAGAATGGTGCCAACGTTGTCGACAGCGCCAGCACACCAGATTCGCCATCGACCGCTGGCGACGATGACGAAGGTCCCGAAGAGATCATCTTCTCAAAGAATAAACAGACCGTAACCAAAGACGACTTTGAGTTACTCACCGTCATTGGTAAAGGAAGCTTTGGAAAAGTAATGCAAGTCAAGAAGAAGGATGACAATAAGATTTACGCCATGAAAGTTCTCCGTAAGGATGCAATTATCGCCAGAAAACAAGTAAATCACACCAAATCCGAAAAGTCCATTCTCCAATGTATCTCACATCCATTCATTGTCAACTTACATTTTGCATTCCAAGTATGTTATCATCATCATTATTAATTTATATTGTATATTAAATAGAAGAATTGAAATAACTAACAACTCTCTCTTTTTTATTGTTATTTTATTTTATTTCTTTTTTTTATTATTATTATTAGACAAGAGATAAACTCTATATGATTTTAGATTTTGTAAATGGAGGTGAGTTATTCTTCCATTTGAAGAGAGAAGGTAGATTCTCTGAAGCTAGAGTTAAATTGTATGCTGCAGAGATTGTTTCGGCATTGGCACATCTTCATCAACAAGAGATTGTATATCGTGATTTGAAACCAGAGAACATTCTACTGGATTCAGACGGACACATTTGTATAACAGATTTTGGATTATCCAAGAAGATTGAAACTACCGACGGTACCTTTACATTCTGTGGTACTCCTGAATATCTTGCACCAGAGGTACTGAATGGTCATGGACATGGATGTGCTGTCGATTGGTGGAGTTTAGGTACTTTATTATTTGAAATGTTAACTGGTTTAGTAAGTGTTATAATTAGAGATTGAACTATTTTAGTTAGTTAGTTCGTCGACGAACGTAAGAATAAGATTATTAATTATTTGTTATTTTCTTATTACAGCCACCATTCTATTCACAGAATGTTAGTATGATGTACCAAAAGATTCTCAATGGAGAACTCAAGATTCCAAGTTATATTTCACCAGAGGCAAAGTCACTGCTCGAGGGATTGTTGACTAGAGAGGTCGACAAGAGATTGGGATCAAAGGGTGGCAATGAAGTAAAGAATCATCCATGGTTCAAGAATATCGACTGGGAGAAATTGGACAGAAAGGAAATAGAGGTACACTTCAAGCCAAAGGTAAAGTCTGGAACCGACATCAGTCAGATCGATCCACTGTTCACCCAAGAGAGACCACTAGACAGTGTTGTCGAAACTACAACACTCGCCGATGCCGTTAGCAAAGATAATAGTTTCGAAGGTTTCACCTACGTTGCTGACTCTGTATTAAAAGATTAAATAATAATAATAGTAATAATAATTAAGTTATTTTAAAAAACAAACTAAAAAAAAAGAAAATAACAAAAAAAAAAGAAACAACAACAATCCAATAATATATTATTAGTAACTTTATCTATCTATCTATCTATAACAACAACAACATTCACTCCTCCTCCTATTACCACAACAAACAACTCAATACCATTTGTAGAAACTATTAAAACAAACAATCCAATTTGAAAAAAAACCAAAATAATATAAACTTCACTTTAAAGTTCTTCTTTTATTTTAAATATGTTTTTGTTTATTGATTTATTAATTGAATTCTTAAGATAGTATTAAATGTTAAAGTCAATCAAATAAGTTCAATGAAAATTAAGATAGACTAATTTTGTCCGATGGTAAACTATCTTTTGGTAAGATTGTCTTTTACCTTTGGATTTTAAACCTTTTTTTAAATTTTTAAAAAAAGTCGTTAAGTTAATTACACCCAAGCTTTAAAAAACTTAAAGAGTTTTTGATTGTTAAAAACAGTGCCTTTAGTAAACAGATAAAAGATATTAAAAACACACACTATTTCAAAGAGATTAATAACTCTGTGTGTGTGTTTAACTTTTTGAATTATTCTATTCCAACAATGAATATTATAGCTACTTTTAGAATTACTATGATGGAAACAATCACACATGGTGTTTTTATGGAAGTGTACCAAAGTGTGGAGATTGACAATTCAAAAAGATAAGTAGAATTATCTTTTCAAAGATTAATCATTTGTTTTGTTTTTATTTGCTTTTTCTCTATGTAGAACTACAATCAACCAACCAACTTCATTTCGGTTATACAAACCATGACAATGATGATCAACATCATCATTCACCATCATCACTACTACCACTCCACATTTCACACAAATATTCACCTTACACCTTATCTATTGTTTTAGCCATGTCAACCAACTTCCAACACAAAAAAAAAACAGTGTTATACCACCACTCTGAGTGGTTGACATTTAACAAAATCAGAGTCTCTGCAATCTCATTTTTTAAATCGAATTCCAAATTGATTATTATATTTGTTGTTGCAAAACAAAAAGAAAAGAAGAAAGAAAGAATGTTGCAACATTTATATCTCTATATATATTCTATTATTAGTAGGACTTAATGGGTGTGTTTGTGTTTAGAGATAAGGCAGTGGATTGTGTATCCTTTTGTCATTGTGTTAATATTTGATCAAGTTGATTATCAACAGAGAATAATTTACTATTATTTATGATCTGAATTCCTTTAAATCAAACATTCAAATTAAATTATTATAAACAAACACCACCACATTTACTTTTTTTGTAAAAAATTAATATTTTCAAAGAGTTGATGATGTTGTTTTTGAAGTTAATGATGCTTTATTGGACCTCTGTGAATAATAAAAATAAAAATTCACACAAAAAGACATTAACACACACATTTAAATCTCACCTATAAAATAATGAAAAATGATTTCAATCTTGAAAAAGCTGTGGTTATTTTTAAAACTGGCGGTGTGTGTATTGCGTGTGCATTTATTAAATGTGTTTGTATCAATTGATTTTAAACACCTGCAGCCTTTATTATTTGATCAGGTGACACTAAACAAAGGCACCTTCAAAGTTTGAGATCGCTTTTGTAAAACACTCAACCAAACAAACAATAATTGGAAACAACTCCTAACAATAACACCTCAATGTGATAATTGAGATTTGGCATAACAATGTGGAATGTGTGTGCAGAGGACTCATTTCCTTTACCTTTTTCTATTTGATTGCTAATAGTGCTTGTCTGATGTGTCTAAATGTTTAGAGTGTTAGCGTGTGGTGATTGTGTTTTGAGTTGAGATGTATTGCCTAGGTTGTAAAGTTACACAATATACTGATATACAAATTGACAGATGAGGTATTCTTTTTATTTATGTCACCTATCAACCTACTTGTATTGTGATTCAAATCTATATAAAATATTAACAATTTTAAACTATTAACAACATTTATTTTATTTAAATTTTATTTTTCAAGAGAGAGACCTCCAACTCTTAATTTCTTTTATAGGCACCTGAATTGCTCTTCATTCATACATAAATACAATACATTCACAACAAAACAAATCCAACCCACATAATTATCTCTTTTCTATTCTTGTATCATTGCAAATAATTAATCAACCGATTTACTTACCATATATTTCAGTTTTTTTTATCACACAGTGTCTTTAATCAAACAATATTTATTCACAAGTCCCTTTAAATATTTATTTTTAAAACAATCCTGTTTATATTTATTTTTAACAAATTATTAATCAATAATAATTTAAATTTACCTGATTTTTTTATCTTTTTTTTTACAATATTCAAACACAACTTTCATATCCGGAACTACCACTGTATATAATATTATACCTCGACTGTAATACCTATTTAATCTTGCAAACTTGTACTATTTATTTTACTGTAAGTATATTCATAGGAAATCAAAGATTGATATCATTGCCAACTAGAAATGGATTTTATGGATTTATTGAACACGCTCATCTATCATATTAATAATCACCAAATTCAACCCACAATCAACAATGACTAAATCTTTTAAAGAAAAAAAAATGCTATATAACAAATGCATAAAATCCAATAATAGTAACAATACCATTTTTAATATTGCTACCTCATCACCCATATTATATATTATAAACACTCCATACAATCGTCACTAACAATACCTTTTCAAAAGGTTTTTAGTAGTGAGTTACAACTTGCGATATGAAATTTTTTAAAGCTAATTTTATTGTTATATTTTAATGATTTTGTTGTTTTTAGAATTAAAGTAGATTTCAAATTTATACGAAACCACTTCAAATATCATCTCCTCTCTTTTTTTGTTTCGGAATACCAATTATTTTTGTATTTTACCCTACCATTCTATTACTCAATCAATAATATTTATATAAAACAATTTTTTATCCTTTCAGTGTCTAAATCTAGATATCCATTACCAACAATTTCCATATTATAAATAACTTTACACTCATATCATCACTTTATTTTGTTTTTTTTTTTTTTTTTATCACCAATTCCTACAACAAACATTTGATTGATCACACCATTTCAAAAACAATAAAACATAAATCGCACAAACCACTAGCACCACCTAAAAAACAAAAATAAGTATCATGATCAGTGTTTAAAGTGGGGTGTGATAATAAATATATGTTTGTTTAATATATTTTTGAAAATAGTGTTGTTTAATCGGATTCATAACTGATGCTGTTGTCAAAGAGCATCATCACAATATTCAATTGAGTGTTTTTTGTTCCTGCAAAATCAATATTGGATTTGTTTTTAGGATGTTGAATGTATGTTTTGTATATAGTACCTTATCTATTGAACGCCAACCACATCAAAAATTTAGATAAATATATCTTTATAAACCACTATGCTAATATTGATATCATATCACCTGCAAAGAATATGACTGTTTAGTGTTGTACTAATTGCCAGTCTCTTCCATTCAATGATCCATTTACAATTTATTTTAAAGAAACTACCCCTTTCTATTCTATCAATCAGATATGTTAACAATCCAAATAATTTGATATCAGTACAAACAACTACTACCACTTCAATCAAATTTGGGTCATTAAAAAAAATGAAATGATAATTTAATTATTATTTTTGTTATTTATGTAACTTATTTTAGTTCCTCTTTTTTTATTTCAAATCCAAATACACAATTATTGTTGCTTAATCAATCAAACATCCAATATCGTATTTTGTTACTGTGTTAAGTTTTTTGGATTATAATTATAAAATAATAATATAAAATTTAATCAAAAATAGTATTGATAAACATTTTTTTATTCTAAAATCATAATAACAATAAAAATACCTCATAATAATATCTCAATATTCAATTCTCCATTTAATTTTTTGTTGTTTTCCCAATCAAATACATTTTTCCATTATATAAATCCATTTCGAACCAAAACACAAATATTGGACAATCGATAATAATAATAAATAAACAAAACATTGGAAATTCAATTTCTAATATTTATTTTATAGATATATGGAAACTCCAGAATCTACACTTAGTGATCATTCACAAATGAAACACTCTGAAGTTAGCTCCGAATCAAGCTCTGTGGCAGGAAAGAACTATTGGCTATCGAAACAAGTATGGATAGATTCATTTTTTTACTTTAAGATCTCTGCGTAAATATCAATATAGAATAGTTGTATAGTAGCTATTGCATTATCTTAACCATTTTGTATTTTTCACAACACCACAGTTGGTTCTTTGGTAACAGTGTTATTACTAGTGCGATTACAGGTTCGATTTGGCCATTCCAAATTTTTGCACTCGTAGGTGCAAAAGATAAAGAATTTTACTCTGGTATCATCCCAATTGCTGGTACCCTTTTAAATCTTATTATGTTGGTACTCGTTGGATACCTAAGTGATGTATTGAAAACTCGTTTTGGAAGAAGACGTCCATTCATTCTTGTAAGTCCAAAACAACAGCAACAACAATATCAACAACAACAACTAGAATATTTTACATAACTAACCATTTGATGATTATTATTATTATTATTATTGAATAGGTTGGTTCTATTATTATGATTGTTTTCTTGATGGCAATGGCACCATTCAAAGATCAATCATACTCTGTAGCATCATATATAGGATATAATATTGCATACAACTTTGGACAGGGTATGGCAGCTGGTGCATTCTCTGGTATCATTCCAGATATCGTACCACCAGAGAAGGTTGGTATTGCCTCTGGTTGGTTAGGTGTCACCTGGTCACTCGGTTCACTTGTCGGTGTTTTGATTAGTGGTAGAGCACTCAACGACTACGCTGCTCACCCAGAGAACACACAGTTTGTAACTGTCAACGGTATTATCTGTGGTATCTTTGCATTCAGTTCGATCATCGCCGTCGTCTTCCTCTGGGAGGACACTCAAGACAGCTTCGAGTTCAAGGGTACCGTCATGGGATTCTTCAAATCACTCCACTTGCCAGTCAAGACCTACTACAATTTCTACTGGGTATTGTTGGCACGTTTCTTCAACTGTATGGGTGTATCGACAATCGTTGGATACCTCTACTATTTCGTTCTCAACATTCTCGGTAGGGCCAACACCATGGACTACTCGCTGGTGTACAGTGTCATGATTGTCTTCTCGATTCCATCATCGATTGCCGGTGGTTATCTCGCTGACTACTTTGATACCAAGAAGATGGTGTATGTCGCCGCACTCATTCAGTCCGTAGCCATCTCACTCTACATTTTGATCACTCACCACCCATCGTGGGCCGGTATGTTGGTGTTGGTCGCCCTGTTTGGTGTTGGTTACGGCTTCTATCAATGTGTAGATTGGGCACTGGCACTTCGTGTACTCCCACAGAAACACATCGGAAAGGACATGGGTGTATGGCACATCGCCTTCAATTTGCCATCGGTCATCGCTCCACCAGTTGTCAGCGCAATCTTTAGAATCAGACAAACCGATTACAACTACACAAGTTTGGATGCCTACTACCGTGATTGCTATAGTATAGTGTTTGGTATTGCAGCCATCTACTTCCTATTGGCAACAGTGTTGATCTATCCACTCGAGGTTCACAAACCAGAACAAAAACGTAAAGACGAAGAATCCGTTCACCACAAGGATACTAAAATGACTGAATTCAACAATGAATCTGCAACCATTGAAACTAACTAACTAATTAATTAATTAATTATTACTACTATATATATCTTTAAAGTTTATATAATTAATCATAACTAATCTTTAACAAAACAAAACAAAAAAACCTTTAACAAAAAAAAGAAAAAAAGAAAAAAAGAGAAAAAAAAAAACAAGATTCAAAAATCTTTTACAACAACATGTTATATAAATCGATGTCGACAAAATCAACCAAACCATCAAACTTATTAAAATCTATTTCAAGAAAAAGAAAGAGATCTTATTATTATTTTTATAAACAAAATTAAATAAAATTTAATGTATTGTAATATTTATAAAAAAAACTATTTATTATCTTATCTTTATAATTTGAATAAAAGATTGATTATACATAATCAATTAACTAACGTGTTTCTTATGATTATTCATACAAACAGCTCTCTGCTGAATCGATTCGCAAAATTAAAGTCTTGCTGAGCCTCTAATTTTTTTCTGCATAAAAACAATCGGAAGTTCTATTAATTTTGAAAATTTTGTTTTTTTTAATAAAATTTGAAAATTTGACGACAAGGTGTGGGAGTGCGCACACACCTACTGTTGGATAAAGGATTGCTCTAGAGAATTTTGACTTCCTTTCGCTTGACAGATATATAGATCAAAATGGTGTGTATCTATGATACATCTTCTACTCTTAAGCATTACATATAGTTTAGCAGATTAAAGATGAAAGGAAATAGAATATAGAGGATAAAAGATTGATAGGATAGGATTGATGATGTGATGAAAGAATCTATGTTTTGCGAAAAAGAGTAGAAGAATGTAGTATTTATTAGTCAGTGTTTCAAATTCTAACATAGTTCAAATAATAGGGACGTGTTAGAACCAAGACCGTAAAGAGAGCCTCAAAGATCCTCATTGAAAAGTACTACCCAAGACTTACCAATGATTTCGACACCAACAAGCGTACCTGTGATGAGGTTGCTCAAATTCCATCAAAGAGATTGAGAAACAAGATCGCTGGTTTCGTCACTCACTTGATGAGACGTATCGAGAGAGGTCCAGTTCGTGGTATCTCCTACAAATTGCAAGAAGAAGAGAGAGAGAGACGTGACAACTACGTCCCATCTACCTCTGCCATCAAGACTGAGAAGATCCATATCGACGAAGATGTCCATGAGATGCTCAAGTCTACTCTTGGTAACTTCTCTTCCATGACCCGTATGTATCATATTATCATTTTCATTCAAACAACAACTAACATATTGATTACTACTCCTACTATTATTTATAGAAATTGTTGTTGACCACTCCAACACTCACAGCAACAAGAAGCACCACAGCAACGTTAAGAAGAGATCCAACAAATAAATTGTCTTGATCATCCTTTTTACAAATAAATAAAGTTGCTTGTTTTTAATAAGTCACGATCTATCTAAATAAATGTCATTCAAAAACAATTTAAACTACTACTATTGATTGTTAATTCTATTCTTGTTTTTTTTTTTTTATGATCAACTAAGTTAACATAAAAAAAAATTGAATAAAATAAAATTGATTCTAATTCAAAAATAACAATAAACAAACATAAATATATATTTGTGATTTATCATTCAAATATTGTATTTATACCCTTCTCAACACGCGTATATTATGATCATTGTCTGCAACCTGTTTTAAATTTGTTTGATTGTCATTTTTTTTTTTTCATTCCCAAAAAAATTTCACGTAATTGATTAATGATTAGTTTCGATTGATCAAAAAATTTATATCATTATTTATACATTTAAAAGATGTCAGTAGCAACAGGTAAAGCAATTGGAGCATCATTTCAAAAGTTATTGAGAAAGAAGACATTCAGACATATTCCACATGGTTTGTTGAAGCAATATCCAGAGTATGTCGTAGAGGCACTCCCAGATACATTCGTAGAGCAACTACCAGCAGTGCCAGCTGGTCTCGTAAAGATTACATTACACAAGAGTCCTGTCAATGGTAACCCTGCTGTTAGAGGTACTCTCGCTGCACTTGGTTTGGATAAGCGTTATAAATCTATTGTACAAAAGAATAATCCACAAATCAGAGGAATGATTCATAGAGTAATTATAAATATATTGAATTGATTAAATCGGTTAAACTAAACACACTAACATTACATATTTATATATATTTATAACAATCATTTAATAAAAATAGGTTAGAACACATGTTTCAGTTGAAGAAGTACCATTACAATAATTAAATAATAATATAATAATAAATAACATCTAAAAAAAAAACAAAAAATAGAGATACAGAATTTAGTTGTAGTAATTTTATTTATCAATATTGGATTTGTTATTGTCATTGTTAGTAGGTAGTATTGCTATGGTTGGTGAAGAGGATGATGATGATGATGATGATGTTGACGATAGTGACATTGTTGGATTAATCATGTTAAACATATGTTGTTGGTTATTGTTTGTTTGCCTTTCGACTGACATGTCTATTGATGGTGAGTATGGTAGTGTTTTAGGTGTATTGCTGGTTGTTGTTGTTGTTGTTGATTGACCAAGCATTCTACCTGGTCCTGCGAAATTGTTGTTGTTGTTGTTGTTGTTTCCACTACCATTACTACTTCCAGTAGCGTTTCTACCGCTACTGATATTCGATACGAATCTATTATACCAACTAGAGGCAGATGTTGAATTTGATGACGATGTGTTGTATAGAGATGACGTAGATCCATAGTTTAAATTGGTGATATATCCACTGATAGATGTAATTTGACTCATAGCATCCGATAGCTCTATCTTTATTAGCGTTGCATTTGATGGTATCAAAGCATCAAGTAATCCAATAGCATCTTTAAAAGTAATCGATTCGGTTTTAAAAAAAGTTAGAACAACAATTGATAAATTGTTAAAAAAAAAAGCAAAGTAATACTTACACAAGAAACCAATGATGATACCACTAAGATGACCAATGAATGAAACATTTGGCATTAGGAATTGAGCAAGTAACAATGCTGCCCATGGATATAGTTTTAATGGTATTTGTATTTGTGCGAATAAACTAAAAGTTATTATAATAATATATATGTTGTGAGAATTTGTTGTATTTCGTTTTGTTTATAGTAGTAGTAGTAGACTTACTTTGTACTATGAATACTTCCATAGCATTGTATTTCGAGTAGAGCAAAAATGACACCCGATAAACCAACTGAACAAGTGTAGAGTGAATTCATGTAGTTTAGTGGTGGATACGATATGAGGAATGCAATGGCAAATGACATGAGAGAAACCAGTACACTGAATAAAAGTATCAGGTAAAAGTGTAAAAGCGTTCCAAACTTGGTACTCTCTAGTGATTTCAATTGAATAAAACTAGACATATTAAATAGTATATGAAGTATACCAGAGTGAGTGAAAGCACTCGCCACTAAAGTATAAACTACAATGATCATTCATTAGATTGGTCAGTTAACTTCCGACAAACGCGCAATCGCCTTTGAAACTTTAAGAATAGACATACATTTACTAAAGTTTAGATCTAATATATTGGTTGGTGAGCTACATAGTGTATTGAGATAGATACGGCCAGTCGATGTCAAAGCAAACACCAACATACACAGCAGAAAGTAGAATCTAGTTGATAGAGGTATCGATGCTAACCAATGTTTTGTTTTCTCCACAATAGACATAACTATTTTTTTATTTTATTTTTATAAAGCTTTGATCAAATTATCTCTTTATAAATTAAAAATAAACAAATCACCTTCCAAGAATTAATTTATTGATTGTTTTGGTTTCATGTGTGGTTTTTGCAATGTGGGGCTTTGATGAATCACCAAACAACTAACTTATTTTTTTTCATTAGAATATATTACATTCATAATCTTATTTATTAAATCGATATTTACTGATCAGAAATTGCTTTGTGTAGTTTATGTGTAGTTATTTTTACTATTATTTTATAAAAATCTGATAAAAAAAAATAGTAACTAACTCATTCAATATTTACAAGATTGAGATATTGGAATAGAGCTTTAACCAATGAATTTCTAAATTCATTGACCAACTCCAATGTCAATACACTTCACATTGGTGATCAATTTTTATTCGAATTCAATAGACTTCCAACCAATATAAAGCATATAAAAGTAGTAAAAATACTACATATCGATAGAGTTGTTGAATCGTCCACTGGAAGCTTCTTTGCTACCGTCTACTCTGAGGTCATTGGTCATAGAGAGTACTCCAGAGCCATCACTATAAAAGATCGATTTCAAAGGATTACCAGAGACACTCGAAAAGTTTCGACTTAGCAAGGAGTTCGAATGGCTTCCATCGACATTACAATCTCTTTTTGTACAATATATAAGATGAGATTTAAAGGCGGGAATATGGTATCTGTTCTATGTTTTACCACTACGTTCGATCTCTTATTGGATGACCAAAACAATCGGAGAGAGTAGGGGTGGCAGAAAGCTGTTCGATTACGTGTAGCAGTACCACTGCCTGGTGCTGTCATTTAAATTGATAATAATAAAAATAAAGGTAATAGAAAGAGCTGTAAGTTTTAAGCTGTAATGTGATGTTCTAGGTAATCAGGTAAATTAGTGGTGATAAGTTTACTGTTGCGTATACCAGTCTTTGTTGAAGTTGTCGATGATTTGTTTGATATTCTGTTGGTATATGAGTGCCCACTCTTAGTTGTTTATGTTGATGAGTTTGTTGTACCAGAAGGTGGCCATTTCTATGAATTTGTCACATATAGTGAGTACTACCATTCTAAGATTGAACATGATCAGTTCATGGTTGAATATGGGAAGTATTTCTTGATGTATTAAAACTTTAATGGAAAACTCTAAACTTTAAAAATTGGAAACAGCTGTAATGAAAGGAGGTATATACCACTGACGTATGTATGCTTATCGGCATAAGGATTGACCAGATACCTTATGCCATACCTTTTTTTTTTTTTTTTTTTTTTTTTTAAAGTATTCTCATATCTTGAAGAATACTCAAATGGATTTTATTTTTATTTGTTTATTTGCTGATGAGGTGTGATGGCGTTGGGAAGTTCCAGGTTTGGTGGTTCCAGATGAGTTTGAAGTCGTCTAGCTTCTTCAGCCATTTTGATTGATATGTTTGAATGTTTGAGTTGTTTCGACCGAAGTCTTGTTTTGATTTTCTGATTAGTTTGTGGTATTCTAGTTTAGCTAGTTTGTTAATGTTGTTGGTTGTTGCGTGATAGAAGGTGGTGGGTGTGATGAGGGAGTTGTGCGCGAGTTTGCAGTGAAGAAACCAAACCTGGTGCAGTACGATAGCAATTACGTTTTGATGTAGCTCGTTTTTGCTTGTCATCTTGAGGATGTCGAACTCCCAGTCGAGAGTTTCCCCGGTAAATATGTGTATGATCCGTTTTATGATGGGTTTGTAGGTGTTGAGTATTTTGCATTTGAAGAGGTGGTGCTCGGTGATCTTGATCGGTGGGAGACCTGTGAATACGAATGGTAAGCAGTGACATCTAGCGAAGAGTTTGAAAAGAGTGTCTCGCCCTTTTTGGTCTTTGATCTTGGCTATGGTGGTGAAGGTGTCCGGGAGGGAGAATCCTTTGCTGATGAGGATTTCCTGTCCTTTTGTGGTTGGGGTTGGTTTTTTGTCAGAGTTCATTCTTATGAATGTTCTGTATATGGTTTTGAGTGGGATTATTGTGTTGGGTGTTACTGTGATTGGTTGGTTGAGGTGGGGGGTTGTGGCCATGCTCGTTGGCAAGCTTTTTCCAAGCGTTTTGGCATTTGGTGAACAAGGGAGATGGTGACATGTGCCCAGTGAGGTAGTTTCGCCAGAAGTTGAGCATGTCGTGGTTGGAATTGTCTTTGATTGAGAGGAAGTGGTTAGAGATCCATGCTTTTTGAGCGAGTTCTCTTACCGGCATGTTCCAGAGGCCAATGCCTCCTTCTTCCCAGCTGAGAGAAGCTCTTTCGATTCGCATTCGGTTTTTGTATTTGGTATCTGTGTCTAGATTGCTGTTTGTCGAGAAGATGAACCAGTTTGTGAGTGATTGGAGCGTGGTGTTGTTTTGTGGCGTGAATCCGTCTATGTAAAGGTGGAAGTTGAGTTTCGATAAGATGTAGGATTTGAGAACGGTGACCTTGCTTCTTAGCGTTCTGATTTTGTTTTTCCATGTGAATAGAAGGAATCTGATAGAATTGAGCAGCTGATCTGTTTTTGACACTAAGCCGTTGTCACTGAAGTGGATGCCAAGGTATCTTTCTGGTTCGGTGGAGATTGGGTAACCATACCGCACCATCGGCACAACAGCCTTCATCAAAGGGCTTGTAGCTCAGATGGTAGAGCGCTCGCTTAGCATGCGAGAGGTAAAGGGATCGATACCCTTCTAGTCCAAAAGTTATTTTATAACTTCAACCCCGCAAGCGAAAGTTTGCAGTGATCTCAACTGTCTGGCTAGCCCTGTTGTGCTTGCTGTACTCTCCCACCGCTGTATTTGGTGTTGCCGAGCTCGAGTTGGTGCCACCTACTGCTACGCTATCGGTATTTTTCGACTTGGGTTTGAATACCGGTGGAGGAACGATCGTATTCGTTTTATTCGGTACCATTGAAATTTTTATTGGTTGTTGTTGCTGTGATAGTGGTTGTTGTGGTTGCTGTTGTTGTTGTTGTTGCTGCAGCAGATGTAAACTATTCATTTGTTGCATAATTTGTTGTTGATTATCAAAGTTATTGTTAAACATTGGTTGTTGTAGTTGTAGTTGTTGTTGTCCTGTTGTTGTAGTTGTCGTGGTTGTTGTAGGTAAAGTAACATTTGTATTATTCGATTGATTATAAAAATGTTGGTAATAAGGTGTATTCTGCATATAGTAATATTGATAAAAGTAATTCGGATCCATTTGTTGTTGCTGTATATTATTCATTTGTAGTTGTTGTATTTGTTGTTGCGTTTGTTGTTGTTGTGGAATGTTCATCTGTTGTTGTTGCTGCGTTTGTTGTTGTTGTTGTTGTTGTTGCTGAATGGTCATCTGTTGTTGCATTTGTTGTTGGTGTAGATTTGCCCAGTAGGCTGCCATTGCATTCGGATCCATTATGTTGGTAGGTGACCCAGACGATACTTGTTGTTGTTGTGGTTGTTGTGCTGTATTCATTGTTGATTGACTATTGTTGTTGCTGTTGTTATACATACCTTACCTGAATAAATATATATAAATAATATTATATTATATTCTAAATCACTAAAGATCAACAATAATAATAATGATGTTATCTATCCCTTTCTTTGTTTGTTACAAGTGTATTCTATTCTATTTCTATAAAATATTATACTAAAACTAATTGAACAAACTTTTAAAAAAAAAGAAAGTATATAGATTATTATTTTATTTTCTCTAATTATAATATTTATTTTAATTAACAAAAACTAAAACAAAAACTAAAACGAAAACAAAAATAAAAATGAAACAAAGCTAAACTATGTTTCTTTATCTGATTTATAGTTATATATTAATATTTCGATTATTTTTTTTAAAAACAAAAAAGCAATAGAACTAATTCTGTTATTGAACTCTCACCTGTCGTACTATTCCAACACTAATCAATAAAAGAATTTGAATCATCTCACCTTTAAGTCTGATAATAAACAATCATTGAATCATTGT
Source organism: Heterostelium album PN500 (assembly GCF_000004825.1). NCBI lineage: Eukaryota > Evosea > Eumycetozoa > Acytosteliales > Acytosteliaceae > Heterostelium > Heterostelium album. The sequence continues at coordinate 1,299,511 of NW_008805070.1, read as the reverse complement.
GATCAATCACAATTGGAGGTGAGAATGGAGAGTGATTGTATTGAGATGAGAGATAGAATTGGAGGGATGGTTTGGATGAGGAATATATACATTGTCTTTATTGGATTGTTGTTGGAGACTAGAGGATCAAAGTGCTCTGCGAGAGTTGGATGCTTCATCACGGGAGATTTTCGTTGGCAATTTGTTGGATGGAATGCAGGTCTACAGCGTAGAATGGAGGAATAATGACACCTGGTGGCAAAGGTGGTGCTCCATTGAACAGTTCAACAGTTGGTATCTGGAGTTGGTAAAGTGGAAGACCAAGTGCATTACAAGGATTTTGAAGGTTGAGGGGATTGGCTGGATTGGCTACAGGTGGAGGAGGCCCAACTGGAGGCATGACACCTTCATAGCCTTGAGGAGCAGCATATCCAGGTGGAGATATGGGAGGCAAGTGTCTTTGGATTGTATTGGTGACATCCAAATGTGTCGTCCCACAAGAGATGATCCTGACAGGATTTGCTGCTGCACCATTCTGATAGTACGAAACAAGCATCGCAAAGTCTCCATTGTTTCTGGGATAGATCTTGACACCAATAACGATCCTGATTGTGCTTGGTATTGCAGCCACCGCAGGGACACCAGGAGCAGGAAGCACAGCAGCAACACGATCCATGAAATAGTCGAGGCACTTTTGATGTAACACTGGAAGTGATTGAGACTTGGCTGCTTCGATGACCAATGTTGGGTAAGGATTTCCATGACCATCTGCCGAATGATTGTTGGGGACTTTGGGTCGAAGAGGTCGCAAAGATTGGTCTGGCTCAGCATTTGAATGTCCTGGTTGGAGGATCAATGTCGCAGCTCCTCCGGTGTGCAACAAATGTTGGTTTGGGAATGTTTGATACCGAATGATATCCGTGATCGCATTGACAGTGCATGAATGCGCCATTGAGGGTACTTCATAGATCCATGCCCTTCCATCTCTAAACCATATCCTCGACTTGAACTCAGATCTCACTCCATCCTTTTGTCTTCTTGCTATAAAAGTATTATGATTGATGGGTCCAAGTTCAACTCCTCCATCGGGAACATATCCTACCTGGATATAGATGAGGATGTTAGTGATATATTTCCTCTGCAATACAATTGAAGTCATACTTGTCTCAAATAATCTATTTTGTTGGACCAACCTCTGATCCTGTTGACTGCATCAAGCACTTCCTGTTCTAGAATGGGATCAGATTCTGACTCTGGATAGTAGGGTAGAGACTGATTTGTTGGTGAGGAGATCGCAAGAGAGTCGATATATGGTTCAGTGTGTGCATGCTCTTGATTTGAATAGGAAGAGGAGGAGGAGGAAGAGTACAGTTGCTGAGTCATCGGTATTGCTTGATGATCACCTCTTTGTTTCTTTTGAACAGTGCCATCACTGCCTTGATTTGATCTCTTCAAATGAGTAGAAGTATCATGGCCTCCAAATACGCCTGTATTTGCCATGACAAGAGTGTAGGAGACTCGTTATTTGGTTCAGTGTGTACCAGCTCTTGAAGATATTTGTGTGTATGGATTCCTTCTATCTGTACAACTATAACTATGAAGAGAGAATTATGATTAGTGAGGAATATAAATTATCACCTATCTTATAAAAAAAATAAACAAATGATTGACAGTTCACATTATGATACATTTAATAAATAATGTTCCTTATAGAAGTAAAAAACAAACAAATAAATAATAGAAAAGTCAATAATATTATTATTAAAAAAGATATTTTAATTTTTATTGAGGCTTTTTCACTTTTTATTTTTAAAAATTAGTATTAGTTTTCTGTAGTTTTTTGGGTATTATAATGTTCAAAAAAAAGTGAAAATTACCAAAATTATTTCAAATATCAAGTATACTTGACTGGTACTATGAATATAAATAGAGTGTCGATTCCATACACACTTGTAAAAGACAAATTACAGAAAAAGTATGACCAGATCTCTCACTACAATCATTCAAAATCAAGAGGATCAAAATAATACCAATATATTCCTTTTGCGCATATGAGATACTAAAGATGTTATATTTTTATCATCCAAGTACGATTCAATCCAAGAATCAAATTACCTATCCACTCGGTCCCAGAAGATAAAAGCCTCTCACAGACAGTCCTCCACAATCGAATCAATCAAACTACCCAAAGTTATGGTCCAATACAGATTGAATATGGGTTTTGTAGATAATAATGATAAATTAGTAAAAGAATTTGGCTTCTTACATCATTCCCGTCGTTGATATCTCTCTATTTTCTGGTATCTATTTGAATGCTCCATTATCAATGCTTGGAAACTTCACCTCCACGCAAACAAAAAATCAACCATTCCAACTCATTCCAACTCAATTCAACACAATAAGGTCTATACTACCTATATGATTTCAAATTAGAGTTTGTAAAACAATTAGGAGCAAATAGAACCTATAGCTGTAATAAGCCTGGTTCTGGCTGAAATTTGACAATTACACAAAAATGATAAACCGTAAGAGAAAATAATAACTTTTTCTATTTAATATCATTTTATTCCAAATCTCATGTAGATTTCAAATATGAAGTCTATTTTATTCAAGTCAAATATCAAAAACAGTGTTTTTTACTTTTTTTTTATATATAAAACTAAAAATTTTGCTCCTTCGAGGGTTAAATGTTAAACAACAAATAGCGCACTGCTAATTATTTATCTATTCAACGACAACTCTCTTAATACTCTTGCTTGAACATCCTCTTCTTTTGAGCAACGAACAAGTTTATCGAGTGATGTGTGATCCAGGATTCCATATTGACAAAGACCTTCGGAATCTGTTCCAATCACTAGATAATGAGTAGAGTCGATTCTTCTAATATCATAGTTATCCAAATCCAATGCAATCTCAATTGAAGTGACGCTATCAGGCAATGATTGTATTGAGTTCTTTCTGTAGAATGACTTTGTTGTGCAAACCGATCTAACTGACCTTGGAATGGTTCCTTCTGAAATCTTTCGACTGTACATAAAGAAATTGAGTGTCTCTAATGAGCTGGGCAATGATCCAACCAACAGCTTTTGATTGTAAACCTGGCTGAATCTGAAATGGTTTACGGTATCTGGTATCGAGCCTGCAATCAATGGTTGGTCATACGACGTTCCTAGATCGAGATACTCCAGTCCAAGTGGTAGTTTTACATCTTGTCCAATGACACCACTGTCAAAGTTTGAGGGAATAACAAACTTTTTGAGAGTCGCAGGTAGTGTTGGTAATGTCTTTTCATTGTGAATGTCCAACATGTAAATACGTTCCACTCTATCCATCAAGGTGAATGCATCCAACTCGATCGTATTCTCACCGAATATCTTTAGTTGTTTGATGTGTCTCGGTAACATCTCTTTAGTTATTGATATATCATTTACATATAAACTTAATCGTTCCAGTTCCTCTGGGAAATCGTCGCAACTAAAGAGTGGTTGTTGGTTACTTCTACTTATCTCTACGTCATTGGCGTTGATAAACAATACAATCTTGGTAACATTTGAATGTTTAAACTGTCTTATCATATTTGGTCTTATCTTTATCTTGTAGAGACTCTCTGGCAATGATGTAGTAGCTACTACATCATCACTGCTAGCACCAAAGTCAAACTGTACCTCTCGAGAATGGCATTCCAAGCTACGTAGATTTGGTGGTAGTTTAATAGGCTGAGTTGTTTTCATTCGTGGGTCTTCAACACCCAAAAACGTGAGTGACTTGTAACTTGTCAAGTCTATCTTTAGATGATCGGATGCACTAATCATAAGTGATTCCAACGATTCCGGTAGTATCTTCAAATCTTGACCACACAATCGTAGTAGTTTAATTGATTCGGGCATTCGATCGATTTGAAACTCTATATCTCTGCATCCAATGAATTCAATTGATTCTACATTCGATTTCATCAATCTAGTTGTAAAAGACTGATCGACAATCTTATTGGCTACTCTTTTAAAGATCAATGATCCAACTACCTCTGTTATATCTACATCATCTAAACTCTTATTAACTATTATTATTATTACAATATAATTGGTTTAATTAATAAAATAGTTATCATTGAAGATGATTATTATCATTTTTCACATACCATCATTATAAACTTCTAATTGATATAAAGATTTCTTTGAGAAATCAATTGATTTTCTATATAGATGTTTATAAGAGTTTAAATAACACTTTGACGTGAAATAGTCTCTTATTTGATCGTCATTTCCTATTTCTTGATGAATCTGACGATTTACAAACACTGGTTGAAATGTAAAGTATTGATCTCTATTATCATACCATCTCTTACATACTAAACTAAAACAAAGCTGATCCAAATGATTTGTCAAACTTCCTAATATCTTTGATAGTAAAGGATATGATAGATTTATAAATATATTATTTTTATTATTATTATCTTTCATTTGTGGAGATTTCAAAAAAAAAATAAAAGGAGAAACTAATCAGTTTTTAGATTTTTTTTTTAACTCATTTTTTTTAAAAATTTATTTCATTTGTAAAATATTTATAAAGATGATGAATTTTGTATGTCCAAATTAATATTAATTAAAATAAAATTTTTTAATAATTTTATTATTATTAATCTGTTATTCTTTTGAATTTATAAAGTTTATCATTCATAGGTCGAAACTTTCCAATATTAACCAAGTTGTCTGATAAAAGTGATTGATTTAACATTGGAATATAGATATCATTTCCATTGAATCCATTGTAAATTAATTTTACTATTTTAATTTGTTGTCCTTTTTCTTGATTTAATATATCGAAAACTTGATTTAACTGGGTTATTAATGAAATGGGTTCAATCTTGTTATCATCACTCACAATAATACGATATTGGATAGTCAATTTCCATATGTTTGGATTCAGATTAATGAATCCAATGAAGAACTCGAGATTTAGAGTTTGATCGAGTTTGATCGATCTTAGTTTCGGCGAAGTCTGAAAGATATGTGTCATACAGTCAAAATTATTACATCTAGTTAATGTAAAGTATTCACTGACTTCTATCTTTCTAAGATTGGAAAGAATTATGTTCTTGGGGGGTTCTGAATTAAAAAAACAAGATGTGATCAGAGAGTGTTGATCAGGATTGTCTATGGCGATAGAAGTTGTTGAAACAGATGCTGAGATGTTGACATTGGGACTGGATTTTCTGAGCTCCAAAAGAGATGACATTTCTTCACTCACCAACATTGTGCTTACATTTGAAATAAATTCCACCGAAACCAATTGATCTTTGTTAGTGGCATCCAACATTCTTTGAAAATGAGTATTTGTTCCGTGTACCGATCTTTTGAATTTAAGGAATTTCAAATTCATAAAGATCGATGTTTCAGGAATAGAACATCCAAATCCAAAATGTCTATATGATTCTAGATTGTCAAGACATTCCGTTTTGAAAGCATAGGGAATATATTTAAGTTCAGTGTCATCCAAGTGAGGAGGTGGTTTCTTGAATAAGCAAAACTGTGAACCAATATATTCGAGTCTGCTTGAAATTCGGATGGTCACGTTTGGAATATTGGTAAAGAGAGAAGAACAACAGTTGAAGAAAATTTTGGAAACCATTGAAAGCTGAACCTTAGATTTCGTATCCAAGTATTTATCAAAGAGTAACATTGAAATGATATGCTTTAGAACCATATAATTTAAAGTTGGTGTGGGTTTGGTGGTATTGCAATCTAAATAACATTGTTGAACTGGTGATTTCTGATTATCTGGAAAGAATCGATTGATATATGAAAAAGATCTTTGATATACTATGATGTTGAAAACTATTTGGTGATTTATCTTTTTGAATATTTTGTTGATTAAAGTTGGATCGTGATTGTGTATCCTATCAAACAATTTGAAGCCAAATGAAGCGAATGGATCGCAAATAACAAAATCTATGGCGAATTTAGAATACAACAACTCTAAAAATATAACGATATTGTCAATACTCTCGATTTCTATGAGAAATTTCATCGAACCAATTTCCTTAGCATGCACAATTTTGATATTGTTGTCCAATATCAAGCTGGTTGTAGTTGTACATGGCAAAGAGAGAGCAGATTTACAAAATTTGAAAGTACGACAAAATCTGGTTTGAAAGATCGTCTGCAAATGTTTATGGTCTGTAAAGAATCCTGAAACCATTCTGAGGAATTTCATTCGATAGGGAAAAAGATATACAAATTCTCGGACATAGCTATTCGAAAATTGAAGAAACTCTAGTTTGAACGGTGTAAGAACACTTTGAATGAATTCGCGATCTAATGATTCCATGAGAATGAGTGATTTAACCAATACTCTAAATATAGCTGGTTCTTTAACTCGTTGATAAAAATACAACAACATCTTGGACAATGAACTGCCAGAGTGATTAATGTAGAGTTTCCCTGACAATAATCTTCTAATATCCACATCATTCGATTTGATATATTCCAAAATATGATGAAAAAGATTGGAGGGCATTTCAATGGCTCTTACTCTGTAGATGTCGAAAATAAGCAATGATTCCAAATTCCTTATTCCAACGTGTAATGGAAATTGACGAATCATCATCTCTCCAAACTCTGATGTTTCCAATCGTTGAACAATAGAATCGACATTAACATCTCTGATAAAGTATGAATTCATTTTAAACAATGAACCAACTAGTATCTTCTTGTTTGAACTGCTCGATAAAAACAAATCTATTAGAGCACTTTGTTTGACTTTTACTTTTCTTCAAGTAGTGTTGGTGTTCTTCTTTGACTTTCTCCTGAGGATTGAGCCATCCAACATGAATCAAAATATTAAAGAATGTAAGAAATTCATTTGATTGTGAATCATCGTCGTTAACCAACATACTTGAATGAATATTAAGTTAGTTTATAACACTACTGTTGTCAATAGAAAGTAAGTAACTTACCGGAATATGTATTTATCGTTTTTATATATTTGTTCGAGTAAACTAGCATTGACATTCAGTATATACCATAATAATAGTGTCTTGTTTTGAATTGACAGATTTGAAATACTATTTTTGTTGTTGTGTTCATCCTCGATACTCTTAAAAAAATAAGATTCAATATCGAGTGATATGTTTAACAATGAAAAACGTCGAATGGAGTTGATTGAATTTTCGATCTCTATGCTCTTGAAAAAGATATACAGATATACATCCAGAACATCAGGTTGCTCACAGAATGAAAGTAAGTAACTGATGCAATAGAAATCGTTGAAAAGTGGTGAATTCAGTGCGTTAGAGATAAATGTTTGATTGATTGATGTCTTATCAGTTTTAATTTGGCTGAAATATTCTGATATACATTGTTTAACATCATCAAACTGATTGATATCATTCGTAATATCATTATCACTGAGTAGTACCTATTTAAATATACATATATTACAATGTTAATATTCTGCATTTAATCATAAAAAAACTATCTCGAAAATCCAGTATAATACCTTTATAAAAGAAGAAATCAATGAGAATTCATTTTCTTGATTGAAATCATCTTGGTTTAAAGCACAAAATGTCTTTTTTAAAAATTGCTTAACTTTTGACATAAAATTAATATGTAAGATATTTCAAACACAATGTTAATGATAACTAAGAATACTGATTGTTTTACAATATATTTTTTGAAGATATTCCCTCATTCCCTCATTCCCTCATTCCCTCATTCCCTCATTCCCTCACCAAAAAATAAAAATAAAAATAAAATAAAATAAAATAATATTATGAGATTAATTTAAAAAACCTAGTCAAAAGATTTTAAAAAAAAAATAATTTCTCAGGTCATATCCCTCAGGCAAGTTTGGCAAGTAAAAAACTAAAATGAAGAATTAAAAAAAAAAAGGCACCAGAAATTCTTTACTAATATTAATGATAACAAAGTGGTATCCAAGAAAGTAAATTGGAAACTTTATTTGTTTGAAATATTATTTGTAAGTGAACAAAATAAAAAGAATAAGATTGAATTTAAATTATTCTTTAAACACCAAGCTGAGATGGGTTTGGTCTGTTCTCTGGTTTTGAGAAGTAATTATTATCATCATTTGGCTATTATAATAAAAGTTAGATAAGATCCGTATACCTATTTAATCATCATTAAAAGAGTTTTCTTATAATACCAAACCAATGTAAAAGTATTTAGTTGTTTGATTGTTTCGGCGTCATTGATATTTGTATACTTGATCAATTGCATTCCAGTGAGTTTCATCTTTCCATAATAACAATCAATTAAGGTTGCACCACTAATATCGATGGACATTACATCGAATTTAACTTTTTCATGATCTCTACCCTAGCTAGAACCTGCAACTGCGCTATATTGTCTTTCACAACCATTAATACGGATTCTACAGATTCTATGATTTAATTAACATTAATATATATAATAATAAATTTTTCATTTCAAAAGATCCAGTTTTTAATAATTTTAATTTTTTTTTTTTGTTTAAAAAAAATATTTTTGTTTTTTTTGACTTTCCTTTCCTGTTTAGGGTGATAAAGATTTTTTAAATCTTGGTGTTCCAGAAGATAGAAACAAGTAATTTCAATGTCATCTGTAACAAAAAAAATGAACAGTATAAATATCTTAAATCACTTTTTTATCTACCTTGAAATTTCAATAAAATAAAATGTTACCAAATAAAAATAATAAAAATAAATTTGTAAATTTGTGTAATTTTTTATTATTAAAAATAATCAATCAACTTGATAATAATTTAGATAGGATTTGTTTTAGTTTGACCTGTAAGAGTTTGTTTAGTAGAAGAGATAAATATCTATTGTTCAATTTTGATTACGATGATTCATTTCATCTGAATAAGCATAGTTTTAACGAATTCTACTTACGTTCATTTATAGAACAAGCCTTAAAATCAATATCCGGTAAAACAACATTAAATCTAACAGGTAGGTAGATATTAAATCTGTATGAAACACTCTGTAAACAAAAACCAATTCTAATTAAAATTTAATAATCAAAAAGATGAAATCGATATCGATAATGTCGATATAGATCAAACTATCGATTATATTAGATTCGAAAAGAAAGCAAACCTATGTAGATTAGAAGAGTCTTTTATTGAGAAGCTAAAGAAATCAAATGTTACAAAGTTATTGTTGACCAACAATGTCGAACTAAATTTTCAACGATTCCCAAATTGTATAAAGACTTTGAAGATTGGATCGTTCAACGTGAATATGAAGCTGTTGCCAGAGGAGTTGGAGCGGCTCTATTATGTTTCACTGGGGAGCCCACAAGTACAACCAGATTGCTTACCGCAATCATTGACATACCTCGAGATATCTGGTCGTTACTTGACAAACAATCCCGTTGCATTACCACCCAAGCTACTGGAGCTTAAACTGTCGTCCACCGAGATGGAAATCAACGAATCTTTGCCATTGCCACCACAGCTGAGCAGTGTAGTCATTCATTCAAGATGGTTAAATTACTTTAAATCTACAACAACGATCACCTCAATGGTTCTCTATCTATCAAACTACACACTCAAGGTTGGCGATATTCCAGAGTGTGTTCGACACCTAACACTCAAGTTGGACTACAGTAGCGATACCGTTGAGTTGGTGCATGGCTTGTTTCCATCAAAGCTTGAGACTCTTGTAATTCCATGGGGCACACTCAGACTAAAGAGTAAAGCTATCTTACAGGAGTTACTGTATCTGGAGGATCTAAGATTACATCATTTAGAGTGCCTAGAGATAACGGATGCTCGTCAGCTAGTGCTACCACCGAATATCCGAAGTTTCAAGATTCCCGAGAGTTTCAATGGCGATCTCTTTGTCACTTGTGAACAGCTATTTGCCAAAGGTTGCAACCAACTCAATAAGCTGATACTAAGCGCTCACTATGCACATCCACTGACCGACCGATCGATACCAGCTTCAGTTGAATCAATTGACTTTGATACCTACTATCAAAATGTACCAATCGATGTGATTCCCACCTCTGTTCGAACGATTTACATCTCTACATTGTACTTACATCCAAATCCTATCCAAACAATACCACAAACCATTCAAACGATTATTATTAAAAACTTGGGAACTCACTATCAATTCAGAAGATTGACAACCGAATATTTAATTATGGAAGCACACAATGAACAGAAACAAATTGGTTCAATAGTTCATTATTCAAATATTAATAAATTCATTTTTAATTGGTTGTAAATTAATTCTGATTGACAATTCAATAATTATCAATGATTTATTTCCTTTGACTCTTTTTATTTCTTACGAGAATTACACTTATAAAAATAAAAACACACAAAAAAATCGGACCAATGCATAAATATGGTTGGAGAATACGGGTCGTTGTCTTTCGCAAACTGCCAGATCCATGTCAAGAGTACTCACGAAAGACTAAAGCCCAAAGTCAGGATGGTGTTAAGTTGGAGATCACTCCAAGGAGTGATCCTTTTTATTTTCCTTAATAGTTTGTGTTGGTTGGATTAAGATTTGATAAATAAAATTAATTGGGTTCTCTTGTATGACAGGCGAGCTTAGCTGCAGGGATCTTAGTTAGGTTGTGACCCGTTTGTTCTAATCGTCCATCTTGAGTCCTTCCAATCAAACTACCTTTGGCATTACCCTCCTTTGTTTATACAACTCTTAGTTGAGAACTAGACGACAGGGATGTCTATATTTTTGATTTTGATATTATTATTATTGTTATTATTATTATTTTTATTATTATTTTTATTATTATTATTATTATTATTATTTTTTTTTGTTTTGTTGTTTTTTTGTTTATTTGGTAGTAGTTTATGAAGATTGTGAGTTGAATATATTTAATTGTACAGTTGGATCATCTGTATTGATGTTAGCCTGTGCAATACTTACTCTCACTCTTTCTTTAATTATTTTGTGGTTTTTGGTATTAGTTGTTCCAAGTATTTCTTTGATTGTTAATTTGATTAGTTTTGTTGGGATTTTGAATGATTCAAGTGTTTTGATTAGATTAGATGGAACAGTTCCAATGAGTGTTATTAAATGATTTATCAAAAATACTTTATCGTTGATTGTGTGATTGGTATTTGTATTGTTTATGATTGTTAATTTGTGATTAGGTGGGATTATATTGTTTAATTTGGTTGTATAAAAGTTTAAGAGTGAGTTTCGGTGTTGACTAGTAGCGGTGCATCTCAACAAGATGTGGGATGTTGTTTCTGGTTCATTCTTACCAAAGTCAGGATGGTATTAAAGCTGGTCACCTAGGTGATTCCAGAATATTTTATTTCCTTGTGTATTCAATCAGATTGCCCGTAGGCTTTTTTACAATATGTGTTATTTCTAGTCTTTAGTTGATGGGATACTCCAAGGTCGAACTCTGGTGGCTGTAGTTAGAAGTTCTGTGTTGCATCCACGTTTGTTGCTGTCGAGGAGCATATGGGCATCACAATCTGTCTTGAAACATCTTCGGTTTTAGTCTTGCGTGAGTACTCTTGACATGGATCTGGCAGTTAGAGAAAGACAACGACCCGTCTTCTTGGTTCCAACCATATTTATTCATTGGTGAGTTTTTATTATTTATTTTTATTTTTATTTTTATTTTTTATTTTTCTGGATTTCCATATTATTAAAAAATTGTTGTATAAGTTAGAATCTTTGATGGGTAGGTGTAATTTAAAAGTTATTATTTGTTTGGATGAGTTGTTATTTCTAGAAAATAATTTTTCAACGTCAGGATGGTGTAGTTGGTTATCACAAAACCTTAACACGGTTTGGGTCATGGGTTCGATTCCCATTCTTGATATATATTTTGTTTGATAAAACCCTACATGCGCGCAATAAGATTTGGTTTTATGCTTGTGGAACATCGTCGAAGGACGTAGTTAGTGAAATGGTTCATTCGTGGGCCTTCAGTACTTCGACCCGGGTTCGAGGCTCGGTAATGACTAAGTTTCCCCGCTACCGGAACGTATATAATAAAACTGATGTCCTAGGAGCCCATGGGGCAATACATTGACACCAACTCGTGAGGAGGTGATAAAAAACACCTCCTTAGTGCAATGGACCTAAAAAAAAAAAAAAAAAAAAAAATGCTTGTGGAACATCATAATTAGTTAACTTCCCTTACTACATAGAGGGAAAACCCATAGGTTACATTTTATCAAACCAACCACCACTTCACACTGTTCATCAACACTCAACCAGTTTAAGTATTTATAACGACTTGAATTTAAAACAATATTTTGAAATATTCAAAGTTTTATTTAAAAATTCTTCCCTCTAAAATATCATTTGAATATACATTCCTAATATATCGAGGTTGAAAGTAAGTTGACCAATTTCTTTTTTTTGTATATGTTAAAATGATATTTTGTAGGGTTGGTTAAGCAATAATTAAAGACATACTCTCTTCTCTGAAAAGAGGTTTACCACCAAGATATTTTTTACTGTATAAAACTCTTACAAATAGATAAGATGAAAGATAAGAGATGGAACTATTGAGGAAATAAATGATTAACGATCTGAATCCTGTTACTGCGAAATAATAGAATTTTGATGTGGAATCATCAAATGAAATATGATATAAACTAGAGAAGAAGTACTGATATAGGATAAAGAATACTATTGTTCCAGTGTTCATTTCATATACTCTCCAATTCCAATTGTGAATCTAATTTTAAAATAAAAAGATGATAACAGTAAGAGTAAAAGATCTTTTTCAAAAAGTAAATCCAACAATTCAATACATTACCTCATATGAAAGGAATAGTAAAGTGTAATTGAGAGCAACGGAACCAACAAAGAGAGCTGAAAATATATATTCAGTTGATACATAGCTGTAAATATCGAAATAGGTAAATCGTGAGTAGTTGGCATAGTCGTAGGTAATAAACTGAGCGTTAAATTCTAAGGTATTGGTGAGTCCGAATAACACGATTACTAAGAATGTAATTCCTAATTTACTTGAAGGATAGATATGTGGTGATGCTGAAGGTTGAATTGGTATCTCAGGATGTGATTGTTTGTTGGCAATAAACAATCCAATGAATACCATTGGTGTATGAACAAATATCCATATTACAAAACAAACAACCATGTTTTTAAAGGATGGTGTGTTTGTTGCTCCAACTGAATTTGAAACAGACAACATAAACAAGATATAGTATGAAAATATAATACCTGGAATTAAAAATGATATCTATAAAATCTCATGTTAATAAGTGACTTTTTAATAAATCAAACACTAAAAATGATTCATTAAAAATATTAATACTTACTAAGAATGAGAATTGAATATCAAATTTTAATCCATTATTCTTTGCATTCATTGATTGATAAACTCTTTTCGATGCATATCCTGAAATAATACTATTTTGGTATAATTAAGTTTTCGTGGAATAAAAATGTTAGTTGAAAAGTATGTAAATTGATAATTATGATTGTTATATTTACCCAGTGAATAAATAACAATACAAAAGATTGGAATGAAGAGATCCACTGTTTGAATATGGTGGTATGATATTCGATAATATCAAAGTGATTAATACTGTGATGAACAATTGGAATCCACCACCAACCAAACTTGACAAGATCATCGGATTCTTTGGTGTTCTGAAAACATCATGTCTTACAGCTTGTAATGAAATTGCAATCTTTTGATAGTCAAACATTCTGGAGGTCATTCTTTTTCTCAAACAAAGCGGCACTTTCTTGTAGACAACATCGTTCGATAGTTCTTCCAACGTCTGTGCACTTAGAATTCGCTTTATTTGCATATATATTGCAATACCTGTCAAGATAAAGATATAGATAAACAAAATAATCTTGATTGTACTAGCACCAACTAACACACTGGTATGTTCATGGTCAATCAGCTGATCCCATCGATGTTCCCATGTGACATTGCTCTCCTCAAAGGCGACCGCGTAAGTGTACAACAGAAACTCTTTGTCACTATCTAGATATTGGTTGCTGCCATTAGAGCTGATAATACCGTTATCAAGATAGTTTTGCAAGTTGAATTGTCTGCTCTGTGGTAAAACACGGAGTCCAACGATTGTATACTCATCTTCGCTAACTTTGTTATACTGAATTGTGAAATATAAATAGTTGTTGATTGTCAATATTTCCTGATTACTTGCTCGATCGAACCAGTAATTTCCGATATTGATTGCATTGTAGTTTGCAACCCCACTCCAAGTGTAGGCAACAAGATCATCGATTTCCATCTCAATATAGTATCTCTCTTTGATAAACTCTGACAGCTTATCGTTGGTATCTCGATAACTAAAGATATCACAACCAGAGTATTTATTGATCTCTTGATAACCTGATGTTGGTTGCAAAAATGTTACCTAAAAATAAAATAATAAGTTAATTATAAATTAACACTTATAACAAATAATTTCTAAATAAAACATACATTATAAGGAGTGAGTTGTTTTCTTTCACCATTTAAAACTTGACCGATAGTTTCATGAGACGATAAACTACCGTTTTCAGGTTTACAAAATGGTAAATCATAGTATGAATAAGAGAAGATTTTGTCTTGCGAAATCAACTTGTTCACATAGATCGGCAGAGGATCTCCTATTTTGTATGTTTTTTTTTTCTCTAATTGTAAAGCATCGTTTGTTATAATAAACAATACTATAACTAAAACAATAATATAAATATTATTATTTGATTTCATTTATAACAATTATGTATAAAATGTTTAGTGATTATGTTTTTTGATCAAATGAGGGATTTGGTTTTTTGTTAGTCCAAATTTCCCGAAACAAATCACAAAAAAAAAATAAATTATAATTCTCAAAAAATTAACAAAAATATTGTTGACTTCTTGGTCAAAGCTTTTTAAATCTGAAGAGTCATCTGAAGCTCATATTAGTTAAAGCCCCTTTAACAATTTATATTTTTATTAATTTTAATCACTTATCTTAAGAGAGGTTTGCCACCAATATTTTTTTGACTATAAAAAGACAATCAATATTGGACAATGAAAGATAACTGTTGATTAAATCGAATAATCATTGCTCTGAATAGTGTTTTGATGAAATAATAGTATTTTTGATCTTTTGCATTAAATAAAGAGCCATTTTATATATATTATTTATAAATATTTGAAAATAAAAAGTTTATTTTAAAATTTTTATAGTTAAGCAATAATTAAAGACATACTCTCTTCTCTGAAAAGAGGTTTACCACCAAGATATTTTTTACTGTATAAAACTCTTACAAATAGATAAGATGAAAGATAAGAGATGGAACTATTGAGGAAATAAATGATTAATGATCTGAATCCTGTTACTGCGAAATAATAGAATTTTGATGTGGAATCATCAAATGAAATATGATATAAACTAGAGAAGATGTATTGAGAAATAAAAAAGAATACTATGGTTCCAGTGTTCATTTCATATACTCTCCAATTCCAATTGTGTACCTTTAAAAATTAAAAATAATAACAAATAGTAAGATTAATATTTTTTCAAAAAGTAAATCCAACAATTCAATACATTACCTCATATGTAAGGAATCGTAAAGTGTAAATGATAGCAACGGAACCAACAAAGAGAGCTGAAAATATATATTCAGTTGATACATAGCTGTAAATATCGAAATAGGTAAATCTTGAGTAGTTGGCATAGTCGTAGGTAATAAACTGGGCATTATAATCCAAGGTATTTGAGAGTCCGAAAAACACGATTGCAAACAACGTAACTCCTAACTTACTTGAAGGATAGATATGTGGTGATGCTGAAGGTTGAATTGGTATCTCAGGATGTGATTGTTTGTTGGCAATAAACAATCCAATGAATACCATTGGTGTATGAACAAATATCCATATTACAAAACAAACAACCATGTTTTTAAAGGATGGTGTGTTTGTTGCTCCAACTGAATTTGAAACAGACAACATAAACAAGATATAGTATGAAAATAGAATACCTGGAATTAAAAATGATATCTATAAAATTAAAGAATAATTAATAAATTAAGTACTAAAAATGATTCATTAAAAATATTAATACTTACTAAGAATGAGAATTTAATATCAAATTTTAATCCATTATTCTTTGCATTCATTGATTGATAAACTCTTTTCGATGCATATCCTGAAATAATACTATTTTGGTATAATTAATTTTTTTTAGTCGAATGAAATGTCAGTTGATCAAGTTTGTCATATGATTGTTTTGATTGTTATATTTACCCAGTGAATAAATAACAATACAAAAGATTGGAATGAAGAGATCCACTGTTTGAATATGGTGGTATGATATTCGATAATATCAAAGTGATTAATACTGTGATGAACAATTGGAATCCACCACCAACCAAACTTGACAAGATCATCGGATTCTTTGGTGTTCTGAAAACATCATGTCTTACAGCTTGTAATGAAATTGCAATCTTTTGATAGTCAAACGTTCTGGAATTCAGTCTTTTTTTCCACCAAAGCGGCACTTTCTTGTAGACAACATCGTTCGATAGTTCTTCCAACGTCTGTGCATCTAAAATTTTCTTTATTTGCTTATATAGTACAATGCCTACAAAGATAAAGACTTGGATGATCATAATAATCTTGATTGTACTAGCACCAACAAATACACTGGTAAGTTCATGGTCAATCAGTTGATCCCATCGATGTTCCCATGTGACATCGCTCTGCTCAAAGGTGACCGAGTAGGTGTACAAAAGAAACTCTTTGTCACTATCTAGATATTGGAAGGTGCCATTAGCGCTGATAATACCGTTATCAAGATAGTTTTGCAAGTTGAATTGACTGGTGTATGGTTCAACACGGAATCCAACTATAGTATACTCATCTTCGCTAACTTTGTTATACTGAATGGTGAATGACAAATAGTTGTTGATTGTTAAATGTTTTTGATTGGTGATTTGATCAGTCCAATAATTTCCTAAGCTAATTGCATTGGATTTTCCATTTCCACCATACGAGATGGTATAGGCAACAAGATCATCGATTTCCATCTCCATATAGTAACCCGCTTTGATAAAATCTGCCAACTTATCGGTGGTATTTCGATAACTAAAGATATCACAACCAGAGTATTTGTTGATCTCTAGATAAGTTGATATATCTGGTTGAAAAAGAGTTACCCTTAAAAAAAAAAAAAAGAATGTTTTTTGTTAATATTCTCTATTTTTTTCTTTACAATATTCTAAATAAAACATACATTATAAGGAGTGAGTTGTTTTCTTTCACCATTTAAAACTTGACCAATAGTTTCATGAGATGATAAACTACCGCTTTCAGGTTTACAAAATGGTAAATCATAGTATGAATAAGAGAAGATTTTGTCTTGAGAAATCAACTTGTTCACATAGATCGGCAGAGGATCTCCTATTTTGTATATTTTTTTTTTCTCTAATTGTAAAGCATCGTTTGTTATAATAAACAATACTATAACTAAAACAATAATATAAATATTATTATTTGATTTCATTTATAACAGTTTAATTAATTAATGAACGATTGTTTTTTAATCAAAAGATACAAATGAGGGATTTGGTTTTTTGTTAGTCCAAATTTTCCGAAACAAATCACAAAAAAAAAAAAGGTGTGTCATCATGATGTTTGAATGACTCACCTTTTTTGATTTTCATTTTTATTCCCAAAACTGATCAACATTATTCCGAAATAATAAATCTTTATTTAACTATTAATTACAAATTTTAAGAGAGGTTTGCCACCAAAGTTATTTTGACTATATAAATATCTCACGAGAATATACGATGAAAGATATGAAATAGAACTGTTGATAAAATATATGATCATCGCTCTGAAAAGTGTAATGAAGAAATAATAGTATTTTGAAGTTGGATCAATAAAAGATACTTTACAAACATACACTGTAAAGAAATATTGGAAAAAACTAATAAAAATGAATGTTGTACAATTCATTTTATATGATCTCCAATTCCAGTTGTGTAACTACATTTTAAAAAGAAGCAGATATTAGTTAGTTAATTTGATAAAAGAAGAAATGATTGTCTTCTGACACATACCTCAAAGGCAAAATACATTAGAGTATAGCACATGGATATGACCATCATAAATAATGTAGTTATTAAATATTCGGCTAACAAGTAGTGGTAGGCGTCATAGAATTGAAATCTTTTATAGTTGGATAAGTCCGAATGTATAAACAGAAAACTACCAAAGAGAATCGATGAGAAACCAAATGTAATATTGGTTAGCATCGATAGACCTGTTCTTATTGGTGGGTAAACATGTGGTGATACTGAAGGTTGAATTGGAGTGTGTGAATATGGGTGTTTGTTGGCAATCAAAGTTCCAAAGTATACCATTGGTGTATGAACAAATATCCAAATAAAAATACAATAAATAATATCTCTTGGATATATTGAGGTAGTTGCACCAACCGAATTTGATAATGATCCAATAATCATGATATAATATGAAAAAAGAATACCTGGAATTAAAAATGATATCTTTTATATTTTTAAAAAATAATATAAATAATTAATAACTAATTTTATTTATTTAAAGTATTTACTTACCAAAGCCGTGAATTTAATATCAAAATTTAATAAATTAACCTTTGCATTCATTGATTGATAAACTCTTTTCGATGCATATCCTGAAATAATTCTATTTTGGTATTAGTTTTTTAACATGTAAGAATATGAAGTTCAAATCATATTTGATTTAATAGTTACCCTGTGAATAAATAGCAACATAAAAGATTGGTATGAAGAGATCCGCTCTTTATATATGGTGGTGAAATGATTGAAATAAGCAAGGTCATTAATCCTGTGACAAACAATTGGAGTCCGCCACCAACCAAACTTGACAAGAGCATCGGATTCTCTGGTGTTCTGAAAACGTCATTTCTTATATTCTGAATGGAAATTGCCATCTTTTGATAGCTAAAATATCTTGAAGTCATTCTGCTTCTTATAAATGGAGGCAAATAATTATAGATAACTTCGTTCGATAAATCATCTAGAGATTGTGCATTAACTAGTATCTTGATGGTCATGTTGTAGACAATGAGACCTACCCCCAAATAACCTGTCAAACCAACTATACATAAGACACTACTGATAATTTTTGGTAGAAAATTTAGTACCAATTTGTCCCAACGATGCTCCCATGTAATATATGCCACTTCTTCAAACGTGATAGAATATGTTTGTAACATAAATTGATTTTCACCTAACGGTAAAGTGTAGGTCTCTTCCTCCAGCTCCCGGTACTTAAAGAAGGCTTGCTCATTGTATTGAATGGACATTGGTTGAGCTTTAAATCCAACGATTGTGTATTCATCATCTCCAAGATTGTTATAGAAGATTGTGAATGATAAATGATTGTTGAAATAGACTTCCTCTCCATCGTGTGATCCAATTGCAATAGCATTGAATGTTCGACCATTCCAGTTTTGATAATATGCAATGAGACCACCCACTTGAAACTCATAAAAGTAATCATTCTGGATGAACCTTTTCAATGTTTCTGTTGCATATTTCTCAGTGTAAGGACTACAATTGTCAGTTTCATTATTTATTACTCTGGTCGTAGACGTTTCTAAAAATTTAAACTAATCAAAAAAAAAAAAAAAACAATTAGCCAATATCTTAAATCTAATTTATAAAATAAAAAATGATTAATAATTTACACTATATGGAGTGATTTGTGCTTTATCACCATTTAAAATTTGACCCAAAGATCGATGTGATTGAGTTAATTGATATCGCAGTTGCTCTGAACTACATGGTAAACTATTATAATACAAAAGTAAAGATATTGCTTTTTGATTTCAATTTGTTTACAACGATTTGCAAGCTATCTCCTTCTTTATAGATCTTAAAAATTCTACGATTCAATGCATCGTTATTATAGATAAATAACACTGTTATAACAATAGCTATCAGCCAAATGGTGTTGTTTTTCATTATTTACTATTATTTTTTAGGAATAATGTTATTATTACTTGACATGTGATTTGAATAACCTTATTACAAACAAAAACTGAACACCTAGTCAAAAAACTAAACACGTGGTAGAAAATGGCTTTTGAGACCAAAGCTTTCTAAAAGTGAATTTTTACAAAAAAAATTTGATGATAAAGTTCCGAACCCAATCAACAACCAATTTCGTTCATGCAAACTGTGATCTTTAAAGAGAATCTAAAAACTTTTTAAATTTATAAAAATAAATTATCAAAAATAGAAGGGTTAGAAATTAAAGTTAACAGGGGTGAAAATTTCGGGGGTTTATGATCAAAAAAGATTTTTAGATTCTCTTAAGCTTACAAAATTATGATCATCACTTTATTTTTTTAATGACAGAAATTATTAATAATCGTGAAAGTAGTAGTAGTAGTAGAAATATTGACAATGATAAACATCCATTAGTACATCTACCACATTTAATATTGACAAAAATAACGGTAGAACTGAATGATAATATAGATAGGTTGTGCTTCAGCTTGGTTTGTCGGAGACTATATGATCATAGAGATAAATATTTATGGTTCAAATGTGATGGTCTATCTCAAACACTCACTGATTTCAGTAAACTGGAATGTTATCACTTGAAATCATACAAGAATATCGTAGAGCACTCAAGAGATCTAAAATCAAATTGTACATTATTCATAGGTTTTACAAAGGAAATCAATCAACTAAATAATAATAATAATATAGATTATTATTATAACTGTGGTATGTTTGTAATTAAAAAGAATAAATTTTATAAAATAATAAATAATATTAACCTATAATATTATATTAGAAATTAATAATATAAATGAAATTGTTATAAATGAAAATGTATCGAATGTTGTATTTTCATTGTGTTGTGTCAATAAAAGAGTATTCGAATCTTGTGTTCTCTATGAGAGAATAGCTAGTTCGAATGCCGATACATTGGAATTTAGGTGTAATGTTAGGTTGAAGGCTGGATCGATTCCCAGCAATGTTACCACGATTCACTTTAGTGAAGCTTTCAATGAGGAGTTGGAAGTCGGTTGTCTTCCAGTGAATCTGCGGCATCTTGAGTTTAAATGTGGATTTACAAAGCTGTTGCGACCAGGTGTGCTACCTCCCAGCCTAAAGGTACTAAAGTTGAGATACTACAACAAGAAGTTCCTACGTGGTGTACTACCGAATGGTTTGGAGACACTCGAGTTCTTTTGTCGAGATAGCAACATCGACGACGCCGTGCTACCACCTACCTTACTGACACTCAGTGGTATACCTAGCACCTGGCTCAAACACATAAAGTCACTGACAAACATTAGAAACATTGCACTCTACCGACAAAATACCAACATTAACCTAAGCAACATACCAAACACTGTAATCGATTACCAACTAGGATTGTACAGTGACGATTTCAAACTCACCGGTCAACTTCCATCATCAATACAATATTTAGATTTGGGAACATGTGAATTAGATTCATTTATAAATCAAAATAATAATAATAATAGTAGTAATAATAATGATAATAATGTAAATGAAGAACAAAAAGATGATTATTATTATCATTTTCCAGATAATCTGTTAAATTTGGTTATTGGATTTTCAAGTTTGCAAAAGATATCTCCAGGGATGATACCAAACACAGTTAAAGACCTGACTTTAAGTGATAACATAATACATTCATTGCAAGTTGGTTCGATACCAGACTCTGTGGAAATATTAAGACTTGGAGGTAACTGTGAAAGTATTCCATCGAATGTCATTCCAGCAAGTGTAAAGAGACTTACAATCAACATTGAATATTTTTTGAACAATACAATCAATAGCTTACCTGCAACAATTGAAACAATAGTTGTACAATTTCATAGACTCTCAAATGTATATAGTTTTGACATAAGAAGAATAGATATTCAACAAAATAACAATAGTAACAATAATGATGAAAATGACAATATAAATCCAAATTATCAAAGCATTTTAATGTTAGGTGGAAAATCAGATATAGAAGGTGGATTTATAAATATGGATAATTTCCAAAAGCAAATCATTGAAATTATCAATAATAGATTTAAATAATAAATATATTTATTTTTAAATCTGTTTTTTTTTTTTTAACTTTTTTAATTGTAATAAATATGTAATTTATATGTATTTATATATGGAAATAAGAAGCTATTTCTTATCGGATACTACAACATTATATTGTTTTCTAAGACGATCTAGATTACGGCGACGTGAATTGATGAACCAATTGGAGACTTGAGCAACAGTGAGTCCGGATTGAGAGGCAAGCTCTTCTTTCTCTGATTGAGTTGGGTATGGTTTGACTAGATTATTAATGAACCACTCCTTGAGTACACTTGTTGCATCTTTCGAGAGGTTGCTGTTTTTCTTTGCTTTGGAACGCAGTGAGTTGAGATCACATGGCTGGAAAGAGCTGTTCTTCAAAACGGAGACATATCGTTTGTAATACATTTGAACGCCTTCGAAATGGACTCTCGAGAGGTTATGCAATTCCTTCATGACTTCAATATACTTGCTGATGTACTCCACAAGATCCGGTTGATTATCTAGTGAGCCAAACACCTGATGAAATAGAGAAATGAAAATATTGATATCCGGCTGTCCATTGCTCTCAAAGTAATTCTTATCAACATGAACACTATCCCATATGGAATTACACAAAATTGATAGTAATTCAGATTCATTCATCTTCATATGATTTTGGTTCACAGTACCTTGTTGTTGTAATTGAGTTTGAACATAATTTGAACTGTCCATTTTAAAATCTAAAAATAAAAATAGAAAAACAAAAGAAATAATTTTTATTAGTTTCCTTTAATTATTGTTTATATATATGTATTATTTTTAGGATCAAATTGATCCATAATTATCTTTCTTTAATTAAACAATGAAATACTAACCTAGAATTCTAGAATTGATAATAATTATACAAAAATGAACTTATTTAAATACTCTATTTTTTTAAAAAATAATTTATTAAATTTAAAACAAATGGCATTTTATCATTGATGTATCTAACAAATTTGCAAAAGATAAGATGATAGTTGATGTTGTTTTCAATCTATGATGTAGTTGTTTTCATTGAGATGGAGTGACACATTTCAAAATTTCGATTAAAATATTAAAATAGCGTTAAACTATTTATTATTTTCAATGATTACGCGCAATCTTGAAAAATCAATTATTGCCTAGTTTTAAAAATAACAAAATCTGATGTAATTTTTAATCTTATTATATAGTGATTTAATAACGTGCTTCTTGTTTATAAGGAAACACAAATAAACAAACAAACACACACACAATTGTGAATTAAATGATGTTAATGGCAATGAAAAATCATCAGAAAACTTTTGGCAAAATTTTTTTGACAAAAAAAGAACACCACTTGATTTTTATGTTTTGCAAATGGTGCATTTTTTAAAATTAATTTATATTTATTTATTTCTCTTTTTATTTATTATATATTATATATATTTGTAGTATTTCAAAGTTTGTTTGTTTGTTAGTTAGTTGTAAAAATAAAAATAGATCTAGAGAAGAGAGAAAGAAGATAAAATAAAAAAAATGAACTTTGATGATATAAAAAATAAGAGAAAAAGTATCTTCTTTGGAGATTCTGAATCGAGTAGTGGAGATTTGAGTGCTTTCACAAAGCGTGGCACTATCACTCCAGGAAAGATAGCGAATGCACGTGAGGGTGAGTTGTCACAGATGGAAGACACAGAGTCTGAACAGAAATTTCAAGAGATCATCGAACTTTTGGTGACCGGTGGTTACTTTCGTGCTAGAATTCAAGGTTTGTCACCATTCGATAAGGTTGTAGGTGGTATGGCATGGTCAATCACCGCTTCGAATATGGATGTCGATGGTGATCTTTTCTTCCAAGAGAATTCAAATATTCGTCAAAAGATGTAAGTAGTCAGACACTGTTTCATTCATTCATTCATGATTACTTTTATATGTATATATTAATACCTGCTTTATACACACCACTATACATTAGTGCGTTATCTGAAGAGTTAATTAAAGCGTTGAATAGAATGAAATGTCCATTCCCACTACAGGCACAACAGATTCAAGGTCTCAATTATATCAATTTGTTCCCGATTATTAGATGGCTGATTGCCAAGGTTATCGAGACACGTGAGGAAACAGGTGATCTTTTGAGAATGTACTCGCAATCGATGTTCAATAAGGATTTCAAGACACCGGCTGACGTTGAAACCGCTACCAATTTGGAGTTGTCTTGTAATTTCGTGGAGAATGTAGAGAATCGTTATAAACCAACCAGAAAGTTCAAGCGTGCTCAACTCGCCAATCCTACACCACAACAAACACTTTTGGAGTATGGCAAACTTCACCGTGTCTCACGTCAACAGGCATCGGACAAGTCGGCTGCCAGTCAAAAGTTGGAGGCAGCACTCGGTGGCAAAGGCGCCGCTGCCAACGCCGAGCCAGACGACCACGAAGAGGAAGAGAAGCGAATTCACCAGATGATGAAGGGAATGAAGGGTGTCGAAGGCGATGGCAGTGGAAAAGTCAGTGGTAGCGTACTAAAGAACTATTTGCCATCCGACGAAATACAGGATTTGAGCGATCGTCATGCCGAGGGCTCCGGAGAATCCGGTGGAAAGATGTTTGGCGGCGAGAAACTTCATCGCCAAAAGGTGTCGGCACTCGAGAAACAGATACAACAAAAGAAGGAGGAGTTGAAGCGTTTGGCTGCCGAGCACCGTGAGCTTGCAGAGCGACTCGAAGAGATGCAAAACGATGCCAACAAGCGTGTTGCATTCAACGCGCGAATCGTCTTGGAAACAGAGAAACTCGACGCACTCGAAACACCAGAGAACACAAAGATGTTGAAAGCGCTGCGTGGCTTGGTGTTGCTCAACGAGACTCTGATTGCTCAGGAGGCAAAGTTCAAGGAGAGTTGCAAGCGTCAGATGGCAGAATACAAACAAAAGATTGCAGAGCTTGTCAAGGGCGACGACATTGACGAGGAAGACACCGAACGTAAATCTCAGATCAACGCCGCTTTCGATGCCGACGTCGAGAAGCTTCAGAAACTCAAACAACTACTCAACAAGAAGAACAGAGACATTTCGCTGCTGCAGCGTCACATCGACGAACTGCCAAGTCGTGCGGAACTCTTGCAGTACCAGCGTCAGTTTGTGGAGTTGTCGGAGCAGTCCGATGCCAAGTTGACAGAGACACGTCAGTACTACACTACATACAACACACTCGATGACAAACGTCAGTTGCTTGATAACGAGCTTTCCATTCTCCAATCGATACAGACCAAGTATAATGTTGCAATGTCATCGACTTCAAACAAGGAGATGTTTATCAAATCGATGGATAACATCATCGACGGTATCCAACAGGTACTCGACAAAGCAGATTCAAAGAGAGCAAACGAACGATCGAAACACAGTTCTCTCTCTGATCAATATCTACAATTGGTCGAACAAGAGAGAAACTACTACAAATTCACCAAAGAATTCCAAGAAGAGTGTCGTAAGAATGAAATTCTTCAAGCTAAACTGGGTGAACTCACTGCTCAATAAATTTTAACAAAACAACAACTGTGATCATCATCATTACTTTACTAAAAAATATATTTATCTTTTCAAAAAATAAAAATAAAAACATAAAGATTTTTGTAATATTAATTTAAAATCAGATACGTAATTGGTGTGTTGTCTTTACCAAAAAAAAAAAACTTGATCATCATTCACAAAGTTTTTTTTTTTTTTTATTTATTTAAAATTTTATCATCATAAAGATAAAAATGATAAGAAATAGTTGTAGTAGATCAATAAGATTATTATTAAATAATAATAATAGTTATCAATGTAGAAATATTAGAAATATAGTTACTTTATCTAGTATGAATAATTCTAGATCAAATTTAACTTTAAATATCAGAAATAATAATAATCATAATGTTGAATATCAAAACATTAGAAACTATTGTAGTAAATTAAATGATAATATTAATACAGATTCAACAACAACTCAGCAACATCAACAAACAAATAATAATAATAAAGTAGATGAAACTATCGATGAATTCAAAGCATTGATTTTAGATGGTGCTTTGAAGAATGTAGCACTCTATGGTTGGAGCGAAACCGCTATCTCAAAGGCATGCACTGACTTGGGATACGAACCTACACTACACTCGATGTTTGAAAATGGTGGTTATGATCTTGCATACTACTTTGTTACAAAGTGTAATCGTCAGTTGAGCGAGAAACTCACACCAGAGATTCTCAGTGCTCTAACTCAGCGTGAGCGTGTCAAACTAGCCATCAAAATGAGACTATCAATGATCGCACCATACATCAACCGTTGGGCAGAAGCAATGCAAGTTTTGGCTCATCCAAGAAATATTATATCGTCAGCACCATCGATGGCTGGTCTTGTCGATGAAATATGGCACTTGGTGGATGATAGATCAACCGATGTAAATATTGATCAAAAAATTAGAAAAAAGTAAACTACTATTACTACTATTCGTATAACTAACATTTTATTTTTAAATAGTTTGAATGGTATACAAAGAGAGGATTGTTAGCTGCTTTATACACTTCTTCAGAATTATATATGTTAAATGATACCACTCCAGAATTTGTCAGTACATGGCGTTTTGTTGATGATCGTGTTGATGATATGATCAATGTATTAAAGTTTAAGAATGATGTAAATATAATAATATTATAATTAACGATAGATTTATAAAATTAATTTTTTTTATTATTTAAAATAGATTGGACAATCAGTATCACTTACAGCAAATATGTTATTAAACAAACTTAACAAGAAATAATAGAATCAAACCACTTTAAAGTTATATATGATTTTCAAACATTTGTTTTTTTATTTTATTTTATTTTAATTATCTACCAATCTATTGATTGCCATTAATTGTTGTTGTGGATGTGATTGTTGATTTTCTTGTTGTTGTTGTTGTTTTGGTTGTGGCTGTGTAAACTGAGGATATGACAGAGTTTCGGTGATTGGATTGGGTATCGAGTTGCTCGCAAAATGTGGTGATGCCAAAGAAGAGATTGGTGTTGATTGAGCTGATGAAATCGATTCCTCTGGAACCTGGTAACTCGGTCCATTTAAATTGGACAATTGTAGTTGTTTCTCTTCAATATGTTGCTGGATGTTGACGTACATATTCAAAATCGACTGTATCTTGCTCTCACAAAGTTGATTGCTTTTGTGTGCTACAATCTTGATTATACTCTGTTGGATCCTTTCCAATTGTTCTTTAAGTTCTTTCATTTCCTTAACTAATTCTTGTCTTGCGTCCAAATATTTTTGACCTATAAAATAAAATAATTAAAAACTATAGTTTGATTCTATAAAATTATTATTTACATACTTTTTCTTACTTCTTCTAATTCATCTTCTTCACCTTTTTTTCTTTTGTCTCCTCCTTTCCTTGAGTTTTTTTTCTTTTCCAATAACCATGGATTGACATTCACCTTTAATTTCCAGAACCCATTTTGTCTAAAATGATCCATTCCAGATTCAAAGAGACCTTTACTATGACTTAGCATATCTTGGATCTGCTTCTTCCAATTATCTGATTCTAAATAAAATAAAATAAAAATTTTTATATTAATAAGTATTTTAATAAATAAAAATAAATTATATTACTTTTTCTATTTATACAAAGTGTATTCCAATGTGAAGTCATAAAATTATAAACTTCAGTTTTGAGATTAAAAAACTCTTTGCCTTTATAATTTTCTCCAAGTGTATAAAATACAACTCTCATTATAATAGCCCAAGTAGGATTTTTTACTAAAATATTAGGGCTTCCTTCTATACACATTTTACAATATGCCAAATCACATGCGATACGTTTTCCTGAGGTTTGAGGATTAACTGAAGGAGATGAAGAGCTTAACATATCTGGAGAAGATTGTTGGTGGGTATTTGTAGGTGATGAAATTGGGGAGTCAGTCGAACTATCACTATCAAACACGGCTTCGGGTTTGGTGTTTCTGGGATTTCTGGAGATAGGGGAAGACTGGAGGTCAGGAGTAAACTTTTTGTTTTTGGAACTTGTAAATTTGGTCTGACATTTTGGTTCAGAATTAAAATGGTAAATACTATTGGATGAAGGAGTTTGTCCAGTAGATTTAGATTCATTTAAAATTAATTGGGGTACTGGGATAAAAGAATGTCTGATATCATTTTGTGATAACATTGGTGATGTAACAGACAATGATCTTTCATCTTTTGTTTTTTGAAAACAAAGATTATTATAAGGATTTGAGAAATGTGCAGCGGTTTGACCATTGGTATGACCAAATTGGAAGTGTGGATCCATTTTATCAAAATATATGAGTTTTAGAGTATAAAATTGATTAAAAGTAAAAATTTAAGTATCAATTTAGGATTATTTACAAAACAAAAAACAAATAGATAAATAAATGTTGTTTTAGATTTACACTCTAAATGATGTTGCAAAAAAATAGTAGAGAAAGATTATATTTATATAGAGAATGATATTAGTTCAAAAATATTTACACTATGTGAGAACAAATTGTTGTAGTAGCTGTTGGATTTCAAAAATGGAGCCGAAAATAGGGTATGATAATATGTAAAAGGTAGTGTTTTCTTTAGAGAACAAAAAGGTTCGATCAACGATGTCAATACCGACTATGTAATTTTTTTAAAACCTTAAATTATTCACCAATATTATTACTGAAATCAACACATATAAATAACACAACCAAACAAATTGACATAGGTAGCAAATATTTAAACCACATCCAATTATTTCAAGTTGAATCCTCATACCAATATGAGTAATATCATATAAACCAAATTTTGTTTACTCCCTATCTTTCAATATTAATATAACATAAATTATTATTATTTCATCACTTTTATATCTATCCTCAAGTTTTATTTTGTTTATTTCAAAATTAATAGTAGAGAATATCAATTATTCTATCGTAAAAAAAAACCACAATATAAAATCACTGATTTCTAATACAAGTGGTTATCATTTTCATTTTAAACACACCTGGAATCCAGATTGGTGAGTGAACTACCCATCAACTCACCACACCACCACTGCTGTTAAATTAAAAATAAAATTACCAACGACATATATAACTTAACAATAATGTTGTGATGCACCACATCATTTAAATTTGTTAAAATAACCAACACGGTTATCAATGAACAACAACAAAAATTGAAAATTATTTTTAAAATTTTAATTAACACAACCATGTTATATGTATTATATTGCATTGAAAGGACAATTCATTCATAAAATTCTATGATTGAAAAAAAAAATAGTGATTTAAAAAACATACAGCCAAACATAACACAATCATTAATTATTCATTTAGAATTAAAAACATAACATTGGTGAGTGATGAATTCTATATGTCTTGTTTAACAGCAGTACTCTATTGTAAATTGATCAATTACATGTTTCACGATTTAACATATGATTACTCTTACCTTCACATCATCCATGATTTATTTATATTTATTATGGTTTACTGTCCACTCCTCCATCGTTCTAATGGATATGCACTCACCTTTTATTAAGAATGTGGGTGGGTTGGTGGTTAGTTGAGGGGTAAATGAGGGGCAGTTAACATGATGATGATCACCAATCTACTTTTTTTTTTTTTGATTTTCTATCAATGCCTTCACAGTCGTATCCACTAATCTTGATCATCAATACTTGTAATGATTAAAATGGATACATGTAATGAAAAAACAAGCTTTCCAAAACGGTAACTTGTTTTCAATTTTAATACCAACTATAAATATACTCATGCAGACTATCAACAACCTACATTATTTATTTATCTGTATATATAACATTTCTTTGATTGTGTCATAATAGTAGAATGATTACATCAAGCATTCATCCGAGCAATTAATGGATGTTATTGTCAATACCTTCATTTTATATTCTAGAATTTTTGTTTTTTTTTTTTTTTGTTTCTCAATATGATTATCAGACTTTTAAATGCTTGAGTTTTTTTTTTTTCGTTTAACTTAATAATATATTTGTTATAAAAAAAATGCCCATATTTATTTATAAATTAAACCCCAAGGGGCTATTCAAATCAAGTAATTTGTTATATATTTTTTTTTTGTTTTTGGCGCTTGGTGGGTTATTAAAATATTGTAATCGACAGATTTTGTTATATTTAGGTTTTTATCTGTGCACTTCATATATAAATAAATAAAATCTATCTCAGGAAAATGATCACTTTTGTTTGTTGTTTTTGAAAAAAAATATCATAATAAATTAAATAACATGTTATTGTTTATTTGGATGTCGATATTCCTTGAAATGAGCGGGGTTCTTTCTATAACATCTATCACTGTAAAAAAATAAATAATAATGATGATGAATAATTAATAATGAATTCATTTCATATAAAACAAATTGTTCTCATAATTATATGAGCACTTGGTTTGATTGATTTGAATAATACATACCCATACATGCACATTGGTAATTCTTTTTGTGGAGTTGCTGGTTTTGGTGCTGGGACTGCAAATTTTGGTGATCCTTTGGGACTTGCAGAAATCGGTGAACCTCCATCACTTAAATTACCATTGCTGCTGATGTCACCAGAGGAAGTGCTCATTGCTGAGAGATTGGACGATGTCCTTTGTTTGATCGGTGAAATAGGTTTCAAATCTTGATCCATCCTCGAGTTATCCATTTCTTCGTCTGTATCGGAATCATCTTTGGCAGTGGTATCAATATTAATAATATTATTATCTTTGTTGTTATTTGTTACCGTTATACTTTTATTATTAAAACTACTACTACTACTACTACTATTTTTATTATTACTATTATTATTACTATTATTAAAAGAATTTGATTGTGGAGGAATTGTTGTTGTTGGTGGTGATGAAGTTGATGATGATGATGATGATGTTGTTGTAGATTGTACATTGCTCGAACTCTTTGATTTCTTCAAAGTGTTGGTTGGACTGTCTGTTGAAGTACTACCAACAACATCGTCGGTAGATGCTGATTTACTGACTCCATTCATCAATCCATCCTCTGATTTTCTCTTTCCTAAATATCTGTCATTTTCATTCTCTTTTTCAAGTAATGATTCCAGTGATTTGCTCTGTAATTGTAGGTAAAAAATTTAATACACTAAAAACTATCAATATTGTTTTGATAAAACACTTACAAGATTATACCACGGGTGATCCAAAATTTGATCGCATGAATAACGTTTCATTGGATTTACACATAGCAATCTCTTTATGAGATCTTTAGCTTCTGGAGAAATCTGAGACCAATCTTCGTCAGGGAATTCAAAGACTGCATTTCGTATCTGTTCGAAAATCGATACATCTTGACTGTCATCAAATGGTGGATATCCACATAACCTTTAAATAACAAACAAACAAAATAAAATTAGTTTGATTGATTGGATTATCGTTGTTATTTTCATTGACTTACATTACATATAGAATTGCACCCATACTCCAACAATCAACCTCTTTACCATAACCACCGACACTTGAATTCGTCAGGATCTCAGGAGCAAGGTATTGTGGAGTACCACACATTGTCTTCATGAAACTACCTTCGCTGATGGAGCGCGATAGACCGAAATCACTCAGTTTTATTGCGTCGGGCATATCCTCCTTTCTATACTTCAACAGAATGTTCTCTGGTTTGAGATCACGATGTGCAATACCCTGATCATGTAGATATTTAACTGCATTGACAATCTGTTTGAAAAACTTCTTTGCTTTGTCCTCTTTATAACATGAACATGTCAATATATCATTTAATAATTCTCCACATTCGACTCTATCAATTGATCGATTGATTGATTTAAGATGATAGAAATTAATTA
The DNA here is from genome assembly GCF_000004825.1 of Heterostelium album PN500. NCBI lineage: Eukaryota > Evosea > Eumycetozoa > Acytosteliales > Acytosteliaceae > Heterostelium > Heterostelium album. Next base: position 1,267,612 of record NW_008805070.1, on the reverse strand, counting down.
GTATATATATATTAAAATGTATGAATATTCAGTGATGGTGATATGATATTTACAATTCTAAAACAAGATATAAAGTCTTCTCTGTGTTGAATACCTCTTGAATGTGAATGATATTCTGATGGTTGAGTTGGGTGAGGATGTTGACTTCATCCATGAGAGCATCTTTTCTGGATGATGAGTTCATAAAGTATTTCTTCTTATCGACTATCTTTATTGCGAATTTCGCACCTGTCTTTTTGTCGACTGCCAACTTTACGGTTGCAAAGTTACCTGCACCCAATGTCTCACCGATATGATATTTCTTTTGTGGACCACCTTCTTCATCATCTTCCTTTTCACATGTTTGATAGATGAATGCTATTTTCTCTATAATATTATATATATATTTCAATTTGAATTGGTAATTTAAGTAAGTTAACAAATGAAATGAACTAATCAAACAATGTTGTTTATAAAAATATTTATTACCTTGACCTTGTTTTTTACTTAAAACCAAACCGATTTCTTGTCCACTTGATAATAAGAAACGGTTACCCTTACCAACCTTCATACCATCGACATAAGTACCGTTTGTACTCTTGTCATAGAGGAATGCAATGATTGGTCCATGCTGATCATCACCATCGTCACCTTCTTTCTTTATTGAGCAATGTCTATTGAATAATAATAATAATAATAATCGTTTGATTTGATTTTAGAGAATGTCGTTAACACTTTGAAACTCATCAAATAGTATGGTATATCAATCAAATTTGATTGAAAAGAGAATAGAATGAAGAAAAGTAAAGAAAAGAAAAGAAGGAATTAAGAAAAGATTTATATGATTGTTTGTCTGATGATTTGATTGATATAATATTGATTGATTGATTGATTGATGATTTGATAGATAGATTGTTTGATTGCTATATGATATTGAGTTTAAACTTACGTTCCAGATATATTCATATCATTGAAATGTATTGTACTACTTGGTTGTCTACCAATGACGATTTCATTGTCGCACAGTGCAAAATCGGGATATGCAGGATTCAATGATTTCAAAACAGCCCATCCAGTCTTTTTTCCTGCACCAAGGTCATCATCGAGCTCAACAGCCAATGTACATGCCTGCGTAGCGTCCTCTGACATCTCTAACTATAATCTAATCTAATCGAAAAATCTATAATATTTATTTTATCTTTACAATCTAACCTTTCAATAATAAAAATATATAATCTATTATAAACAAAATATAAAACAACAAATAAATAAATAAACAAAACTTAATAATAGAAACCTTTAATCGAATTAAAAATTAATCTAGTCAAAAAAAAGTTTTTTAATAAACTTTGCAAAAAATTTTAATATTTTAGATTTAAATATGTTACTGCAGTGATAGTTATTGATTGATTGTGCAAAATATATGATTGTTATTGCAATTTATTTTTTTAGTATAGGTGATAAATAAAATAATTTTTAAAACAAACTTGTATTTCGTTCCCTCAATACATCAGAAGTTACTTCATGTACCACCATACCCAAAGTCCACATTGCTAAAAAAAAAAAAAAACAATTTCTTCAAAAAAAAAATTCAGTTCTAAGAAGTTGTCATTCTTTTTCTCACAATACGATGTTTTTTGATGGTTGTAATAATAATTATTTGTATGTTTGTTGGTTTGTTTAGAAGACATTTGATGAACTTGAACTGTATTATTATTATTATTTGTTTGTTTGTTTGTGTTTATTATTTATTATTTAATTTATTACAATCTACATTCTTATATCCATAACACAAACAGTGCTGTTCGAAAAACATGTTGATAACTTATCACCTGTACTATTCCAGCAGACATCGAAAATACCTCCACTACCTCTGTGCGTTCTCACCAAAGAACCATCTTTGACAGACCATATGTACAAACACTTATCGAACGATCCACTTGCCAAGTATTCTCCATTTGGACTGAATGATACTGTATATACAGGATCACTTTATTTTTTTTAATATGTTGGTTGTTAAACAAATGAAATTAGTATGAGAAATATGAAATTTGATTACAAAAAAAAATAAGAATAAATAGACATACGTATGTTTTGTAAAATTATGTATACAAGCACCAACTTCTACATCCCAAAGTTTGACTGTACTGTCGAACGATGCACTTGCCAATACAAGATCTTTGTTGGGATTTGCAGAGCCAGGACCGGTGGGACTCCATTTAATTGTGTAAATCTCTTTGGTGTGTTGCTTTAGATTGTGTACGCAATCGTCGTTCTTCAGGTTCCAGATTTTCGCGGTGGTATCATCGGAGCAACTTGCTAGGAGTGTACCGGATGGATCCCATTTGATTGCGTTGATTTCATCGTCGTGACCCTGGAACGTCTTGATTGGACGGTTCTTTCCGATCTCACAGAGATGAATGAGTCGATCGGTACTACACGATGCAAACTGCGTGTTGTTTCGCCAGTCGATGTCGAGTGTCGGTGCAGAGTGGAATTCAAACTGCTGCAAGACAGAACCGCTCTTGATGTCCCAAACGATGGAAGTCTTGTCGACCGAGCCACTCAGCAAGTAGTCACCCTTCTTATTCCACTTTAGCGAGAAGATCGGTGCTTGATGTTGTGATAGTACATGCATCAAGTCACCTTTGGCAGTCCATACTCTTGCAACACCATCATATGAACCCGTTGCCAACAATGATCCATCCAACTGTAAATATAATAATAGCAAAACAATGAATATTTATAAATATTATTATTATTATTATTATCAACAATAAACAAAATAATGAATAATCAATAACTTACATTCCAATCTAAAGTTGTAACATCAATTGTTTTTGGTGATTGTACGTTAAAGTGATTCAAGACAATAGAGTTTATCGGTTGTTTCGAAGAGACTGGTACGTCAGTGGGTAATGCCCAGATACGAGCAGTACTGTCACCACTACCCGATGCCAATAATGAACTTGTTGGGTTCCACGAACAAATAAACACTTCATTCTTATGTCCTCTTAGAATGGTTACATCTGACTCGGGTATCTCTGCTGTTACAGGTGGTGCCGGTGTAGCAGTAGCCGTTGTCGATGCACTCGATGACAAAGTTGTACTAGATGAATCTTTATCTTTCTTTTCTTTATCTTTTTCTAAAAGATAGAAAAAAACAACAGAGTTTTTGTTAGAATAATAACAAACTTTATATAAATAATAATAATAATAACTTACTACTATTTGGTGTATCTTTCATCTTTATATCTTTGTCTTTATCTTTATCTTTATCTTTTTTATCTTTAGATTTCTCTTTGGTGTTGTTGCTGTTGTTGTTGTTATTGGAGGGAGTAGAGTCGTTCGATGTTTTTGATGATTCCTTCTTGATTTGCGATGATGAGACCGGTGTCATTACGACATCTTTGTCAGCAGCAGCAGCGGCAGCAGATTTATCAGATTGTTGTTGTTGTTTCTTGTTCTTTCCTTCTTTCTTTATGATTTGACAGACGTGTTGTGACACCAATGAGAATGGTTCATTGCAATTCAGTTCGGTGCCATCCTCTTGAAGATGTGTTTCAACCTCTATATATTGAATACCTTTTTGTAGCACCGATATCAGTGAACCATGTGGTATATCATCGGATACATTGACAATCTCTGATTTCGCTACACAGCTTTCATTAAAGAAAGTAAAAGCAGAATGATGAAATCCTATATATTTTAAAATGAATTTGAATCAAAAGGTAGAGATCATATGATTCAAATTTGAATGTGTTTATAATGAATGAACGAAGAGCAATTCACAGTAACCATTTAGAGTGTTTATAAGAAAGTGATCATTGATTGATTGAAAGAACGATGATAATAAAAAGTAAATTGAATGTATTAATAAATATTAATGTAATGTAATCTTAATATTAAAGACTATCTTACCAGATTCTTGTAGATATTTGTATATTAAGAAATTTACTTCATCACTTTTTATACTCATTGAAGACATGACTTTTCGACTATATTATATTATATTATATTTTTGTTGTTGTTGTTGTTGTTGTTGATTAAATATTGTAATGTATAGATGTCCAACAAATTAAATTTAATAAACCATTATGATACGATATAAAACAAAATTATAACTGACTTGTTGTTGTTGAATTCAAAAAAATCGATCTAACTGTTGATAATTCAAATTTAAAAAAAAAAAATTAAAAAAAAAAAAAAAAAAGAAAATTCAAAAAAATCTTTTTTTTTTTTTTTGATCTTCTTTGATCGTTGTATTTATTCATTGTATACCCTTGAACAAATATAGATTAATTAATACATAGTTTTATTCCAACATATAAATTAGTTTAATTTCAGTTAATCATCTTTTTTTATTTTTATTTTTTTCAGAAAATGAACAATATAATGTAAATATTATGTACATTGCAACTACATCAAATTAAATAATGAGGAATGGAATATATTGTTTAGAATGAGGATGAGGAAGATGATGTATTTTTTAATAAATGGAAACGATTTTTATTACCATGATCGAATGTTAGATTAAAAAAAGTTAATCTTATCAATTTGATGACCTCAACATGAAGTTAACATGGTCGTTTAATATGGTAAAGGTTGTTTTTTTTAGTGGTGAAAATTGAATAGTTATAACAATACTTATATCTCTAATATATCTATTCACACATCTCACCTCAAAAAATATATTAATTAAAATGTTTGAAAATTAATGTATAACTCTTTCAAAGTTCAAAAGAGGGGTGACCCACGACCACTCTCTTCTCTCTCTATGTTTCCACTACTTATAGATTAGATAAAGAGTGAATTATTAAAAGAAGAAAATTAGTAGTTTAAACTACTTGATTTACTTGAGGTTTTCTGTTGTTGTTAATTTTAAATTAGATTAACTATAAACAACCTAATTAATAAACATAAATACTAATACCAATTTAAATTGGATATACTCAAACTTTATTACCAAAATAAGTTTGGATGATGATGACAAAGTAAGTTGTGGAGTTAATATAGATAAAAAGTAAGGTAGCTACCTCATTTAATATATATAGTTATATTTAAAAAAAATAATAACCGAAATACCAAGATATAGATTTAAACTTCTTAGCAACCGGATATAGATTGAAAAACAACAATAACAATAACAACAACAACAGAAAAAATAATAACAACTTAACAACAACATCAACAACAGCTCTGATAGATTTGAAAATGTGGGGCACTAAACTAGTTGCTTTAGTTTATCTACTACTAACAAAAAGGAATGGTTGGTTCTTTATTTTATATATTGGGATATAAATTAGTATTCCACGTGTATGCATCACCTTACTTTGCTAATATACTAATTATTGTTTTTTAATCAATTGATGGGCGTAATATTCTTAATATAAGCCAATGATGATCATCATACATGAAATGCCAATTCATACTACAAAGATGCGCACCCACCACAACCAAAAATTTCACCAAAAGAATCAAATCAATCAAAAAATCCAATAAATTATAAAAGAATTCGTTTAAATCAATTAAATCAATAGATAATTTTATACCAATAATTTATTTAAAATGGAGATATATATTTATAAAAGTGGATAGATTGTGTGTTGAGAGAGTATGGAATAACAGATTTGGTTTTTTTTTTAAAATTTGTTATTAATTTTGATTGATACAACAACAATGTGTATATTTCAATACTAAATATTAAACTACTATTAGCGTTAAAACGCTATCCTTTCAGGATCAAATCAACCCCAGCAGTATAACAACCAATCAACCACTGACAACTTACCTTAAACTAATTTACACCACACACGCATACAAATCACTCACCCACATATAGAGTACACTATCTCACACCACACACATACATATAAAACTCAAACTATGCTCTTACCATTAAAGTTAATCTATTAGATCAGGTGTGTACCACAAACTCTAGAAATCTATTTTTATTAACCTCTTTATTGGTACCAATAAAGATGTAAAGGAGAGAGATGTTGGTTGCTAATTTATTTATTAAAGGTGTAATGATGTTGATGTGATGATATTCATGATGATCATCAAACCAACTACATTAAATGTATGTTTATGGTTTGAAACATTGCAACTCAATTATGTTCATCAACTACCAAAAGCAAGTACAACAAAACAACAACAATTCGAAAAAAAAAAACCAACAATCGACTCCCACTAAAATCATCTTATTACTCCACTTTAAAATCATCCCAAACAGTAACCATAACTATAAACTTCAACACAACAACCACGATCACCACCACTAATTAACTAATCAAATTAATTTTAATGAATAATTCATTAGATACCAATCCAAGTAAGTGTATGTAAGTATTTCTCCACCGGATACTCTCAACTCAACTATCATTACACAATATGATATTTATATATATATTATCTTCACTCTTTCAAAAGAAGATGATGAATGATATTTAATATATATCGTTCTATATATGTTTATGTGCTGTGTGTACACCAGTGGTGTGATGGGTGTGTGGCGGGTTGTCTTTACACTGTTTAATGTGCATTCCTACTACTCAGGAATTTCTACTACTACATTTTCTAAATTTAAAAACAACTACACTCAATTGAGAACTATTGAATTTTCTCTACAACTTCACCTCTTGTTTATTTTTTCTTGTATAATCACAACAGTAACAATTGATATATCCATTTCTATATTTGTAATGGTATAATGGTTTGGGTGGATACTTTAACTTGATCTAAGATTCAATGATTTTTGGTATAATGTTGAATGCAAACAATGTTAAAGTTTCAGAATTCACTTTCAGAGTTCTCCTTATAAATACTGCTATTTTCAAACAAATTTAATACCAAATCAAATAAAATATTCAAGAAACCAAGAAAACTAAAAAACTTTTTTTAAAAAAAAAAAAACAATATATATAACAATTTAATATATTAATTAATTTTAAAGACTTAAAATGTTGATCAGTATGTTTAAATTAAAATAATTCTTGTTTTTATTAAATCACTAACTAGTTTTTATTTTAATTAGAAAACCTTGCTTCGTTAACCTCCCAAACTTCATCTTCCAATCTTTTAAATCAAAAGACCCAAATTCAACAACAAACTACTCCAAATAACACATTGATCCAACAATCAACTAACAACATTGCTTGGTGCATTTGGTAAATTATTTTCCACTATACAATTTCACATTTAATTTATTTAATCAATATAAATTAAAAACGGACTCACGTAACACTTTATGACAAGGTTACTTTTTTGTAAATAAAAAATAATTACACAGAAATAAAATATTTAAAAAATACAACTTCTCCAACTGATATATATAATTTAACTAATAAAATCGATAATAACTATAATTTTTTAATAATCTATTATAAAATTTTTATACAATTATTCACGAGTAGAAAATATTGAATTAATTTTCTGAGATTCTGATTTATAAAATAATATCTTTTTTAACAGGAAATATACAAAAATCTCAAAAATAAGGTGATATTATCAAACTAATAAAAAATGAATGTTTTTATTATACCAAATTATATTATAGATTTAATTTAGTTGATAACATAATTTTCGGTTTTTACAACTTTTGAATCAATTTATATCTTTTTTAGAAAGCTACTTCTCATAAACTATTTAAAGAAGTAATAACGATGTTTTCCATTCATTTACTTTGTTTCCATTTAATCATATTACTTTAAATGAGCTAAAAATATGAACATTAAATTTCTATTTTTTTTATTCACTCTCTATTTGACTTTCTTTTTCATTAGAGGAGAAAATATTCTTGATACAGCTCATTTCCGTAACTATAAATTTCTATTTAATTTGTTTTTTTTTTAATATAAATTAATGTATTTATTTTAAATTTAGAAATCTTGGATTATACTGAAGGATCTGTAGAGGGACCTGTTGGTTCTTTGGATATTCATGAATATGGTCTTTATGATACAGCATAATGAGAGTCCTGCACCATAAATTTTGAACAGTTTACAAATTCATATCTTTTTTTTTTTGATCAAAAAATCATAAATGGTAATAAAAAGTATTTTTAATTTTCTTTAATAAATTAAATAGATAGTATATTTATTTAAAAAGATCAATAAATTTTACTTTTTATTTAATAGAGTTTTGGAACATCTATCACTTAGTTTTTTTTCTGAAAATTGAAATTTTTTGTTTATTTGTTATTTTTTTTCCCTGCTAAAGATGCATAATAAACAAAGTTTAACAATTTCAATAGCAGGGAAATCAAATGTAGGAAAGAAATCGATTAGAGATAGATATCTATCTAATAAGAATAAAGATAAATTGCCAATCAATTATGCGATGGTCGAATTTCAAATGAATGATGTTACTTATAGGAAATCACTTGGCTTACTAACATGTGACATTGTCGACAATGGCAAATATAAATTCTTTGATGTCATTGATGCATTTGTATTGGTATACGACGTAACTAATTCAAAATCAGTGGATATAATGTTTAACTTTTATAAAAAGATAATCGATCACCATTATAATAATAATAAACATAAAGAAACAACAACAACTATTTATAATTCATCAACAACAACAATATTAACACCAATAGCAATCATTGGAAATAAATCAGATTTAATAGATTTTGAAAATCATCAAGAATCATCAGAAATAATCGCGAGAGTAGATCAATGGTGTGGAGAAAACGGTATTAAACACAAGATATCAATGAATACGGATCATAGCTATCAAGAAACGAACAATATCAATACAATCTTTCAACTATTATTAAATGATATGATGTCAAGATATACAAGTACAAATACAAATATATTAAGTTGTGAAGAACAACAATCAACACCGTGCTGTACTATTACTGATAATAAAGAATGTGGATCTTCTTCTTCTTCTTCTTTATCAAATGAAGAATGTAAAAATAAATGTACACAAAACGAAACTAATAAAGAACAATCCTGTATTATAATGTAAACCATTATTATTACTTTTCCAAATGTGATCACTTTTTTTTTTTTTTTTTTTTTTAAAAAAACAAAATTATTATTTTTTTTTAAATTTTTTGTACAATCATTGGTTTAAAAGAATATTAAAAAAGAAGATTATTTAATCACAATATAAATTAGTTATTAGTTATTAGTTATAAGTTATTATATATTTATGTTAGTTTATTGATTGTTTAATTCAAAGTGTTTAGTATCAGGATATAAACAATCAATATTCGATTTTGTTGTTATTAATAGAGATAGATACTGTTATATAATTTAGATTACAGTTATTAAAAAATAATGAATAACAGTTTTAATAGTGGAAATGTACCAAAAGAGAATACAGCTATTTATAAAGATCTAAGATTATCTATTCAATCATGGGTTGCACCATCTGTCTTGGTGATAACATCACCTACAGTAACGAAACTATTTCAAAAGATGTCAACTACCACCGGTAACTCTTTTACCGATATTTTGAATCAATATGTTAATGATAAGCGTAAAGGTAGTAATATTTCAATTTACTGAACCAACAATCAATATTTATATAAATATACCTTATTAACATTAACACATTCAAATCAAACTAACAAACAAACAAACAAACAACAAAACTTGTAGTATCAGTAAAAGTAGGTGAATCATACTATGAATTGAACGAATTAAAGTTGAATTTCATTACGTTGCAACATCTTGAACCCGCCAGTTTTACACAGTCGATCACCGACACCTCGACTTCAGTAGATGCAATGGCAACCGATGAATATTGTTCAAACTTTAAGATTAGAACAAAACAAGATGTTCCTTATTTTCATAAAGGTAATAATTAGTTGTATTAGTAATATTGTTTATAACTAACTAACTAACTAATTATTAATATGTTGTTATTTTATATATATTTATTAGTTTGTCAAGATCCAACACCTTGGTTCGAGAAATATAGACATCATTACTTGAAATCATGTCATAGTCCAGAGTTGGAGACATTCTCACATCCGATTGCAGTGATGTTGATCGTATCGAGTGAAGATTCGAATCCAATCGGTTTGTTGGTGAAGATGTTTGACAGTGCGAAACCACCTGCCATCTTCCAGCAGTACAACGCCGATGCAAACATACCAAAGATCTATATTCTCGTGCATCCAGAGAACTCTGAGGTCGAATCGGAACGACGTCTATCAGAGATGAAGAACACGTTCGGTGCTACCAACTCTTACCTCTTGCGTATCTCACCGAAAGAAGACGATGGTGGTCTCACCTACGAACCGTCGACCGCCAACAACAGCAACCCTCTCTACACGATCGTCAGTGATCTAACAATGAAACACATTCCAAATTTCATTGAGAAATCTATATTGGAATTAAATGATACTGTATGTATAAGTAATAATTGTTATTGGCGCCAGATCAAGTTACTAATAGATCTATCTATCTATGCTTATATTGAAATAATTATAATATAGATTGTTGCAAATAAAAAGAGTTTCTTCTCAAAGATGAAATTGAGAATTGGATATAAGAAGAATGAGGATGAAGCAACGTCGGCTGTTTCCGTTGAATCTTGTCAACGTAGATTATCAGATCTCTATTTCCTCTTGCAAGACTATGAGAATGCATTATCGAATTACAAAACACTACTAAAGGAATTCAGTGCCGAAAAGACACCAAATCATTATGCTGCTACCTATGTAAGATAGAAAAGATAATTTAGCTTCTTTATCTAAAATGGTTTATTAATTAAATTAAACTTTAATATATATAGGAAATGATTGGAATATGTAATTTTATGTTGAATAAAGAAACTGAATCACAGTTTGAAACAGCTATCAATAATTATACGAGATCGGGATTGAATGCAGCATCGGTTCGTGCAGCGATGATACAAGGTGAGATATTGAAACGAAAGTCTAGCTACAAGTTGTTGGCCGATCTCTACAAATCGATTGCCGAGCGAGAGATTGATCCTTTCTGTGCTGCGGTGTTGTTGGAGCAGGCCGGTTTCTGTTTGTTGCAATACCCGGCACCGTCGTTCAGAAAGGCATGTATGCGTTTGGTGCTTGCCGGTGACAAGTACGCCGAGGCATCGAAGCGCAAACACGCATTGCGCTGCTACGGATTCTCCTATGGCGTGTACGAAGGTCGCGATTGGAACTACATCGACGACCATCTCCATCTGGCGTTGGTGCGTTACTCGTTCTTCCAAGGACACACCAGCGACTCGATTCTGTTTGTCAACAAACTGCTCGAGAAGAACTGTCAGTCTTTCCAATCGCAAAACTCGATCATTCGTGAGTTCCTTTTCATCTCGAAATCCACTGCCAAGGACAACTATATCGGTGAGTTGCCGTTGCCGTTGATCAACAACGACCGCACCCAAGTGTTCCTCTCTGATTACTCGACAGAGTTGAATCAGTTGGTTTGGCAAGAGATGGAAGAGGCGTTCAAGAAAGAGGCATCTATCATTACAAAACCGGTGCTACAGGGATTCGATTTGTGGCGAAAAGATCAATTCCAAGAGGCAGAGAAAGAGAGAACCATCGTCGTTGAGGAACCGATCACAGTCGAATGTGAAATTAGAAATCCTCTGCAGGTTCCACTGCAATTCAACCGTGTACACTTGGTTGCCACCTTTAAGAATTCGCAGACACAAGAGGAAGAATCCAATATGTCGCCACTCGACGACGATGCTCTTGCCGCAATGGACAATGGTCAGACACCATTCAAAGTGGAATCGATCGATCTCCTTCTTGGACCAAGTGAAACAAAGAAATTGGTTCTATCGATCATCCCACTCAAACAGGGTCAACTCATTATCAAAGGACTTGGTCTATGTATGTGTGGTTCCGTTTGGGGTAAAAGACAATTCAATTTAAAACAAAAGAGATTAAACAAGTATGTAAAAAACAAAAAAAAAAAAGATTAACATATAACTTTTGACTTTATATTAATATTATTTTTTATTTATTTTTCCAATAGAACAAGACAACAAAGAGAATCAGTTGTTTATGAACCAAATTTAACTTTAACTTTTAGTGTTACTTCACCAATGCCAAGATTGGAAACACAGTTTATTGAATTCCCGGCTGCTCTTAGTCATGGTGAAATGAAACAAGCAAAATTACAACTTAAAAACTGTAGTAATAAGATGGGTTTGAAAAATGTAAGAGTAAGACTAAGTCATCCAACTCTTTGTTGTTTTGGATCAAATAATAATGGTATGTTAACTGTAAAAAAAAAAGAACTTTGTTTTTAGTATAATGTTATTAACTTTTTAAATATTTTTCAGATGCCAGTATATTGAGTACATTGGATTCATCGATTTTATTGAATATTGAATTACCACCTGGTGCAACTGTGACTGTTCCTTTGTGGGTACGTGGTTTGGTCGTTGGAAGATACAATCTGAGATGCTTGGTATACTATGAGTCGGAAGCAGGTAACTCTGATTTGAAGTATCGTCTCGCTAGATGTCAAACCGATTTCGATGTGAAAGCATCACTTCGTATCTCAACATTCTCACAGCAATCATCGACCAATCTCAACAACTACTTGCTGGGAATCGAAGTTGACAATCCAATTATCGGTGGTGGTGGTGACGTCTTTTATTTGAAACAGATTTCATCGATTTCCCAGCACTGGAAGATCACTCCACTCTCCTACAAAGAAGACGTACCAAACAATTCGATTCTAACATTGCATCCAGGTCAATTCACCAATTTATTCTTTGGAATAAGTCCAACTGCAGAGCAACAACAAAATGTTAACCAACAACAGCAACAACAACAACAGTTAGCCATCACCAATATATCGTTCGATAAGAATGAACCAATGTATGACTCTTCATCATTCCCTGTTTTCCAATTTTTGGAATACGAGAAGATGTCACATCACGATTATTTCCAGGGTGCATTGAGTATGGGTGGAGCTGCTCCTGGTGGCTCTGGTGGACACAACTCAAATCATATGACAGCCAGCAACGTTGGTACTGCCAACAGCAATATACAATCATCGAGAGAATCACTCTCTTTGAAATCACCAATTTCAAGTGAGTTTACGCTTGGCGAGCATCAGAATCTCTTGGATCTCATGTTGTTCTGGGAGTCGGTACCCTCATCACCTTCACAGAAACTTGTTCCAACAACATCATCAACAACAGCACCAACATCGACTACCCTAGCCAACACTATTGCAACCATTCCATCAACCGGTGGTAAACCAACTCCAAGAATGGGAGTGTTGAATGCAACCTCCATTTCATTCCTACCGACACACTTTAACGACACAACGCTCGCTACACCATGGGGATCTTGGCGCAATACTACGTCGCCCACCGGCAAGTCATTGATGTACGTCGACCCATCCCTTAGATTCCAAGCTCCTCTGCGTCATCAGTTACAGTCGCCACTTTCAATTCAACACGACTTCCAAAAGAACTCAATCTGTACAACACCACTTAAATTGCAACTCTCGAATTGCTCGCCAACTCACACACTCCAACTATGTATCGATACACTTTTACCACATGAAAACCTAGATGTCACCAGTCAACTTACATCGCAATACTTTTGGACTGGAATCACGCGTTACAACATTGAACTTGCACCACTACAATCGCAAGAGCTTCCTCTCAGCGTTTGCTTCCTAAGGGCTGGAACATATAATATCAATCGTTATAAAATCAATATCAAAATCAATAACAGTGAGTTCTCTAAAGATATTTATTCAACAGTTCAACATTTAATTGATGTAGAAGATTCAGAATAAAATAATTATAATAAAAAAATATGATATTTTTCACTTTATTTGAAAAAAAAAAAAAAAAGAAAATTGTGTATGTTGAACGAGTGATCCAATTCAGATCGATCCTTTGAACATGTTCGCTTCGATTTTTTTATTAGCGAATTTTTCAACAAAACATTGTTTGACGATCATGAATTCGTTGAATAAAAAAAAAATGATTATCATCTGAAGTTTTTTGATTTTTTTTTAATCAGTAACCAAACTATTTAAACTATTTGCAATAGTTTCCAAACAGTATTTTATTTGTCATTAGCAAAACAGTTAAATAACAATGACTACATCATCAAGTAGTTTCATTCAACCTTTTGTAGAATGGAGACAAGCTGAAATCAAAAGTTTTTATCCAAATAAAGATTTGGGCAATTTTGCAGAATCTGTTTTCCAAGCAAATATTTATTTAAGTAATTCAACTTTTATAAATGGATTTGATGTTGTCAAGCAAAAGTCAGATGAATATTTTTTAAGTCTTATCAACTACTATTTACCACCACTTGGTCGTGCAGTAATTGGAAACCAAAATGCTCCTTCGCTAGAGATGATTCAAAAGACCAATTGCAATTCATCATTCAAATCATTCTTTGAAAAGTATTCGAAACTGTTCTTGCTTCAAATGCTTTTCAAGGAAAAGAATAGTACCCGTTATCCAACACCGATTCGTGGCGATAGAGTCGAACAAGAGATGAAGGCAATGAACAGAGATTCTCTCCTAAGCACTCTCACCATGCGACTCTACTACTTTGCACTCAGAGACACCTGTCCAGGGTTTCTTCCGTTCATCTATAATGCCCAGAAAGTCATTCCAAACGTTAGATCCTACTTGAAGACACCCGCCATGGTTCAAAGGTATGTCTCTACAGCGTACACTACCAACAAATCAAGTGAAGCCAAACGTAGCCCTCTGGATTCAACTGCATTCGCTGAGCTCAAATCCAAGTTGGATTTACTGGATCCAACATTTGCTCTCTCTTCTGAAATCATTGGATTGTATAACAATGCGTTGTTGGCACTCTATGCTTCACAGGATATCAAGCAGACACCCGTCACCCAGAAGATCTACGAGGAGACCATCCAATATTTTATCAAGAAAACCGAATCATCGAAAAATGAATTCCTTGAAACTGTGAAAAGATTAAAGGCACTCTATCAAGGCAGTGTTATAACTTTATCTCAGAAACTATCACAGGCGTTCTTCTCTGTTGCTCAGAAAGCTACCATTGAACTTGGAAACATCAGCGATAAACACATGTACACATTGGATAGCACTCGTTACATATTTGAACTCAGTAAAACCAAAGGATTTGCAAACAACCCTGCATTTACACAGTTGAAGAATGATGTTAATTTCTACAAGTTTTCCAATGGTCTAATGCTTGGTTGTCAAATCCTTACGATTGGTTATGGATTGCTTAACTACAACAAGATGGATGTTTTCGAAAAGACATTGTTTTGGTCAGGTGCTGGTTTGACAATCGTTGATCTTGTCAATGTAGTGGGTAGTAGTTTGTTCAACACCAATATTTTTATTTTTATTGGTCAAAGGATATCCAGCTACACTGTCTACAACAAAACCGCTACAGTTGCCAAGATGCTCACCAACGCAACGAAATTCACTGGCAAGTTTTTCATCTACATTTCTAAATATGTGACCCCGGTTCTGCTCGTTGTAACCATTGGATTAGCTGCTGCTGATTGCTTTAATGCCGCCAAACAACAGAGTTGGGGTATGTTGGCGCTTTCAACCATAGAACTATCGGCTAGCGTGGCACTCTTGGTAATAGGTTTGTTTGCCGTAGCTCCATGGGCTGGACCTGTGATAATAATTTTGTCCGCAATTCTTGTTGTGACATCTCTGGTCAAAGCATTAGTTCCGATTGTTGTGAAACTCATTGATGAATTCAAGAATGGTACTCCGGAATACCAATTCATTTATTCTGTTGATCAATATTTCAGAATGGATGAAAATAAATTCTTTGCTTATGCGTGGTATACCAACTACTGTTTCTGTACACCACAGCAAAAAAAAATGTATGACTATTTGAAAACTCAAATGACACCAGAGGATCAGAAGATACTTAATGACTATAGATTAAAACCAAGTTATAAATAAATAAAAATATTTCGATTGAAATAAAAAAACTTTTTTTCTTCTTTTTTTTTATTCTTAATTATAGGTTGACACAATTGAAGTCTCTGAATCGTTGAATCATGAACATGTTTTATCAGACAACTGTTGAGCAATATTAGGATAGAATAGATCTAACAGTAGTTGAGTGTTGATGAACAACAGTATAAAGTGGTGGCACGTAGTAGGAAGGATTTAAGCTTTTGGAGCAGATCATAATTAGTTAACTTCCCTTTTGGCATAGCGGGAAAATCCATTGGTTAATTGGTATCTATCTTTAAGAAGGTTCATCTGTGTGATGCTTGTGGAGCAGATGATAATTAGTTAACTTCCCTTTTGGCATAGTGGGAAAACCCATTGGTTACACTATCTTATTTTCTTACCGCATCCGGACACCGGAAAATTTAAATTGTTTTTAGAAGGTAACAGGCGGGATTGAACCGTCGACCAAAGGATTTGCAGTCCTCTACTCTACCACTGAGCTATGTCACCTTTCGATGAAGAATTTGTTTTGGAGATGGTGCGGTATGGCATAATGTAGAATCAATGGTGCCTTTGGTACATACAACTCTGAGACAACTAAAGAAGGTCAACCTACTGTCCACGACCTACCCTACTATCATCATAGAATCACCCAATACAATAATCCCACTCAAAACAAAATTTTAAAATGGATCATTGATAGCAACTAAAAAAATAATTTTAATGGGCTATTGATTTTCAAAAATTTCAAAAATAACAAAAGAAATAAAAATAACCCATTTGGCAACAGAGAATTTAATTTTTTTTTTTGGTTTTAATAAGAATATATTACAAACCTCTAAAATGGTTTATTCACTTGAAAAACAAAAAAAAATTAATAAACTGTGCTTTTTGTTTTCAAAAAAATAATATTTAATACTTACTGCGTAAACGCAGAAACCAAAGTTTGTCGAAGTCTTTCCAAGACCGGGGTATAATGATATTGACTTTGTTTTCTCGGTTGGATACTTAAGTTGGCCAGGCTTCCCAAGATCCAAGTATACAACAGCAATTTCCAGCAGAAACTGTCTTACAGAAATATAGATAATAATTATCTTTCCACACGAGTTAGTTTGAGTTTGGGTTATTTCACTTTTTTTTTTTTAAAAAATTAGTATGTAGTTTTTTGAAAAAAAAGTGAAAAAGACAAAAATTAATATGTAAAAATATTAAAATAAAAAAAGTGAAAACTTAAAAGTTCAATTTTTTAATTAAGAGGGAAACAAATTTGTCAACCACTCAAATTTACTGTGAAGTTAAACAATGTTCTTTACTCTATATATTTATATTAACTTAAATAATTAGTTTTTTTAGATCTACTAATTTTACAAGCTATTATTTTTTCAAGTATTATCTATACTATTTTTAAATTAAATTGTTATGAAAAAGAAAGAAAAAAGCAATATACAGCCATCTGCAATCGATATACGTACTTGCAGTTCAGATGAGTTATCAAAACTGTTGAAGGATCAACTCATTCAGCTATGTATCATCAATAGTATCAAGGCGATTAAAAGTGCAAGGAAATCAACTATTATCAAACTGATAATAGACACCAGAGATAAACGAAATGCATTGGTTTCATTTAGAAATGAACTTTCATTGTTGAATCGAGATCAACTCGAAAGGTTCTGTTTAGTGAATAATGTAAAAGTGTTCGAGAATACTAGGAAAGAATGTCTTCTTCAATATTAAAGAAGCACAATATGAATTACAAAAGAAATTGGTCGATGATAATCCATCGAATAAGTTCCACAGAGGTCATGTCGAATACAATCTTCCAGTGATGATCATCACCAAGATACTTAGATATTGTTGGATACTATCTACTTCGAAACACAACTCTCCGTTCCCCCTTTACCGAGAAGCTCTACAACTGACATTAATCAACAAACAATTCTTTGGAATTGTCAGTCTGATGTTTAACAATGTTAGAATTCATCAATCTTATCAAAAGTAAGAAGTTTAAGATATAATGTATCTATACTTTCTTGTTTATTGTTATTAACTTTATTCATTCTTACAATCGAGACAACCATTGGTGATATACCCTCAAATTCATAGATTAACTAATATATGGTGTCCAATCAAACATATTGTCAAGCTTGATTTCAATCTTTCCTTGTTTGGATCGTTAATGGGAAACATTTCTACACATTTAACATATATCTTGTCGAGGGTTGAGAAACTACAAATTCATTATGATTATAACAATAAAGGCAATCTAAGAGTAATGTACATCGAGAAACTTTTGTGTATGACCAATCTCCAATCTCTTACTCTCATTGATTTATCATTGGATTTGCCACATATCAAAGCATTACGCATAATCAATTCGCTTAGGAAGGTAGATCTAATACAATCATTCATTAATCGTCCACACGAAGCTTTTACTCTACTTTGTAGTTTACCGTTGCTCGAAACAATCAAAGCTAAAAACCTGAATGTCACTTGTATTGCAGGCCGAAGAGCGACGTACATCAAAAAACTTTTAGGTATCAGTTTAAAGCAGGACGATAATAGTAAAAGCTTTGAATTTCCGAATCTTCAAAAGATATCGTTCACAGACAACCCAGAGAATCATAAATTGTTCAACCAGTTCTCTTTTGCGAATATCACATATCTATCGGTTTATTTGATTTCATATATAAAATATTGGGTACCAATCTTGGAGCAATTAAAATGTTTGGTCACACTCGAGGATCAAACATTTCATATTACATCATATGGTCAATTGATGAGTAATGAACTTAAAAACATAGCACTGCCAGCAACACTATCTCGAATCATCATCCATGTCAGCACTGAATTGGAAATAAACAACTATTTGATTGAAATGGGTTATCATTACTCGAGTCAACATATTCTATGGACAAATGATAGATTTGAATTCATGAAAACTAAAAAAATAATTTTTAATAAAAATTTAAAGTAAAAACACACCTCAAATCTTTGTGTTTATTAAATTCGATTTTTTTAGTGTGTTAATTAAATATCGATTAAGATTAATGGCTTATTATTTATTCATATATTATCTATATTTCTACAATTTTCTATCTCGATTATAATGAAACAATAATCGAATATATTTCTATATTAACAAAAACATAGTTTTCAAATGTACAGTTAATTACTACATAGAATATAATCATTAATATTATAATAAATCAAACAGACAATCAATAATGAATAAGAAAGAAACAAATATTTCTTATTTAAACAAATTTAGCGATATACTTACATGTAATATAGATGAGTTATCAAAGCTATTGAAGGTTCAAATCTATCAGCTATGTGTCATCAATGGAATCAAGGTGAAAACAAGTTCAACTAAATCAACTCTGCTCCAACTGTTAATAGACAAAAGAGAGAAACATTATCGATTGATTTCATTTAGAAATGAACTTTCATTGTTGGATCGAGATCAACTCTATAAGTTCTGTTCAGATAATAATGTAAAACAACATCATTCTACTGGTATAGATATGCTTCTTTTACAGGCAATCGATATTAAAGAAGCACAATATCAATTGCAAAAGAAATTGGTCGATGATAATCCAACGATTAAGTTCCACAGAGGTCATGTTGAATACAAACTTCCAGTGATGATCATCACCAAGATACTTAGATATTGTTGGCAGTTATCGACGAATCGCCATAGTCCTTTATTCTCATACCGAGAAGCACTAAAACTGACACAAATTGACAAACAATTCTTTGGAATTGTAGGTCAGATGTTTAACAGTGTCAAACTTCGTATTCAAGCACCGTAAGAACAAACTAAACATATACTTTCAAATTTGCTGTAACTAATACTTGAAGTTTCATATGAATACAGAAAATCTGAATTTCGTAACGCAACAGAGAGAGAAGCTCAAATTGTTCGACTTACCAATGCATGGTGTCCAATCAAACATATCGTAAAAATTCAATGCAGCACAATAACCTTTGGATATTTAATGGAAGTACAGTCTGCTCATCTCCAACATATTTTATCAACCGTTGAAAAGATATCTCTCTATAAAGAATCTAATCTCAGGGTTCTTAAAGCTAAGAGCATATCTGATATTAAATTTTTAGCCAATCTTCAATCACTCAAGCTCGAATATAATCACCTCTCTCTAGATCCCTCGGAGCTCCAAGTAATTTGTGCAATCAGTTCACTAAAAAAGATAAACATTATTAATGTTTTTGGGTACCCAGATGACACTATCTATTCATTATGTAGTTCTTTACCGCTACTGGAATCAATCAAAGTAAAGAACCTCGATATCGATACTATTCCTCACGCCAGTCACTCTAGAATCAAAAAACTTTCAAGAGTACTTTTGAAAGCGTCATTCAGCAGCTTTGAACTTCCCAATCTTCAAAAGATATCATATGAACCATACAATGGAGAGCAAATCAACGAAAACCATATTAAATTCCTCACGCTATCGAATATCACACATCTTTCAGTTTATTTGAAATGTAAAATCGATGTTTGGATACCAATCATAATTCAGTTAAAGTGTGTTGTCACTATCAAGGATTTAGAATTTCATCAACAATCCGATGGACAAGCATTCAATAACGTACTCCAAAACTACACACTACCACCAACACTGTCACGAATCATCATTCGAACCAAAACAAATGAATTTGATCCAAACAACTATTTGAATGATATTGGATATCAATATTCAAATACCTATTTCATTGGTGACTATCGACATCGATCAATGGTTTTTAATAAAATTAAAATTTAATTTGTTTCATTCCATCAAAAAACAGAAGAAAAATATTAAAATTTGAGTGTTGGATTTTTTTATTTATTTAAAAAACAACATGTTGAACTGACAGAATATTCGTATGATGTTACATTAGATATGGATCAAAGTATCATATCATTTTAAGTACCAAAAAACTATTATTTATTATTATTTATTTGTTTAATTTTTATCTAACGTTTTTTTATATTTCTACTTTCTATTTTTTTTTTAAAAATAAATAAATTAAACATAAATAGATGCACCCAAACTCAAACCATCTCGTATGCAAAGATAATTTATTATCTATATTTATGTAAGAGAGTTTCTGCTGGAAATTGCTGCTGTATACTTGGATCGTGGGAAGCCAGGCCAACTTAAGTATCCAGCCGAGAGAACAAAGTCAATATTCTTATACCCCGGTCTTGGAAAGACTTCGGGCAAATTTGGTTTGTGCGTTTACCCATTAAGTATTGAACTTTTATTTTTTTTTTTTTTGAAATCAAAATGCACAGTTTATTAATTTTTTTTTTGTTTTTCAAGAGAATAAACCATTTTAGAGGTTTGTAATATTTAACAAGCTTATCATTTTAAAAAAAAAAAATACATTTTATTGTCGTTTGGTAAAAGCTTGATTAGTTCTTGATTTTATTAAATAAAAAATAAATAAATTTTGTATTTTTACTTCATCTTCTTCTATTTGATTTAAGCACATTATCCAAAATATGACAACATACACAACCAATCAATAATGAATCATAACACAACAAATAATACCAGTGATGATCATCACCAAGATAATAGGATATTGTTGGATGTTATCTACTTCGAATCGTTGCAATCCTTTATTCTCATACCGAGAAGCACTACAACTGACACGAATCAAATAGCAATACAAAAAATAATAATAAAAAAATAAAAATATTCAATAATAATAAAGAATAAAAATAATAAATAATAAATAAAAAAACACTTTCGGTATGCCCCACGCTTCTAGGATTCATATTTTTATTTATTTTTATTTTATTTTTATTTTTTGGTGAGGGAATGAGGGAATGAGGGAATGAAGGGGAATATCTTCAAAAAATATATTGTAAAACAATCAGTATTCTTAGTTATCATTAACATTGTGTTTGAAATATCTTACATATTAATTTTATGTCAAAAGTTAAGCAATTTTTAAAAAAGACATTTTTGTGCTTTAAACCAAGATGATTTCAATCAAGAAAATGAATTCTCATTGATTTCTTCTTTTATAAAGGTATTATACTGGATTTTCGAGATCGTTTTTTTATGATTACATGCAGAATATTAACATTGTAATATATGTATATTTAAATAGGTATTACTCAGTGATAATGATATTACGAATGATATCAATCAGTTTGATGATGTTAAACAATGTATATCAGAATATTTCAGCCAAATTAAAACTGATAAGACATCAATCAATCAAACATTTATCTCTAACGCACTGAATTCACCACTTTTCAACGATTTCTATTGCATCAGTTACTTACTTTCATTCTGTGAGCAACCTGATGTTCTGGATGTATATCTGTATATCTTTTTCAAGAGCATAGAGATCGAAAATTCAATCAACTCCATTCGACGTTTTTCATTGTTAAACATATCACTCAATATTGAATCTTATTTTTTTAAGAGTATCGAGGATGATCATAACAACAAAAATAGTATTTCAAATCTGTCAATTCAAAACAAGACAATATTATTATGGTATATACTGAATGTCAATGCTAGTTTACTCGAACAAATATATAAAAACGATAAATACATATTCCGGTAAGTTACTTACTTTCTATTGACAACAGTAGTGTTATAAACTAACTTAATATTCATTCAAGTATGTTGGGTAACGACGATGATTCACAATCAAATGAATATCTTACATTCTTTAATATTTTGATTCATGTTGGATGGCTCAATCCTCAGGAGAAAGTCAAAGAAGAATACCAACACTACTTGAAGAAAAAAGTAAAAGTCAAACAAAGTGCTCTAATAGATTTGTTTTTATCGAGCAGTTCAAACAAGAAGATACTAGTTGGTTCATTGTTTAAAATGAATTCATACTTTATCAGAGATGTTAATGTCGATTCTATTGTTCAACGATTGGAAACATCAGAGTTTGGAGAGATGATGATTCGTCAATTTCCATTACACGTTGGAATAAGGAATTTGGAATCATTGCTTATTTTCGACATCTACAGAGTGAGAGCCATTGAAATGCCTTCCAATCTTTTTCATCATATTTTGGAATATATCAAATCGAATGATGTGGATATTATATTATATTTTGATAAATGTAAAAGATTATTTTCAAGGAAACTCTACATTAATCACTCTGGCAGTTCATTGTCCAAGATATTGTTGTATTTTTATCAACGAGTTAAAGAACCAGTTATATTTAGAGTATTGGTTAATTCACTCATTCTCATGGAATCATTAGATCGCGAATTAATTCAAAGTGTTCTTACACCGTTCAAACTAGAGTTTCTTCAATTTTCGAATAGCTATGTCCAAGAATATGGATATCTTTTTTCCGATCGAATGAAATTCCTCAGAATGGTTTCAGGATTCTTTACAGACCATAAGCATTTGCAGATCTTTCAAACCAGATTTTGTCGTACTTTCAAATATTGTAAATTTGCTCTCTCTTTGCCATGTACAACTACAACCAGCTTGATATTGGACAACAATATCAAAAATTGTGCATGCTAAGGAAATTGGTTCGATGAAATTTCTCATGGAAATCGAGAGTATTGACAATATCGTTATATTTTTAGAGTTGTTGTATTCTAAATTCGCCATAGATTTTGTTATTTGCGATCCATTCGCTTCAATTGGCTTCAAATTGTTTGATAGGATACACAATCACGATCCAACTTTAATCAACAAAATATTCAAAAAGATAAATCACCAAATAGTTTTCAACATCATAGTATATCAAAGATCTTTTTCATATATCAATCGATTCTTTCCAGAAAATCAGAAATCACCAGTTCAACAATGTTATTTAGATTGCAATACCACCAAACCCACACCAACTTTAAATTATGTGGTTCTAAAGCATATCATTTCAATGTTACTCTTTGATAAATACTTGGATACGAAATCTAAGGTTCAGCTTTCAATGGTTTCCAAAATTTTCTTCAACTGTTGTTCTTCTCTCTTTACCAATATTCCAAACGTGACCATCCGAATTTCAAGCAGACTCGAACATATTGGTTCACAGTTTTGCTTATTCAAGAAACCACCTCCTCACTTGGATGACACTGAACTTAAATATATTCCCTATGCTTTCAAAACGGAATGTCTTGACAATCTAGAATCATATAGACATTTTGAATTTGGATATTCTATTCCTGAAACACCGATCTTTATGAATTTGAAATTCCTTAAATTCAGAAGATCGTTATTCGGAACAAATACTCATTTT
Organism: Heterostelium album PN500; assembly: GCF_000004825.1. NCBI lineage: Eukaryota > Evosea > Eumycetozoa > Acytosteliales > Acytosteliaceae > Heterostelium > Heterostelium album. The sequence goes on along the minus strand of NW_008805070.1, from coordinate 1,243,486 downwards.
CAAAGAATGTTGGATGCCACTAACAAAGATCAATTGGTTTCGGTGGAATTTATTTTTTCAAATTTACGCTCAATTTTGGTGAATGAAGAAATATCAGCTCTTTTGGAGCTAAGAAAATCCTGTCCCAATGTCAACATCTCAGCATCTGCTTCAACAACAGATATCGCCATCGACAATCCTGATCAACACTCTCTGATCACATCTTGTTATTTTGATTCAGAACCCCCCAAGAACATAATTCTTTCCAATCTTAGAAAGATACAAGTCAGAGAAGACTTTACATTAACTAGATGTAATAATTTTGACTGTATGACACATATCTTTCAGACTTCGCCGAAACTAAGATCGATCAAACTCGATCAAACTCTAAATCTCGAGTTCTTCATTGGATTCATTAATCTGAATCCAAACATATGGAAATTGACTATCCAATATAATATTTTTGTAAAAAATGATAACAAGATTGAACCCATTTCATTAGTAACCGAGTTAAATCAAGTTTTCGATATATTAAATCAAGAAAAAGGACAACAAATTAAAATAGTAAAATTAATTTACAATGGATTCAATGGAAATGATATCTATATTCCAATGTTAAATCAATCACTTTTATCAGACAACTTGGTTAATATTGGAAAGTTTCGACCTATGAATGATAAACTTTATAAATTCAAAAGAATAACTGATTAAAAATATATAATAAATAAAAGTATATTTTACATGATGTATTACAAGTAATCGTAAATGATATTATTGGTGGAAAGATACAATAATAAAAGATATTGATAAATATATAAGATACATGAACTTTATATTCTCAATCTCATCCAATAGGTTGTTTAATAAAAGTTTAATTTTTTGAAAGACGGTTTTTTTCTTTTTCATTTTAATGAGGTAAGAGTAAATTTTAAAATTAAATGAGAATAATTTTTTTATGATCATTCATTTTACATTTAAATAAATTTGGACAATGAGTTTACATTCTAGTTCAATCAGTATTTATTAATAGTGAAGATGAATTTTTAAAGTTAAATAATGATAAACAGATTGATGACATAACTTTATCTCTATTTAAAATCCAACGATAATCGATTAGATCTAGCTATCTTTATTGGTTTTTTCGACCACCCACCAACTTGATAGAACAAACACAGCCTTGACAAGTAATTTGGCCAAACACGTCAAGTCTCTTGGAACAAGTAGAGTTGTTAAAAACGATTTTTTTTTTTTTTTTTTTTTTTTTTTTTTTCAAAACATGATCAGCCAACAAATTGGAGGTATTTATATTAACCGGCTAGTTCGGGTTTTATATTATATATACATTCCCACACAGGCCGGGAAAAATACCCAATAAAATATTATTATTATTATTATTATAGTTTATAGTTATAATTAATTAATAAGTTGAGAGTAGTGTTAAGATAGAATAGATCTAACAGTAGTTGAGTGTTGATGAACAACAGCAATACTAAAAATTTTATTCAAATTATACTTTATTTCAGCTTCTAAGTCATTTTTCGAATAACACATTAGATATACTTGTGTTAATTTTTAATTGGTTGAAATTTTGTTTAAAAATTAATAAAAACACTAAAATGTATCTCTGTGTGAAATAAATGTGATGTGTGAAACAATAAAAACACCAACAACAATAGCATATATGATTACTGATAATTTTTTAATTGGTAGTATATATAATTATAATTAATAATCAAACACAACACCACCAACAACTACAACAAGATAAAATTTAATAAAAAACAAACCAAAGATAGGATGGTGATTGGGCTTTAGTTTGTTAAATATGAAATATCAATTCAAAAGAAATTAATTATAATAATCTTACCATGTTACATAAAAAATAATAAATAAATATAAAATATGTATTATATTACTAATGTTGTAATTTATTTATTATAAATTTATAATTTTAGTAAGTTAATTTTATTTATTTATTTATTTTATTTAAATTAATTTGGTTGCTGTTTATTTATTTATAAACTTGGATTTGGTTTTTAAATTAACATTTTATTCTTATTACTAAAATTATTTAATAATTACAAATAGAAAATGTCAATACCAACAGAAGTGGAAAAAAGAAAACGATTCACTGGGAATTGGTTTTTGGGTTTGATAAAATATCATTTTACAAATAATGAATATAAAAGAAGTGAAGAACAAATTGAGAGAGAGAAATATGTATTGGGGTGTATACCTTTTAATAGATGGTTTCTATTTCCATCGGCAGTTTTAATTCAACTATGTATCGGTTCGCTTTATTCATGGTCAATTTATAATAAACCAATTGACAAAGAGGTGAATGGAAATGAGAATGAAGGAAAGGGGCCAATAACATTTTACATTGCAGTTGGTGTATTTGGTTTTTCTGTTGCCACAATGGGAACCTGGCTTGAGCGTAATGGTCCGAAGATGGGTATCTTCTTTGGTGGTTTATTCTTTTCAGTTGGTCATTTAGTAACAGCTCTTGGTATTCATCTTAAACTGATGTGGTTAATCTATATTGGATATGGTATTCTCGGAGGATTCGGACTTGGTTTAACATACATATCCCCAGTCTCCACACTACAGAAATGGTTTCCAGATCATCGAGGTCTGTCTTCTGGTTTTGCAGTTTGTGGATTTGGTGCTGGTAGTATTGCATTTGGTCAGATTCCATTGCCAATCATTGAAAAAGTTGGTCTATCTCTGAACTTTGTAATACTTGGTTGTATTTTCTTAACGATAATCCTGTCACAATGTCTACTTATTAGAGTTCCTCCACCTGGATACATTGTAAATGGAATGAACTCAGATAGAGAACTTGTAGATGAGAATGGACAAATAATCACAGAGGAATCTGCCAATAATCCAGATATAGAAATATTAGAGATACCATCGAAGGAAAAGATACCGACAGAAGGAGAGAATGAAAAGGAGGATAAAAAGGAAACAGATATAGTGATAGTTGATGAAAAACAACAACAAGTTCATCAACAGCAACAGCAACACTTAGGTCAATCGACAACACAAAGAAGGAAATATACATTAATTCAAGCTTTGACAAGCAAGGAATTCATATTGATTTATATTATGTTCTTCGCTAATTGCCTGTTTGGTTTGGTTGCAATCTCACGTTTATCGAATATGATTCAAGATATTTTCGGTCAGTCAAAGAGTACTGCTTCCATGGTTGTATCGGTCAATGGAGGTTTCAATCTATTTGGTAGACTAGCATTTGCAACTACATCGGATTTAATAGGTAGAAAGGTTATTTTTATATTCACTCTTACCTGTCAAGCAATCATTGTTGGATTACTTCCAACCCTAACAAGAGAACATGAATACGTGGCATTCATAGTTGTAATATGGTTACTAACTGCTTGTTATGGTGCAGGTTTCGGAATGATTCCTGCTTTACTCTGTGATTTGTTTGGTTCTAAGAATGTTGGTGCTTGTCATGGTGTAATTCTTACTGCATGGAGTATAGCTGGTGTTGGTGGTGGTCTATTATTCACCGCCATCTTCAACAAAAAGAAAAGAGAAGGTTATACTGTTAATGATTATCAACCATATGCTGTAAGTATAATTAATTACAACAACCTTCAAACAAACATCAACTAACTAAACTAACACTTTATCAACTATTAACCAATTAATTATAAAATAGGTCAACTTTTATTGGATCCTAGCTATCATATTGATGGGATGGTGTATTATATTCTTTGTAAGAGTAACACCTAAACATCAAGGTAAAATACCATTACACAAAAGAATAATAAACTTTACTGTTGGAAGAATGGTCTATAAATAAAACAACTTGAATAACAACAATAACAACACACAAGAATTTAACTTTTCCTTTACATTTTACTTTACTTTACTTTATATTTATTTATTTATTTTTATTCACGAGTATAAAAAAATTGTTTTTCAAATAAATTTCGAACACAAGAAAATTGGAATTGTTATTTGTTTAAACAATTATAACTTTTCTTCACTTTACTTTTGAGTTAAGCGCGTTAATTGTAATTTACCACACACCAAAGACAAGTCTATTCAATCAATATAAAATTACTATGAGTGAGCAAACAGACAAGATTATTAACTATTAATACTTTTAAACTCCTTTTAGTAATAGAGTATTCAGCGTGTTAAAATTTAATATAGAATAATATTTATCTATTGTTTGCAAACATTCTTTCTAATCGGGAAATTAAAAATTAATAAGATTAATATTTCCCTCTAAAATATCATTTGCATTTACATTCGTAATATTAAATTTTTCTTTTTTTTTTTTTTTTGTATGTTAAAAACAATGATATTTTGTAGGGTTTTAAATCTTCAATTGTTATCTATTTTAAAAACATTCAAATGGTCATACTTAAAAAGTTACAGTTCCTGGAAACAGAAAAAACATAAGTAAAATAAAACCCTGAAAGCGGAGTATATCCAAAAATAGAATAAGTTGAGAAAATCAATAGGGTAATATGATTGGAGTCCGTTTTTTATTTTATTTAATTTTGAGCAAACAACTTTTGTTCTTACAAAGTTACTATCTATTGTATTCTCAACCAATTGAAGCTATATCGTCGATTTGACTGTCAATGATTGGGTTTGTTTTCGTGGTTGTGAATCGGTTGTTCGTCAGGTCTCATGCTATTGTTGTAACTACGCATGCCTCAAATAATACATCTTTTTAAAGTACTGATATTCATAGCGATGATGAATATCGGATCCGCTTGAATAGCATCGTTCACTACACCAGTAGACTTTTTTTTTTTTTTTTTTTATATATATTTGATACACTACTCCAAAAAGTTGTGACATGTCTTCTTTCAGAGGAGATCACTCTCGATCGAGAGGAACGATCTTTCAACCAATACAATCTCGCCAATCTCAAAGTCTTTGCTGGCAAAAGTTGTTGATATTTTCTTACTTTTTTTTTTTAATTTCACACTTGGCACTTGGTTGATTCGCATGCGGGCATTCAATTGGTAAAAGAGTGCGCATGCCGAGAATCGAACTCGGGCCTAAACGATGGCAACGTTCAATTCTACCACTAGACCACATGCGCTTGTATGATGGAATTTTCTTTTTTTTATTTCACTATATTCGTTTCTTTTTCACAAATCAAGTCCAACCACGAACTGATCCTGTTCAAACTTAGATGGTCGTACTCGATTGGAGATATGGCCACCTTCTGGTACAAACTTATCAACATAAACAACTAAGAGTTGGCACTCAATTACCAACAGAATCATCGACAACTTCAACAAAGACTGGTACAACAGTAAACTTATCACCACTAAGTTACATGCTTACCTAGAACATCGCATTACAGATTAAATCACAACACTCGGCTCTTTCTATTACCTCTATTATTATAATTATGAATTAAATTAAAGAAACAGACAGCAGTACCAAAAACCCGCGGTGCAAGTGATGTGTAGTTGAATTCATTAATGTGTTATTTCATATTATAGGTAGGGTTTGTTCACTAAATAAAACTGTAAGAGGAATTGATTTGGAAATTTTGTTTTTTTAAGTGACAATTCAAGGTGGAAGTTGAGTTTTTTAAACATATGTGAAATTTCATTTTATGCCTCCCCAAAATGAAAACAATTTGCACGAGAATACAAAAAAAGATGTGCAAAAAACAAACCCTACCTATAATATGAAATAACCTTAGGATAGAATAGATCTAACAGTAGTTGAGTGTTGAGGAACAACAGTATAAAGTGGTGTCACATAGTTGGAAGGATTTAGATTCCAATCTGGATGGGATTGCCCGGTATGACTTTGGAGAAGTGATTTTTTCTAAATCCATCTAATAAGAATGGAATCATTTGAAGGAAGGTGAAGAGGTTGGGTTAGTAAATTTTTTGGCAGAATCAAGCATGGATGACCAAGTTTTGAAGTAACCAAATGAGTTGCTTCTGTTTAACAACAGCAATCAATTCAAGACCCATATCTTGTAAGCAGCAGAGCGAAGAGATAAATCCCACAAATTCAGACCACCATCATTCCAGTGAAAGCAAGACCTGTCCCGAGACATCAAAGCGGTGAACTTTGCTTTGGCATCAGGTGCACTTTGAGGAACCAAGCAATGAGTCTGTTGACAAGTTTGAATTTCTTTTATTTATAAAAATGGTTTAATAACACCAAAAAAAATTTTTATTAATTTAAATACCTCTACCATTTTTAAATTAATTTTTTTCATTTAAGCTTGACAGGTGTTGGTGATTCAAGATAGAAGAGCATGGGAAGTACAAAAGATTTAATGATAGTTGATTTCGCTCTAAGAGTAAAAACTTTATACTTATAGAGAGCTAGGTTAGCTTTAATCAGATTGATTATACTTGCCAGTTTGGAGAATAATTCGCTGATTTTGTAAGCTTTTTTTTTTTTTTTTTTAAAGTAGAATGCTAATCTATTTAATCTAACTATCTTTATTATTTGTTATTGGATTTTTTGTGGATCGGAACTAAGAGAGTGTCAGCCAACTATTAGAGTGGTTACTGGTTTTTTAAGTTTGGATTGTAAGTTACTGATACTGTTATTAATAAATAATTTCATTTCTGATAAGTGCTGTATATATTCATTTATGATAGATTCGTTAGATAGTAGGTGTTTGTTCTCTAGTTGACCAGGTACGTTAGAGGAAGAGATCGGAGTCTTGGATGCGATCAGGGTTGCTTGGAATACATCCGACGGGAGTGAGTCTGGGTGTGTGACGGGAGGGACGATATCAGGAAACAAAGTAGAAGTTGATGGGATTGAATCATTATCATTATTGCTTTCGAGATCGTTCATTGTAAGATCATTTGTTGTGGTTGTTGTATCAATAGGTGCTGCTGCATTACTGGTTGTTGTGGTTGTTGTTGTTTGATCAGTTGGATCTGACATTTCTTATTCAAGTGATAATTAATAATAATATAAAATAATGTTTTTAATAATATCTTTATATAATTTAAATCTTTAACTTTATTTTAATTCTTTTTCTTATTTATTTAATTTCTTTAATTTTATATCTTCAATATTGAATAATTAATTGAATGAATCTTTAACGTCGCGTTAAACTCAATATATTCATTATTGAGAAGCTTGACGGCTGAGTGTTGAATACTTAATTTAAAAACAACAGAAACAACAGATTCTAATTTAATTATTATTTTGATCTGTTGTTTTGAACTATTACTTATTTAGTTGATTAATTAATTTAATTAATTATAATTGACTGTTTCTTATATGTTGGCTGGTGATTATTATTGATGTTGATTGATAGGTACCGGTATTGCCTTGGCGGCTACCTTATTGTCCTTAGACGCACATTCTTTGTTTTTGTTGTAAGCCAATCCAGGAAGCGAACGAGAGAAGAACAGGAAGACAGTGTTTCGTCCACGTTGGTGTTGATAAGCGATATATAGGTGAAGACACTGTCGTAAGAGGTGTAGTCGAATTTGGTTGGTGGTAGAGATAGTTGGAACTGGCCATCAGTCACTTCAGAAAGTCGTACCCCACTTATTTCAGTTTTTACAAATTTGGAATAATAAAAAATGAAAAAAAATTTGAAAAAAAATTTGAAAAAAATTTGAAAAAAAAATTACATCACATTAACATCTATTTTGATCGATTATGCGATAATATATCAAATATTAAAAATTTAAAGCATATCAGAACAAGTTCAGCAAATATGAATAGATTGCAAGATGAACAGAGTTCACAATAAAAGAACTTTAAAAAAGTAAGAATAATATTAAAAAATAACTAAATATTTTGTTTTATTTTTTTGTTTCTTGTTTTGCTTCTTGTATTGTATCTTCTTATCTTGTTTCTTGTCTTGTTTCTTATCTTGTTTCTTGTTTTGTTGTTTATCTTGTTTCTTATCTTGCTGTTTATCTTGTTTCTTGTCTTGTTTCTTGTCTTGTTGCTTATCTTGTTTCCTATCTTGCTGTATCTTCCTTTTCTTTTGTTTAATTCTCTCTTCTTCTCTTTTAATCTCCTATAGTCTTCTTCAACTACTTTCTGAAATATGGCTGGATGTGTTAATTTGTTTTGTGAATGTATTTCCAAAAGCGATTAAATTATCGTTGAATGTTATGTTCTTAATATCATCACATTTTTGGTTCATAATATCATCTAGTATATTCTTAATGTTGTTGATTTCCAATCTGATGTTTGTTGATTTCCATTTGGCGAATGATATTTCGACTACATATATCACCATCAAAGCACAACTCCAATTCGAATACCTTATCCAAATATTCATCATCTCTTTCTGTAGTATTACAGTCAAGAGTTCTTAGTAACTTCTTACTTCTACAAATAGATTCTTTTGTTCTAAATATCGATCCAAACACATGTCAATTTGATTAAATGTCAATCCACCAATACCTTCAAATACTTTGAAAACTTATATATAACTAGTATATTAATTCTAACTTTTTTTTTTTTTGTAAATAAATAGGTAAACACACTGAAAACTATAAATCTATTAAGATGTCAAACAGGAGTAGACACAACAAGGTTATTTCTCTCTCTTTTGATCTGATTATCCAATTGTTTTTGCACCCTTAACATGTGATTTCGTCTAATTCCAGTTTATTATTCGTTTCCCAACAAGGATGTTTGGTTTTCAGATGCTTGCATAGTTTGATAGAGTCACTTTTACTTGACAGTTGTTATGACAACACTGCTTCGAATTTATATCTGCATTCACTTGGAGTGGTTGCTCCCAATGTGACTTTTTCATTTCATTGGGGTGCTTTTCTCTCTTGTGCCTATTGAGTTTGGTCAATTCACTATAAGAATATAAACAATGCTCACACTTGAATTTAACACTATTAACGTGGTATGTATTTATTTTAGAAACTGAACTATTACTATTACTAATACTACTACTACTACTACCACTACTACTACTACTAATATAATTATTTTCATTTTCAATCACTTCGAACAAAATATTTAAGCCATAATCAGCCGAAACGTGATCTCTTGGGTTATCATTTATTATTTCAATTTCCTCATCATTGAATACACACTTCTTGTTATCATTTTCTTTGGTAGACTCTGGTTGCTCCAACTTAAACTTAACATATAGTTTTCCATCTTTTAAAAAAAATCATAACTAGAATAATATAATATATTCTGTATACAGGTAACAATTAAAAAAAAAAAAAAAAATTAAAAAAAATTAAAAAAAAATTAAAAAAAAATTGTGGGTGACCACACAACTGCCAAAATTTTTTTGTTTTTCAGTGAGGATGAGAATCTTGCTTGGGGTTCAAAAGTACCTACTACGTTTTACCAAATATAGGTGCTTTTTTTTCAATTATTTTTATAAAAAACATGCCAACAATGTGTGAGATAGGGGTTTAAATCATTTTTTTAGACGTACGAGTCCCCGGAGTGTTAGTGGTGGAATGCCATGCTTGACGATCAAAAGGTGGTCGTAGATTTTCTTTAGATCATAGCGAGATGCCACCACGTAACCATGGTTGTAAAGATCTCGTCTTTTTCATTATGTTTTTATATTTCTTGGAGTAGATGAACGGATTGGAGTTGGACAACCACATGTACCTTCTTTTTTTTTTTTTTTTTTTTTTTTTTTTTTTTGCAAAAAAAAAGATTTGTTGACTCATGATCAGTCAACAAATTGCAGGTATTGATATTAACCTGCTAGTTCGTGTTTTATATTATATTTACATTCTCACACAGGCCGTGAGAAATATAGCCAATAAAATGTTATTATTATTATTATTATTATTATTATTATTGTTATTAATAAGTTGAGTAGTATTAGGATAGAATAGATCTAACAGTAGTTGCGTGTTGATGAACAACAGTATAAAGCGGTGGCACGTAGTTGGAAGGATTTAGATTCCAATCAGATTTAAATTTACGCGTTAATGCAGAGCAATCGACAGTGATTCCTTGGGAGATAGAATTAGCGATTGTGAAATTAAGCTTGTGGTAATTGGTTTTTTTGCCGCTTGCGGTCCTTTGACACATACTAAAAATGTGCGCATGCCGAGAATCGAACTCGGGCCTAAACGATGGCAACGTTCAATTCTACCACTAGACCACATGCGCTTGTATATTTCCTCATTTATTAATATATTTTTTTATATGTATTTTTTTTGTGAAAATTTGATTCAAATTGCAATTTTATTTTAGGTACTCAAATTAATCTACTCTAAAAAGTATGTTTCAACTTGAACATGTCTTGAAAACAAATCTATAATTTATTTAAAACTAACATTATCTATTAACTTCTGACTCTCTTTTTTGGTCTATCGTTATTGTCATCTTGATCCTCTGTCTTTTCTTCAACTTTATCTGTAACTTTTTCATCAATCTCCTTTTCTGTTGTTTTTGATGTATCCGCTTCTTCGGTTAGCGTGGTCTTGTTCTTACTATCCAATAGGCTGTCTTCTTCTTCCATTCTATTCTTTTCTTGCTCCATCATTTCTTTTGTTACAGGTTTATAAATATGTTGTGAAATATCCATCCACTTCATTGCTTGCTGTACAGGATCGTGGATTGTAGGTTTCTTCTCTCTATTCCAATAATTGAATGAATCAAACTTTGAAAGCAACTCCCATTTATTAGCGACTGTATCATCTTTTATACTACTGTTACTGTTGTTACTATTATTATCAGCTCTATAAACAAAACCATTATAACATGACGGTAACTTTAATGATGTACCATATAATCTTATACCTCTAAAAGTTGAACTTAAAACACCTTTTGTTTTTGTTTTTGATTTTAATGTAAATATATATAATGTTTTACTTTCAAAAACCGATTGTTGATTGTATAATTTTGAATTCATACCATCTTCATTTTTAATATGAAAGAAACTAGATACTTTTGCATGACCATTATGACCAATAGAAAAAGGTAACAAGTGAAGATTGGTTGGATCGATACCCAAAGAACATTTTGATATTTCTATTGATGGTTTCAACTTTGATTTCTCACCTCTAACACTACTATCAGTTCCTTTAAATATAATCATTTTAATAATAGAATACTAATAGTTTTAAAAAATAAATATACAAAAATTTAAAATAAAAAAAAAATTTGAAAAAAAGCGAAGGGAAAAAAAAAAAAGTAAGGTCACGATTTCTTTTGTTAGAGTGATCTTTATGAGATTTCTATTTAAAAAGAAAGATATTAAATATTATTAAAATAACTTTATGAGAGTTTGAATTTGTCAAAAGTTCTTAAAAAAAAAAGAAAAAAAGAAAAAAAGACAATTTTTTTTTTTGTTTCAAATTAATTTAATTAAATGAACAAAAGTTTAAAAAATAATAACAATGAAGATAATACTAGTAATAATGAAAAAATCATAGAATATGATATAAATGGTAAAGAGATTTGCTTCCTTTTTAGAAAGTTTGGTAAATGTAGATATGGAAAGAAATGTAAAAAATCACATCTTCTCAATTCAGAGGCAACACCAACCACTGTTCTTACTCGGCTCGATCCAACTATAAAACAACCACCTTCCATCATCCAGAAGCTACTATCACTCTTTAACTATAACAATGTTAATATCATCGATAGTGCTCATCCTCCCATTGAAATACAAATGTTACAATCAAACATAAAGATGTTAAAATCAAATAAACGATTAATTACTCAACAACAACAACAACAACTTATAAATAACAATAGAATCATATTAAAAATTAAAAATAATAATAACAATAATAATGATAATAATAGCAATAATAATAGTGTTGTAACAATAAAAAAAGATATATTTAAAAGAATGAAAAAACATCATTGGAAAGTAAGATCTATCATTGGAACGATGTTGTCTGGTAGTCAACCTTGGGTATATTCAAAAACAATACAACAACAAAATGGAAGAGGAACAAAGATAAACTTTAATAGAATGAGACCGTTTGTCTATTTACTGTTAAAGTCGGTGTTGTCTGTTGATTTGGAAGATCAGTGGCTACAGTGTCTGGGTAATACTATTGTTTCGATGTGCCACACTGCTGAACATCCACTGGAGATAGAGAAATGTCTGATTGCCTGGGGTATAACAGATATCTCTGCACGCAAACTATTGGTACTCCTATGGAATACAATGGTACAATCATCAAACTCCAAGAACATGACTGCACCACTCATTCAGAACTGTGAAAAGGAAATCAAAACATCACACATTCAATCGATAGACTATGCTCGTGCATGTCAATTTACACTCAACCAATCTAGATTCTCATTAAACACATTAGATAAATCAATTAGTAATCTACAACAACAACAACAAACTGTAAATAATAATAATAATAATCAAAACAATCAAATCAATATATCACTTCAAAGATTAAATCAAATCGATGAAGATACAAAACATATCACCAATTGGAAGGAAAAGAAAAGAAAACAATTAGAATTATTAATTTAACTTCTTTTTTCTTTTTTCTTTTTGATTTTTTTTAATTCTATTTTGGTTGAACAACTTTTAACAATAAACATAGTTTATTTTATTTTGTTATTGTTTAAAGATATATTATTACAATATGTTTAAAGCAATTATGTATGTATTATTGATTAAACTATTATTAATATTATTATTAATTAATTGAATGATAAGTGATACAGAGAGAAGTAAGATATTTATATCTGTATTTCAATGTCTCTCTATTTTTGTTGATTTTATTACTTTGGAGATCAATAGCAATGCTATTCATATGTATTCTTTTGATGGTATAAATGATGATCGTAGATATGATCGATTAGAATCTAAATATACTTTCTATCATAATAATATTTAGGAGCACAAGTATTATTCTTGGATATTATTTTTGATAAATCATTCTTTAGTGATTTCTTTATGTATGTTTAACAAATGACCATTAAATTATATATCCTCATATACTAATGTTTTATATTAAAGTGAAAATCCTATTAGTATCGTTTTGAAAGTTGAATTGGTTGATCTTTGTTTGAAGAATAAAAACTCGATTGATTCTATCGTCGTTAAATACTATGATGATATATTTGAACTCATATTTCATAGAACCGGTGGTTACATATCAACCCACAAGATACCTGAAATGTTATGTCAATCCTCTGGTATACCAATCGATCATTCAATCTTTTTTTTAATTACAAACTAATCACCATCTGAATTTACATTTGTAATAGAAAAAATAGTTACACCTGATCTTAAATATGAAAGTGGTAAGTTATTTATATAAATAAAGAATAGATAGATCTAAAGTTGCTCATATAATGAATGAAGAGGTACTTTTTCAAAGCTATTTATTAATAGAGGTACTTGCTGAGTTGAAACCCTTCAGCAAATTCCCTTTAAAGATAGGATTGAATGAAAACTGCTTATTGTTTGAAGGTAAGTAATGTATTTGATTATCTTTTTCTAAATAATTTACATAGTGGAAGAAAGCATCTGACAAGTTGGTAAAGTCAAGTATCACACTCTACAACAATGTATGTATAAGATTTAATCAGGTTGCAACAAAGCATTGTGTTACTAATATTCGAAATAACTTAGAAAACAAAAGACTTCTTCATTATCGGTAAAAGTGTATTCGACATTGAATTCAAGAATAGCTACTTCTTAAAGTTAGATAAAGTATTGAAAAAGTTGTCTGTCAAGGAATGTCTCTTACAATTCGGTCAAGATCTTCCATTATCTATGATTTTGTATGTTAATATATAAGCATTCATTTTACTAAATTTACAAACTAACATACCTAATAAGTAATACATACAATTTATGTACATTCCAATTCTTTCTGGCACCAATGATATGAGAAAAGATCCACAACAATGTAAAATAAATAAAAAATGACAATCAAATGTTATTGTTATTATGTGTATTTTATAATATTTATTTTTACATTGACTAACACTATAGAATACCATGATCTTAAATCATTATATATTCAACTATAGTAAGTAATAATCATTCGAATAGTTTCAAGTTTTATCTTGATCACAATAATAATATCCACAGTTCTTTTATCTCTTTGAATGTTTTGCAATACACTGCTTGAATCGCTGAAACTCTGTATTACAAATATTATGCTCTATATTATCTAGATTCTTAACAACACAACCCGCATATGCTGCAGACTACAAATAATAGAAGATGATAAAGTTAGTTTTTAAAAACCAAATATAATCATTAATATTAATTAAAACCTACCTCTATTGAGCATTTACTCAATGATTGAGCAACTCTCTGTGACCATTTTGTAGTAGTTGAACCACTCATTGCTCTACTTTATATATATAAAAAAGACTAGTAAAATTTAATCTTAAGTTGTAAAATTTTTAAAGAAAGTTTTTTTTTACAAGATTAAATATTATTTTTATTTATGATTATTCTTTTCCATTTCAAGTTCGATTTCAATTACTTTTTCTAAAGATTGATGGTGAAATTTGGCAGAGAAAGTACGTCTTTCACTCATTCGCTCCTCGGGGTGATTGATCTCTCTCTTCTCTTGCTCTGTTAATACAAATTCAAACTCTACGTCGGCATTTAACTCCTTGTTCAATGCCTCTAGAACGGTCTTGGCATCGGATCGAGCGTCGATTCTCTCTTTGTGTTGTGAGATCAACGATGTGAAGTCCTGCTCGGTAACAAACTCTGCGTGTTCCAGTCCGTCGAGTTGTGGTCGTGACGGCTTTGGCGAGGGTAGCTCTACCATAGGTACCAACCGTACCGATCCGTCGAGTGGATCGACGTAGCGCAGTGGTTCCGCCAGCTTGAACGTACTGATCAATCTGCCGTTGACAGGTGTCTCTGCAAGCAACTGATGTCCCGACTCGAGAAACTGTGACTTTTTCAACTGGTAGTTCTCTTGCGATGACACTCTATAACAGATATGATCGGATTGTAATCCATTGACATCTATACCTTTCTCCTTGAGATGTCCCAACAATATTCTCAAGAATAAATTGTAATCACCTATAATCTCTTTTATATCAACACCTGTCATAATATACTTTGTACAAAAAATAAATATCAAATCTTAATTTTGTTTTTTTTTAAAACATTTTTTTTAAGATTCGTCTGACTAAAAAGAATCGATTGATCCTCGGAATTTCAAAAGAATCAAGTTCTTTTTATAAATATAAATCTCATCAAAATATCTTCATTTACAGGTTTATTTAATAAAAGAACTATTAATAAATAAATAATATATTAAAGAATAAATATCCAATAATAAACTAATTCCCAATAGAATATGAAATTTCTTATTTGGACAAGAGATTCAATGATTGGGTTTGGGTGTTTAAGTAAATTACCTTCTAAATCATCGTGTTGTAGACCATATTTATACTAAGTGATGATTCAAATATAACTTATCTCGAGATGATTCAGAGATATCATTTTTTATTATTTTTAATTTTATTTTTTTGTTTATCTGTTAAAATAAAAACTTGAGCAAAATTTCTTATTTTGGAAAAGTCCTAAGATGTTTGCTCAACAAAAAAATAAAATTAAAAATAATAATTATCTCGGAGCTCCTTATATTATTTCGGTACATCTAACTCCTATTAGTACAAAATTATTAATATTTTTTAAATAAAAATTCATAGATTCAATCAGTGGATATTATTGGAGGGACATATCTATCAAAACCGAACAAACTTGGAATTTGGTTTATTCCTACTCAAAAAAAATATTTATATTGTTCCAAATTTTTCAATGATTTAAATACATCTATAAATTATAATTAGTTAGAGTTTGCTTAATCAAAACTAAATTCTATATAGAAATAAATATGTTATTTTAATAAGTTAAAGATTGTTGTTTTATTTTATTTATTTTATTTTTTATTTAATTTAAGATACCGCTCAAAAGTACAAGTATCATTGGTTAAAAGTGGTTGATAGCACCACCATATTAATAAAATTTGCCTCAATGAACAGTATAAGACATGACGTGGGTGTTGAACATTACTGAACACGCAACAACAACACTGAATGCCACATCGACTTAGGTGGTAACATGTCAGCAAAAAATACAAAAAACAAAAAAACAGGGTTCATAAATTTAAAAGGATCCTCTGATAATCGATGCAAGCCCAATCATTTCATTAAACAACCGGGACTAATGTATTTTCACACAACAATTTAATTTTTAGATGTTAGAGAGGTACCAATACCAAAAGAAATACTAAATCATAAAGCTCGATGATTCATCTGAAAACTATTGAAAAAAAAAACAAATCCAATCAAATTACACAAATTAAAATCGGTGAAGAAAATAATGCTAATCCAAAAACATTTATACGAAGGTGTGGGGGTCAGTTGTTTTCTGTTTTGTTTGTTTTTTTGATTTTTTTATTCTCATTTTTTTTTGACCACGTTGCAACCAGCATTGCATTTACCACAACAGAAAAAAATAATAAAAAAAATAAAAATAAAATAAAATTAAAGGTACTTTGGAAATTAAGAATTTTTTGAGGAACAACACTAAACAAGCAATAAACATTTGATTGTTAACTTTTTTTATTTCAACTTTAGTTTAATTAATTCCCAACATATCTCTATTTTCTATTATTATCTTTTTTCTAAATAAATAATAATATTAATCAATATATATATATAATAAATTTAATTTAATTTAAATTTATAAAAATAAAATATCGTAAATTTTACATATTTCAAATCATCATTTAGTTAGTCTAGTTGTTGTTTTTAAAATAAATATATAAAAAAATAATAAAAATAAAAATAAATAAATATATAAAACAAAAATAAATAAAATATAAATAAATAAAAATAATAAATAATAAAATAAAAAGTTATTGTAATAAAAAATAAATATATATATATATAAAAGATGGCAGATATTGATAATTCAATTACAAATTCATCAAATGAACTTTGGTTCAACTTTATGCAACCATTGGGAGGTGGTATGCAAACTTTACAATCACGTACATCACCGGTCGCATTGAACAAGTCTGTTGAATTGTTGAATTTCGAATTCGGTAATGGATACAATCAAATGCAATCGTGTGGCTCAACTAAATCGAGCACCGGTTTCATGACACACAATCCAATGTTGATGTCAAACGGTATGCATCAGGACGGTGAAACCAGTCCATCATGTTACCTCAACCTCAACAGTAACGACACACAATCATCACAGGAGATCCCGGCCACCAATTTCGTCAGTCTCCCACAGTTTATCGACGAACAAACACTCTCGTCGTCGCCAGTGCCATCATACTACTCGTCATCGTCCTCCACACAGTCGTCGCCAATCCAAGACTTCCCAACATCGCCACAACAACAAATTCCAACCTTTTCACCAGAGTATAACATGGTCTTTAGTTTCGTACAACAAAACACACCAAAGTCCGATATAATTCCACTCGTCAACCCATTTACAAGTCAAATCAATAATAATAACAACAACAACAATCAATCAATTAATAACAACCACCACAATAATCAAATTAATACACAACAACTTATTGCACCAATAATAGATAATAATAGGTAAGATTTTTATTATATTCCAATTTTTGATAATAATAACTGCCCACTATTCCAAATCATTTGATTTACTAATAGTATTTACAATTTAGTTCCGATTTCAATGAAATGGTTGACAAACCATTCTCCAAAGACAACTTTATGAATCAATTAAAGTCGATTGTCCCAAGTTTTACTGAGCATTCAGAAGCCTATATATCCGATGACCCAACTTCATCCTCTGAGAGCTCCCAAGAATCAGAGTACGACCACCTACCAACCAAGAAGCGTGGTCGTGATGAAGACATCGATACATCTGGATTTACAGTATTGTCAAAGGACCAGGTACTTAAATTGTCGAGTAAAGAGATTGAAGAGTATGTCTCCAAGTTGAAACAACACCACGTTCTCACTCCATCCGACGAGAAGGAGCTGAAAAAACAGAGACGTCTCATAAAGAATCGTGAATACGCTTCTCAGTCTCGTTCACGTCGTAAGGTCTACGTAGAATCGATCGAATCGAAACTACAAAAAACCAACAACGAGTGTTCCAACATCAAACAACAGCTCACTGAAATCAAAGAGGAGAATCGTGAACTCAAGAAACAACTCTTCTCTCTCACTCAAACACTTAAAGCCAACCCATCGTTGGCAGAGGCATTCGGTAAGATCTTCTCCATAGGCAGTGCTGATTCTAAAAAAACAGCTGCCACTCTTTCTCTATTTGTAAGTAATTAAAAAAAAAAAAAAAAATAACAACAACTATTATTGCATTCATCGATCAAAGTTCTAATAATATCTTTACATATATTTCTTCTTTTTTGTAAAAAAAACAGGTATTTTTCACTTTATTTACCTTTACTTTCCTTCTTTTCCCTTCTCAACCAACTTTTACTTTATCACCAACTCAAGGGTATGTATTTGATATATATGTTATATAATATAACAAACAAATCTCGTTAGTTAGCAATTTATTAATATTATCTCTCATTTATCATCATTTACAGTCAAGAATATTTCAGAAGACATTTGCTCAATCTCGATACACCAGTATCTATGTACGATACCACCATTTTATTAAAGAATCAACTTATGACAGAAACCAAGAGATATATATCAATGATGCTTGGTGGCAATTCAGATGAAAAACAATTTGCAGACAATTCCTTCGTCAATTCACTCAAGAACAAATCAGATTTAAATTCAACAACAAAGTCAGCATCAAAAGAAAACAATGCACCAGCCGAGCAAAAATCAAACAAAAGACACAAACCAACTCATGTAGAAACTCCACCATCATCACCTGCAATGTCATCGCCTATCTCTTCATCCGATTTAGAAGATGACATCTAAACAATAGTTTAAAAAATAAATTAAAATCAAACTTGTACAAATTTATAATATAAACATATACAATAGTCTGCTCATGAGGTAACTTTTATTCATATAAATCTATTTCGATTGGCATAAGACCTATCTTGAGAAGCATTCTTCGGATGTTCATTACAAGATGTGATTGTGCATGGTTTTGTGTGCAACCAAACAACCATATATACCAAAAAAAAAAAAAACATCAACATACGATAAGTTAGTTAAAGATTATAATAAAGTTTGAATTTAGTCTATAAATGTGTTTTTTTTTGTAAATCAATTAGCATCTGTGCTGATTTGAAATTTTTTGCTGATATCTTTAGCCAAAAATATCAAATCTTCTCGAAATTCAAGATGGTAAATGAGGCATTTCAAATCAATGGAATGATTGTCAAAAAAAAACAAAAAAATCTTTAAAATCAAAAACCGTACGGGGACACAAAATAAAGAAAAAAATTTGAAATCGATGGGGGATACCAAAAAGTGAGAAACAAATTAATATGGCTTTAATTTCTCAAACAAATTTGTTGAATTTTTTTAATAAAAATTGAGAAGTCATTTAATATGTATGATACTTCTCAACTTTAAATAATTATTTAATAGTTTCTATTATAATTCCCTATAATAATGCCTCATCCAACTCGACCAACTCTATAAATAATCCCATTGTCATCTTGAAATTTCATTCAAATCAAAAAACTTTGTCACATAGATAAGCAACTAAACAGTTATATCAAGTATTAGCAACTAAGTTATTTCTAAACTTTCTACCTTACCCTATTTTTAATTGTTCCAATTGAAAAAAGGTAAATTATGTAAGATAGTATTAGAAACAAGATTTTAAATTCCCTTTCCATATCCCAAGCCAAATCCAAATAACCAACTCCTCCATCATTCTCTTTTTTTTTTAAAAAGAACTAAACAAACAATCAAAAGTAAATATAATATTAATATAATATATATCTGTCAAATTGAAAATAATATTAATTTAACTTTTATTTTTATTTTAAATAGATGGTCAAGTTCACAGTTGATAAGATCTCACAATCAATGAATGAAAGAAACAACATTCGTAATTTCTCAGTTATTGCTCATGTCGATCATGGTAAGACTACTTTGTCTGATTCTCTCGTTGCACGTGCCGGTATCATTCCAGAAGGTAAAGCCGGTGATCTCCGTTACATGAGTGCACGTGGTGATGAAATTGCTCGTGGTATCACCATCAAGTCGTCCAGTGTCTCTTTGCACTTTGAGTTGCCAGAGTCTGCCCCATTGCCAGCTGGTTCAACTGACCGTCAATTCCTCCTCAATCTCATTGATTCTCCGGGTCACGTTGACTTCTCTTCTGAAGTTACTGCCGCCTTGCGTGTCACTGATGGTGCTCTTGTCGTTGTCGACGCCATCGAGGGTGTTTGTGTCCAAACCGAGACAGTCTTGCGTCAAGCATTGTCCGAGCGTATTGTACCAGTTCTCTTTGTTAACAAAATGGATAGATTGTTCCTGGAACTCCAGGTCGCACCTGAGGATGCCTATCTTGCTCTGCGTAACGCCATTGAAGCTACCAATGCCGTCGTCCAAATGGGTGAGAATCAAAAGATGCTCGACCCAAAGGTTGGAAACGTTGGTTTTGGTAGTGGATATCAAGGATGGGGATTTACTCTTGAAAACTGGGTAAAACTCTACGAAGCCAAGCTTGGACTCTCCAAGGAGAAGCTTCTCAATCGTCTCTGGGGTGACAACTTCTACGATAGCGTCACCAAGAAATGGGGACCAAATCAAACTTCTGAAGATGGACGTACTCTCGGAACGTGGATTCTGTCGTCTCATCTACGAACCACTGCGTGCTCTCATCCTCGCCGCCAAGGATGAATCCAACATCGATAGTCTCATCGGAAAGTTGGACAACTTGGACATCAAGCTGTCCAAAGCTGAGCTGGAGTTACGTGGTAAGGATCTTCTGAGAACTGTTATGAAGAAGTTCTTGCCTGCAGATGAATGTATTCTCTCGATGGTGGTGCATCATCTGCCTTCACCGATAGTGGCGCAGCGGTACCGTACAGAGTCACTCTACACCGGTCCAATGGACGACGAGTGTGCTAAAGCAATGAAGGCTTGCGATCCAAACGGTCCAGTAATGATGTTCGTAAGCAAGATGATTCCATTCGGCGAACGTTTCGTTGCGTTCGGTCGTGTCTTCTCTGGAACCATCACCAGTGGTCAAACCGTTCGAATTCTCCAGCCTTCGTACGATCCCGAGACCAGTCCAAACGACTTCAACACCAAGAAGATCACCAGTATCGTTTTGATGATGGGCCGTAAGAGTGAAACCATCGAAAGCTGTCCATGTGGTAATATCATTGGTTTGAATGGGAATCGATCAATATCTCATTAAATCGGGAACGATCACTTCTGCACCAGAAGCAAGAGGTATTGTCTCCATGAAATTCTCTGTGTCTCCAGTGGTCAAGGTGGCAGTCAAACCAAAGGATCCAACTCATCTTCCAAAGCTGGTAGAAGGTATCCGTAAGGTAATCAAAACCGATCCAGCCATTCAACACTACACCGCCAGCACTGGTGAGCAAGTTCCTGGCGACAGTTGGTGAACTCCAACTCGAAATTTGTCTCAAGGATCTACAAGAGTATTCCAACTGTGAAATCGAAGGCATCCAATCCAGTGGTAAGCTATCGTGAGACTGTCCAAGGAACATCGCCCGTCTGCATGGCCAATTCGGCCAACAAGCACAATCGTATCTATGTCAGTGCCTCGCCACTCGGTGCCGAGTCTGCCAATCAGATCGAATCGAAAGAACTCGATCCAAACAGCAATGACATTGCCGGAAGAACACAATTCTTCGTTAGAAACCACAGCTGGGAAGCGAATGAAGCCAAGCAAATCTGGTCGTTCGGTCCGATTTGAATGGACCAAACATGTTCTTCGACCGAACTGTCGGAACGCAGTACCTCAATGAAGTGCGTGACTCGATTGTCCAGGGATTCCAGTGGGCATCGAAAGAAGGTGTTCTATGTTCCGAAGAAATGTACGGTGTTCGTTTCGATATGTCTGATATCACTCTGATTGCCGACGGTGCACATCGTCGTGTTGCCCAAATCATGCCGGCATCGCGTAAGGTTCTCTATGCCGCCGAACTTTCCGCTCAGCCACGTCTGTTGGAACCGATGTATCTTGTCGATATCCAAGCACCATCGAGAGTGCTCAAAGGTGTTCACAAGTGTCTGAATCGTCGTCGTGGTGTCACCATCTCTGAAGAAGAGAAGCTCGGTATGAATGGAGTGTTCTCAATCCGTGCACATCTACCAGTCTCGGAATCGTTTGGATTCAGTGCCTATCTCCAATCTGAAACCAGTGGCTTAGCTTTCCTACAAATGTCATTCGATCACTGGTCGATGATGTCTCAAGATCCACTCGAACCAAATTCAGTCACCAACAAGATTGTCCAAGACATTCGTGTAAGAAAAGGTTTAAGACAAGAGATTCCACCACTAAACGAATTTTTAGATCGTCTCTAAGATGACAATTATTTTTAAAATAAAATTTTACAATTTTTTTAAAAAACAATTAAATCATTGAAAAAAAAAAGGATATCAATACATTTTTAAAATTAAAAATCAATAACATTATTAGAAGAATAATAAAGGATTAAGGAATTACTTTCAGAAATAATACAAAAAAAACTTTTTACACTCTTCTTCATATTCAAAATGTAAAGGTTTTTAACTGATTTACATAAACAAAGATATTGTTTTTTTAGAAAAGTAATTTAACAGATGAAACGAAGATAAAACAAGGAGAGTATAGTATAAAGAAAGGTTATTCTTTAAAGGAGTTCCCGATTATATAACAATTAATATTCTATCATTAAGTTGAAAGTGGTAGATTCAAATTCAATCTCCATTTAATTTAAATGGAACCAGATACTTAGACAAACAATCTTAAGCTCTAGATTCCCAGATTTTTTGGAAATTTTAGAGTATGATATAGATCTACTAATAAATAATTTGATTAACTAATTAGTATATTCGACAACTGTATAAGACATCTCACTTGTCATCAATATTCGAAAATACAAATTATATTTTTTACTTAAAATTAATACTTAACTAAATTTGATATACAAACAACCGGTCAGGACCTGAATGTTTTTTAATTTCTTGGATATTCATCGATAAATATATATACTAGCCATTCATTCTAAACTCTTAAATACTGTTAAAAATGGTGATATGAAATGACACCTTTTTACTGCCAAAAACCCGATGAATCTTTATAAAAAATTTTGAATCAAATATCAAAATCTAAGTATATCTTAATCCTATTAATTGATTTTTAAGTAAATAAATTTATATCTATAAAAACAAAATGTATAGGATATTGATCAACTGTGTAAAATGCGCGCATTAAGGGATTATTTTGTTAATATTTTATATCAAGAATGGGAATCGAACCCATGACCCAAACCGTGTTAAGGTTTTGTGATAACCAACTACACCATCCTGACTTTTGATGAAATGGTAGTTCATTTTCACGTTTTATTTGTAAATTATTTCAAAAAATTTAAAATTTGTACAAAAGTCAGGATGGGGTGAAAGCAGTTGATCACCTAGGTGATTCCAGAACATTTTATTTCCTAGTGAATTCAATCAGATTGCCTGCATGATTTTTTTTACAAATTTATGTTATTTTTATCAAAGTCTTATGAATACTCTTACGAATCACTTAAATTGTTTAACAATTTTGATATTGATTTTATGTTAAGATAAAAACTTTGAATTCTAAAACTTGTTTACTTGATTTTGTTTTTGAAAACTCCAAATTTATAAAGCAGGTTCTGGACTCATCATTAAAAAGTTCCAAGTTAATTTATTATTTTTTGATAATTGCAATTCAATATTACAGTTAAATATGGATGGACTTCAAGAAATAGAGTACTATGATATTAAAAGTAATTCAACTATTATTGAAGATAGAGATGATCTTCAAACTTGCATCTCAACACTAAAGAGTTTGATTTTAAAGACATTCGGATCTCTTGACCACAAAAATTTTAGTAAATACAACGATATTTATTTAATCGCTGTTGTATTAAATGTATGTGTAGTTAGTCTATTTTAATAATAGTTTATTTTATTTGATTTGATTTTATTACTTTTTACTAATCAATTGTTATTATTACAACAGTGGATAATAGATAGAGATACCAAGCAATATAATGAGATTAAACAATGCATTTCATCTTATTTTAAATGCTTTTTAAAATACTCTCTCAATTCAGAGTTGAATGAATTGTTTATCTCGATTGCATTGAATACTTCATTGTTCAATGATATCGGGGTCACTAAATACTTGCTAACATTTTGTAGTTACACCGATGTTAGAGATGCATTGTTACACATCTTCTTTGTTAGCATCAAGCATACAACACAATTCTCTGTTGATGATAGTCAACGTTACTCTAAATTAAACCAATCTTTATCTATAGAGTCGTATTGTTTAAATTTAATTAGCGGCAATCAACAACAAAACCAACGATCACCAACAAAACAAACAAAGATATTATTACTTTTGTATATTATCAATGATAATCCATCATTAATTAATCAACTATCAGATTATTATCAAGATATATTCTTGTAAGTAGAATACTATATATCAAAGACAAAGAATTAATTTGTTGTTACTAATATATAAATAAATATTATAATAGGTATATAGATGAATATCTACATTTCAATGATTATTTGCGATTCTTTAGGTTGTTGGCAGAACACTTTGAAGTGAATGCGAAAAACAAGTTACTTGTTAAGAATCGATTGTTAAATAACGATTCTAAACCAAGTGTGTCGGTAGTTCACTCGGTATTTCACAGGTTCCTAAGTGGTTTAGATTTGAAATCTATCATACTCTCTGTGATTAGTGTAGATTCAAAGTTTCGTTTGGTAGACGAAACCAATGAAGCAGAATTACAAACTCTAGAGTTTGGAGAGTTGATGATCGGTGCATTCTCTATCAGTGGTAGTGGCGGTGGAATAAAGGCACTAGAGTCATTGGTCTTGATAGATATCTACCGACAAAAGTCTGTTCCATTGCCTTTGAATCTCTACAGCCATCTACTAGAGTTCCTTCAGATCAATAACTTTGATTTGGATGACAAGCTAACCATTAAACAATACAATCAGCAACGATTCATCCAATCTCTGGTTTATATCTATCAGCGTGAAGAGAAACCAATGATTTTGAGGACATTGTTCAAGTCGCTCTGTCTGTTAGAGTCGCTAGATTCCAGCTTTATACACTCTGTTCTCTCACCGTACAAACAAGAGTTTCAACAGATGATTCTATCCAACCGTAGAATGGTTTCGCAACTTCTCGATAGTCGAACAGCATTCCTCATTATCGTTTCAGATCTGATAGGCGGTCACGATCAAATCGATATCGTTTTGGAAATGATTAAGCAACGTGAATCTTGGAATTTCAAAATGATCGAACTTACACTCTGTCTGCCCTCTTCAAAAGAGTCATTGTTAGGTACTCTAACACACTTGGATCCATACATGCTCGATCTATTCAACAAGCCAATGAACTATCTATTGGATTTCGAGATTAATAATGTCGCTATATTCATGGAGTACATTTTCACCAACCACTTGGCATCTGTGGTGAGACTCAAACTATTCCACACAATCGGTTATCAATTGTTTGACAAGATTTACAAACACAATCCAAGCTGTATCACCAACATATTGGTAGTTGCCAATCTTTCATTTTATTCGAGCTTTATCAGGAACCTACCAGCTTTTTCGTATATCAATAGATTCTTACCCGAGAATCAGATAGTAGTAAGCACCAAGCCAATACCAAAACTAAGCTTCTTGGTTTGTAAACATATCATCACACAGCTATTGTTTGATAAATATTTGGATACAAAATGGAAAGTGGAGCTTTCGACAGTTTCAAAAGAATTCCACAAATGTTGTTCAAATGTTATCACCAACAATCCAAATGAAACCATAAGAATATCAAGGAGAATCGATCATGTTGGTTCAGAGTTTTGCTTATTTAAGACACAACCTCTCCATTTGGTAGAGTCTGAACTCAAGTATATTAAAGATGATTGTAAATCAGCTTGTCTCGACCATCTCGAATCTTTCACTTTCATCTATGATGGACGGAGAAATGCTCTGCCAAAGAACTTGAAATTTATAAAGTTTGTCATTCCCAGAGCAGCAAATACACCGGTGGAACTTCAACCGCTTTTGCCAACCAACAAAAACAGTCGTCTGCAATCAATTAAGCTATACTGCAATAATCTAGCTGATCATGTTGTCAAAACAACACTTCAATCACTTGCAGCCATACAGAAATCACATCCCAAACTGGCGATCGATGCATATATCAAACAAAACATTTTATCATCCACTATAAATAACCTTTCGTTGGTCACCAAGTTGCAGAAAGGATCAAATATGTATTTTGCTGGCTACCAATATCCCAAAGAGAATACATTCCCTAATCTCAGAAAGCTTGTCATGCCAATGAATTTCAATGAGAGAGGCAATGATCTAAATCATACTTTATATATCATAGAAACATCACCAAAGTTAAGATCGATCACATTCACCAACAACCTCGATACAAAGTTTTTGCTGTCGTTCGTCCAGGTCAACAGAAATATTTCACGATTGGTTTTCAAATACAAGATTAAAGAGTCTATTTCTCTGCCAAATTCAGTTATCGGAGAACTAAACAATATATTTTTGTTATTAGAGAGTCCCGAGCTTCATCAAATAACACATCTTAAATTCTACATCCAATACCGTCTCTACGAAAATGGAACGAAAGTCCACTTACCAATTATCAATACCGAGCACTTGACAAACAAACTCATTGATATAGTAGATTTTAAACCAATTAAATCGAATCTAATGACTTTCTACAGATAAATAATAAATATTATATTACAAAATTAACTATTTATTTCTTGTTATTACAGATTGTGTTAAAGTGATGAGTAAATCTCTTGATTGTGATTGTGGTAGTTTCATCAAAAATTCAATAGATTTATTGCAATACTCAATTGCAAGTGATTTCGTTTTCTCAATGGCATTACTCTTTAAAACCAATTGATTAGCTATATCAACATCACCACTTTCAGAAAACTTTCTATTGATCAGTACTTCCAAATCGGGATATTCTTCGAGTGCGAAGAGTACAGGTGCTGTTGCCAATCCAAGTGACATATCAACCGATGCCGGTTTACCTAAAGATTCAGAAGATCCTGTTACATCCAGCAAATCATCAATAATCTATTGATTTGGTAAGTAAGCTTTGCAAATATTTATATTAATCAAGTTACTTACTTGAAAAGCCAAACCTAAATTCTTTCCAAATTCAGTTGCCATATTTGTCATGTTTGCGTCTGCACCAGAGAGAACTGCTATTGATCTACAGCCGTTTGCAAAGAGCGACGCCGTTTTGAGATAGGTCTTTCTAATGTAGCTTTCGAATGAGGTGGAATTCGACTTGATCTGCATCAACTCACCATCGACTAGATCCGATATGATATTGGAGACAAGCTCTGTGACATGATGATTTCTCAGTGTGGAAAGCAAAACAATGGTTCTGGCGGTGAGGAAATTACCACAGAGAATCGCGAGTTTGTTGGAATAGGCACAATTTACGGATGCCATCTCACGTCTTGTATCGGCACCATCGATTACATCGTCGTGAACCAGACTTGCCGTGTGCAGCATCTCCACAACCTGAGCCAACTTCAACTGTGATTCTGAAATAGGTTCGCTCGGACAATCGTTACTGGTGATTGCACGCGCCAGTAGCAGTAGAACAGTCGGTCGTATACGTTTACCCTTCATCTCAAAGTAGTAGGTTCCGATGCTTTTCAGTAGTGGATGCGTTAGCTGAGTTGGACCACCTGCATACTCGCCGCTTCCTTGAATGCCATTGGTTATGGAATCAATGATATTAAGAGACATTCTATTAAGATCCTGCTCAATCAGTGAGTAGTCACTGTGACTGGCTGCCTGTCCATTCAATCTATTGAGTGGATCTAACATCTGGACACTGCCAGTCTCTTGTCTATTACTATATCTCTCAGCATCATAACTGCTTTGTTCACCTACATAAAATGATTTGCTTGTCATTTTTTCAATAAATTTATTTATAAATGGTTCCATATTTTTTGTAATTAAAGTATATCTTTATCTTATCTAATAATATAAAACATTGATTTTAAATTTTCAAATCATTTTTTTCATTGTTTAATTTAAGTGATGACAGATCACCCCACTTTTTTTTTAAGAAATATAATCATTTTAGATTTTTTGATTAAAAATTATAAAAATTAAATCTAAAAAAAAACAATATTTGTTAACATATATTATAATCTATAACTTTGATTTATGACTATCTAATTAATAGTTTTTTTTTTAACTATAATGCAAAAGCTACTTACTTTTTTTTTTTGGAAAAAAAAAAAAAATCAAATAATTTAGGTAATTATGTGGTGTTGTGTGGTTTTGTTTTGTCGTTTTTTTTTAATCAAGTGGTACAAACTCCAATCCCTACAACAAAAGTCGACGATTCATTAACGATGCAAACACATAATTGAAAAAAAAAAAATGATTTTTTTTAAAAAAATAAAATAAAAAAACTATTTTTAATTAAAGAAGTTAAGTTAGTCCGTAATTCACATTTCATTATTTATATAATATTCAAGAAAGATATTTATTTATTTCATTATTTATATTTATAATATTCAACAATATTATTATAAAAATAATAATGAAATCAAAACAACAACAACAACAAATACATTATGATGTTGATGAATCAGCATCATCGACAAATAATAATAGTAGTACACCAAAGAAAAAACAATTGAAAACACCAAAACATCGTTTGAGCGATGGTAAAACAACATTGTCTCCACAGGAATACGATACATTGAATTTCTTTTATAAACCACATACTTTACTCTGTCTAGCGGTAGCAGGTATCGTAACGATATACTTTGCATTCAACAACGAGCAATCATCAGAAGGAAATGTTAAAACGTAACTATCATCAATCTTTAGTTAATTCTTTGACACTTGCAAGTAATATTAAACAAAACTCTCTCTATTTTAATTTTTGATTCTAAATCAGTGGATTACTTGGAGTATGTGCAGCTTTCCTTTTGTTTTCAATGTTACAGATGAGAGATGGACTCTTTGTTCGTCCACATCCAGCATTCTGGCGTGTCGTCATGGGTATGGGTGTTATTTATTTATGCGGATTAGTTTTCTTGTTATTCCAAGTAAGTGTAAAAGTGTTTAATATATTCTTTGCAACACAATAACAACAACAACAACATTGACATTGGAAGGAGAATTCTCATCATTAACCAATTTATTTTTTGTTGTTATTATTACTTTAGACCGCAGATGACGCACGTTTGATTATGAAACATATCGATCCAAAACTTGGAGTGAAACTACCAGAGAGATCGTATGCAGAGAATTGCGATCTCTACACACCAGACCACCCAGAGTCAAACTTTAAGAATCTCAAGGACACTGTCAACGATGAATTCATTTGGGCTCATCTATTTGGTTGGTGGGGAAAGACCTTGCTTCTTCGTGATCCAATCTTGTGCTGGACTCTCAGTATAACCTTTGAAATTTTAGAATTGACATTTGCACATTGGTTACCAAATTTCCATGAATGTTGGTGGGATCATGTAAATTATCATCATACATATAATAATTTATTTATTTATTTGTTAAAACTAACTTTAAATTTATTCTATTTATTGATAATCATAATCAATAGATCATTTTAGATATCTTTGTTTGTAATGCACTCGGTATTGTTTTGGGTGTTTTGACGATTCGTTATATGAAGATGAAGGAATACAATTGGACTGGTGCCAATGACAAGACAAAGAAGAAGAGATCTCTCTTTATCAAAGCATTGAAGCAATTCACACCACTGCAATACGACGATTACAATTGGGAGATCTTCTCCGAGTGGAAGAGATTCGTTTCTATTCTTTTCGTTATTGTTTTGGTATGTAACTAATTAATGATGATGATGATGATTCATTTTAGTAAAATAAGTGAAATCCTAACTAATAATATTATTATCTATAGATCTCTGTTATTGAATTGAATGCATTCTTCTTAAAGACATTATTGTGGATTCCACCACCCAATCCAATCAATATCTACAGATTGTTATTGTTGTGTTTGATTGGTACACCGGGTCTTCGTGAGTACTATCAATACATTACCGATAAGCAAACCAAGAAACTCGGTACCATGGCATGGATCTGTATTGCTATTATCAGTGTTGAAGTACTTATCTGTGTCAAGTACGGAGGTGCAATGTTCTGGGCCATTCCAATGCCACCCCAAGTTAAATACCCATGGATTATAGGTCTCACCATCTTTACTGTTGGTTCGGTATTCTATTTCGGTTTCTACAAGAAATCAAAAAAGCAGTCGTCTTCTTCAGCAACAAACAAATCAATCGAAAAGACTGAATAAACGAATAAAATTACATACACATTAATTGAATAAAATCTAAATTTTATTATTATTATTATTATGATTATTTAACATTTATACATTTTGTTTTAAATATTTGATAGACAATCTTGTTTGATGTAACATATGATCTTATACAGACTGGAAACTCTTCATAGTTTGTTAAAAGACTCTTAATTATATGTAGAGCACCCTTGTAGGAAGATGGTAATATATCTTTTGAATCTAAATTGGTTTGACTAAAGAAATATAACTAATATCAACAACAACACAGTTAATAATTTAGATTAATTAATAAAAAATATAAAATAAATGTAGCAGTCATTCATAACTTACAGCATCATCTCCATAGAGGTATACTGGAAGTTCACCGGTTGCATCGGATATCAACAGATTCAAACAATAAATCCATTTTAATTTATCATCTGTATCACATTTTTTGCAACTGTAGTCTTGTAGTGTTGATGGTGTGGGATCCTGGAAAGTCATACAAGATTCACATAAAACTTGTAACCATTTTCTTGAGAGTTTCGGATGAGATTCATGAAGTTTAACCATCGTCACAAATATATTTGGTGTCTATTGTTAATTTTGTATTCATCATTAGTGTTTCAACTCTATTATGATAAAGTAAAACATTTTAACTTACTTTACATTCAAGTATATCTTTTATCTTTGTGAAAACTGCAGTTTTAAAATCTACAACTAGTTACAAATCACAGGTTAATATGACTGATAAATAAGTTTAAGTCTGTTTAAATAAAGGATACTACTACTTACTAGTTGAAATACTTGGTATTTCCGATTCATTTAATTCATTGTTGTTGTTGTTGTTATCATCTTGATACTCGCTCTTTACTGTAACATCTTTAATATTTGTTAATTGATCTACTTTCTCTTTATGTTGACTGTAGTAGTAGTAGTAGTAGTAGTATTTTAAATGTTATTAGTGTTTGTTATTTGTATTGCTGTTGTTGCTATTGTTGTTATTCATAGTACTTTACCGTAATAACCGTTTAACTCTTGGATCATCTGGTGATAAGATGTTAATCCTTGAATTTGTTCCATATTTCAATTCTTTTTGTTGGTACCAATGAACTCTTACCTTTATAAACAATGCCCATGTATCTGTTGAAAGTGATTCGATATGACTGAAATAATCAAACCATACATTCATAGTGATAGTTGTATGTGATTTGACAACTCTGTCCTTTGGATCGAAAATAGCTTGTCCAGTGCCATCCCACAACTTTAACATTATACACTTTTGATTTGCCGATGAACATCTCTCCACTACCTTTGCAATTATATTCACCCATGAATCTTTTTCAATATCTTTTATATCATCTATACCAACTACTTTACCAGTAAAACTATTAACAACATTATTATTATTATCATTATTATTATTATTATTATTATTATTATTATTATTATCACTACTATCATTATTATCTAATTTTCTTTTCTTATTTATATTCAATAACTTTATTTGATTATTATTATTATTATTATTATTATTTGTTGTTGTTGTTGTTGATGTTGATGTTGATGATGTTGCTGTAGCTGACTGAAAATAACCTTTATTCTCAAATGAAATAATGCTAGCTCTTATCTTATCTGTCATCTTAAAGATGGTTGCTCTCTCGAGTGTTTTCAAGTCGATAGGATGTAGAGGTTCACCATTGACAAAGACATAGCATCTAAAGTCCGTATCATAGATATTGGCTTTTCCATTGACCTGATCATTATAGGTGGATCTCTATGATTTATTAATAAATGAGATCAATCAATAAAATGAATGTTTAAAAAACGAATAAACGAGTAACTACACTACTTACACGTAAACCTGAACAAACCAAGATATTACCAATCTCAAAGTATTGTAAACACGATTGATCTTTGAAGAATATGCTAACGTTCATCTTTGATTGCTCACTGTCATAGATCAAGAACTTTTGGCAGTATTCACCAGACATTGGTCTAAGTTCCTCCAACTTATCCAACACACCTATGACATTGAATTTATTGGCTTTCGATATAACTATTTCATTTATAGATTTGTAACTACAATAATATAGTAATATAGTAATAATATATCATGTCAATAATCAAATAGAATCTCTAAATCATCATGATGGTTATATATTATTTTTATTTACTCATCCATTTTCCAAAAAATGATTAATTTTTTTTTTTGAACAACCAATGTATCAGAACAACAACAGAAAAATTAACAAATTTTATTCAAAAAAAATAAAATAATATAATATAATATATTATAACATTCTTAATGAATTCAAATTTATGATCATATATTCTTATAAAAGATAAAAGATCAAGATTTTTATTATTATTAATACTAATAATAATTTTTTGTGTGATAACACCAACACACAAATCTGCTGAATTCAAAAAACAAAAAAAAAAAATTAATTTTTTTTTTTAGAATAATAACTCTGGTTTTTTTTTTTTCATAGTCTTTAGTTAAGTTAAAGAACACTTTTTTTTTTTTGATAGATAGATAGCTGCTGTTTTTTTATTTTATTTATTTTTGTTTGAAAATTTCAAAGTAAAGTATGTTTGTTTGTTATTTTAATTAACTATTAAATATATATATATTAACGGTATTCTTATTTTTATTTTATAGATAAAATAAATACATACAAACAGATCGAAATACCTTTTCTTTTTTGTTTAGACTTCTTGAATTTCAATCAACTAATCTAATCAATTCAATTCAATTCAATTCAATTTATCTCATAGTAAATATTCATTGCCAAGTGTTACAATTATTGATACTTCCACAAACAACAAAGTTAATAATAGCTGAGCATTACTTCAACGTAGAGAGACCTGTCACGCACAAATTTGGTCATTTGGTTCAAGCAGTAAGACAGTATTACTATTAATAACATCAATACAACAACCTTTTTTTTTCTTTATTTATTTATCTATCTATCTTTATATATTATAAATTTTAAAGTAACATGTTATCTCCTCAAGTATCACCTTCACCAAATACTTTGAATAACAATAGTAATAATAAGAACAATAACAGTATAAATAATAATATAATATCAACATATCCAGAGTATACATCAATGACTACAAAACAACAACAACAACAAGTATCGGAAGATTCAAATGGCAGACCAATTCACGATATAGCACAAGAATTTACATATCGTCTGAAGGATCTTACCTATAACGATGCTATTATCATTAATAAACTGATGCACTTTGCACAAGATAACATCGTAGCTGCCAAAGAGATATCAGCACTCATTGAAGATAGAATTAGAAAGGTATGTTATCAAATATCAATATTATTATTATTATTACTCAATCACGTCACCGCACACACACACACACAAACCTCAAAAAAGAATACATAAAAATAAATTCAAAATCGTTTTTTTTTTTTAATTTCTCTAATTCTAAATTATTTATTTACGCAAATCTAACAATATGATTATGATTATTATTTTTATTTTATTTTCTTTTGCAAATAAATTTATTATTATTAGAGCGTAAATCCAAAACAAAGACTTGCTGTTTTGTATCTGATGGACTCGATCATCAAGAATGTCGGTAAGATCTACAAGCAGTTGTTTGCCCGCGACATTGTAAATACCTATTGTGCCAGCTTCGAAGCGGTCGACGACACCATCAAGACGTCTCTATTCAATCTTTACAATACTTGGACCGGTTACTTTGACCCTGTATTGTTAGAGAAGATCCAACAGCGCTGCGGTGTCGAAGAGATGGCCAGAATTGCGATTCTCAAGAAACAACAAGTGAAACCTCCACAAAAGACTGGTCATCCACAGAAGCCATCCTCATCATCATCATCATCATCCAGACCAACAATTCCATCACCAACCGGATCGCAACAACCACAGCCACATCCACAAAAACAACCACCATCACAACAACAACAACAACCATCTCAACAACAGATATCATCCCAACAACAACAACAATTATTACAACAACAACAGCAACAACAACGAATGCTGCAACAACAACAACAACAACAACAACTATGGACTCAACAACAACAACAATCACAAAATAAACTTAACGTAGGAATAAATATTTATGATCAATGGTCAGGATTACTTACCCAAAATAACTATCCCAATATATATAACTATGATATGCAACAACAGGTACAAGATCCCAGGGTCAATAAAGGAAGTGCTCCTAATTACTTGAATGGTCAGTTTAATAATCAACTAAATCAACAAAACAACAATATGATGACATCAAATAATAATATGAATATAATGAATAATGGAATGATGAATAGCCAACAACAACAACAATTTAATAATAACTATAATAATAATAATGTGGGAATGAATAACTATAGCCTTAACAATATGTTCCCTGCCGGTGTGAATAATAATCAAAATTACAATAATTTTAATAATATGATTCAAAGTTTCAATCTTAATACCAGTGGTTCAGTACCAAATCAAACCAATATGAATCAACAACAACAGCAGCAGTGGAACCAAAACAACGCTGGAAACTATTCATATTTCAATAATATGAATGCTTCCAACTTGTTTATGAATGGTTTGGGTGAGGTCAATCCCAACAATAATAACAATAATAATAATATTACCAACACCTTTCAACAAGGAGGACAACAACAACCACAACCACAGCAACAACAACAACAACAATCGAATAACCCCAATGCTCAAGAGGAGCATTCTCAAATCCAACAGGAACAATCGCAATTGTACAAGATTATTGAACAATGTGGTACCATCCTTGCATCAGAACCGGAGAATGATCAAGTGAAAGCACTGTTGACCGAACTGGAGAATACCTTGTACCGTGGTTCCTACAATCAAGCAAATTATGCCTTCCTCAAGCAAAAGTTTACCAATATCACTGGTATCTCAATTCAAGCATCCAATAGCCCTCTTCCAATTGGAAACGTTAGCAACAACATCATCAACAACAACAATGCTACCAACTCAAAACCATCCGACGATTCTACCAGCAAGGATGACAACACAACAAGGTAATTATTAACTATTATATTTAATCACTAACCAAAGTATATATAGAAACAATTATAGCTAACCGACTGAATCCTTTCCTTTTTTCTTTAACACCAAATTCCATATACAATCGGCATTTAATTATTGATGTTCAACTTTTTTCATTTATTTTGAATCAATAATATTGTTGTTGCAACAATGTTACTTTATAATAAATTTATTTATTAATGAATGCTTCTTTCTGTTCTGCGGGGTGATCTTACTCTGTTTGTTTGTCAATGTCTCTCTATGCGCGACTTGACAATCAATTCACACGATGATATTGCGTAACCACCACCAACACAACCACCACAAAATTATACGACTACTCTCGACAAACCGACAAACCAGTGAGCCATTTAATCCAGCCGTGGATTTGTATGATGCTCTTCCGCTACAGTGCAAAACATGTGCATTGAGATTCAACGACGATGAGTTGTTTAAGTTACACATGGACTGGCACTGGAGAGTGAACAAGAAAGAGAAGAAGAAGAAGAAGCAAGCAATGTCTAGATCTTGGTACATCACCGAAGACGAGTGGATCGCATTCGAATGTGGAGTCACCGAAATCCATCACGAACAACCAGGTAGGTTTTTATTTACTAACCTTTTTTTTTATTTTATTCAACATCCATCATCATCATCTATCTCCTCCGTCATCTTTTTCACTTTCTTCTTCACTTTCTTCATCCTCATCTTCACTATCTTCACTATCTTCACTATCTTCACTATCTTCTATATCATTACTATTACTACTATTATTCATCTTTGACTTTAACCAATAGCTGAATCTTTTGCGAGTTTATTCTCCTCTGTTTCGTTTGTATCGTTTGACTTGTTATCGATTGGCATATCTTCGTCATCATCGTCATCTTCACAATAATAATAATAATATCATAGACTTTCTATCTATCTATTAAATTATAGCAATGTCAACAAATATATGATGTTTTACATTACATTAAAAAAGAAAAAAAAAAAGAAAAAAAGAAATGATTATTATTTTAATCTCAATGTTAGACTTTAATATTTATTATCATTTGATTATTATCATTATATATGTAATCTTTATGAAGATGGAGGCTCTTAGTTGTTTAAATTTTTCTTTAAAAAAAAAATGTTAATTTTTTTATTTTAAACTTATTATTAATATTATTTCTTTCTTTTTTTTTTTTTTCTAATCTATTTTTTTTTTGATAATAATCAATAGCGTTACCTTTCTTGAATGCCAAAAACAAGAAAGAAGATGAACAAAAACCGTTACCGAATTTGGTTGCTGACGACGAGCAACCGAATTGTCCAATCTGTAGAGAAAAGTTTGATAAGTTCTGGGATGAGTCAAACGAGGAGTGGATGTATCGTGCAGTGGAGCTGAATGAAAAGATCAATAAAATCGTTCATGTTAAATGCAATGGTTCTCCTAAATTAGATGATACCAATGGCATTAATAAAACACCTTCACCACCAGTGTCGCTCTCGTCATCTTCAACAACCATTAACAATACCATCAATAACAACAACAACAACTACAATAACAACAACAATAGCAGCAGTGATATTAAATTGGAGGATGTATCGATCATCCCATCACCAAAGCCATTAACAAAAACCATAGATAAAAAGAGAGAACTGGAGGTAGAACAAAAATCTGAACTGATTGAATCAAATTCTGATTCACCGGAGAGAGATGCAAAAAAGCTGAAAAACGAATAAACACTTTTTACAGCAAATCAACCAACAACCTTTTTTCAATTTGATAAAGAAAAACAAACAGATATTAAACCAACAAATACATCTAAATAAACTTAAAATTTGTATACAAATCACTTCACGAATTGCCTCAAAAAAAAAAAAAACAAGATATTTTTTTTGCTTGAAAGA
This sequence comes from Heterostelium album PN500, assembly GCF_000004825.1. Taxonomy (NCBI): domain Eukaryota; phylum Evosea; class Eumycetozoa; order Acytosteliales; family Acytosteliaceae; genus Heterostelium; species Heterostelium album. The sequence continues at coordinate 1,206,119 of NW_008805070.1, read as the reverse complement.
TTCACAATGGACTTTTGAACAATTTCTATATTTATTATTAAAATCAAATTAATTGTAACAACAGAATTAAATAAATTGTTTTAAAAAATGACAGTCAAATGTGCTCAACATCAAAGATCACATGAGTATTTTTGTTTTAAATGTAATAGTTTGATGTGTCCAAAATGTATTATCATTCACAACAGAGCAAATCAAGATCATTTAGATTACCATGATCATATAGATAGTATCAGACAATCGTTAAGTCATAATCTTTTAGATGTTGTGAGTGACAGTAATTCGGATCATAATATTAAAGATCAGAGTGGTGATCAGTCTGATGATATAGATGATAGTACTATCATAAGTAACACTGTATTCAGAGAGAAAATAACATCACTTTGGAGTACTCTAAAGTCATCGAGTGACAAATATCAATCATTAACTACAACCGAGAATGAGATCAAACAGCACTTTGAACAGCTCCACCAATATCTTATTGTTGAAGAGCATAAACTAAAGAAAGATATCATCAATAATAAAGATGCGATAATCAATCTGGTCGATAATAATATGAATCAATTGAAATATTTAGTGAATATCATTAATATCAATAGTAAATTAGATAACGATAATGATAATAACACTGTTGATCAACATATTAATAGTGATAGCAGCAACAACAACCAAGATCAATCAGTGATAGCAGATACAACAGATCAATATTCAACTATAGCTATTATGAAATCGATTACATGCAGCTCATCATTAAAATCGTTCGTCAAAGATAATAGTCAATCATTATTCAGTCATGATCAAAATCAATTGAACATTGGTGAACTATTGACACAACACAACAATGATCAAAATTCAATCATATTAGATATTATTAATAAATATAATATTCATTTAACAACTGATAGTAATAATAATCTAAGTGATTGCAATAATGATACTGATTATAAAGTATCTATTAAACAACCGGATTTCAATCAATTAAATTCCATAATACAACAATCAATAATATTAACAGCAACATCACCACAATCCACAGCATCAACATCAACAAATAAATCATCTTTTATATTGGCAACACATCAATCAAATGGAGCAACACTTATTAATACATCAAATAACACAACCGAAGAATTACAATTTAGTTATGATTTCTTCCAGACAAGTTCATCGATGGTAAGCGTTGGTGAATATGTTTATATCTTTGGAGGTGTTCCCTATCGCAACAAATGGTTTAGATTTTCATTGAAATCGAAATCGATCGATCATGTTGGAGACATGGATAACTACTTTGCCGATTGCTTTATATCGGTGTGTTACGATGGCCAAGATCTTATCTATCTGGTCAATGGATCAATGATGAATAGAATCGACTATTTCAACGTAAGGACCTTTCAATTCGACAGACTCTACATGCCGAAAGAGATACTCGGTCAACAACTATCGTCGATGTTCTACAAAGGTAAACTATACTCAGTACCACTGCTCAAAAAAGTAATTGCTGAATTCGATTTGACAAGTAATCAACTAATGTTGAAACATCCAATCGTCTCCTGTCCAATGTCGGCGTGCCATGACGATAATGGAAATTTCTTCATTCATGGTTCAGATGGTAGTCTAGTTAAATTCAACGTTGAAACCAAACAAACAACTAAACTAAACGTTAAAACAGGCAAAGCCGATAGTGTTTATCTATTGTATCACCGAGTATCAGCCGCAGAGAGTTTTGTATATTCATTTGGTGGTGTGGACTATGGTAATTTCAAATATTCCATTGAACAGCAACAACAACAACCATATCTTATTGGTGATAAACATGTTAGAGCGATGTATGGATCTGTATCATTTTAAATGTTAGTTAGCCAATTTGTATTTTCTAAATAAATCAGTCAGATTTAAAATTAAATTAAATTTCTTTTTTTTTTCGTATCGTTTTTTTCTAAATTTATCTAAAATTTGATTCGTTGAGATCAGTCTTTTTTCCAATCATGTCGTCATCGGATGAGAATATAAAGATGGAAGATGTTGGAGAACAACAACAAATAACTACAACAACAACCAGTACTGATAGTACAACAACTAGCATACCAACACCACCACAACGTAATCCAATAAATAATAGAACAGAAAAATCTGTTGGAATAGAGTGTTTCTTGGGTACAAGTGCACCTTGGACAGGTATTTTAAAGCAACGTTACGATGATTTCATAGTAAATGAAATAGATATCAATGGAAATGTTATAACATTGAATTCAATTACCGATACTGAGCCTGTATGTTGTCTTAATCATTATAATAGTTATAGAACTTTTTTATTTATCTTTTTTTTATTTTTTAAATTAATATAAAGACAGAAGAAAAAGAACCAGAAAAACCAAAGGTACAAGAGGAAACTAAACCTGAAACAGAGGTTGTAGAGCAACCAACAATCTCAGAGAAAGTAGTAAAGGATTTGGAAGATATTGTAGGAAATGAACAAGCAACGAAATTCTTAGAGTTTGTCAACGTGACATCAAAGAGCAATCCGAAATCAAAGTTCTTGTTCGATTTGATACAAGATAAGGAAAAGAGAACATCTCTACATCTTTTAATCAAACATAGTTTCAGAATGATATCAGAGACAGAGAATTCATGTGTTAAAGTACTTTCATCATCGTATGTTATTTATTATTACTATGAATTATAGAGCTATCTAAACATTTCAAATGTAGATCTTATTTACTTACTATTTTTTTATTTACCTTTTTTTTTTAAAAAACAAAAGTCGTGGTAGTCGTGGAGATAATAGAGATGCATGGCCAGCAGGTAGACCCAAGTATTTACAATTTGTTTTGTTCAAAGAGAACAAAGAATCGATGGATGCTTTCAATATCATTTCTAAACAGCTAAAGGTCAATCAGAGAATCTTTTCGATGGCCGGAACCAAAGACAAGAGAGGTGTGACCACTCAATCGGTGACGGCATTCAAGATGAATCACAAGAGATTGTTGGGTGTCAACAGCAGACTCTACGGTATGAAAGTCGGTGGTGACTTTAAGTATGTCGATAAGCATCTGCAACTCGGTGACTTGAGTGGCAATCGTTTCACAATCGTAATCCGTGATATCTCTGCCGACGACCAATTGGTAGAGTCATCGGTGGAGCAATTCAAAAAGACAGGTTTCATTAACTACTATGGATTGCAGCGTTTCGGAACGGGATCGGTCAGTACCCATCAAATTGGAAAGTCAATCATTCGAGGTGAATGGGAGGAGGTTATCAAGTTGATGTTGTACCCACGTGAAGGTGAGAAAGAGGAACTCAGAGTGGCAAGACAGAAATACAAGGATTCTGGTGATGTCAAGGCACTGATGAGATCGCTTCCCAAGTATATGACTTCAGAGATTGCCATTTGCAAGGGTCTGATCAGAGATCCAAGAGGTTTCATGAATGCATTCGACAACTTGCCAAGAACCCTTAGAATGTTGTACCCACACAGCTATCAGAGTTATATTTGGAATAGAATGACTAGCGAGAGAATCAAGTTGTACGGACACGAATTACCGGTTGTAGGTGATCTCGTTGCTGTCGACATCGACAAGAAAGCAAAAGATGACAATGAAGCAAACAATAACAACAACGAAGGAGAATCAAATGTATTGGAGGACGCTCAAGACGAAGAGGTTCCAGACGATGACGATAGTGATTTCCATATTGTTCATGTCACTGAGGAGGATGTAAAAGCTGGTCGTTACAATATTTCACAAGTAGTATTACCAATGTTTGGAAACGATGTACTCTATCCACTTAACAAGATTGGAGAGCTTTACAAACAGGTCATTGCCGAAGACAACATCACCGAAAAGAATTTCACAAACAAGTCAAGAATCTACAACCTCAAAGGTTCATACAGAAAGATCATTTCCTTTGCCAATGACATACAATACAAGACATTTAGATACGATGACTATACAAAGGCACTTACTATTAACGATTTAGAAAGATTAAATGGTAAAGAAGAACCACAAGATCAACCAAGTATGTAAATCATCATTGTTTAAAAAAATAGTTTCTAAACAACCACTAACAATTATTATCTTGTTGTTATTTTAGATGGAAAGTTTAGAGCACTGAGAATATCATTCAATTTACCGACTTCATCATATGCAACCATGGCATATAGAGAGCTGTTGAAACTTACTACTGATATTTTACCACAAGTAGCTTTAGGAGAGAATTCTAAACAAGCGATTAGTAACAATAACAATAATGATAGTTCAACTATAAACGAAGATAATGCCGAGTCGAATGAAAATAAAAAGAGAAAAATAGATGAAGTAGTATCAAAAGAGGAAAAAGAGGAAGAGGATAAAAATAAAATAAAAATAGAGAAAACTATCTAAATAAATAAAAATGATAGTCAAAAGATAAAAATTTATGTTTAAATTATGATTTACTTTTTTTTTTTTTTACTTATAAATAATTTTATTATTTTAAATATAAATATAATTATTACTTTTGTCTTTTGGGAGATATATTGTTATTGTTGTTGTTGTTATTGTTATTATTTGGAGAGTTGGATTGAGGTGTACCATTTGGAGATGATTGTTGGTTGATGGGAACTGATGGTGGTGATATGGTTTGTTGTGGTGGAGTGTTTTGTGTCATGTATGGAACTTGTTGTGTTTGGATACTGAGCGAAGGTGGAGATGGAATAGACATTACACTATTGATATTCTGACGAAATTGGCTATTCTTTGTTGCTTCGGCAATAGCACTCATGATCATCGGATTTTGTAAATTCATCATACCAGGTGGCAAGATACCTGGTGGCAATGGAGCAGATAGACCTGGTGGCATCTCCATACTGCTGGGACTACCATTTGGCGAACCATTTGGACCCTTTGGGAAGGTGAACGAAACTGCTTGGGTGATAAAGTTCCTCAGGTACATAAGTTGCTCTCGAATTAGTTTGTTTTCTGAATTAAGCAACTCTGTTCTTGCTCGGAATTCGCTGTTGTTGGTTGTTAAGTCATGGACTTTTTTCTCAAGGTCTTGAATATAGGCCTTTTGTCTTTGTCGGAATAGTTGAGCAGCTTCTCTGTTTTTTACCAATCTATAAGAATAATAAGAAAATGTAAATATTTTATAAAATTATAAAATTTAAATATTATTTTTACCTTCTTTGTCTTTTCATATGTTTTTCTTCTTCTGGGTTTACACTTCCATCTGGAGTTGGAATTAACATTGTACCATTCTCACTCTTGACTGGTGTTGAAGTGATAAACTTTCTCTTTTTAATCTTGTTATCGTCTTCCTTTCTTTTAGCAGATGTTTTATTATTGGTTACACTGTTAGTTTTAAATTAAAGTTTAGTAAATAAAATTAAAGATTATTAAAATTTCCACTTACTTTTTGTTGTTTGGATTATTATTGTTATTATTTTGTACAATTAATGGCATTTCATAAGCAGATCCCGGAACAAAACTAAATTTAATTAATAGATTTAAAGTTAGATTTATAAAATATATTATAAACTTATAAAAATAAACTTACTAATGTTGTTTCATTGGTTCATTTATAAAATCTATTTTCTTTAAAACATTATTATCTTGGGTAAGTGAAGAATCTGGAACAATTCCATTGGAATATGAATCTTCAAGCTTTACTCCATTGTACACTAATAAAGTTTTATTAGTATCATTTAATAATAAAAATAAATTATTTTGATTACTTACTATTTAAATTTAATTGATTTGGACTACAATTAAAATCTGGAATGATATTCATTGAATTATCCTTTTCAGAGGCTAAGAAAAGAGAATAAATCTGCTCTTCCATACCACCATTATGAATAGGTTGCATTTGTTGATGTTGGGAGTATGATGGTTGATGTTGTTGTTGAAGGTTATGATGTTGTTGCTGTTGTTGATGATATGGTGGTAATGGAGTAGAAATTTGAATGGCTTGATTAGAGTCTTTCAAATGATGTTGTTGTTGTTGTTGCTGTTGTTGTTGGTGTGACATTTGAGGTGGTTGATGGACTTGTTGATGTTGTGAAAAACCATTTGTATTTCCATTGTATCCATTTGATGATTGTGGAGGAGCTTTCTTATTGTTGAGATTATAGGTTCCGTTGATTCCAGATGGATTTTGCATATTAGCACCATTTGTATGCTGTTGAACTTGATTGTTGACATTATTGTTATTGTTATTGTTGATTGGTGGAGTGGTGTTTGGAGTTGTGTTTACATTTCCAAATTTGTTAGGACTGTCTGGTACAAGACCAGAAGTGAAATCCAAACCCAAATCATGGTTTGGAAATAAACTGTAGATGGAGTCACCTTCTATTAGACTCATTAGGTAGCTATTGGTAATAAAGCAAGTAATAAAAATATAAAGTATTACTGTTGGCAATCTAAAATATTTAAATGTATACCTAATAATTCGGAGAGTAAATTAGAAAATGACTAACAAACAACAATTGAATTCAATGGATTTGTTTATAGATGTTAAAGAGCTTGGTGGCACTTTAAAATATAATAATTTTAAATTAAAAAGCAAAAATAAACAAAACAAATAAATAAATAAATAAAATTATGTTATATTATTATGATATTACAAATTATAAAAATAAAATAATAATATATACCAAAATATACCAAATAATGATAGCAATGAATTAAAAAATAATTAAATATTGTTGTTGTTGCTGTTGCTGTTGTTGTTGAAACATATAACGTGCTGTACAATACTGAATCTATTATGATGTAGACACTAACTATTGGATAGGATTATAACAATAAAAAAGTTATAAATTGTTGAATGTCAATGTGAAAATTATTGTTTTTTAAAAAAAAATAACAACTATTAATAATTATTAAACAAATAGAATTACTTTTATATTGAACAAAGTAACAAAATCAAAAAAAACATGCTTGTACAATAAAATGAATATTACCTTTGGATGTGAAAGAAAATAAATATTATAAAAAAACAAGGCGTACAATATCTTGATTTGATTCAAAGTTGCAATTGGTATTGTAATTTCTTTGAGATATGAGGGAAACTAAAAACTGTGTTATTACTATTATTAAGGATATCTATAGAATTGAATTAAAGGTTTAGTTGGAAAGAATAATGGACACAACAAATAAGAAAGAACGAAAGTATTGGCGATAAAAATTGGATATGAGGTGGCGATGTCAAATAGTCGATTTTAAAAGTCAGGAAGAAATAGGGATGATATTTTTAAATTAAAATTCATAGGTGATGTTGGGTGGATTATGTTTCGGGGCATTCAATTAGGGTTATCTATATAGAGATATGTGGTTGTTACTTGTGTTGTGTGGGCGTCTCTTTGTCTTCATAATAGTAGAATAAAAAGATTGTCAAGAAAAAAAAACCAAAACCAAACAGAAATAAATTTTGGAATGTTACCAGAAACACCTAGTACTAAGTCAGCTGTAATATGTCATTTGAAAAAAATAAAACAATAACAATGTGAAAATAACATAACCAAGTTAGTGAGTATCAAAGTGTTTTAGTGAGTTTGACTTATTGTAGAGAAAAATACAATGCAGACATGTATGTCTCTACCATCAAGAACGAATATTCCTATTCATCTAACCCACTAAATTGGAAAATTTGTATACAACCACACAAAGCACACACTCAAAATTAAAATAAAAACATTATAGATAACTATTTCTTAAACACTGTAATATATTATTATATGATTTATATAAATAAGAAAAAGAAGTAGTAGCATTTAAAATGGTTGTTGCTCTTAGAGATTGATAAAATCCATTGGGAAATGACTATCTTTATATCTATCTGGTAGACATGTTATCATCATTCCCATTCAACAACCCCACACCACCATATAAGAAAAAAACAAACAGAATCAAATTTTAAAATAAATATATAGGAAAAAATCAAAAACAATGAGAAAAATCGGTGACTATTTAAAAAATAATGTGTTGTGTTTATATATGTTTTATAGTTGTTATATGTGTTTTGTTTAATTGTGGTGTGTTTGAGTGTTATTTAAATAGATATTTTGTTTATCACAACAACCACAAAAAAACAGAAAAAAAAAAAAACAAAACAATTGTTTCTTTTGATATGATATCATATCCATAATCCGTATAACTTTAATTTATGGTAAAAATGAAACATTTTTTTAAATATAGTTATTATTTTATAACTCTTTAAAATGATTTAGACTGTATTATAATTGATTTAATAGTTGGAAATAAAAATCAAATAAATTGATTAGAGATCGAACAGTCATAGAGTTAGATTAAAATAGATAAAGAGATATTATTATTATTATTATTATTATGAAAAATGTTATTGATTTTGATGGATTATTGATTATCAATTATACAAGTTGCATAGTGAAAAGTAAAGTAAATCAATGACATTTGTGATGAGTATAGAGCTTGTTGAATTGATACAATTTGGAATGGTGATGATAAAGGTGAAAATAAAGTTAAAAGAATCAACTGTTTGATTGGCTGATTTGTTAACAACTAACTACACAACCCGTTTTGAAATAATTAAACAAATCCATCCTTTTAAAATAAAATTAGTATATTAGAATAAAACGACACAACTATCTTAATATTCAAAAACAAATTGATTATGTTGAAAAAAATAATAATTATAGAAATTTTCTACAATTAATATAAAATTGAAATTGAATTGATATTAATTTTAAAATAGTAAAATTATTCTTAAAAAATAGATAGGTGATTTTAAAAATATTAATATCTTTCTTACCATAAAAAGAATGAAAATAAATAAATAAAGAATGATAAAAATAATAATTCCTAATAATATATTGAGAGAAAATAAATATATATTAATATAAATATAATAAATATTTATTACTTAATTGTTATAATTTACCTTTTATAATATTTCTAATATTATTGTTGTTGTTGGTTCAAATAGTATTATACTCTACTCCCTCTCTTAATATTATTATATACTCTTATGTTGTTGTTTTGTTGTTTTTGTTGTTGTTTTTTTTCAATAGAAGGTAGAAACTAAACTTGGAAATTATAGTTATACTAATTGATAAATTAAAAAGAAATGTATAAATATTTTTAAAAATTAAAAAAAAAAAACAAGAAAAGAAAAGAGTAAAGTGCCAAACAAACGACCAAACAAACTAAAATCAAAATTCTATCTATCTGTTTAATCCTGCTGTTGTTGATTTTGTTATCATTTATCTTATCAATGAAAAAAAAAACAAAACAATTTTATAACGGTAAATGTATATGTTTATTTTTAAAAAACATAATATTTAAAAGTTAGTTGTAGGGGTTGTGTGTGAGTGTGGTTGTTTGGTCTGTCTCTGTCTTGAAATAGATAAACCAAATTTAAATATATACTTAATTGTTTGGGTGGGTGTGTTAAATTTTAGAGTGTGTTTCATTCATTCATTCATTCATTGTTAGGATTCTACAATCAAACCACAGTTTTAAGAGATAATTCGATTTAAAAGAAAGTGTGTGGTGAATTGGGGTTGTCTACAAAATCAATATATATTGTGTTGGTGTGTGTTGAATTTGTTTGGTGTATGTTCACACCAAGCCAGAATATTGTTGTATGTGTGTTGTTGTATTCTTCGAGATGATAGAATTAAGTATCTACCTCTTTATTTTCGCTATTGATTTAAAAAAAAAAAAAAAACCTATCTTTCACCACAACACTACAGAACACTTTAAATATACTATATAAATAATTATTGATGTGTAACCAATGAAAATGACCATTATTAGTAGTAAAACGTCAGTAATAAATAATATTGAGAAACAAATGATCCAAAATTATTTGAAAAGCAAGAAGTAACTAGTTATTTATGTTTGTTTCTGATTCTTCTTTTTCTTATAATTTTAGTATGTAATTGTCAACCGTTTCATTGATTAGTTAACTAATCATTCTAACGGAATAGTAATTATAATTTACTGCCTTATATATTAATTTTAATAATATTTTTATTGATAAGTTGATTTTCAAAAACAAATAAAGAATCATTGACCTATGATACATCATATATTAATAGAGTTAAAATAGATAGAAACAAGAATAAATGATGATGTTATAATGATGGTGTGATTGGTGTAAGAAAAAAACAATGAGTATCAATGAGCTGTTGTAATCTCACCCTAAAAAATAAAGTGAATTAGTGCCCAGGCTGATCATCATTTTCCGACTATTAATAAAATCAACTACACCGAAAGAAAACAGCAAAAAACAACTAAAAAAAATGAAAAAAACAGTCGAACATTATAATTTTTTTTCAAAAAACATGTTGTTTACCCCCTTTTTAATTAAAAAATAAATTGAAAAAAAAATAATTCAAAAATAAAATAAATAAATCAACTTAATTCAGTTAATGTTATTGTGTATTTTAATTAATCAGATACATAACCCGCCCTAATGATATAAATATATCTTTTTTTGATTGTCAGCAAATCAAATAATAATCAATCAACCAATTAAATAAATATCCAAATCAAAACGAACATCAACACTATTATTATTATTATTATTTAATTTTTATTTTATTTAATTAATAAAATCTAGATAAGATTTTATTAAATATATTTATTTATATAATATAAATTATCATAATAAATAATTAATTAAAATTATATATATATATACATATATTTATGTCTTGAAATAATAATAAATAGATTTGGAAATAAAATTTTTTTTAGAGAGAAAATCTTTAATTATATATATTATATTTACATATAGATGTCATCATTACCTTTTATTCCAAATGAAGGTGATACTCTAGATACTATATTTGTTACAGTGTCGTCTAGTTTCACTCTGGTCGGCTGTTGTTTTATTATATTTAGTTATATCTATTTCAAAGAGCTTAGAGAGTTCAATCTAAAGTTGGTTTTCATTCTAACGCTCAATGATCTCGTAATTTCACTTATATTCTTAATCAGCACGCATATCAGTAGATCGTACTCAGAGATCGTACGAGAAGCACTTCCTTTCATATGTAGTGTGCCCGATACACTACTTCACTATTTCTTTATATCCTCGTTCTTTTGGAGTGTAGCAATTGCTCATACATTACTTCAAGGTAAGAATAAATAATGTAACAACTAAATCGCCGTTCTTTATTTTGAAAATAACTAACTAGGTACCTTTTTGTAAATTAATTAGTAATTGCATATAATAATATGAATGTTGAATCTGTATATTATAAATTCTATCATATGGTTGCATGGGGTATACCTTTCCTCTTGATATTCAGCTTATTCCTAACTCGATCACTACGACATGCCGATTGTAGTCGTTTTGATTCATTGTATCCACATCTTTTGTTCTTTATTCCGCTTCTGGTGGCACTGCTCTACAATGTGGTGGTTTGTGTAATCGTCACTCGAAAACTCAAGAAAGATTACAGTCATTACAAAGCACACTCTCTGAAGGATACGAGCATTGCAGGCATCGCAAAGACTAGTAGTGCGAGCAGCATTGTTTCATCGTCGTTCAACGAATTCGTAAAGATTGTAGGAACACCAAAAATCGTTAGAACATCACTGCTTTTCTTGATATCGTTTGCATTCTGCTGGCTCTGGTCACTGGTTGTCGTGGTGCTTATCATCGTCAATCCGCTTGGTTGGCACGACAGCCCAACGATGACATTCTTCCTTCGCATGTCATACATATTCACACCGCTTCAAGGATTCCTAAACTCACTAATCTACGGTCTACACGAAGATCTCTGGATCAAGATGAAAGAATCCATGAGAAACCGATGGAACTATTGGGTCGACCCAAACAATCACTACATTGACGAGTACAATCCCGAGCAACCTTCATTCAACTACGAAACCTATTACGAGGAGTATTCAGATATACATAGAAGTGCGAGCGGTGGAGATATCTTTATTTTCAACAATGATAGTACGACAATCAATTAATTTGTATAAATTGTTAGCTTAAAACCATCATTTTAATAATGTCTTTTTTTATTTGTATTTAATATTTAATTTGGAAGAGCAGATCTATAGAATCTACTAAAGTTTGCATTTGGTTGAAATTGTCTAAAATTAATTGTACTATTGTTAATGTTTTGTATTTTAGTTATTTTGCCTCTAACTTTTGTGATATTAATGATTCTAACATGAGTAATTTGTTTTAGCAATGGATGACTCAATGTTTTGAATATAGCATTAATGTCAACAGGATAATCTAAGGTGAATTCAAAGAATCTGATCTTCAATTCCGAAAAGTTGGGATTAAGCTTAGCAAATTGAAAAAGGAAGGGAAGTTCACAGGTGTTGTTCAGTGTAATCGAAGTCAAGTAAGGTGATGTTTGCAAAATGTTCCATAATTGATCACCTTCACTAAGTCGAGCTCTGTATTTGTCTGGTAAGACCAACTTTCTCAAGTTTGACAATTGTAGAGGTATATTATTGTAGTACATTTCATATCTGTATTTGGTTATCAAGGAAAGTTGGTCGATCGATACATTGGTGAATTTTGAATGTTCAAATGTTGTAGAGATCTTCAAATTAGGATATGAATTTCGAAGCTGAACGAGTTGTGACATAAAAATACTATGTTCAGTAGTGCTCTTGTTGATTGATTTGAATTTAAATGATTCCAATCGACTTAAATTTGATCTGTTGTTTATATAACTCTCTAATTCACTAATATATTTGAACACAAAAGTTATAGATTTCAAATTTTTTGGGAAGTCATTAGTTTTTAATGTTCCCGAATTAAAAGTGAAAGATTCGAGATTGTCTAGACAATCAGATAGGTGAGAATCTGGAATATATTCGATTTCAGAGCCAGCCAAGTGAAGAGGTGTTCTCTTGAATAAACAAAAAGTTGAACCAATATCATTGATTTTACTTGAAATTCTAATGGTTGGATTGGCAATATGAGAAAAAATAATAGAACAACAATTGTGGAATTGTTTGGAAACTCTTGAGAGATCGACTTTCCATTTTGTATCAAGATACTTGTCAAATAACAATGGTGTGATGATTTGTTTCCAAATCAGGGTGCTTAAATTTGGTAATGGTGTTGTGCAGCAAGTAATCTGATTCTCTGGCAAAAATCGGTTGATATACGAAAAAGAATAATGATATCTAACAAAATCGATTAAACCAGTGGGGTAAGGGAATTTGAATAGTTTAGGGATTATATTTGGATTGTGATTTTGAATCTTTTCAAATAATTTAAATCCCAAAGAAAGGAATAGATTACTCCTAATAATAACAAGTAGAAAATTATAGAAAAAGAGTTCGATGAAAATGGAAACATTTTCGATACTTTCAATTTCCAAGAGAAATTCCATTGATTCATAAATGTATAACATTGAAATTTTTGGAACAATAAAACGTAGAATGTCCAAAAGGTCGGTACTTGAAACATGAAGTCGAAGAAGGAATTCGATAATCTTAAAGTCGAACTTCTCTAATCCCTTTTTGATTGCAGAAAAGACAACATCCATTTGTTGTTTTTCTTTAAAGAGTAATGTAGAACTCGATATGAGGAATGGTAGTTTATGACGAATAAGATCTGACATTACTTTCTCATTTGACAAAATAAGTTGTTCAAATTCAAGACTGAATGGTTCGAGTGTATTAAGAACATAACCAGTACCACCAAGTGACTCTAATACTTCAAAGCAAAAATCATTGGACAATGACTCTAACTTTAAAAGAGAATAAAAGACTATCTTTAATAGAGTTGGGTTCTTTTCTACTCGAAAAAGATAAACCAATGAGTGAACTATCGATTGATAGTTTGGTTGAATTGATAGCCCGACTTTAATGTCGCCTATGATTGGAATCAATTCTAAAAAATGATTGTAGAGATTTGAGGGAATAGGAATTGCATGTTGTCTATATATACTTATGAGTGTAAGTTGTTCCAAAGTTTCATTTTTGGAGATTGAGTTAATTAAAATCTCTCCAAACTCTGATGTAGATAGTTCTGTATTGGAAGGATCATCAGCCAAACTAAAATTCGAATCCATTTTTATCAAAGAATCAATGACCAAATCCAACTGTTCAGAAGTAAAAAGTTGGTTGATGAATGGATTATTTGAAATTGATTCACCTATAGTACAAGAGCTTTGTAACAAATCATTCTTTACCAATAATATAAAGAATCTTAATAAACAATCGAGATTAAACTTTTTAGAGATGTATCTATTGGAAAAATGATCTTTAAATTAGTACTTATTGATAATTAATATATTTAATAAACTTACAAATATAAATTTATATAGTTGGTGCTTTTACTTTCAGTATTTGATTGATCATGGAGAATGAGTACCAGTACTTGCATCTTTACTTCAAATGCCCAATTTTTGGTACACTCTGAAAAGAAATCGCTCATTGGTAATGATTTGTTTAAGAATGAATATCTTTGATAATCCTCAATGCTGAGTTGAGTTTTGTGTTTGAGACTCGATAAAAATATGTTGGAGTACAAATATAGAATGTCATCATGTTCACAAAACGAAAACAGATATTTGGTGATATCTGGATTTGTAAAAAGTGATGAGTGGAGCGCATTGGAGATGGTCTTTACAACAATTCTAGTATACTTGAAACGTTTGAAGAATGATGAAATACATTGTTTTACCTCAAAGAGATTATCGGTATCGATAGGCGAATTAACCTCTGGATCAAGGTTGATCATTAACTATTAAAATTTAATTGTTAAATAGACTTGTATTCTCTTTTAGATCTAATATTCTATCAAGTAATACATACCTCTAATACTTTAGAGATTAAATGAAAATCATTGCATTTGATAAAATCTTGGTCATTGATTTTAAAGTATGTAGGAATAATTTGTTTTAGTTTGATAATTGGGAATTCAATGTTAGTTAGTGTCATTGTTTGATCATAGTTCTAATTTAGTTTTGAATCAATGAATTATCTTATGATCAACAATTTGCTTTTTTTTATTCAAAAATGATCGATCCTTTGTCCTTAAAAAAAAAAGTAAAAAAATAACACTACACCAATCATATTTACCCCTATTTTTTTTTTTAAAAATGGAATTTTTATTAAAAGTCTATAAAAATTTATAAAACTTGCATCATTTGGTTTAAAACTATAAAGATTAATAATGTTGTTTGTGAGTTGATCATGGTTTACCATTGGTATTTCGATTTCAGCGGAGATGATTTTCAATTTTAATGATTTGATCGATTTGAACTCTTGTTGTTCCAGTGTTTCGAGCAACTTCTTTGCTTGTATCTCTATTTTGTCAAATTTCACTGAGTAAACTACAAACTTTACTGATAGTTTTGAAAATCGTTTGTTTGCCAACACCGGCTCTATGTCAAAGCAATTGATAAGTGAAACGGTTTCCAGCTTTGGCGAAAGATCGATAATAGCCGAGAGATGAGGTTTGGCTGTGGAATCTTGAAGTGACAGTTTCCTGAGGTTGGTCATCGGGGACAACGCAAATAGATTTGTAAAACAATTTCCAAGCTCCATTCGATAGATAAGATCCTGTTGACTGGGTGACACTTCAAAACTGATATCCGAATAGTTGTGCTCTGGCACCTTCACTTCAATATGTAATTTTGGCTTAGATTGTTTGAGACTGTCCAGTAGCGAAAGAGAATGGTAATAGTGTGTCAAGTTCTTGTAGGTAGTATAATATTTACCAAAACCATCACCATCGTAAACTATAGATTCCAATCTATCGTTGTCATAATGTCGGATGAATTGCTTCATGAAATGAGGTGCTTTATATCTTATCTCATAACTAAAGCTGTAAGACTCGTCATACTGTTGCTCTTCACAGAAATTACCTTCTCTGTCGAAATAGGAAAACATTCCAATGCACGTAACTAATTTATCATCTTCTTCATCATCATTATCATCATCATTATCATCTTTATTATTAGTTCCAATGTAATCTGTTTCCCTAAATCGAATATTTCTAAGGTTCTTTGCTTCGATAAAAATTGATTCTACAACATGTTCTTCGTCCCAGATACAATACAACTGAGTTAGAGATTCGAGTGCAACAAGACAGGCTTGTTTGTACTTCTCTGGGATGAAGACAAACTCTGTGTTTCTGAGGTGGAGTGGTGCATTCTTGAATAGACAATATGTTTTTCCTATGTTGATTTCACTTAATATATGGATGGAAGGAATCGGGCTACTTGATAGAATCGATGAACACCAAGAGTGCATTAACTTTGAAACAGTTGATAACTCTACTATCCATTTCGATGTTGAATATTTATGATGAATAGCCAAACTAATTATTTCCTTTATAATAAGATTACTAAGATTATTACTATTCCGATTGTTGTTGCTGATAATGATGGAACTGTAGTTGATAATGCTGGAATTGGTTAGCTTTTCTAGTTTTCTAATATTTCTACACCCTATGTATGGTGTTACTGATTGTATAGGTAGTCGACTACTGAGGAACTGAAGATAATCCTCTGGGATGAATGTGTGTTGGAATACATAGAGATATGATTTGATGATGCAAACAATCGACTGGCAATCTAATGAATCCATAGAGAGAAGTGAACTCCAAAACATTTTATAAAAGACACCTCCTCGACGAGAAGATAGTAAAGCTAAGGATTTGATAACCAAAGGTTGGAGTGTAGGTTCTACTCTCTTTTGAACAAGTTGTTCTTTGATATCAGTTGCTCCAGCAGAGAGAGTACATTCCAAAGTGTATGGAATTTCCAACGACTTTGATGGATACACTGACAATAACGAGATTGTCTCTAATCTCCTGAACACAATGCATTCTGTAAGAAGAGAACCTAATTGAATCAAAGTTTGGTTATCCAAACGATTCAAATAGTTTAATATTGATTGGGTATCAACATTTGTAAGTGATCGCTCAAAGATATAGCGCTCCGATAGGAAACTAAATGATTCGAATAACAATGACAGTGAAATATCGTTGTTATGTCTTTCCAATCTAAAGTTGTCAAAATATTTCTGAACCACTTTGATAGTCTGTTCAGTAACGTTGACATGATCTTTGATCAATCTAAAAGGTTGAATAAAGTCTTTTAGACAAGTAATAGAACTAGTTAAATATCTAAGAAATAATTGCAAATTAATTAAATTTGAAAGAATAACTTTAATAATAAGTAATATGTTTACTTACGATAATAGATCTTGTAAATGTGTTGATAGATCGGTAACTTTTGATGGATTCTCTGTGATGATGGCAAGCATTAATGGATACTTTGATTGGTCACTGATTTTAGAATCACCATTTTTGATTAGCTCTGAGATTACAATTGATTCTATTGGCATTGATTGGTTCACCATCGAATAGTGTTCCGTTAGACTATTTCGGTTGATGACGGTATTACTACTAGTACTACTACCACAACTATTATATAATAGATTCAACAAGAAGTTACAGAGATTACCATCACAGATTGTCTTTAGGTATTTTAAAAGTCTAACATTGAATATTGATCGGTTGTGTCTGTAGAAATACTCATTGTCTTCAGCTGACAGATCTGCTTGACCAATGAAATCTGATAATAATACCTTTAGTTTTGGTATATCATTATCAACTTGAGCCTTTTCACTATCTTCATATTCAACATCATATCGATACAGCAACTAAAACAATGATTATAATAATAATAATAATAATAATAATAATAATAATAATAAATTCAAATTAACACCATAAAATTAAATTCTGATCATGATTAATATGATAGTAATAGTAACATACATTTATTAAAGAATAAAGGTGTTGATTTTGCTCATGATCATTGTTCAAACAATGATAAGACACCCCATTACTTTTGCTTTGCTGAATCTCTGCTTCGATTTGCTTTAAAAATAAATTATTCATTTACAATTAAAATAAAATTTGGGTGCTAACGCACCACTCTTTTAACGATTTAATGAAAAATTTAAAAATACCAAGAATAAAATTTAATTTAAAATGGTTGTTGATTAAATTTTGATTGGATTGATCAAATTTTTCACTTTTGATTTATTTAATTTGTTGTAAGTAACTTTTAATATAAATATGGTTTCCAAAAAGAAAAATAAAAGATCACATAAAGATATAACAAAGACACCTAGCTCACCATCTGATAGAAGTGATGACAATGCACCTATAGATACTGATACATCGAAAAATTTAGATCTAATTAACCAGCTACTTAATAATGGAACTGATATCGATGATCTCTATCTAAAGGTAAGTAAATATATATAAATATAGGATTTTTAGAAGATTGCTAATTTTAAAATTAAAAAAACTTTGAAATACTTTTGGAATGCATTGTATTTAGTCTGCAAATATTTTTGATAGGATGTTTAGTTCAACTCTGAGACATGCACCTGGACTGAGTGATGATGATGATGGAGATTTCCATCTTGAAATTCTGAGCGAATTCTCACAATTGATGAAAGCTATGGAGCCATACTGTGACCTTGAAGAACAACAACAAGATGAATCACACACAATCACCGGTCCCCAGGTTTTTGGACAAGTAACCAACACCCAAGCCAAACTACCAAATAGAAGTGAGAGAAGAAAAAGAAAATAAAAAAAGAATAATAAAAATAAAAAAAAAGCAATCGATTGTAATTGGTCGTTTGGTTTTGAACCACTGTACTTATATATATTTTTCTATTTTAATTATTTATCTGTAGAATTTACAAAGTGAAAAATCTAGTGGTTTAAAAGTTTGAAGGTTGATGATGTTGTTTGTCAGGTGGAATTGATTGATCATTGAACTCCGAACTTTGTTGCCATTTGGAGGACCGAATTGAAGTTCAATCGTTAGTTTAACCAACTGGATGGATTGGTACTCTGGTCGATCCAGAATCTCAAAGATTCTATTGATATCGGCAAGGGTGATGTTTTTCTTTGGCACCTTTCTTTGTTGCGAACTATCAAAGGTGAATTTGATTACCAACGTTGAGATATCTCTGGATTGCAAGCACTGTAGATGCTCCTCTTTGAGTGAGTTGACAATCGTATACTTTCTGATGTTCGGTGCATTGTTGAGGATCTGCATGATATTGTTACTCGGTGGTTTCTTGTAGTCGTGAACGAATCGCGCCAAGCTGAGGAGCTGCTCCTGTTGTGGTCCGCCAAATCTGAGTGGTGCTTGGTTATATTTGTTGGTGAACTTGGTTATGAGCGATCGCTCTTCAGAGTTCACCTCAAAATCCAGCTCACAATCCGGTACGTTAACATCGATGTGCAGCGTTGGCATAGAGTGCTTGAGGACGTTGAGCATCGGCAGTGAGTGAAAGTAGTGAGTTGCACGATGGTCGATAACATCCTCCTTGTGGTTGTGAGTACCGACATACTTTACCACCTCCAGCTTGGCGTTGTTATAATGATTGACGATCGATTTCATAAAGTGATTGGCTTGTCCGAATGTCCAGTCATCGGTTCCATAGCCGTGGCCATAGTTGACAGGATACACCTGGCCAGTGAAATTGCCTTCCCTGTCAAAGTTTTGTGTTACTCCACTGCATCTATGGGTGGTAATGATCTGCTTGGTTGTTTTCGACAGTTTTCTACCAGAGTTTTGTTGGTTGACTATCGATTTGTTGATGCTGGTTTGCACGATATTGAGTACTCGCAGGTCTGTGGCGCCTATCAACTCCCAAACTATCGATCCCTCATGTATGCAACTGTAGAAATACTGTGTCAACGACTGCAAACTATTGAGACACACTTGCTTATATTCATCGGGTACAAACTGTATCTCTGTGATTGCCAAATGCAATGGTGGTATCTTGAAAAGACAGTAAGGACGACCAACATCTATACGACTCTTTATCTCCAAAGAAGCAACCGGATAACTAGATAGAACCGTTGAGCAAATCTGATGAAACTCCTTTGATACCGTTGACAATGCCATCTTCCATTTAGTATCGATATGTTTATCAAACATTAACAACATTACAATATCTTTTAAAATCATAAAGTTGAATTGTTTACTACAACAAATATTATTATTGCGATTATTATTGTTGTTGTTGTTGATAAAGAACTTATAAAGATATTCTAAATCATCTATATAGGTAATAATATTGGATAGTGGTAATGTTTGGATTTTCGAGATGAAGCTTGGATTGTGTCTGGCTGTCTTGAATATCAATTCCTTGAGAATGTCTTGATTTGGATGTGCAATGATGACGTCGTACTTTAACTTGAATAGCTCCTCAAGGTAGAGTGATAGGAATTCGATGTTATCGGTAACAGAACTATCGTTAACAACAAACTTTCTTGCATTTACAGTCGTCATACAATAGTTTATGGTGTCCTTTGGTGAACTGGTAGCCATGATAAACTCAACCAATTCCGAGGAAATGCTAGAACGCTCTGCAAATACATTCTCCATGATAAAAGCAACATTGTCTTGCGTTAGACATGACGCCACACTATTCCAGTAATCTTTTCTAATTTTGAATGTGTGAACAAAGAAATTATCTGTCAACTTGTAATCTACATTATATGTATAACTTGAACTGTGACTATACATATTATTATTATCGCTATTCTCATCGCTTTGAACATTCCCATTTCCATTACCATTTCCATTAGCATTAACGTTTGTATTAGTAGTGGAAGTAGTAGTAGATTTGCTGGTTCTCTTTGCAGATGAACGTTTGTTGTTGTTGTTGACAATCGAGATATTACAATTATCTTTGGTAAAGAACAATTGGAAGAGATCTCTATATCTATTGTATACTTGTACTACGAATTGTTTATCCAGTGAACTTAGTATACATAGATACTGGAAGATCAAGTTGATAAACTTGATGTTTTGTTTGAGGTGATAGAGATATACCAGTGACTTGATGACCGATTGTTGATACTGTGGTGTCACTCTTGTTTGAAAGATCGAGTACAAGTGATGCCTTGGTACTTTGTTCAAGATGTTTGTATAGAGATTATCGGTGATTGTGAGTGATCGTGATTGATAGAGCTCTACGACTGCAAGCGACTCGAGATCGCTAAACGACAGACTCTTGCTCATCAGCTGATCGATCTCCTCTGACATCAACACAGTTCCATCCAAACCACTGATAAACTTGTAGCGTGAATCGATATCTATTCTCGATGTGATAAGCTGTACCAATTCTGCCTCCGACCATATGAAACGACCAAACAACTGACTTGCCATTGCCAATGACATCTGGAATCTGTCATCTCGCGCCAGTCTCGCCATGTAATCCTCCGAGTTGTATCTACTCAAACTAGATCTCACCAATGAGATATTGTATTCATTCACTTCAAAGTAATCTTTAAGCATTCCAAAATATCTAATAAACTCTACAAATGTTATAACTGAACATTTAGAATACATAAAACTATCAAATGAATCTTAGTCAATGGTTTGTTTGAATTTCTATGCTACGCTATGTTTATACATACTTTAAGATATCATTTTTAATATTATTATTATTGTTGTTTAATGAGAGTTTAGAGAGAATGTCAGCGTTACTATTTAACATTGCAAGTATCAGGTTGGATACACTTGGATTTGATGTTGTGTCGTTGTTGATCATTTCAATGGCTAGCGATTCAATGTTGAAACACTGATTGATATTGGTGTAGTGTTGGCAGAACATCTTTGAGTAATAGCGATTCTGGTAGAAAAGGATGTTCATAAACTGACGACGCAAGTCAGTCTCACCACAGAATGATTTCAGATAGTTGAGATATCGACAGTCTTCAAACAACAGACAATTATGATGATAGAGGTCTTTGTACTCTGTTTCGTCATGTGGCTGATAATAAGTAAAGAAACTTGCTAAACCACTTTTTATATCAGACAATCTTGAAGCAATCAATTCATCTTGATACAATTGATTATCATAATCAAAAAGCAACTATAAATTTGAATCAATCAAACATTTATAAATGTTTTAATTAACTATTATTAATAATCTCTATTAATTGTTAAACAACAACAACAACAAACCTTTGTAATAAAATAAACAATATCATATTGATATGTAACATCTCTATAGAATCTTTTAAAATAATCGGAATCTTTAATCAATACAACTAGTGGATCAATATATGTACATCTTATATTTTGAATATAGTTATTCGTACTATAATTATTATTATATACAACATTATTATCGCTATGAATAAATGTTAACATTTATATTTTATATTCTTAAAGTGGTTTAATTATAATAATAAAAATAGTACTATAAATATAAATAAATGCCATTTTTGGAATGCAATGTGTCAAAAATAATAAATTTTTTTTTATTAGCACAAAGTTTTTCATCAAGTGAATATTACAATAATTAAATTTAGAAAATAAGGTGATTTCTCCTTCTTTCTTTCTTTCTCGGCAGAGTTGATTTGTTTTGCTTTACTTTATAGTTGTTTAATTTTTGATTCAGAGAGATTGGCTATCTCCTTTGCAATGGCAAGTGAAGCTGTTGCAGATGGTGATGGTGAATTTCTTACGTGAAGAATCGGCTTGTTGGGTGGCTGATCAAAGACGAAATCCTCGACGATCTCACCGTCGGAACCCAAAGCCTGTGCTCTTACACCACTGCCTGCATACTCAATCTGATCGACTTTGAGGCTGGGCATGTACGGCGTGAGAGTCTTGAGAAATGCCGCTGGCGAAACGTCGCGAACAAACTCATCGACACCACGACGCCAGTGTTTCAATGCCAACTTTGGCAGACCACTCTCCATCAGCCACTCATAGATATCTTTAAAGTTGAAATCGCTGTACTTGTAGCCTTGGCGAGAGGTAGCCAGCACGGCATTCGGTCCCAACCAGATCTCACCGTTGATTCGCTTGGTGTAATGTGTTCCCAAGAATGGGAAAGCAGCGGGTGGCACCGGATATACATTTCCTTTGATCAGATGACTGTACTCCTTTTTCAACTTGAAGAAACTACCTCGGAACGGCACAATCTTTGGCTGCTCCGCTCCATATGATTTCACAGCGACACGATCACTATACAAACCGGTACAGGTAATTAGAAACTTGGCAACTACATCACCTGTTATTGCACCACTGCCACTTTTAATAGTGATTGTATTGCTCTGTTGATTATAGTCGAATTCGTCGGCTTTGAAATTCAACTTGATCGTGCCACCCAGTGATTGAACGTCTTTTCCGAGTTGTTTGGCGACCAGTCCAAAGTCGGTGATTCCAGTGTTGGGCGAGTAGATGGCACGCAACCCACTGACATGCGGCTCAATACGCTTGATTCCCTCAGAGTCGAGCATCTCCAGGCCTTCGACACCGTTATCAACGCCACGCTTAAAGATCATCTCTAGCTTGGCGATCTCCTCCTCGGTGGTGGCGACAATCAGCTTACCGCAGCGCTCATACGGAAGTTTGTTGCGCTCCAAGTACTCATACATCAGTCGGCAGCCCTGAGTGCAAAGGCGTGCACGTGCACCCGGCTTGTAATAGATACCGGAGTGAATAACACCAGAGTTGTGTGAACTCTGCTGCATTCCTATCTCTGACTCCTGCTCGAGTACCACCAGTGACAAATTTGGATTTCTCATTAGCAATTCTCTTGCTGTTGCAACACCAACAATTCCACCACCTACAATCGCAACATCAAATGTATTTCCATCACTTCTTCTTTGTTTAGTTGTAGTACTACTACTACTACAATATAATCTCCTAGTAGTTCCAATGTTAATTGGTTTTATAACTGATTTTCTTAAATTAGAAACTAACATTTGAGTTCAAAAGAAAAAATAAAAATGACAATAAAAATTTAAAATTAATTAATTTTTATGTTCTGATCAGCACACTGGTTCTTTAAAATCATCGATCTATATCGATTTATATTAAACATAAATAAAGTGCCACCCTTTAAAATAAACAAAATACTCTAAATCAAATATTTTTTATGCTCCTTTTTAATTAATTATGATCTTTTTTTTCTTTAATAAATCAATAGCTAAATGTATTAATAAAATTATAATTATTTAGGATCTCTAATAATAATGAAGAAGAAGTGTTACTTGAAAAAATTAATCACATAGAACTTCAAAAATTTAATAAATAACTTAGTAAACATTTGTTAATTATTTTCAATTATAATTATTCCCAAGAAATTTTCAAAATAAAAAAAAACGTACAGAAACCAAATAAAGAAAACACTCACTTTTTTTAGAACCATTGTATCGTTTGAGTGATTAATAAGAATAAATTGGGTAGAACCTTTATACCGTCATGTCTTTAAAGACAATCATTGATAAACAACAATAATCCATTATTTTTTTTATCCAAATTTTTTTTTGTTCATTCATATAAATATTTAAAAACAATGGATGAATAAATTTGAATAATTATTTAAATATATATAGATAATAGAATCAAGATAGGATAGATACTTGTAGTTTATTTAATAATTAAATTTTGATTATTAAAAAAATATATTTATATGTTGAAACGGAAAGAGTTATTTTCAAAACACTGCTCAGTGGTAATGGAACTGGCAGTGATATTGTTGTTGCTGATGGTTGGTGTTGCCAACGCCGGTACTTGTATTGAAGGTTATAGAGAAGGCTATTATTCACAGTTCAGCTATTACAAAGATTCCGCTTTCATCACATACAAATGTGTTGGATTTTCAACAACAGATGACAGTGGACAGAGTGTATGTAGTCAATGCCTCAGAACGATCAGCACCCTAGGTATCATACTGATCGTTATCGGTGTAATACTAATCATGCTATTGCTCATGATTGCACTCAAGAGACAACATGCCAAAAGTGCAAATGAACGTATAGCCCAACTCAATGCCCAACTCAACAACAGAAGATCTAACGACAACAATCGCAATGAAATTCCAATGTCACCTATCCGAAGACCACCCACCACCAGCAACAACAACAACAATAACAACAACACAAACAACAACAACAATAACAATCAATTGAATTCTGATTTTGTTCAAATCCCACAGATAAATGAACCATCTCCACAAATTGTAATAGAACTTACTAAAGCTACCGATGAAATAGATTAATTTAATAAATAATCTTAATCAATAAACATGTAAAAATTGTATACTTAATCAAATATTTCTGTGTGGTCTGCAGTGTGGGTGTGAAAAAAAAAATTGAAAAAAAATGAAAATGAATAAAAGACAAAAAAAAAAAATCGAAAGTAAAAAACTAATCATTATTTATATTCATATCTGATTGATTCATTTATTAGATTCTTATTTATTATAATATAAATATATAAAAAAAGAAGAGAAGAATAAACAATGAATTATAATGGATATTCAGTTATTTTGTCGACATTGAAATTACAAGGATCGTTGACAAGACCACAGATTTGGCATTTGGTTAGACAGAGCAATCTATTTCAATCGTCACTCAACTTTAAGAGTAAATTGGATACTCTGCTCAGCACAGAGAGAATCAATAGAACATCAGAGTATCAATACGATGCCAAGCGTGGTAAGGAGATGAAGAATCTCTTCAAGTACAGCTTTATAGATAGCCACGAGAGAAATCAATCGATCGGCGACGACATCCTCGATCGTGTTAAACAGAGCATCGACCAAACACTAGAGTCACAGCGTATCAAGACAGAACTCGATATTCAAATGAAAGCCAAACAACAAAAGGAATTGGAAGAACGTAAATCAAAGATCGTCGAAATCAAGATACAAGAAAAGAAGAAGAAAGACGATCAAGAACAACAAAGAATACAACATGCTTTGAAAAAGAGTTCAAAAATGTATAAAAATTAATAAATTACCAATTAGAAATAGATAGATATATATATATAAAATTAAACAAAGATAATCTTTTTTTTTCTTTTTTTTTAATACTAATTAATAAATAGTATTATATTTGTTTGTTTTTTTTTATTTTAATTTATATTTTATTGAAGGAACTATACAGTTTTATAAAAATTACACTATACATTTATATTTATATTATGATTACTAAGTACCAAACCATCTAATAGAATAGTTTCTTAAATAAAAATGCCATTAATAATATAAAAACAAATACTATTAATCTATCTATATTGGTAGTCGATGGTCTTGTTATTGATTCAATTCTTCTTGTATTGATATTAGTTGTTGTTGTCGTTGCATTTGTTATATTATTATTATTGTTACTATTATTTTTTATTGATGCTGTTGTCGAAGAAGATGAATTTGATGTTGGTGCTGGTGGTAATTGATCTACAAGTGTATTTGGTTGATTTATATTTCTTTTAATTATGGTGGATTCCTCCTCTGTTGTTTTATCATTGTTCTGTTGTTCTTGCTTTTGTTCTTGTTGTTCTTGTTCTTTTTCTTTTTCTTGATGTTCTTTTTCTTGTTCTTGTTGTTGTTGTTGTTGTTGTTGTTGTTGTTGCTGTTCAGTTGCGGTGTTTGTTATTGACGATGAATCTTTTGATTCTGTATTTAAAGAAGTTGCTGTAGCTGTTGTTGAAGTAGTAGTCGTCGTTGTTGTTGTATTATCAATAGTGACTGTAGACTCTTTCTTTACTACTTCAGGCAGTGCAGTCTTGTTGTGAGTTCCACACTTTGAACAACTCCAATTGACTGATTTCAAAGCTAATGCTTTTCTCTCGGCAGCTGAATAGTCAAGTGCGCCAACTGCGCCTTTTCCCTCTGTGATCATGAATCCTATCAATGCAACTAAAACAGTTCGAACTAATAAGATGTAACAATAAGTAAATGTTAGTGAAATTCGATATAATTGCTATTACTATAATAGTCTACATCTACATACTACTCCAAGAAGGTTGCCATGTCTCAGGATGATGTGCTGATATCGATAAACAAATCTTGACACCAGCTTCAAATCTACCATTGGGCTGTTTAATAATAATAAAAGTTTGTTAATTAGTTAGTTCGCCAAAGATATAGATATGATATGATATGATTAATAACACATACAGTTAATAAAACAATGTTGGGTGGTTTAAATGGGTAGTCTGGAGGTAATATGATTCTACCATGATAGATTCCACCTTCAAACTCTGTATCTTGAGCACCTCTGATTGTAAAGTGCCATTCGAATATGTTATCTTCCAATGGGAATGCTGTATAATCAGGAGAAGAATCTTGCTTGATCTCCTGAGTCTCTCTCATAATTCTTTTAATTGCTGAATTATTTGTATTCATTTTTTATTTATAAATATAGATATAGTGTTTATAAATATTATATTTCACTTTTGATAATCTTTTTTATCTTATATTATCAAAAATAACCAAAACATAAATATTAAATTTTAAGGATTTAACTAACTAAACTATTATTATTAGTAATATTGATAGTTTGTTTTTTATGTTTTTTTTTTTGTTTGTTTTGTGTGGTAGGTAGGATATGTGAAGGATGAATTGTACAATTATTATTTTATTTTAATTTAATTTTATTTTATTTTATTTTTTGAATATTGGTCGACCAAAGAAGAATGTATTCAAACTAGTTATTAATTGTTGAATTAAAAATGAATTAATTTATTAATAAAAAGAGTTTTATAATGCGTCACCTCAAATATTAATTGATATTTTTTGTTTTTTTTGGGTAAAAAATTGAGATGATGGTGGTGTTTTTTTTTTTGAAAAACTGAAAATAGTTGGTTATAATCAAAATTTTTTCGACACAATTAATTGGCACCTAACATAAAAAGTAATTTAAAATTTTCCAGATTATTTTAATAGTTTGGAATTTCAAGACCTTGGAAAAAATCATATAAATAAATCATAATTTATTTATATATCCAAATAATTATAAACTTTGTTGGTCAAAAATATGTCCATCTTTGAAATAATAAAATGATAAACAAATAATATCTTTCCAGTGTTGGTTTTCCAAAACAAAATGGATAACAAAAGTGTTTTAAACTGAAATATTGTTGTTGTATGTTGTTGGTTACTGTGAACAATTCAATTGAAACCGAACAATAATAACATGATAATTGGATTTAAAACAAAGATTGATTTCACCTTAGAATTTTTTATTTAAATTTATTTTTTCACCAATTTTTTTCTCTATTCAAAAAAAAACAAAAAAATAGAGAATTTTAAAAATTCAATTTTTGTAAAAATTTGAATGAACAAAGAAACACAGAGTTATAAATAAATAATTGTGCACATTAGATATCTATCTATCTTTAGTAATAGTTTTTATAAGATTAAAAAAAAAAAAAAAAAAAATTTATTATTCTCATTTTATTATTTAAAAGAGAGATCAATAAGAAAGATATCAAAACTTGATAATAATAATAATAATAACAATAATTAATGAACCTATTGCTTATTAAAGAAACAAAAACATAACCATACTAACTATTTAACTACATATATTTTGTATAGTTTGTTTATTATTTAGTTTATTTAATTATCTATTTAAAATTATATAAATTATTGCATTTTCTTTTTCTCATACTATTATTATTACAACAACAATGTGATTCATCAACAACACAACAGATACAAACAATTATTATTACTCTTTGATTTTATTTTTTTTAACTTTTTCAAAATTTTTTTTATTTTATTTTTGCTGTTTTAAAAAAAAGTGTGGGAAAAATAATCACCGCCCAAAAGTGAAAAATATTTTCAACACAAAATAATGAAAAAAATAAAATAATTAAAATCAAAGAGTGAGAGTGAAAAAAAAAAAAATAAGTAATATAAAAAAAAAAAAGTTAGTAATAGGTTTAGTTTAGGTCTACTTTTAATAATTTATAAATATAATATAAAACAAAAGAAAAGAAATAAAAAAGAAAACAAAAAAAAGCAAAAAAGAAATAGAATATTTATTAGACACAAGCAATGGATGAAGCAATTGTAAATAAAATAGGTGATCGTGATCCAAAAGATTTCAAGACATTGGTACTCGATCAGAGAAGAATACAGCGATTGGGTGATCTCAGACCTTTCACTGAGCTCGAGATTCTCTCATTGAACAATTGTAATCTACAGTCTATAGAAACACTACCTACACTTCCTAAACTTAAAAAAGTAATAATTATTTAAAAATGTCCAAACAATTAACCATAATCGATCGACCATATCTAATTTTTTTTTTTTTTTTTTAATTTATCAAGCTTGAATTAAATGATAATAGAATCTCTGGTGGATTAATGGTTTTGTGTAAATTCGAAAGATTAGGATCGCTAAGTCTAAGTGGTAATCAGATAAAGACATTTGAAGAGTTGACTCCACTTGTATGTTTCACACACACACTACACACTACTGTGTCAATCATAGTCACTTCACACGTGATTTATTAATTTACATTTTTTTTTTTTTTAATCTTCAGAAAAATGTGTCGACTCTGCAATACTTGGATTTGTTTGGATGTCCTGTAACTTTGTTACCAAATTATACAAAGAGTCTATTTTCAATGTTATCTTCATTGGTCGGTTTAGATGGTTTTGATAAGTATGTTAAAGATAAAAAAAAAATAGAATATAACATTAATTGGTTAATTAACTTTTTTTTTTTTTTACTTTTTTTAGTAAATGAAAAGATATTGATGTTGATGCAGATGATGAAGAGGAAGATGATGAAGAAGATGATGACGAAGATGAGGAAGATGGTGAATTTGATGATTTGATCGATGAGGATGGCCAAGAGAATGACAACAACCAGGAGCAAGAGTCTGAGGAATCGAGTGACGATGACGATGACGATGATGAGGATGAAGACGAAACAGATGCACAACCAGGTCAGAATGGACATACCTCTGGCTTGAGAATCCCAGTGACAAACAACCATAATAGATTGCAAAATGGCGGAGGAGGTGGTAACCAAGAGGATGACGATGAGGATGACGACGATGATGACACAGGTTATGACGATGATGATGACGATGACAACGATGCCGATGAGTACGTCCAGACTACTACCACCACTACCACAACCACCACATCGACATCGACTTCCACCACCAACTCGGAACTTGGCGACTCTGACTCTGACGATGACTCGGATCAAGACGACTCTGATACAGGCCTGAACAACAGCGGCAAACACTCCACCTACAGTAACAAAAAAATCAGCACCACCAGCACAACTAGCACTTCCAATAACAATGCATATCAGGCACTGAATAACTATAATGATGAAGACGACGACGACTATGTGCCGTCGGACGAAGAAGAGGATGAAGATGAAGAGGATGACATTGACGAGGAAGAGGAGAATGAAGAGTCACTGGACGACGATGAAGAAGATGAAGACAAATTAGTTGAACATTATAAAGCACTCAGAAGCAAAGGTATCAAGCCAGGCGAAGAGGAAGACCTCCAAGATGATGAAGACGACGAAGACGATGAAGAATCAAGTTTTGACCTAAAGAGAAAGAATAATTCACAAGAGAAAGATTTCCCAATTCCAAAGAAACGTGCACTATAGTTTTTTTCAAAAACACGTTGGAAAATTAAAATAAATAAAATTTAAATTATTTAATATTATAAAAATAAACAAAACTAGCTAACTAACTATAGTTTTAATTTTATTAACTAAAGATTGTGAATTGGTTATTTAAATGAAAATATCAACGGTATCTTTGGTAGCGATATTTAGTAGAACGGTGGTGATAACTTTGGAATCTTCTTTTCCATCGAAACTCGAGGTGTGGAAGATTGCACTGTAACTGTCGTTGGGTGGATTGAATTGTTTCTTTATGAACTCCATGATCTGGTTGATATCCTTGTCTTGTCCGGTGTAATCTGGAAAGTGTGACTTAAACTTGGCACCGGATTGTATCTTCTCGGTGAATCGCTCTTTCTCGGTGAAGAATATGATCGAGGGTGTATGAGTGTGCTGTGAGAGTGTACGGAAGATCTGTATGCTCTGGTGGAGACTGTTGACCATTGGTGTTGGTTGTTCGTTGTTGTAGTAGGTGAATGACATCGAGGACATCGAGTTTGAGAATCGCTTTGATGACTTTTGGGGTGTGATCGATGCGACCGACGTTGTCGATTTCGTTCTAACAAATATCGGATTGACAGCGATCTCATCGAAAGTAGCCAGAGAGCAACACCATATAAATGCCTTTACATCAGAGAATGTCTTCATCCATCGTCTATCCATCTTTCTCACATTGATCGAAGATACATCGGTTATCCTAATATCACCAGAAATAATATACTCTGGAATCTGATTAATTGGATATTCAACCAATTGTAAAATTTCATTATCATCCAATAACTTTAAATCACTTCCAAATACTCTATCCATAACTGAATATTTACTAATAATAATAATAATAATAATAATAATAATCATGATTAATAACATATCTTAAACATAACTTTATCAATAATAAATATTTACTCTATTAAAATTTGATAAGATTTAATGAAATTAGGACGATATGCTTTGTATAGCTCTTGAATGACTGGATCTGTCCATAGTACTTTTAACTCTGCCAATAGTAGTGGTGGAATAGGACGTTGTCCATAAGGATCGTTCTTGATTCTAATCAACTTTGCTAGTATCTCTTGTTTCTTTGAATTGAATTGATCCGATATTTTAGTGCCTTTTAAAACTGTATTTAAATTGATACTATCCTTACTATCATTACATATCGACTGATTGTTAATTAAAATACTATTGCTGCTACCGCCACCGCTACTATTATTATTTAATGAGAACGTTGGTTTCTTTGGATTGCTTCTCTTTTCTGGTGGAAGATAACGTTGTTTTGGTTCGTAATGTTGGAATATATAGGAAACTAACAATCTAAGTATTTGAATGGCCATATCTATCATGTGATTGTTATAGTTCATTCTATCATAGTCATTTACACCACTGTAAATCTTAATGTTATTCAGTACGGAATCCAATCGAGATTCGCCAAGTCCATAGGCAACCATGTCATTTGATGACCTCGATACAATCTCCTCCATCGCCTTTGAAAATCTGTCGGAAGATTTCGAACTTCCACTGGTTTTCTTATAAGGATTACCTTGTGAAGCTGATTCACTTGTTAATGGATCATCTATACTGATTATATAATTATATAAACTAAATATGTAAAGAAGAATCAGAAATCAATAACCCAAAAATAAAAATAAATTCAATAAATGTTGACAACATTTACTCTTTACAAGCATTTGAAACTGATAGTCTTGATCTTTGATCCGATAGAATACGAGCTGCATCTGCTCTGGCAATTAAAGTCTCTCGTAACTGTAGCAGCTGTAATTGTTTCTCATCTGCAACCAATGTTTCTTCATCTTTTCTGGCTGGGTCATCACATCCATTATATTCGTCGTTTTCACATTCGAAATCGTCAACAGTATTATTTTGTGTTGTTGTATCGTTACTATTAATATTATTATTATTACTACTAACAGCACCAATATTTATAATATTATTTACAGATAAAGATGATTCCAATACTATACTTATATTACTACTGCTTCTGTTCATATTTAAATGAGAACTACTACTCTGATGACTATTTTCATTAAAAATAATATTTTTACTAAAATTATTACTATTTCCAACTGTAGTTGAAGTAGAACAAGAAATAAATGACATTATAATATTATACTCTTTTCTCTACTAATAATTATTAATTTAAAAATATATAAATCTATATTATATGTATATGTTTATATCTAACTTTTATTAATAAAACTAACTAAACAATAAATAAGTGATATGATCAAATCACTCACTCAACAAGTATACATTTTTGCTTTGCTTTGCTTTGTTTTGTTTAACACTATCTCATAATGTATAAATACCTCACGTCACATGTAACACACCCACCTTATCTTAATCCACACACACTTATAACTATATTTTGTTGTTTTTAAAAACCAATAGTATTTCATACAAAAATAAAACACATCTTAATTTCTAAAAAAAAACAGATTAAGCGTGATTAACGAACTTCTGCTTGAAAACTAAATTTTTATTTTTTTGAATTAAATTTGAAATTTGAATTTTTTTAGTGTGGATTGTGAGTGAACCCACGTGACGACTGCTCACTCACTGGATACTGACTGTGCTGCACACTCACACACCGCTACCTCGACTTTGATTCATAATACTTTTGACAAGCCAGGTTAAACTCATACACACTCATCACAATGGTATTTATCTATCTCTATCGATTTCAAGACTATGATTCATCGTTTAACACAGACCTCTACTCTACTACTTCTACATTATAGGCCAAGAGAACTAAGAAAGTCGGAATTGTCGGAAAGTACGGTACCCGTTATGGTGCTTCCTTGAGAAAGCAAGGTAATTATTAGTTTTTAGATGATTGTATAGTATAGTTCTAACATAAACCAATCATAACAGTTAAAAAGATGGAAATCACCCAACATTCCACATACACTTGTTCATTCTGTGGAAAGGTAAGAGATCTCTGATAAGAATGAAAGAATCTATAGTTTACTAACAAATTTATACAGGATGCTGTCAGAAGAACCTCAGTCGGTATCTGGAAATGCAACGGTTGCAGAAAGACTTTGGCTGGTGGAGCTTGGACCATGTCCACTGCCGCTGGTGCCACCGTCAGATCAACCATCCGTCGTTTGAGAGAGCTCAACGCTTAAACACGTCATTGGTCTATAATAAGAGTGTGGAAATAAACAAAATTTTAAAAAAAAAAAAACAATTATCTTTATACTACTTGGATCAAAAGTTTAGATAACAGGTTAGGTTGGTTAAGTTCATCTTTTAAGTTTTTGTTCCAATACGTGTGAGACAACTATACAAAATTTATCATTCGTTTCTCACTTTTTTATTTTTCATAAATATATGACTTATAAGTATAAAAGTATTACTATATATCATAAAAGAAACGAATAGTGTTTTGGATAGCATATAGAATAGAAAAAGGAATAGTAATGAGAGTATTGATTCGATTAAATTGTAAAGTTTATTTATATTTATGCTTTAAATTTAAAGACTGATTTAACAGTCTTACCGGTTGTCTTGCATTTGGCGGTAACTGTGATCTCTGTTAATCCAAGTTTCATTGATACCATAGTTTTTCTTTCAGAGTATGGAACGGACATATCAATTCCAACAACGAGGTCACCAATATGTTCAACACCATTTTCGACAGTGGATTTAATATTTTTTCGTTTACCTCCATAGACAGATATCAAAGAGTTTTCTACTTTCTCTGTCAGTGGTGGGAATTCATTTGTCCACTCTTCGTCGATGTTTGTGGAATCTTGATACTCAACAAATTTAGTAAAGGACTTCTGATAATATAATTTACCGTCGAATTCGACAATATCTGAAAGTTTATGAACATCGGAATCATATTTTACTGAGGTAGCAATGCCAAGGGTTATTGGTTGACAACGTGTTGTGATAACTTTGGGATTGTATCCAAATCGAACTGAACCGATACACACTGCCAAGACTGGTCTAACGTAGCTGATAATCTATAAAGTTAGTTAGTATTGGTGCGCAAAGATAATGAGAATATAAAATAGAATACATACTTTGGCATTTGTATAACTAAGTTCCTTTTCAATATGGGATCGAAGAAGTTGATTATGATTGAATCCTCCAATCAAAAATACAAAATCCAATTTATTGTTGATTGAATCTTTAGATACTTCATCTTTAATACAATCAGTGATTGAATTAAATAGTGGTGTAAAGAAGTTTATCCAAACAGTCTTTGGAATTGTTAGTTTTCTGGTATTATTGTTATATGATACATTTGAACTTCTATTAGTATTGAAAATTGATATTTTAGTTTTGAAAGTATTTTCATCCATATCAAATACTAGTTTAGGGTCTAAGAATATCGCTTTTGAGTTTGATTCAGAATCAATTGATTTCTTAATATCTTCAAATCTATCGATAAATTCAATAAAGTTTGGAGTCACTTTATATTTATCAACAATATCTTTTCCAACCAAAGATTCCTAAAAACCTGATAAAATAGTCATTTACCTAGAGAAAACTTTCAAATTAATAAAATGTTTAAAGAAATATTTAATTTCCAAATAACATACATATTTACCACCCCAATTTGACCCAAAAGGTGCAACAATTTGCTTTAGCTCTTTATTATCTATTTGTAATACTAAAAGACAAAATTAGTTTAATTTTAATAGTAAGTAAATAGAATATTTTAATATTTACCAACGAAATCAGCAGTTCCACCACCAATATCAACAACCAAAATCTTGTCACCCTCCTTGAAATTATACATTCCTTTGTTCCCATAAATACATTCCAAAGCAGCTGCTTCTGGTTCATACGCTAATATTAATGAATCTTAAATTGTTGTTTGATTAGAAAAAGAATTTTAGATAAAAATATTTAATTTTACTTTGATCATGTTCATGAATAAGTCCAGCCATGATTGCACATTCTCTCATGACTTGTTTGGCATAGTTGTCCCAAATAGCTGGAATTGTTATAACCCATTGAATATTTTCAAGTGGTACCTGGTTTTGGTATTTACAATCCAATTCATTTATAGCAGTTTCCATCAGACTCTTTAGAACCTCTGAAATAATTTGATGAAGCGATGCTGTTTCATTCTTATTATTATCTGAGGGAATAGGTTTTCCTCTTCTCTCTTTATCAAATAATAAAATCTTGAAATCAGAGTATTGGAAAATATCATCATCTTCATCATTATCACTAATAAATATCTTTGCTTCATATCCCAATTTTACAAGCTTTTTATTCTTGTTCAATAAAACAAATGACAATGTCTTATCATACTCTTTACCATTCCAATTTGTTTTTGCAAAGATCTCTAGTTCTTTATCTCCTTCAGGAAACTTGGCATGACTGATTCCAATTCCATGAGTACCAAAGTCAAGTCCTACAATATGTGTTTTTTTAATATGCATTTTGTTGAAAACTACTTAATTCTTTGTTAATATATTTTAAATGGTTTTCTAAAATTTATAGTAGTGTTGAAAATAAACTTAAAATTTTAATTCTATTCATTCTTCTTTTTTTCTTTTCTTTTTTCATTTTAAACCTTTATTTTTAAGTAAATCAACAACTATGCGGTTGATCCTACAAAATCTGATTAGATTTTCTTAAAAATGATCGTGGAATCATTGATTTTTTGAAAAACAAATTGTTTTTTTTTACTTCGCGACTTAGATCATCAAGTTCTTAGAGTGTTTTAAATTAATTAAGCCAAGTTAAATCAAATGACCAAGTTTTATTTTAAAATCTAATTTAATTTTTTTTATTAAAATAAATTTTACTTATTTTTTTTTAAATCAAAATTTAATTTAATTTATCTCTAAGATTTAGAAATATTAAAGTGGAGCAAATAAAATGTAAGAATCATTATTTTAACAAAAGTAGAAACTATCTTTTATTAATTTATATTCTAAAAACTTTTATATAAGGTCTACAAATGAAATAGAAAAGGGAGAGGATTGGGAATCAGGGATTAATATGTGTTTGGAATTCATTAGTAAATAAGTTGTTGAGAAATCAAAAGAAATTAAAGAGTTAAAATCAAAAGTTGGACAATTGGAGGAAAATGCAAGACTTTATCAAATCAAAACATCAACACAACTCAATAGTGAATTACCTATTATAAGTGATATTCAAATCAATTGGAATAGTCTATCCAGTGAAATAGATGACCTTTTGGAATTGTTGCCCAACCTTGGATTCTTTGAATTAATGAGAGATTTTTTTAAAAACTATCTCTCAACTATCGAGAAACAGTTTAATACTATGAAGATCTTTAAAAGAGATGAGGATTCACAAATCCATAAATACAAGAGTTATCTAAATGCTTGCAGTACAGATTTATATGTTTTAACAAATAATTTAGTAGTTCCTCTGAATCAAAAATTACTCGATTCATTTTCTCCTATGTATTCTGAGGAAGAATGGTATGTTCAATAGGTTTTTATTCTTATATTCAACATAAATTAATATTTAAAAAATAGGAAAAAAATCAATATAGTATCAATAAAGATGTATACTTTAATATGGATGGTCTATCTTTGCCAGGAGCCATTAGTTTTCTTAGAATCAAAAAAAAATAGTATTACTAAAGATTCAGAATATGAGTATACCAAAGTTGAAATTATCCCATCCATTTTCAAGTCATTCACACAAACAATCTTAATCCCAGAGAAAATCTCTGAATGGCGTGAACCACTCGGATCAAAAAGAAAATCAAAATCGAAAAAGGAAAAAATTTCTCGAGATGAACTGTCAACACACATGGCAAATGGTGGTAACAAACATAATATTGATACTCAACAATCAACACTATCAAAAAATAATAAAGAATTAAATGGAGTCCATCAAACTTTGATGTAAAACATTTCTGTAATCAAGATCAAATAAAGTTATAGTTGAATTTTTTATTTAGATACTACTAAATTTGGATCCTGTTTATGATTCACCAAAAGTAAATATATTCTTCTCACAAGAGAGTATTCAATATGAGATCGAAGAAGTTGATTATGATTGAATCCTCCAATCAAAAATACATAATCCAATTTATTGTTGATTGAATCTTTAGATACTTCATCTTTAATACAATCAGTGATTGAATTAAATAGTGGTGTAAAGAAGTTTACCCAAACAGTCTTTGGAATTGTTAGTTTTCTGGTATTATTGTTATATGATACATTTGAACTTCTACTAGTATTGAAAGCTGATATTTTAGTTTGAGTCTATCATGCAACCATTATCAATCTCTAAAAACAACGAATATTAGAATGCGATTCTTAAAGTTTTGAAGTAAAACTTTCCTCTATGTTCAAGATAAAATAATCTATAGTGTAAAAATTAGAATTTTAAAAAGAAATCTTGTTTGTTACTTTTAGTTAATTAACGATCTTTATCAAATCTGAATACTTTTATGATAAACTTCTTAATGAGAGTTTCTTTTAACAACCACCAAACCTCTGTGATATTAATAACTTATTAAATATTTCTCAATCTGAAAGATTCTAAGATAAACAAGTTTTCTATAGATAAAAATCAAAGACGAAAGTAAATGTTTAAGTTCGAAAAACAAACGAGCTAATGACAAACTTCATGATTTCTTTCTAAGTTGAAAAAAAAAGTGTTGTAGCAAAAAAAAAATAAAAAAAAAATAAATAATTTAAATTAAAAAATAAAGATACAATTATAAACAATTTAAATTTTTTAATAACTTATTATTGGAATTTTTTAATTTATAGAAGCGTGGAAACTTCAACAATCTATCTATCTATTTATTTGTTTTTGATTTTAATGAATATATATACACAAGTTTAATATATAGTTATGGGGTGGAGAGATGAACTTACAGTTTTGATTCGTTCGGAATCGATAACAGTCTCTAAAATCAGATCTTTGACCCAGTCTCTGTTGAGTAATGTACAAAAGAATGTCAATGTATGTCAATGTTGTTTTGTTTTTAAAGGTTTAGCACAAAAAACCTATCAACCTATAAATGTACTGAGTCATTTCTTTGTTTGTTTTTATTGATTAACTATCGTACTAGTTTATAGATTACTATGTAAAGTCAATCGATGAAACACTTCACCAATGTAAACCCTTTCAGATATTGAACTGTCTCTATATCATCGATGCAATTCTAAGAGATGTATCACATATTCAAAATCAAATAATGTATGTAAATTATTATTATTATCGTCTTTTAAAAGACTCTTTAGAATTTGATTTAACATGTTCTAACAACAATAATCTATCTTATCATAATATATACAATAAAAGATTTAAAACGTTTTCTGATTCATTTTTTAGTACTTTGTTATATTACGAAAAGAAAATCATTGAAACAATACCAGAACAATATATTGTATGTTTAGATAGATAGATAGATATTCATTAATACATCTAGAGATTTTAATATTAATATTGGTGATATGTGTATTTCAAAAACAGACAAAGCTATTACGATTATTAGATAATTGGATAAAGAAAGAATTCTTTTCAATAGAGTTACTAAGGAAATGGATTAACAAACTACAGATGGAGATGGAGACAGAGTCAATACCGATAGTGGTCGATAAGCAATACCTTAGTAGAGGTGATTCTTTGGTAAGTAGTCAGTTGCAAAAGAGAAAGTTGGAACTGATAGAGAATTCACTGGATATCTTGATGCCCGAAACCTCTGGCGAAGTCGATGGTAACGATCATTCTCACCAGAGTTTCAATAATGGTATCACCAGTAATCACAATGATAGTGGTTCGACAATCAGCAATAGTGTATTCAGCATTGGAATGTTGAGCAGTGGTAGTGAAGTACTAAAGAAGTTGAAATCACACCATAATTCAACAACATCAAACCACCAATCATCTTTGTCAACAACAGCAACAACATCTGTTAGAGCAACAGGTGGTAAATCTCTTTTATTACCATCATCGTCATTCGATGACATCATGAAACTCGATAAAGTTAAACACCTATCTTTGAACACCTCCATCCTGGATCTACCCAATGAAATACTTTCAAAGATATTCTCATATCTAAATGTTTTAGATTTAATGAGATTTAATTTTGTTTCAAGGTATTATACAATTATACATTTATATTTATAATATTTTTTATTCTTCTTATCTAATTTATTAATAATCTATGTTATTTTAAATTCTTTTAGATTTTTTAGTAATTTTACAGAGAATTGTACATTTTGGAGAGAACTATCATTTAATAATGTAAAGAACTTTTCAAACAATCATTTGTATAGAATTATCCAATCATATGGAAGTCAGATTGTAAAGTTGGATCTCTCTTTTTGTAACTACGTAGATAAACGCGCGGTAAACATGATAGTTACTTATTGCCAGTCGATTCAAACACTCTCTCTTTGTAAATGTCCACTTGGCGACGAAGATCTTGCACAGTTTTTGAAATATTTAGGAAACTTAAAGAACTTGAACGTTTCACAGTCAAGTTATTCCAATAGAATGCTTGTAAAGTTATTTGGTTATCAAGGATTAAAGAAATTAAATATTGCGTAAGTAATAGCTATTAAAACAATATAAATATCATTTGTAATTTTAAATCTTTTTTAATTCTTATATCTTTCTTCTTTGATATGTTATAAATATAAAGTTGTAGTCATGGTTTATTAGATGGATTGTTTTTAAAACCATGTTTGAAGGTAGCGGATTCATTAGAATGTTTGAATATCGATTGTTATTGTAGTACTTTTATAGGTTTTGGTGTGGCGGGTGCAGTTCAAGAGTTTTTGACAAATAACAACACATTAAAGACGGTAAAGCTGCATCACATGTTGATTATTGATAATTATCCATCAAACATAGCAGTTAGAACAACAAACCTGTGGAAATTTGTAAAGTTTAATGACTGTGCCTCTACAAAAGAGATTTTGACTAATATATCAAGTAAACAATTGAATAAGAGATATTATAATGGTTGTACATCTATATTTGTAAGTATGATAGGATTTTGGTTATGTAAGATTATTCTTACTAATTAACTTTTAAATAATATTACAGTTGGCTTCTGAAGAGGGAAAGTTGGAGCAATTGAAATTACTGATAGCAAAGGGAGCTGATCACACAATATGCAATTACCATGGAATATCACCTATTATGGCATCTAGAAACATACAAACTGCCAAGCTTTGGATTGAGAAAAAAGTTGAGCCTACCAACAAGACTGAAAGTATGTATTATTATAGTTTAAAAGCTTATTGAATTATTATTAATATTATTATTACTAATATTAAAATTATACTTTTTTTTAGAGGATTTTCTGTCGGTAATAAGTGTTTTAGAAAAGTATTATAAATATTTGAAACCAAACATAAGTGATCATCCTTCGATTGATGAGGTGAAAGGTGAAGAGCTAGAGATTCTCCTGACGGTGATTAATACCAACTCTGCGGGTGGAGAAGTGGTAGAGTTAACTAAAATATTGACTGCATCGTTTTTAAAGATACCAAGTCTTTTAAAGAGGTATGTAACGATATGTAATTGATTATTTATTCCAACAACTTCTCTAACTGACAATGTCAACTTTTTTTATTTTTAGAATTCTTGAAAATAGCAAGAGTAATAGAAAATCATTAATTTATTCAACAATAGGAGATGATGATTTCTTTTGTAGACATATTCAACAAAAGCTAAAGAAATCACAGCAACAATCAGTTCTATTAGATTTACTGGCAATGGCTTGATGGTTTTCAAATTAAATTGTTATTTTATTGTACATTTTTTTAAAAAACAAAAACTGTTTCCTCTTCTAACGACTGAATTTTTTTAATGAATGACTGCATGCTTTAAAGCTTCCAAGATCGATTGCTTTTAAATTATGCGAATTGATGATTGGTGCTTTCTTATATGCCAAATCATCAGTGAATTCCATCTGCAATTTGATCTGTCGAATCGATTGGTGTTCAGGCATTGACAAGCGTTCAAAAAGACTGTTCAGAAGATCAGGTTGCAGGCGTTGATTCACTGATTTGAGACAGTCATCCACTCTAAAAGTGAGAGTGATCTTGGTAATTCTTGGGTGAATAGTTCGAAGTTCGAGAATTTCAATTAGCTCCTCAACTGTGCAATAGAGATTTAGGTTGGTGATATATAGAGCATTTTCAATGATTTTGTTTACATCCAATGGTCCGATCGTTAAATCCGACAATGTAATTGACTTTAGGTTTGGATATTCCAGTTGCTTTTGATCTAAATCGTTAGTGTGGAAATAGTTTAATTTGGTTATGAGTGCCAAGTCTTTGGGAAATTTCAAATTTGGAATATAGTTGGGAAGTTCCACGTCGATAACAAGATCAAGCTTGGATTGGTGAAGTCTCTGTAGTAATGGAAGTACAGTAACGTAAGCAGTCTCGAGTGGATCGTAGGAGTTATCCACATCAGAGTATCCAATATATGTAATTGATTGAAGTTTGTCATTGTTTTGGCGGTCAAGAAATTGTTTGAAAAAATGAGGATCTCGATAATTGTGGTGATTCTCTCCATCTATATTGAATGAATTGTGCCTTCCATCACCTATTTTATAGAGTCTGTTAATCTTGTCTGTGATCGAATCCACTCTTATCTCCCTATAGGTGACATGACTCAGATTATTTGATTCTATCGTTTTGAAATAAACATTTGAGTTATTATTACAGAAATAAAATGTTTGAGTCAGAGATTCGAGACGGTCTAGGCACAATTGTCTTTGGTGCTCTGGGATATAAATCAATTGGGAATCTATAATATGGAGTGGTGGATTCTTGAAAAGACAGTATGGATGGCCAATGTTGATTTCACTTAGGATCTCGATCGATGTGATTGGTAAGTTCGATATGGTATTGGAGCAAAACTGATGAATATCCTTTGATACAGTAGATAGTTCAATCAACCATTTTGTTTCCAAGTATTTATCGAAAATTAACATGCCAAGGATTTTCTTTAATATTACAAAAGGTAGTTGGATGGTACTTGTTTCTACTACATTATTATTATTAAAGTATTTATGAATTGATTTACACTCGTGGAGAAAAGGAATGATATTGAAAATTGGAAGATGTTCTACGTTTTGAATGATATTTTTAAAAGAATCTGGTTTCTCTTTAGCCAATCTTTCAATAATTTGAACATTGTAATGCATTAATTCAATAGTAAAGCACTCTGTGAATTGATAATTCAAAACGATTCCTAGAAATTCGATGTTATCTACAGAGTATAAACGTTTGAGACCTAGCTCCATCGTATATCCGCTGTTGGCAATATGAACAACCAATTCTTTCTTGAATTTCGTTAACATGATAAAATCCACAAGTTCTACCAAAAGTGGACCCTGAATATTATCAATTTTCTTTAAGATGTATTCGCATTGGTCTAAAGGAAGAGCTGGTGCAATTGCCTTCCAGAAAGAGATTCTGTTGGAAAAAGTTGGTTCTATCGAATGTTTTGCCAGAAATTGGTTTTTAAATAACAATGGAATGAGGCTAATGATTGATAGAACTATCGACTTTGGAACAGAATCAAAGCACCATATTAAAACAAAGACCAACTCGATGTATTTCGGTCG
The DNA here is from genome assembly GCF_000004825.1 of Heterostelium album PN500. Lineage (NCBI taxonomy): Eukaryota > Evosea > Eumycetozoa > Acytosteliales > Acytosteliaceae > Heterostelium > Heterostelium album. The sequence goes on along the minus strand of NW_008805070.1, from coordinate 1,163,132 downwards.
ATTATTAAATTTGTAGATATACCAGAGACATTGAACAATCTGTGTCTGGTATTGAAGTCTGATGTCATTGAATGCCTCTTCTGCAGGTTGAAAATAATAAAAGTTATTCTCAATGTACGAGAGTATGGCAGTTGGCAAATTGATCTTGTTCACTACATAACAATAGAGTACGGCAAGACTCTCTAGGTTGCTCATATCTATGCTCTTGACCAACTGGCTAACAATCTGCTCCGACTGCAACTGTGTGGTACTTAAAGATTTACAATATTCAATTCTCGCATCTAAATCTATCTTTGACAGTGATAGAATATTCCACTCGTCGTCATCAATGAATCTACTAAACAAAGATCTATCTAATATCATCTTATCATCCTTATTGTTCAACCTATCTAGAAACAGTTTAACTAAATCTACATTCCCATTTTTCACTTCAAAATATTTATTGAACAACTTAAAGTAGTCAATGAACATATTCGAATCAAATGTTTCACTTGAGAATACTATATAACTATAAATTTAAATTGGTTAGGATTGAATGTGTAGTTTTAATATAAAAATATAAAACATACTCTAATATTGATTGATGGTGTGATGTCAATTTTAAATAATCATTGCTTAGATTATCTCGTTGAAGATGAATGAGAATTAACATTGCTCTTGATTTAGATGATAGTATTTTACTGTCTCTGTTTACCAAGTGAGGTGCAATCGATACGATATTAAACAATAGATCTAGTTGTTTGTAGAGTTCAGTGTCATGAACAAAGTATTTGTAATTCCTTTGGCAGAACAGGTTTTCAAGTAAAACTGAACAAAGATCATCGATGTTACAGAATGACTTGAGATGTCCAATAATACCACTGTCTTGATACAAATCTTTGAACAATCCACTATTACTCTCTGATGTGTAATCTCTTAGGAGATTAGATAATACTAATTGAATCACATCCTTATTCTCAACATAATAAGGTTGTAATATATTTTCTTTATTGTGTTCATATAACCACTGAGATTAATTTTTTATTATTAAACAGTTCATTTAACAAACAAAGAATATTAATTGTTATTACATACTTTTGAAATATTGATAATCAATTCATTTTCTTTACAATTTTCATTTATTTGTTGACTTTTGAAATAGTCGATATTATTCAATATCTCTATTATATTATTATTATTATTATTCATTGTAAGATATACAAATATGTTTAAAGTTGTTACAAAATGATATTTTGTAGGTTGGTTGTGTTAGATTAATTAAATCTTTGAAATCGAAAAAAAGATTTATAATAAAAATCGGAAGATTTAAAAATTTTGGGAATCATGGGAACTCTCAAATGGTGATGCTTGGGGTGCGAACTGTTTGGAAACATTACAACTTGGTAGAACTCCACCTTGAGCAATAGTTTTCTCTCTAAATAGATAGAGAAAATCTTTATCATTTCCAACACTAAGATTAATATGTCTTGGAGATATTCTCTTTACCATGGTCAGATGTTTTGTTTTTGAATAAAGATTAATTACAAAATATATGTTTATAAAGTGTGTTACTTACTAGTTGCTTCAATTCATTTGCTAGTTTTGAAGAGGACTCCAATAGCTCAGCAAGTAGATAATCAAGGAGACCACCGAGGAATACGATCGATGTCTTACCGATGGCATAAAACAGTGCTGTTTGCTTAACGCTGGCACGTAGTCTCGGTATTGGTATCATCGATCGGTCTTTGTGTGCATCCTTTGATGTCTGGAATGATTCGACGGCATTCATACCGAATTGTATTCCTTGTTTCTGAAGTTCACCACAACCAGACAACTCGATCTTTGAAGCAGATACCATTGTTTTCAATTGTAGTGTTCTCTTCTTTGAAATGATCATCAACTCTTTGGCACGATGAACTATCTTCAATGTGAGGTCTCTAGCAAATGAAACGACCACTCGCATTGCTTGAGTAGAGATCGTCATTCTCTGAACATCAACAGTAACATTCCTGAGAATCTTGTGAATGATTTGTGATTCCCAATTTAGATTATTATTATCCTTTTTTATTCTTCTTTGCATCTTTGTTATAAACAATTTATTGCTTTTATTTTGGTTTTGAAGAACAACAAATGCAACATTGTTGTTTTTTTGCCTCAAAACGAACAATCTTAAAAATGATTTATCAAATTGTGCAATAAAAAATACTAATACCAAGAAAAATATAATTAAAAAAATCATAAGAATTTAAAAGGAATGTTTTAAGGCAAAAAAACAACAATGTTAATGTTTGATTAAAGGGTTATTATTTTTGTTTTAAATGGGATTGAACTTGAAAAATAACACCAAAAAAAAAAATAACTATTATTAAAAAAAAAAAAGGTTTTAATTTGAAAATTATAATTATTGACTGATCATTGATTATGATGACCATTCAATGTTAAAGTAGTTGTCGAGTGGAAGTTGAAGATTGTCGATAGAAAGTGATTGTGTTAATGTTGAATATGAAAAGCTGTTGTATGATTTGTTGTTTACTGTGACTTGACTGGTTTTAGCGGCACCATAGACAACTACTCTGTTGATAAAGAGTGAGGAGATGTCGTAACGGTTGACCAGAACCGATGATTGTAAACTTATCGATGAGGAAGAGGATGGTTGTGCTTGGAATTCCAATAGTGAGTATTGTCCTTGTTGGTAGGTTGAAATCGAGATACCGTCGTCGAGGAAAAGCTGTCCGTATGCAGAGTTGTTGGCGGCGAGTGCCACTGTCAATGTGAAGGGCAATGTACGAGCGATGTGTGTGGTCACTGGAATCGATCCTTCTGGTGGAACGTATTGTCTTGTTGGTTGAGTTGGGATGATAGCACCACCACGAAGATGAACGTTGATGACATCGAGTGGCGCATCGAGGGTTTGGACTTGTCCAACCGATTGCAATAGCGAACCGTTGAAATAGTCGTACCAAACATCGACTGGGAAGTAGGCGTCGACTGTTGTTGCATTCTCTGTGAGTACTGGTGACACTAAGATCGATGTTCCAACGAGGAATTGAGTGTCTAGTGCATAGGTGTTGGTATCGGTTGGATACTCAAAGAACAATGGACGAACAATTGGGTCTCCTTGAGCATGAGAAATGTAGAACAGTGTGTAATAGTATGGGAGTAGTGAGTATTTCAAGTTGATGGCGTTGATGGTGATGTTGATAACCTGTGGACCGAATACATATGGCTCTTGGGAGATGGTATCGTTGTTGTTATGACTTCTGGAGAATGGATAGAAGTTACCGAGTTGAATCCAACGAGCACAGAGATCTAAAGTGGTGTTACCGATCAAACCGCAAATATCGGCACCGACCAAACCTACTCCAAACATATTCATGTTCAAGATACCCGGAATCGAGAGGTACATACTACGATAGGTGGATTGGTTGTCTCCCAACCAATGAGCATGGTTACTACCACTTCCAGCAAATGTGGAACGTGAGATGACGGTTGGACGTTTCTGGAGCATCAGTTCTACAATGAGAGAAGTTGCATAACCCTCAGAGTATCCGTAGAGACTATGACTGTTGTAGACAGAGGTGTTAAAGAAAACTACTGAGGACATGTTGATTGTTTTAGTGTCCAAAGGGAAACCACCTGGTAAGTATGGTGGATAATTTGGATCGTAGTTATCTACTGGTCCAGTATTACCATTCTCATTTTCCTCTGAGCAATCGCCATTGCAAAAGTTGGAAATCTCATTCATATCGATCCAAACACCGTCAAAAGGCACGATGTTATGGAAATTTTGCAATTGAGTTCTCCAGAAGTAATAGGTCTTCATATTTCCAAAATCTGGGAAAATGACATCACCTGGCCATACAACTCCAGTTGCAGGTGTTCCATCTGATTTTTTAATATATCCTTCAATCTGACAAATAAAACAAAAAAAAAAAAAAGATTAGAATGATTTCAATTAATAAAAATAATTTAAAATACATACGGAAATCAAATCATTATATGGTTCATAGGTATCATTGATATGAATTCCAGGATCGATAATCATGATATAATGTTGATTGTTTGAATGTAACCAATCGACATATGCTGTCATTTCAGATGCTGGATAATTAACTGGATCCAATGTAAAATCTTCAAACTTATTCATATAATCGATATCATTCCACATTGTTTCTAACTATAAAAAAGAATTGTGTGATTAATAAAATAAGAACTAGTTCTGATAATAATGAAAAATTAATATATATACATACTGGAATACCATATTTAGCATAATTTAAAGCAACTTCTTTCGATTCATTTACAGATTTGTATCCCCAACGACATTGATGCCATCCCAATGACCAGTATGATGGCATTGCAGTGGTACCAATGATTTCGGTGTATTGACGGGTAACATCGACTGGTGATGGTCCCATCATAAAGAAGAAATCGAGAATACCACCAGTGACTTTGTAGGTTAGTGAGTTTGGTCTCATGACAATATCCATAGCATTAGAATTGAGGAAAAAGACACCATTTGCATTTCCATTGTCCATCAACTGCATATAGAATGGATGTGAACCGTAGACATTCAAATTCTCTGGGGTCGGTTGATCTTTATTCCAGATAGTGTAGGTAAAGTTATTTTGAAGACGAAGAGGAGCAGCACGCTCACCGAGTCCATAAATATTTGGATTAGTCTCTTGAAAAGTTGTTGTCAATTCTAAATAACGGTCTGAAAACTAAATATATAAAATAAAGATTACTAATTAATTACTTATTATTTAAAGATAAATATATAATCAATCCACTTACAATTAAACCATTGGTTGAACAATCAAGTGGTGCAGTTGTATTAAATAAAACGTCACCATTTGAAACACGTTTAATTGAGAAACCGAATGAACTCTGACTGAATTGAATGTTGTAATCGATAAGCGATGGCTTCTTTGTTGGGAAGTTGAGCTTTGAAATGGCTGGTGGTTGCCAACGTTCGCCGTGAGTATCCTTAATCATGACTTGAATGATCTGTTGAGTGTGGAAGATGACAAACAGATTCAAAACGGGTAAATCATTTCCATAGGGACCTGGTGTATTCATGATTAACTGAGCAGAGTAACCGTACTTTGTACTCTGAAGGTTTGACAATGAATATCCTGGACATTGTTGAACTTGTTTTTCAGCAAATACAATCGTTTGTAAAATACATAGAAACAACACTACCAAAATTGGTAGTTGTCTATTATTCATTCTATTACTTATTATTTAATAATAAATATATAAATAAATTTTATCTAAAACTAAAACATCAAAAAAGACCAATCTTAAAACCAACTACTGTTTCAATTAAACAAAATCCAAAAAAATTTTGCAAAAAAAATCTTTAAAGTCTTTAAAAATTTTCAAAGCATTTTTCAAAATGTTTTTGCATCCCCCAAGAAAGTCTTTGGGACCTCTTTTTTTTTCAGAAAATCAGTGCAAAACCCAGGTTACACAATTCGCACATCATGCAAATAAGATGATTCATCTGTTTTTTTAAAGTAGTAAAATTCACCATCACACAAACTATTTTTTGTTTAAAATAATAATAATAATACAAGAAATGTTTTAATAATTTATTTTTTTTGTTAAGTTCTTATTTTTTGTTTTGTTTTGTTTTGTTATTATTGGATGATGGTTGGTTTATGACCATCTTACAATGAAACTCGATGATATCTGTAGTGTTAGGTTGGTGATGGATAGAGTCTGGTTTTGAGTGTTGTAAACAAATGAATCGTAAGGCTGGTCGTTGATTGTGACTTGTGATACCTTATTCGATCCGTAGACGATGATTGTCTCCACGAGATTTGGTGTTACATAATTGTTGTGTGTAACGGTCGATGTGAATTCATATTGTAGTGGTTGTGTTTCTTGGAGGAAGAAGTTGACCTGTGTGTAGTTGCCACTCTCAAATGCATCTACAGTGATACCGTCGTCAAGATACAACTCACCATACGATGTACTGTCACCGACGGCAACAATCAAATGATACGGCAGAGTTCTGGCAATCGCAGTGGTAATTGGTATTCCACCAGCTGGTATCTCGTAGGATGCTGTTGGTTGAGTTGGTATAATATATCCACCTCTTAGATGAACATTGATAACTTCGAATGGTGCCGGTAGAGTAACGTTCTTTCCTCCCGGTTGCAAAACACCAGTGAAATAATTATACCAGATATCGTCGGGGAAATAAGCATTGACTGTAGTTGCTCCTTCTTCCAAAACTGGTGATACAAGCAGACATTCACCAACTAGGAATTGTTGATCGATTGCCAAGGTGTTGGCGTCGGTTGGATACTCAAAGAACAATGGACGAACAACAGGGTCACCGAGTACATGTGAAAGATAGAACAAGGTATAGTAGAATGGTAACAATGTGTATTTCGTATGGATAGCTGCGATTGCGATACTTGTGACAGTGTCGTTGAATACATAGGGTTCCTGAGAGTTTGCTGTTTTATCATTGTGATTTCTGGAGAATGGATAGAAGTTACCGAGTTGCATCCAACGACCGCACAACTCTGCGGTGGTGTTTCCAGAGAATCCACAGATGTCTGCACCGACCAGCGGTATTCCAAACATGTTCATATTGAGAATGCCCGGAATTGAGTAGTACATATCGCTGTATTGGCTGTTGTTATCGCCTAGCCAGTGAGCAGCATGGTTACCCGATCCAGGGAATGTAGAACGTGTAACAACAGTCGCACGTTTCTGAAGGATTTCAATGACGGCATCGACTGTTGCCAGCGACTCTGTATAACCATAGAGATTATGTGTGTCGAATACCGATAGATTTCCATATTGGGTAGTTGTGAGATTGATAGTGTGCTTGTCTAATGATATTCCACCTGGCAAATAGGGTGGATTGTTTGGATCGAAACCAGACATCTTACCATTATCACCATTACAATTTCCATTACAGAAATTAGATACTTCATTCATATCGATCCAAACTCCATCGTATGCCACTGTTTCTTGGAAAGTTTGAAGCCAATTCTTCCAGAAAATATTGGTTTTTGGATTAAAGAAATCTGGGAAAATAGTTGATCCTGGCCAAACTACTCCAACAAATGGTGTTCCATCACTTGCTTTAATAAATCCTTCAATCTGTTTATATTATAGTTTAATATAATTAGTTTTTAAAGTATTTGAATCGATAAGCAATTTACTTACATTTGTTAATTGTGAATATGGTTCATAGGTATCATTTGTATGAATTCCAGGATCGACAATCATGATATAATGTTGATTGTTTGAATGTAACCAATCGACATATGCTGTCATTTCAGATTCAGGATAATTAACTGGATCCAATGTAAAATCTTCATATCTATCCATATAATCGATATCATTCCACATTGTTTCCAACTATTAAATATAATTGTGTAAAGTTTGTTAATTTTAATTTTCAAATTAATTAATATTTAAAAAAACTAATACATACTGGAATACCATATTTAGCATAATTTAATACAACTTCTTTCGATTCGTTAACGGATTTGTATCCCCAACGACATTGATGCCATCCCAATGACCAATAGGATGGCATGTAGGGTGTACCGATGACCTGTGTGTATTGTTGAATGACCTCAACTGGTGATGGTCCCATAAAGAAGAAAAAGTCTAGAATACCACCAGTGACTTTGTATGTCAATGTCTTTGGTGCAATAACTACATCCATAGCATTGGAATTCAGGAGGAAAACACCAAATGCATTTCCACTCTCTTGATTCAACTCCATATAGAATGGATGTGAACCGTAGAGATTCAAATTCACAGGAGTACCTTGATCCTTTGCAAACAAAGTATAAGTGAAATTATTTTGTAATCTCAGCGGTGCAACTCTTTCACCTAAACCATATAAATTTGGATTTTCAGTTTGGAATCTAGTTGTCAATTCTAAATAGTGATCTTCATACTAGAATATTTTCAGAAAAAAAAAATTAGAAAGACAAATCCATTATTATTTTTGGAAATAAATAAACATTGCAATCTACTTACAATTAAACCATTGGTTGAACAATCGGATGGTGGAGCAGTGTTGAAAAGTACTTCACCATTAGAGACACGAGTAATAGAAAATCCAAAACTCTTGAGAGCAAACTTTATGTTGTAGTCGATGAGCGATGGTTTTCTTGTGGGATGATGCATTTGATTGACGAATGGAACTTCCCAGCGTTGTGTGGCTGGATCGATAATCTTGACTCTGAGAATCTGTTGTGTTTGGAAATATACATAGAGTTGTAGTTGTTTGACATCGTCGCCATATGGACCTGGAGTGACAAGGCTGAGCGCAGCAGTATATCCATAGCTGGTTGGTGTCAGATTCGACAGTGAATAGGTTGGACAGTTGTCACTCGGAGTTTCACTACCGTCTTGATATATTATATTACCATTGTTATGGCCATTGTGATTATGAATATTATTGGCACGTGATGTTGTCTTCGCCAAAACAAAAACATCATCATTAATGGACAATAATAAAACTATTGTTGATAACAAAAACAACAACACTTTAATATTGTTATTCATAGTTATTACTCTTATTATTATTATTATTTCTATATATATAAAATTTATAATTCTTCAAGTTCAAAATATTTTAAAGTTAAAGATTTGATTTGATTTGATTTTGACTTTGATTGATTTGGTTCTGATTTGTTAAGAACGAATAACCTTAAATAGTTATTTTTTATATCATATGTGTTATTATTATTATTTTTGTGTTATAAAATTATATATTATTATATGATAGTGGGTGGTTATATTAAATTGTGTTGTGTTGTTGTGTTGTGATATTCTAACTTGATGATGATGCAAATATCAATGTTTGAACTAAATAGTCTGAATCTGCAGTTGTGATTGATTGTTAATCAACACACAATTTATTTAGTTGTTGATGTCTAGTAGACAATAGATAGATAAACGACTACAACGATAGATTTGCATATATATATGCAATTTGTCTTAATCTGAATCCGCAAATGAAAAGTTACAAAATAATGAGGGATATGATATAAATAAAAATTTTTAAATCTATTTTTTTTTTTTGTAAACATGAAAAGTTTTCATCAGAATCCACAAATTACCCATTATTAGATATTTTTTTCAAATGATTTTGAAATTAATTTGGGAAAAATCGAAAGAGTTTGATTGTGTGAGTGCATCGAAAAATCAAAATACAAAGGATCAATATTTGTGTTTTTATTTAATTAACTTTTAGTGTGTTTATTATTAAAGTTATTTAATTAAATATGAATATATATTGATAAGTTAGGATTGTTTTATTTTATTTTTTTATACAAATTTATTAATTATTCAATTATCTATGTGCTGTTGTTGTTGTTATTGTTATTGTTTTCAGTTCACTCAATCTTTGGTTGTGATTTAAAATATTTGATTGCAGATATACATTTACCTAGTGTCAAGTTGTAGATTGGATGAGTCGGTTGCAACACTAATCCACCTTCCAACTGAGTTACATCTTCACTTGTAAACTTTGGCATCTCTTGAACAGTGTCATTAATCGATGAAACTGCCAAATGAATATCATTATGTTGTGAAATCGATAAACCTGAAAGTGTATAACATGTATGATAATAATCTCTACCCCTATATTTATAAATATCATAATAACGAAACAAGTTAACATAACAATGTTTTGTGTTGCTTTTGTTTTTGTTAATCTTTCTTTACTTACTTTTCAGGATGATCACTAAATCCACCTCTTTTATCTTGACAGCATACAAGACAATAGTTTTGAAGTTCGAGTTGGTTGAATAGCTGTTTACCGATCTGTTGGTTACCGATGTTTTGTTGCGCGACACTGCCAAGGTGTGATTGGACAATGGGGAATGCTGCACCCTGCCAAAAAGTATAGCAGGTATCAACTAGTTTGTTGGATCTACCTTGTAGTCCACCATCGTATTCCGGCTGACGATTGACTAGCCAGCGCAGCAGTGACTCGACGTCAATGAGGTCGAACCGCTTGAGTAGCGAGAGTGCCGCCACCGCACAGTAGGTGTAACCACCGTGTGCCTCATTCTTTGGTGTTCCACCGAATCCACCTTCATACGTCTGACACGCAGCGAGATACTCTGCGACGCCCGACATCAACCGCGGTGTTGCGATATCGAGTAGCGAAGCGATGACCACCGCACAGTAGGTCGAGCGAGAATCATCTTCACCGTCGGCTTGTGTACGGAAAGAACCGTGATCGGTCTTCATCGCCAGTAAGAATCTATACATTGATTCACGATCTATCACTTTATATGCTTGTTCAGAGTTTAGAGCCAACAATGCATTCACAGCGGCAAACGTTGAAACTACATGTGACTCTTGATCGATGCCACCTGCGAAACCACCACCTCTTGACTTGTTTTGAAGTTTCTCGAGGAATGTGATCGTACGTGGAGTCAGTTCATTCAATCTACTATCTAAATCACCAAGTAAATCCAGAGCATGAATCACCCAAAAACAAATCCAAGCTCTACTAGAATCCAAAGATTGATGTGATGTATGTATATAATCTACTGCGCCATTTAAGAATGTTTTTAATGCTTGTTCATTTACTTCAGCTCTAAAAAAAACAAAAAGATAATTTTAATATTATATATTAACAAATAAAGCTTTAAATTTATTATTAATAATATTATATATATATATTATACTTTTTATTTGATTTATTAAAATCAGATCTCTTTTTAAATATTTGTTGACTGATTAATTCTTGAGCAACAATAGTTTTTGTTACAGGTTCTTTTTCAATGGTTGGTTTTGATTGTTTATAATCTTCATCTGTATCTATTTCTATTTCTGATATATTTGACATGTCTTTTTATTTATTTATAACTACAAGTTATTAATAATTAAAAATTCAAACTTTGAAATTGAATTATTGATTTGTGTTTGTTCAGGTTTTGATTTAAAAATAATTATATTCATTTCCCATAATTTATTAAAATTTCATAATATTTGACAAAAAACGAACGATTGTTTTATTTATTTAATTTATTTATTATAGTGCAAAGAGAAGGAGGAGAGATGGAAGAAGATAATAAAAGAGTTAGAAATTTTATAGATGAATATTTTATAGATCAAAAAAATGAAGAAATTATAAATAGCAGTAATAGCAATGAGAATGATAATAGTGGAAATAAGAATGAATCAAATAGATTCTATTCAAATACATCAATATTTAATAAAGATTCTGATAGAGTTTCTGAATTATTGTTGGCGAGTGCACTGGATGTTGTTGGCTATAGCGATTGTATAGTAACACCTTTTGGAGATCGTCTGTTGACGTATTGCGATTTCACTGCTTCTGGAAGATCGTTACATTCAATAGAAGAGTACCTGATGCACGAGGTACTTCCTCTCTATGCAAATACACATACACTCTCGGATGCAACCGGTCTTCAGACAACTCTATTCCGTAGAGAGGCACGTGATATCGTTAAGCGTGGATGTCGTGGTAGCAACGTCGAAGATGTCTTACTCTTTGTTGGCTCCGGTACGACAGCAGCGATTAACGCACTCATTCATATATTAGACATTCCACATCTCTCATCGACAACAACCCATAGACCACTTGTAATTCTCGGTCCATACGAACATCATTCCAATATATTACCATGGCGAGAAGCTGGTTGTGAGGTGGTAACTTGTCCAGAGTCAACAAGTGGCGGTGGATTGGACATACAATTCCTTGAAACATTGTTAGCGAGAAACAGTAGAGCAAACAGGTTGATAATTGGATCGTTTTCAGCTGCCTCCAATGTCTCTGGAATTATGGAAGATACGGTCGGTGTGACTGAGGTTTTGAAGCGGTACAACGCGCTAAGCTTCTGGGACTACGCTGCAGCAGCACCTTATGTACCAATCGATATGAATCCTCATAACGATGCACGCTACAAGAAGGATGCTCTGTTCTTTTCACCGCATAAGTTCTTGGGTGGCGTTGCAACACCCGGTGTTCTATGCATCAAGAAGACACTGCTGAGGAATGCCATTCCTCATCGACCTGGAGGTGGATCCGTACTCTACGTCACGTCAAACTCAACGACTTACCTCTCAAACTTTGAAGAGAAAGAAGAAGCCGGTACACCCGATATCGTTGGAAGTATACGAGCCGGTTTGGTATTCCAACATCGTGAATCGATAGGTGTCGATAACATCTATCAATTGGAGATCGAACATAGTAGACAACTTAGAGAAAGACTTGTAAAGATAAATAATTTAGTATTACTTGGTAACTTGGAGATGAAACAACAACAACAACAACAACAACAACTTCCTATATTCAGTTTCTTGGTTAGATATGCACCGGATCCATCATTGTTTTTACATCATAACTATGTATCGGCATTGTTGAATGATTTGTTTGGTATTCAGACAAGAGCTAGTTGTGCATGTGCAGGACCGTACCTTGAGAATCTACTGGGTTTGAATCAGAGAGACAACGCATCGTTCTTAGAGTCAATCTTTGAGAAACAAGAGATTGTCAGACCTGGTATGGTACGATTGAACATCAGTTACATTCATACCGATCAAGATGTAGAGTTTATAGTTAGTGCACTCGAGTTTATTTGTCAACATGGTTGGAAGTTCATGCCACTCTACACCATAGTAGTATCAAGTGGTGAATTCAAACATCGTTCCAAACTAAATAAGATGCCTGAACGTCGTTGGTTAAGTAGTATAAACTATAATAATAATAATAATAAGAGTAATAGTAGTAATAATAGTAAGAAGATGATGAACTATCAAAGTAAAAGAAAAACAATAGATTTAAGTGGTTTGAATGAAGATGACGGTTGTCAAGTAATGGATAGATTAATAGAGGTTAGAATGAGTTATTTGCGGGATGCACACAAGTTGTTGAATCAAATGTTGGAGAATCAACCAAAGATTCTACCAGATCAGTCGTCTATGTTGACAGAAGATGCTAGAGATCTGAGGTGGTTTGCATTACCAACTGATGTTTCAATCGTTTTGCAATCGATGAACAGTCAAATAGATATTAATTTAGATACAACAACAACAACAACCGATAATCAAACAATCATATCAAACTTATTGTCAAGAGAGATCATAATTAAACCACACAAAAGATATGTAGCTGGTACAAATAGTTTACAACTATATCAATTAAAAGAGATATTAGATTCAATATATAAAGATAATGATGATAATAATAATAATAATAATAATAATAATAATAATAATAGTAGCAGTAGTAATATCGATCAAATTATAAAAGATCATTTTACATATCCAATTAAATCAATTAATCATCAAATTATATCTAATCAACAAAATAATAGTAATAATAGTAATAATAATAATAATAATAATGTTATTAAAGATGAAGATAATGCTTCATTGAATATGGTTTGTCCTCTTAAACCAAAGATAATCGATAATAGTTTAGTAGAGAGTAAAATATGTGTAAATTGTTATCACGACCATACTTCACCAAATAAGAAATTAAATAACTCTACAACTACTACAACTACAAATACAACTACTACAACAGCAACAACAAATATATCTTCAAAAGAATGTAGATCATGTGAATGTGTATCATTTGTACCAAGAATGGAAGGTAATAAGAAAGAACAATCGAATCTACAGAAAAAAGTACATTCCAATGTTAGTCAAACCATTTTGAAATACAACATGATCAACGACAACGATAAGATCTTGGTTGGTGTATCCGGTGGCAAAGATAGTCTTACTCTTATTCATTCACTGATAGACATTAGACGTCGTTCAAAAGCCAAGTTTACGATTGCAGCATGTACGGTCGATCCCCAGTCCGACGACTACGATCCCTCACCTCTTAAACGCTACTTTGCATCGCTAGACATTCCTTACTTCTATGTCTCACAGGCAGTTATGGATGCTGCCAAGGTCTGTATGAAAGAAGGCAGTAGTCGTGCAAGTATCTGTGCATTCTGCAGTAGAATGAGACGTGGTATTCTCTACAACGTCTGTCGACAGAACAATTTTACAACGCTGGCACTCGGTCAGCATCTCGATGACCTGTCAGAGAGTTTCGTGATGTCGGCATTCTACAACGGTAAACTCAGTAGCATGAAAGTCAACTACATGAACGAACAAGGCGATATTAGGATCATTCGACCACTCTGTAACCTAAGAGAGTCACAAACCAGACAATATGCAAGACTAATGGCATTACCTGTTATAAGTGAAAGTAAGTTGTTTTTTTTTTTTTAAACAAACTCAATCAACAAATTACTCTTACTAACAATAACCAATTATTATTAGATTGTCCAGCTTGCTTTTCAGCACCAAAAGAAAGACAAAGAATCAAATTGTTACTTGCTAGCCAGGAGAATGTCAACCCCATGATACATCACAGTATCTTTGCAACCATACAATCATTGATTTCCGTTGACAAGACCGATAGAATTTCAGGAAGAAGTGTAAACAACTACAAAGAAGGTTTAGACGTACAATCTTTTACAAATGAACAAGATAAACAAATAAAAGAATCAGATCATTGATTAGTGGACACGTCATGACTGACAAATGTTTGTTTTATTAAATGATAATATTGCCAATGAAAAAAAACCAAAAGACAATCTTCAAGCTATTTGCTTTCCAAATTTTTATGCTTCTCTACTATAATAATAATTTTCATTTTTAATTAAGGTTTGAAAATGAATGAAATGTTTCTAAAAAAACTTACAATTCTCCTTTAGATAATAAAGATGTTATGGGAAAATTGTTGTTATTTTGATGTCCATGATGATGATGGGGAGGATCATTATTTGATTCTGCACTGGTTGAAATTAGCAAACCAAGAAATATTACCCATAGAAATAAGAGGAATATTAAAAAGTTCATTTCTTAATATTATTTTTTTTTATTAAAGGTGAGTACAGTAAAAACAAAGAAATAGTGAACTTGTAAAATTTAGTATAAACACATTTTTAAATAAAAAAATAGTACTCATCACAATTAGTTAAACCCTTCATAAGTTCAACTATTGAAAAAGTCAAAAGTGAAGAATTGAAAAACAAAAACCAATAATATTTAAAAAGTGATAATCAGTAAGAATATTTATATTAAAAGGACTGAGTATTTTTTATTATGATTCTACTTTTTTTTGAACAAAATAAATAAGATTTTTAATCTCCTCTTGGTCGTAGGGGTTAAAAGTGTGGATGGCCAATCGATTGGTATTTGACTGATCCGCAGATGTAAACAAACTTGATATGAATGCTCCTGCTTCTCTAGGGTCATTAACTCTATTATACTCGGGGAAATATTGTTTAATTGGTTTTGATTTTAATTTATCCTCAAAAACCTCTTTTCCACTGAGTAACACCACCACTTGTGTTGATTTGAATTGTCTTTGATTAATTATTTTTCTAAAGAATTCTATATTCTCTCTAAGTCTATTATTTTTTACTATTATATATTTATTACTATTAATACTCTCTTCAGTAGTATTATTATTATAAATTTCTTTTATATGATTATTATTATTTGGTTTATAATTATTATTTAAAATTGGGATATCTTTTTGTGAGTAAGGATCTTCACATTGATGATCATATTCATTTAAACCAAAAAAGAATAACAATACACCAACATTTGATTCTTTTTTTATATTTTTAAGTAGAATAGATGATAGGGAATCTATAGGTTTAGATTCCTTACTTCCAAACTTCTCAATGATATTAATGAATTTATAATTCAAATTATCCAATTCAACTCTAGATACATCTGAATTGGATCTGTTCAAAGTAGAAACTTGAACCTCTGAGGTTGTTGCCATAGATAAAGCATCTGGATGGACAGAATTTGCTAATTGTAAGAATCTCGACTGTTGGTTAAAAAGAAATTATTAATAAATATAAAATATTTTTGAGAAATTAAATATTTATTTAATACCTTTCCATTAAATCCATATCCTAAAATTAATATCTTTATTTTTTCATTTTTTCCTCTCTTTGAAATTATAGAACCCATTCCTTTAACTCTTACTCTTTTGAAAAATAAAAAGAATATTTTACAAGTAAATTTAGATTTATAGGTATTTTGAAGTTAATATTTACTTAAATCAAGTTGTTGCTTTTTGATTAATCAATCGATTCAATAAATACTTTTTGGTTAAAAAAATATATATATGTGATAGTTACACTTTTTTATTCAATTCATTTTAAAATTGTTATACTACAATCTATTTTTAAAATACATCTCTCCCTCTCTCAAAAAGAACAAACTCACTTCACTTGACTTCACACTTTACAATATATTTATTACCACAATTGAACAATAAAATATCAGTTCTCTCAATGATAATAAACTATTGGCTCACCAAATATTGTATTTAACTTTTATGTGTAAAAGATGTAAATATAAGGAAAGGTGAAAATTCCCACCATCGTGATCATTTCCAAAAACATCTTTTAGTCGATCAACACAATGCCAATTATAATACCATTTTCTCAATCTCATCTATATCATTTAAATATATAACAGTTCTTATAGTTTGCCCCATATTATTTTATCTCTATACTCGACAATTATGTGTATGATTAAAAAATATAGATCACTAATAAGTGTTAAAAAAATAAACATTGATGTTGTTTATCATTTTTGTTTTATTTTCCCCCACCCAAAAAATAATAATTATTTTATATGTTAACACCATCTTTTTTTTGTCCTTAGATTATTAAAGTAAAAAATATATTTTTTTAACACTTTTATTTATCCTTTTTTGAAGTTAGTAGTGGTAAAATGAACATTAATATCGTTTGTATTTTCAATGGAATAGGATTGATCCTACTCAACTTTCAAAATCAACAGAAGTGTTTATGCAAATTACTCATTTTATGAGTTCAAATCAATAATAATATTTTAATTGAACAAAAATAATATTAAGATAAATATTTAAAAAAATATTAATCATTTTATATATCTAAAGTTTCGTTTTTTTTTTTTTATATCTTTTAGATTTGTTTGTTTTTATACAAAAAAAAACTAAAAAAAAAAATGAATAAATTATTATTGGATAAAAAAGGAAATTCTCATTTCTTTTAAACAAACAATATGAAATTGAATAAAGTAATTATTTAAACTTTTTATTTTTTTTGTCAATATGGAATTAACAAATAATATTGAAAATGATAAAGATAGCAGTAATAATAATAATAATACTTTAAATATCGAAGCAAAATACGATATAGAAAACAATGATAATACTAATAAAAAAAAACATACCAGACATAGATCTACAACCCAACAAAGCTCAACCAGTAATAAAACAGATAATACTATTGAAGCCTTAGAGCTACCAAATGATAAACTCGAAAAAGATGACCACTCTTCTATTAGCAATGAAAATACTATTGAGACAGAATCAATTGCAAACTATTCTAAACTTATTAAATTAAAATATTGGTGGTGGGATAAGGGTATCTCTTCTCTTATCTTTATTTTCCATATACTTTTAAATATTGGTTTAGTTATTAAAATTATTTTTCGTAAGTAGAAAAGAGTTCAAATCAATTATTCTGACTAACATCCCTTCTAATATTGAAATAATATAATTCTATATAGATTTCAGAAAGAGTGAATTCTATCCTTTTTTTGGTATAAGTTTACTTACAGCTAGAGCTGGAGCTGCTATTATTAATATTAACTCAGCACTTATACTCTTACCGGTTTTAAGGAATTTCCTATCATGGTTACGAGGAACTTGGATATCAACATATGTTCCAATAGATAGAAATCTATCCTATCATAAACTTTGTGCAATAGGAATTGTAATTGGTTCAACTGTTCATTGGTAAGATTTGATTTGCTTAAAACAAAATTGGTTGATTTTAAAAAAAAAAAAAAACTAAACAATCTCTATTTTAGTATATCACATTATTTAAATTTTAGAACTATTCACAATAGTAATATTGAGACACTTGAACAGTATGGACTCTCAGCAGAATATGTATCGAAATACTATCTTTACTATAAAAGTGTACCTGGAATAACTGGTCATGTTTTAATCGTTGTACTTTTACTCATTTGTTCGTCGTCTGTGGAGAGAATAAGAAGACCAATGTTTGAAATATTCTACGTGACTCACCACTTATTTATTGCCTATTTTATTCTGTTGTGCTTCCATGGTTATCAACAAATACTAAAGGTTGCGCCAAATTCATATATGTGGGTAGGAGCTCCTGTATTGTTCTATGTAGTGGAAAGAGCAATACGACTCATTAGAGGAAACAGAGAAGTAATGCTTCACCTAGCTAAACAACACCCATCAAAGGTATTAGAGCTTCGAATGAAGAAAGGAAACTTTATTTACAAACCTGGACAATTTATATTTTTAAACTGTCCTAGTATTGCAAACTATGAATGGCATCCTTTTACAATAACATCAGCTCCAGATGAAAACTATATTTCTGTTCACATAAATGTATTGTATTTTCAATTATTATTATATTGTTTATTTTAAAAATTATAATATATTAACATAAATTTGAAATAGATTGTTGGAAATTGGACAGGTAAACTATATAAATTGATGAATTCAAATGAGAAATTGGGAGTTGTTCAGAATGAAGTGTTGACTGGCCCAGATGGAGGACCAATTTTGAAAATAGATGGTCCTTTTGGTGCTGCAAGTGAAGATGTATTTAACTATAAGGTATTGGTTTTGGTTGGTGCTGGAATTGGTGCCACTCCTTACTCTTCGATTCTCAAGCATATCAAATATCAATTGAAACGGTTGATGAGCGAACAATCGGAACAAGGTAAAGAATGGAACTTGCCCATTGAGAAAGTATATTTCTTTTGGATTTCAAGAGATAAGAATTCATTTGAATGGTTTACCTATATACTTCATGATGTCGA
The DNA here is from genome assembly GCF_000004825.1 of Heterostelium album PN500. Taxonomy (NCBI): domain Eukaryota; phylum Evosea; class Eumycetozoa; order Acytosteliales; family Acytosteliaceae; genus Heterostelium; species Heterostelium album. The sequence goes on along the minus strand of NW_008805070.1, from coordinate 1,144,238 downwards.
ATCAGAGTTGAATGATCTGGTGGAAATACATACCTACCTCACTGGTGCAATAGAGATATCCGATTGGAATGCTATTGTCGATACGATTGGAACGATGGATACAGAACAACATTCCGACTTTATTACTGGTTTGAAGTCACAAACCTTGTTTGGTCGGCCTAATTGGGATGTCGTATTCCAAGAGTTGACAAAGATACACAAAAAGAATACGATTGGTGTATTCTATTGTGGTCCGCGACCATTGGCAAAAGAGATTAAAAACCGATGCTCCCAATACAACGGAATGGAAGGTTGTCACATTATATTCCACAAAGAGAATTTCTAAACAAAATAAATAAATACTTTTAAACAAAACAATTTGGATTTGCGTTAAGAACTCAACAAAATATTTATTTGAGATTTAAAATTTAGATAAATTAAAAAAAAGGTAGAATTACATAAGTATTTTCAAAGCGAGTGACGTGGAGTGATAATATACCCAGCAAGCACAACTATTTTACTTTTGTTTCTGTTCTTTGTTTTCATTTCTCTTTGTTAATCTCTGGTAGTATTTGTCTGAAGTACCACACAATTTATCAAGATAGGTAAAAGTTGATGAATAATTTCCAACCTTTTAAAATAATAATAATCGAAAAGAAAGATATATTAATATTTGAAAGTACTTTGTTTAAAAATGATTAAAAGAATTAAACTTACAAAGGTTTCATGATGGAAATCATGGAAATGAGAACCACCCCAGAAAGGAATGAAATTGGTTGGGTTCCATGGGAAATCGTAACCGCTGTGACACTCGACGGTTTGGTAGAGACGGATAGCCAACCAGGACCAGAGGGTGAAGAGATCACGAGTCAGGAGGAATGGACCGAGACAGGTACCAACTCCGAGAAGCAATGTCTCAATTGGATGGGCGTATTCGGCTGTGATACCGAATGGTGCAGAGTGGTCGTGATGAATCTTATGGATGTGTTTATACCAAAAACCTTGGTGGAGCAAACGATGAATCCAATAGAAGTAAAAGTCTTCGAGGAGGAATGACACTGCCAACACGAAAATTAAATTTGGCAATGATGGTAGAGGTACTCTTGAACGGAATCCAAGCATTTGGATCGCTGGATGAAATACAATTATCATTGGTAGTTGGACGAAAACATGAGTAAAGAAGATCTTTGCTAAACAATTTAATTGGGTCTTGAAATCGTTTCTCTTGGTCTACATATAATAATAATAATAATAATAATAATAATAATAATAATAATAATAATAATAATAATAATAAATATAATTAATATTGAAATACTGTCTAGACAACTTAAATTGTAATTTTAAAATACTTACTGGTTGAAGTTTATACTTTTGGAAAGCTGGGATGAAATCACATAAAAAGAATGGGATGTAGGCGGCGAAATAGAAAATTTGATGAACGAAAAAGGTTCCGTACTTAAGGAGAAAATCTTCACCCCAATAATCAACGAATTGGAACCAATATGCTTCAAATCCGGTTGTGATAGATTCCATGATTCTTGTCGAGATATTTAAATAATAATCAAACAATTAACAGGGAAAAGTGTATTTTATGAAATATATAAAAAAATAATAAATAGATTAATAGTTCCTATAATTGTTAATAAATAAATAAAAAAGTAAGTAAATAGGTTCAACAATGGTAATGATCATAATTTGTAAATGAGAGAAATCGATTGACATCAGAAATTTTTTCATATTAAAAAGGTCATTAATTTAATCTGACCATTTATAAGAGGTTATATTTTATATTGGTGGGTGTTGGGTGTTGTTGTGTTAAAAGTTCTTTAATTGTATTTCTATTTGAAAAAAAAGACCTTATTCTAATTTTAATATGTTATATTTTTATATTATGACTTTTTTTTTTTTATTATTATATAATATGTGTTTTGATTTTAAATATGATAGTTTTTACCTTCGAATTAAAGATGAAAGGAACAACAGTCTATTTGTTAAAGATGAAAGAAAGAGAAGAGAGTGAAAAAAAAAAAAGAGATATAGATAGAAGAGGAATAGTGTGAAGATGAAGTGAAGTTTGTTCAGCGTTCAAAAGTTTCTATTTTATCATAAAAATAAAAAATCTGTTTTTTGTTGCAGTGATCGCTTTTTTTAAAAAATTAAAAATAAAAATTCTAAAAAAAAACTATTTTTTTTGACCATCAAAAAAAGTCACCTAGCACTTCATCATCTTCAAAAAAAAAAAAAAAAAAAATTACATCTAAAAAATCAGACACAAAAAAAAAAACGAAAGTACAGTCATTGTGTCATAACTTTACTTAACTTGTAATGTGACACCAAATCTTATTATTATGATTACATTTTTAACACAATAATGATGATGCTTGCTTTTTATTTTGTTCAGACTGAATTTTTAAGTGGGGGACCTGGTCAGGTTCACTATCACCTCATTTATTTATTATTTTACTTTTTGCCTTTTTTTGTTTATCACTTTTATCGGTTGTTTGTTTTCTAAATTTAATTAAATGATGATCAGAATAATTAATATATATTGGTTTTTGATTTTATATTTGTAAGTAACAATAATAGATATCTATCTATACATACCTCTTTGATTTCTTTTGGAAATAGGGTGATGCACCATCGTCTTGTGATCCGGTTGGCTGGAATTCATCGTCATCATCCAACACAGTTGCGATTTTCTTCATCGTACCGTTGTTGAAATCCTTGACGGCCTGAATAAATTGCTCACCATACTTTTCGACTCTGGTGTTGGTAAAGTATGAGCAGTTTCTGAGCTCTGCAAGGGTTGTCGGTCGTTTCTCGACGAGATCGTCGAAAGCACTGTTCTGAATGATCATGTGAGGAGGTAGTCCAGCATCTTCTGCAATCTGGGCACGTACGTCAATGAGATATAATCTCAACTTCTCTGGACCATCGTCACCCTTGTTCTTGTTGCCGTTGACGCTGATATTCGAAATGACCGATTGTCCTTTGTCCTTACTGGATCCCGATGACTTGGCTCTACATTCGATCTTGATACGTCTGCCACTACTAAAGAATGTAGTATTATTGACTGATTTCGTTTGTGTGATAGTTCGATAGGCATTGGCGACGTGCACCTCCTTGAGAATATTCAGAGTAACCATTTTGTGAACCAGTCTATCAACATCGTTCTTATCGACGTTCTTTCCTGAACCGTGTTGTTTGTGGTTTTGATAATGCTTTTCAGTGATCTTCTTGGCTTGCGACCCTTTGAAGATCTCAAGGATAGTACCGAGCGGTTCGTCCACCGACTGGAATATCTTGTAGAGATTGTGAGCGTCTTCAGTGAGATCCTTTGTGATGATAGGATCGTCACACTTGCAATTGTCGCAAGTCTTGGCGCATATAGTTCGGTCAAACTGTTCACCCAAGTACTGCAGTTGCAACTGACGACGACAATCCACAGAGTTCTCGCAGTACGACACCATCTTGTTGAGATTATCCTTGTTCTCGCGAATCGATTGGTATGTACTTCCCTGACCGGATGAGGATTCTAAGAGGGAGTCGATTCTATATTTATCGGCGTAGCTGTAGTAAAGAATACAATGGGCAGTCTGACTGTCTCTGCCGGCACGACCACTCTCCTGGTAGTAACCCTCCAGTGACTTTGGCAGCGAATGATGAATAACAAATCTGACATCCGGTTTATTAATACCCATACCGAAAGCAATGGTTGACACAATGATTTTAACCCTATCTCTTGTCCAATTCTCCTGAGTTCTCTGTCTATCTTCCGGTGTCATCTTGGCATGATAGAATTTTACTTTTAATCCTTTTGACTAATGAGATTTGAAGGAGTGAGAATATTAATATATTATACAATTTTAGTATTATCACAATATTTACATACATTTAATTCTTGTGCAACTTTTTCACATTCAAAAGTAGAGAAACAATAGATGATACCAGATTTCTGTTTATAACCATTGGCTGTGATAAACTCGATGATGTCATCAATGATTGACTTTTTCTTTTTGACAACGGCGTAGATCAGATTCGGTCTGTTGAATGATTGTTTAAAGGTGATGGAATCTTTCATCGAGAGATTAAAGATGACGTCTTGTTTGACACGTTCCGTAGCGGTGGCAGTCAGCGCAAGAATCGGTAGTTTAGGAAACTCACGTTTTAAGATGGCGAGTTGTTTGTAGTCCGGTCGGAAGTCGTGTCCCCACTGACTGACGCAATGCGCTTCATCAATGACCGCACGAATCAACTTGCCTCTGCTGTTCAACTGGTGGAATAGCGAGATGATCGAAGTCGATTGTACGACTTTCTCCGGTGTCAAGTAGAGTAGCTTTATTGTTGGATTGTCACTGCGCAGCTCCTTGAAGATTCGCGTCTGCTCCTCGCTGCTGATGCTACCGGTCAGTGCGGCGGTTGGATACGAAAGATTCTGTAGTAGCATGACTTGATCTTGGATGAGTGATATCAGCGGTGAGATAATGATGGTTAGACCGTCTGCTAGCAGTGCAGGAATCTGGTAGCAGAGTGACTTGCCACCACCGGTTGGCATCAACACAAAGATATCGTGTCCTGCCATCGATGCATTAATAATCTCCTCTTGATTGAGACGGAACGATCGATTACCAAAGATATTTCGATTGGTTGAATTGATTTTCTCTGACCACGGGAACTTTGCCTTCCATTTGGCAAGATGTCGTTCATCGACTTGCACAGAGATTGAAGGTGGTGCTACAGATACCATAGATGATGTACTACTATTAAGAACACTACTATTAAAAATACTATCATTATTATTATTATTGTTGTTGTTTGATGTCATTGTTGTTGTAGTTGTCGATAGATCGAAATCATTATAATCAAAATCTAGATCGATTGCATCTTCAGCATTCATTAAATTTTGTTGATGATTATTACTGTTGCTATTGTTACTATTACTGGATGTGGAGGTAGTAGTTGTTGTTGAAGGTGCGGATATTGTCATACCAGTATCATAATAATCATCATCAAATAACATACTACTGTTATCATTATTGTTATTATTGCTTTCATAGTCATTATTATCATCCAGAGTATTACCAAATTCAAAATCATCTACATCGTGTGCATCTATACTTGTATCATTATCCATTGGTTTACTATAATTAGTTGAAGCTGAATAGTTATTATTATTATTATTATTATTGTTATTGTTATTGTTATAGGTTGAAGATGAATAGTTATTATTATTATTGCTATTATTATAGGTTGATGAAGATAAAGATGAAGTATAATTATTATTATTATTGTTGTTATTATTGTTAAAAGTAGATGAATAGTTGTTGTTGTTGTTGTTATTGTAAGTTGAAGAGGTACTATAGTTTGTTGTTGAAGTGGCAGTAGTAGTTGAGGTAATATCTTGTCGTTGTTTAGCTTGACTATCTCTTGTTTGCTCCAATTCAGCAAGTCTCTTTGTTATCGCTTTCTTTTTCTTTTTAAGATCATCCAGTTTATCATAACGAGCCAATCTTTCAGAATCAGTGACAGGCTTTGATTCCTTGACTTTGGTCTTCTCCATTGATATATCACAAAACTCTGCTTTTACACGTAGTATTTGAATTTCAATTGATTCGCTTCCATTGCTGTTGCTGTTGTTGTTATTATTATCATTGTTATTATTATTATTATTATTATTATTATTATATGCTGATACTCTTGTTGAAGATAAATATGATGATGATGATGAAGATGTTGATTGTCTTTTAAAATCCATATCATTCTCGAAATCAATACCATTATCGTTATAGTCATCGTTGTTGTTATTGTTGCTATCATCGAATGATGCATTTAGATCATCTGTTGTCATTGTACGTGGAGAGGTAGTAAAAGAGTTACGAGTGTTGAAATTGGTTACAGTAGTTGATTTACTAGATGCCAATGATGAAGTAGTTGTAGATGAGAGCTTTAAAGGCATCAAAGGTGTAGAAGAAACGTTTCTAGATGGTGCTGGTGTAGATTTAGGTGTCGCTGAAAGATCTACATATCTATCATTGTTGTTGTTGTTGTTGTATGCACTTGAGCGTGTTGCACTGTTATCTGAAACCTTTGATGATGAAACTTTACTAGTATTATCACCATCAAAATCTCTTAAGAAATCATCATATCCATTGTCGTTATTATTATTATTGTTGTTGTTGTTATTGTTGTTTGTTGACATATTTGATGTCGAATTCGTATTTGTATTGGTATTTGTTGTGGATGTAGATGTCTTTGATTTAGGTTGTAATTTAAGTGTTATTGGTTTGATACCAGGTGATGTGCTGTTATTATTTGGTGAATACGTAGATGATGTAGATGATGATGATGCTGCTGGAGCTGATGATATCGATGCTATATTATTGTTTGTAGATGCATTAAACTTAATATTACTACTATAATTATTTGAATAGTTTGGTTGTTTCTTTGGAATTAACTTAAATATATCTTTAAAAGCACCCAGAGATGTAACTAATGTTTTATTATTTATATTATGATTATTTATATCTTTTAAACTTATAAAATCATCAACTACATTTGTATCATTATTATTTCTATTATTTGAATTGTTGTTATTGCTATTATTATCAAAATCTACTAATGTATTGTTATATAATTTTAATTGATCTTGATAATTATTATTTATTACTTTATTACTTGTCATTGTCCTAACTAACTAACTATCTAATATATTTAGTTAACATCTCAATTATATCTACTTTATAAAAATTTCAACCCGATTTTTTTTTCTTGGAATTCCAATTAATTGTGGAAAATTAAAAAGAAATTTAAAATTTTGTAAAATGATATTTTTTATTTAACTTTAATTAGTTAAATAATAATATAGATGAATATTAATAAATAAATTAATAATGTGATAATTATTTAATGTTATTTATTCTTGTTGTTGTGGAGGTTGAGCGGTGGCCGAAGAAAGACTTCCAGAGGTTGAGATACGACCGGTGCTGGTACCAATGCTACCGGTAGTTGAGACCGCTTGATTGGTGATACTACCGGTGGTGGTAATGATGTTCTTATCGGTGGTACTTCCTCCAGTGGTAGTGACTTGAGATCCAGTGGTTTGTGAACCGGTGGTCGATGTGGTGGTGGTGGTGGTAATTGGTGTTCCACATGCCAATGGACTGTTAAGTGTGATAACATATTTACAGGTAGTAGTTTCAACGGCAGAAACAACTCTGGTCGGTCCAGTAGAACATACCATTTCGATGGTTGCCGATCTGGAAATTGTACCTGACTTACAGGAAGTTCCACCAGTGTATAGAAGAGAACCACCAGCGGCTCCATTTGCTATTATTTTTATAAAACATTTAAAAAGAGTTAATAATTAATTTGACGAGATAAGAATAAACTAAACTAAACTTACCCAGTGGACGAACATATTGGTTTGCTATACCACAGTTGGAAAGCATTTGGTTTTCATATCCAGTTTGACAGGCACCACTATTAGGATTGACCGCAGTACATCTTTGATTGATTCCACAAACGTTGAAATAGTAGATGTTCTTACCTGAATCTGTGAAGGTGAATGTTTGATTTTTTCTTGAGAATAAAAAAAGTGAAATATTAATATTATTGTATTTGAGTAATTAAATAGATAGATAACAATACATTGAAATTATAGATGTGAGTGCTAGTTGTCAAAAAACAATTATCGTCAGCAATAGTGACTTGGATCACAGCATATAAAGTGACCAATAATGATAAAATTAATTTAGTATTATACATTTTTTTAAAAATATTTGTACAAATTTAGTTGTTTTTTATCTATTTAAATAGAGCTGCTTTGGATTAATTTGGTGATCAAGAGATTTTGTCTTTTCATCAACCATCTATCGCAGTTTTTTTTATTTTGCAGTGAAAAGTAAAAAATTAGTTTTTCTTAGATTTGGATGTGTTGTGGGCACTCTCTTTTTGGTGGGAAAAAGTGTACGTAAATTTCGAAATGAGGGATGAGACTGAAAAACAAACCCAAAAAATTGGAATCAATTTAGTAACTACTATTTAATTAATTTTGATGTTTTTAACTCAACTTTGTAAAGCAAAAAAGAAAAGAAAATTGCTTTGAAAGGATCGCCACTCCATAATAAGTAAATAATTGCATCAATAGCTTAACAAATCTGCCCAATCTTTGAGATTTCGAAATTTCGATAAACAATATTGGTTTAGATGACGTTGAAGCTAAATCCCAAACCCAGTAAATATTATGTTGTTATTTAGCATTGTGAAAATTAATAAATATTAATTAATCATACTTTTCTTTTTCTCTCTTTACAAATTCTTAAAAAATAAATATTTTTATTTATTTATTTGCATTTGTAAATATTTATTTTTTGGCAATTTTATAAAAAATGAGAAAAATGGAAATTTGTTTTTAATAATATTTTATTAATTTTGAGAAATTTTTAGGGTGTATTAATACAATTCTCTGCAGAGATTAAAAACCACAAAACAAAAAAAAAACAAAAAAAAAAGAAGAAGAATAAATATTTTAAACAAAGTTATATAACTATATAACTGTATATATATTATTTTTTTATATAGTTTCATTTTTAAGTGATATAAAATTCATTTTTTATTTTCACTTATTATTATCGTCATATTATAATTTAGACAAATATTAATTATACAAGCATTGTTAAAATTGTATATTTAATCTTTCAATCTATCTATCAATCAATCAATCAATCAATCAACCTCAACATTTCATTTTCTTTCTTTTTTTATTTATTTATTAATTATAAATATTAATTCATTCATTTAAAAAAAAAAGAAAAAGATTCATTTTTATATTATTATTCAAATTTTTATGTATATAATCAATATCAAAAGCATTCCTATCTCATTACAAAATGAATATATCAAAACCAACATCATTTTATATACAACAACAACAACAACAGCAGCAGCATTCAAGTAAAACAGCAAGTCAAAGCGTAGATTCAATTAAACAGAAAAATCAACAACAACAATCAAATGAAAAGCTAATAGCTAAACAAAGATTGCTATTTTCAACAGTCTATGCTGAGCCACTAAAGAAAATCGAGCACAATATCAATGTTCTCATTCAATGTGGTTCCATAGACACCAGTCTACAACCAACCACACAATACGATTCATTTGAACTCTTTGAGTTCTCTGGTGATTCAATTCTTGCAAAAGAATTCTCAGATAGAACTACAAAGGTATCATGATAAGCTATAATCTAAATATTCCACCAGCCAGTCATTCAACTAACACAATTATTATTATTACTATATGTACTATTAGTATCCAGGTGCATCACCTTATATTTGTACATTGTTCAAGTCACACGGATGCTCTAATGATACACTAACATTCTTTTATCATCTGTTGCACATCTCGTCGAAATTACTCGACGTGCCACCCACCATCCCAAAGAAACAGGCCGACATTATGGAGGCAATGATTCACGAGTTGTATCATGCGCAAAACAATATTGCCAGATCGACTTTGGAGATGTTCATCTTGGTGTTGTTACAATACACCAATATCACATTTCATCATTCCGATCCAAAGTTGTGTGCAGAGGTCTCTGCTATCAACAACAACGCACTACTCAACCTTTTTGACAATGACTCATACCTCAAGAGCATCTCATTGGCCAGCATGATTGCCGTGCCAACACCAACACCCTTACCATCAGTACCATTAACAGTACCATTAGCCGTACCATTAGCAGTACCATTACCAACATTAGATTCTTCTTTTGCCACTTCATTAAAACAACAGCAGCAGCAGCAACAAACAACAAAGAGTGTAGTATTTGATATCAAACCAAAGATGGCTCCGGTATCATTAAACTTCAAGCTAGAGTCTCTTTTGGAAACAAATACTACTCACACCTCTAAATCTATGGTCATCACTGGTGATCAAAAACAATCAAAGATTGTCAATATGATCACAGACCCACAGAATACCCTACTCTCACCATACACATTAGGTTTCCAATCAAGCCATACACAACCAATCAGTTATTAAATTAACACAGAAATCAACCTCCCCCCCACCCCCACACAATAATTAAATAATATTCTATCATTGTCAAAATAATATACCTACATTCACTATTATAGGTAATAATAGTAAAGTAGTTATATTGTTTTAACAATATCAAAGGTTAAATCATAGTTAGTGAATTCACCAACTATGATTTAATCTTTGATTTCCGACTATTCAAAACAATCAATAGTAGTAGTTCAGGAATTATAGATATTATTTTTCTATAACTCGTAAAACATGTAGTTACTAATCATTAGTTTACATTTGTAGAAAGATAAAATTTATAATTCCTTACCTAATATTAAACAACAAACAAACTAAAAGATATCGCTAAATACACAAATACATTTCGAAATAATAGGTAAACAAATAAAATTAAAAGTTATATATATTTAGTGTTATAACCATTATAATAAATTTATTAAAACGATGATTATATTAAAGATTTATAATAAATCTTCATCTTCGTCGTCATCATTATCGGTTGATTGATCAAAGTTTGAGGTTAAAACTATGTTGTTAATTGAGTTGTTGTTGTTGTTGATTGATAAATCGGCATTTGTTGACTCATTATCATGATATTCTTCTAATGCGATCGATCGTTTCAAGTCATTGACACTGCTACCAAGCAATACTTTGTCGTCGCTGATTGTGTTGGTTGCGGTGGATGATGAATCGTCTTCATCGGATGACTCTTTGTGTTCGCCGGTTGCTGTTCGTCTCTTGATGAGATCGCCTGCTTCTCCCTCCTCAACGGATGACTCTTCACTGGATCCCGTTCTCTCGAGTGCCTTCTTCATTTCCTCGTGCCAATTGATTCTGGCCACGTAGAAACCGAGCGAGAGTGCTGCCGTTGCCAATCCAATGCATAGACCCCACCATAGTCCATACACCTTGTGCATGATTACGAATGCAAACACACAGGAGAATGGCAAACCAATCACGTAGAATGCAACGAAATTGGCAATGGCACCGATGTGGTTTCTTCCGATACCTCTTATCACTCCTTGACACATCGTTTGATATCCGTCAAACATTTGATACAACGCAGAGATTGGAAGGATCTTTGAGACGAGTAATCGCACCTGTTGATCCTCAGAGTAGATCGATCCAATGTACTTTCGCGCGGACAATTGAATGATCGATACCACCAGCATCGTACATATAGCCATTCCAAGACTGATACGAGTGGCTCGCTTGGCTGCGTCAGGTTGACGAGCTCCAAGGAGTTGTCCGATTCTCACTGAGAGTGCAATCGAGAGTGAGAATGGCATCATGAATGTGAGCAGCGTGAAGTTCATTGCGATCGAGTGCGCCGCCAAACTGACGGCATCGAAAAGACCAGCCAGAATCGTAAGGATTTCGAATCCACAACCTTCGAACGCCATTTGTAGACCGGCTGGAATACCGAGGGTGAGGAACTCCTTGATCGGTTGCCACCGTAATGATTCTCTGGAGAATCCATACCAAGTTCTGATGGGCTGTTTGTAGAGCTTGAAAACGATAATGTATACAAGCAGCGAGACGCATGCTGCAAACTTGGCAATGCTTGTCGAGAGTGCACTACCGACAACACCCATTCCTTCGTACAAACCAAAGCCGTGTACCAAAAAGAAATTGAGAATGGCATTGAAAATGTTGAGGACGACACCGACAATGATCGATGGTTTCATAATGCCTTGAGCTTGCAAGTATTTCTGGAGAATTGTGAGGAACGTTCCGAAATAGAGTCCTGGAATCATTCCATAGACGTATTGACGTGCATACTCTGAAACCACAGGGTCTTGGTGAAGCACCAACAGGATGGGTTTGGTTGCGAGCCATATAGCATTGACAAAGACGCAGCAACCAAAGGAGATGATCATGGCGTGTTGCACGGTCAGACTGATTAACGTATAGTTCTTGGCACCAAAGGACTGACTGATCAGTGTATCCATGGCATTGAGAGCACCAATGGCAATGGCAGATGTTGCGAATGTAAAAGTATTTCCAAGTGCTACACCGGCGAGTTGTTGTTCTCCGACATGACCAACAAACACCATATTTATAATTAAATAAGCAACATTATTTAATATATTGGCAATTAAAATTGGCCTAATAAATAAGGAAAAAGGAAAAAAAAAAAAAAAAGTAAAAATAAATAATCTAAACATAGCTTATGAAACAATCTAGTTTTTTCATACCATGACCAATTTAAAAGTAAGATGATTTCATCTTTACTTTCTCTGAGAATGGATTTAGAACGATCCACCTGTTTCTTAAGCAGATCGGCTGTATTTTCTAACGGATTCATTTTATGAAAAAATTATTATTATTATTATTAATGATGAGGTAAATGTATATGTAGATGCTGATGTAGTTGTAATTGAAAGGTTGGTGGTTTTATAAAGAATGGTGACCTCATTCGTGAAATAGTGAAATTAAAGATTAACTTGTAGAGTTGCTTATATATATAAATATGTGATATATTTTATATATATAGATTGGTAGTAGAATTTAAAGTAGATTTTAAAATTTGAGAAACTAAGTATTTTTTATTAGTTTTCTGGTTAGTGAATGGATGAATGTAGAATGAAATGAATAAAAGTAATAATTATAAGTATAATTAATTGTTTAATAATGATTATTCTCAGAGTTGGAAATGGAATGTAGGGGTTAGGGGAAAAAGAACGAGAGAAGTGGAAAGAGAATGTGTTGTTTGGCTAAAAAAAAAAAAGTAAAAAAAACTTAAATCATATGAATCAAGATCATTTTTCGTCGGTGAGCGTTACTTATTATTATCAAGATTTTTCATTTTTTTTGCTCAAACAAAACGAAAATAAAACAACGCACTGTTTAAATTTCGAGAAAAAAAAAGAATGAAATGTTGTTTTCTGTTCTCTGGTAAATAGATTGCTTTTTTAGATTTGTAAATTAACGAGGTAATTATTTATTTTTTGACCAATGGTAACAAACAATTTCTAAATATAAAATCATAATCTTGTGTTGACAACTTGAAAAAAAGAATTCTGAGTTTGTTGTTTTTGTTTACTTATCAGTACCAGTTTTAAAGAAATATTGATTAGGAAACTTTGACATTGTTGTTAAAATTAAAGTTGATCACTTGAGAAAACGTCCATTCATTTTGTGGTTAACAATAAATATAATTAGTCATATAAAATTATCATAGAGTTTTCCTATAAATAAATAGAGGATAAATTATTTATTTTTCATATCTTAGATAAAACAATTTTAATAAATAATTTAAAAAGAGTTAATAAGACAACACCTGGTTTATTAAAAACCTGGTCTTAAATTGGGTTTTTAGAATTTTGAATTGTTTTTTTTTTTTGTTTTGTAGGAGGTGATTGATGTCACACCTGGTCATTCTAATAAAAAAAACAAAGATTTTATATTGTCAAACAACGATTTTTATTATTTTTCAATTTCAGGTTGAAGTTATTTGTTTCAAGATCAATTGTTTAAAAATAAACCCAAAAAGATTAATTACAATTAAACAATTTCATCTATTTTGTTGTTATTATAAATTAATAACTTTTAGTTATAGATATGTTTTTACAAAAAAGATCAGTAAATTAAAATATTATTTTTTAAGACTTTTTTTTGCAGCATCAGATATTTTTATTTTAAAGAATCAAAATTTTCATTCTCAAAGATATAAAAAACATCAATTTCCTATAAATACAACACCTTTTTATATTTATATTTTATATATTTATAATATAGCTATTAAAAAAAATAAATTATTATTTAGTTGATAAAGAATAATAAAAATATTGAATAGATATTTAAAAGTGACTTGTGTGTGTGGGTGTGTTTGTTACTTTCGGTAAAAGTAATCTGAATACGACGGAACATCCATAACAATGTTGATGGAAAGTGGTATTATCGATTCTCTTCATGAGGAGAATATAGAGGTTGATCAGTTGCCTCTGATGGTGCCCATCATAGATGAATACATTCATACCTACAATGATCCTTCGTCGTTGGCAAGTTCGCTGTCATCGTCGTGGATGTCACCTCCTAAAAAGCGAAGACCTCCCAAACATGGTAGACTACACTCGAGTGACGACACAACAGATGATTTCATAGATTTAAATGGACATTCCATTGGTAATCACAGTCACAGTCATCACAGTCATCATCATCATCATAGGCATGCTCATAGAAATGACGATAGTGTTGATAGCGATGATAGCAGTGGAAGTGAAGAGATATTGGAGATGACAGATACCGATCATTCATCGGCGAGGATGTCATTCATTTCACACATGTCGACTCCGTCGGCAGCATCGCCACTTTTTCAATCGCCAGGACTCTACTCAATGTCCAACTCATCGGCGTCGACCACCAACGACAGTCTCAACAGCAACATCAATCATATGTCACACATTACATTGGATGACGATATCGAGACGATGATAGCATCGCCAACCAAACATTTTCCAAGACATTACTACCGACATAGTATTATGGATCCAGTTGGTAGAGATAACAACCATCATCAACAACAACAACAAAATACACAGACATTCAGTAATCACAATAATCATAGTAATAGTAATGCAAATAAATACAATACGGCGGTCGGATACAATGAAAGTCAACAACAAAAGAAGAAACAATATAAAGATCATTATAGAAATGACTTTTTCGGGTTCGTAGCTCCACCTTCTACTCCTACGAGCAAAACACATGGAAATTCTTTGGTCGACGATGAATATAGTAGTGATAGTGATGATCCCGATGAGAGTGAGAATGAGAAGAAGTATAAATATATAAAGAAACAAGCAGCGATGCAACACAATTTCAACAACAATACTACGGATACACAAAACAGTAGTTATAATCATAATCAGAGTGGCAGTGGAAGTAGTAAATATAACAACAATAGTAATCAACAGAGTAGTAGCAGGAGTAACAGTAATCATTCTAGTACAAACAACAGTAGAAATAACAGTTTAACAAATCTAAGGCAACCACCAACCAATGTAAATAGTAACAATCAAATGAGTGGTAAAATGGAATTTGACTACCGTAAGCCTGAGGAATTTCAACAGCTTCTAACAAGGATCAAAGAAAACTCTGCTCACTATGGTGCACAGTTTAACGACTTGGTAAACAGAACAAAAGTTATAAATCATTCTGTAAGTATAATGTTATTGTATTTAATAGATGAATGACTTTTTGTAAATATTAATCTTCTTTAAATTTATTTTTATAGATGAGTCATATCATGATGGAGAATTTCGAAAACTATTCAAAGACATGTACTGATGTATTAGACGAAACTTATCATAGTATGGAATCAATGAAGACACTGATTAATAGTATGGAACTATTGAATAGTGATCTATTTCATGTGTACAAATTAGCATCTCAAATGTAAGCAAACCATTATTATAATCACATTAATGAACTATAAAAGTAATAGACTATTAACCACCATTTTCTTTTACATACTATTATTAGTAAACATATTAAAAAATCATTAGACCTTTTAGATATTTACGTATCTAGATTACCTTCTATAGATTAAACAAAATAAAATTAATGTTTATAGTATTTATGAATCTTAAATCAAAGATTAAAACAAGTGAATGATAGCTATTATTAACTGTTTAAGTGAATTTTAAAAGATTTTGATTTATTATTTTAATAAATGTCGTGAAAAATTATCTTGGTTATACATTGGTACGATAGTTTGATTGGGGTTTGAGTTATTGTTGTTGTTGTTGTTGTTTTGTTGGTGATGGTGTTGGTGTTGAAAATAAATAATGTTGCACCTTATAATGGTGAGAGTTAAACGTTGTCTGTTTGGTTTATATATGGTATATAGATAATTGGAGTTGTTTAGGTTGTTGTTTGTTTGTTTAGTTGGTTTGTTTGTTTGTTTTGTTATTTTCTTAAACTTTTATCAATTGTACATAGTTGCTTGGGAATCTACCGGCTGAACCTTTTTCATTTGATCCGTAGAACCAACCTTCATCTTCGTATTCAATGGTCAGTGTTTCACCTTCTCTAATCTCTAGCTCACCTTCGCAATCAGAGTGGTAATCGTATAGAACTTTGCATTTTCCACCGGATACGTCTACCTTTTTCTTTTGGGAGTCTGTCGATTCCACAAAGTTGCTTGGGAACATTCCGATCTTGCCGTCACCGCCAACAACACTTCCTTGCCACCAGCCACTCTCGTCACGCATTATCACTTTGATGACGTTGGTCGACTTGAACGAGAGTTCATTCTCCTCGGTGGCATTGTAATCGTAGAGTGCGCGCACCGTCTCGTCGTTGGATTGCATATTCATGGCACTGGCAGGTTTGGGTGGCAGTCCGGGAAGAGGATCGTTTCCAGAGTGAGTGGAGGACGACGATGAATTCAGACTTCTACGTTGTTGTTGTGCGAGTTGTTGTTGGGAAATCTGTTGTTGTGCGAGTTGTTGCTGTGATAACTGTTGTGATGAAGTCAAACTATTCATATCAACACCGTGTTGGATGGGCGAACTCGAGGGTGACATCACCATGGAAAAAGTAGTTAAATGGTTCGATGGTTGATATGGTTCATATTGTGCTTCTGGTGGTTTCTGAGCACCCGACATCTTTTCCAAAATAAATGATTGAATATCTTTATCTCTATCTATACTTTCAATACTCTTTTTAATATTCTTGAAATATTTATAAAAAGTACAAAAATAAAATATAATGGTTGGCAATTGTTAGAATATTGATCAACAACACTCAATATAATAATAATATTAATAATGACATACTTCATTATGGGTAGATATTTGTGCAGGCATTGTTTCAGCGTTATTTATGACATCCAATAGCCAATCTTTGGTTCTGTCGATACGATCGACTTCAAATCGTTGTAGGTCGTCGAGAATCTTTGGCATTTCATCGTGATAAAACTTTGATTGATTCTGTTGCAAAACCTTGACGCTGTCTCTGTACTCATTGTCTGCCTTGTCGGCTGCTTTGGTTGCCGACTCTAGATTCTTTCTTGCTTTCTGTTCCTTTGCACCAGGTGGTTGTTTAGAGAGTTCTTCGTGTGCCTCTTCTTGTTTCTTTTTCAACTTGTCATAATTAATTTTCGCTTTTGATTCATTATTCTCTGCTGCTTTCAAATCTTTTGTTAATTTCTCACCGGCTGCTACCAACTAAAAAAAAAACAAAAATTAAAAATAAAATAAAGTATTAATAACCATATAATCTATTATTATTATTATTGCTATGATCATTGTTTTTTGTATTGTTACTATTACTTACACCTTTTCTTTGTTTTCTAGAATCTTCAAGATAACTGTCGATTCCACTGACAATTATTTTTTCCAATTTATTTGAAAACTCTTCGTGTAACACTGAGATTGCCTCTACTTGATCACGATAGATCTGCCATGAATCACGAATTGTTCTATATTGATTGTTGAAAAAATAAGTTAAACTGCGTATTAATATTCAAAATAACAATTTCATAAACATACCCTATTTCCATATCTGGTGCAAATGATTTATCTTTACATAATTTAATCATACTCTTTGAGTATAATGATTCTATTTGTTGTTGTTTTAAAAGGAATTTACTCATTAAATTGGTAAAAACCTTACCATTATCAACTTTTTTGACCACTCCGTCAAATTTATCCTGATATTTATAAATTTACAAAATTAATAAAACTTGATAATTTAATATAAATAAGGACCGAATTGCTGATAACATACCCAAAGATCTTCTGAAAAACCTCTAGTCTTTATGGTTGCTGCCATTACGGATGTTCTTTTAAGATTAAGTTATTATTTACTTAATATTATTATTAATTTTGTTTTTTTTTTGTTTTTTTTTTAGTTGGTTTGATTTAAAATAAATAATTTATAAATTAATAAAAGTTGATTGATTTTCTAATACTACAATTATTTGATTTTTTTTGGTGAATGATAGAAAATATATGTTGAAGCTCAAAATTATGTAATTATATGTTTGTATTTTTGAACGTTAAAATACAAATTCAAATTATTGATTTGGTTGAGTTTAAATTTGGATTTTTGATTTTGAATTTGCGTTGCGCTGTTGATGTTGTTGATATCTTGATTGTTTGATGGAATGTCTTTCTGAATGATGGAATCCACACCGGTGTAATGTGGTTCGATTTGATTATAAACTAAATCTAGAATTGATTGTGTGAATATATAAACTAGCTGGCTGGCTGGTTATTTATTTATTGTAAAGCTAAGTCAGTTAATATCAGATTGAGGAGTATGTTATTTCAAATATAGATATGATATAAATATGGAAAATGAGTGGATGTTCTATTTACAATTCACTGCAATGAGGAGCAACAGAGTAAGCTGCCACAAGTGAATCAAAGTGTGAGATGCAACAACAATGATAATTATAATAATAGATTGGAGTGAGAAAAAAAAAATATGGAATGGTTTGGATCAAATATGAAATTGCTATAACAGCTAATATAATATTTGAAATAACAAATTAATTTTAATTTATGGTGCAAATAAAGTTAATTAAGGTTGGTTGGTCGGTCACTTTCAGTTATTTATTATCTTCACTTACCACTCCACTATTATTTCTTATTAATTATAGCTTAAAAAAATATATATTCATTTGTATACCTTAATAATACTGTTTTTTAATTGATTAATTGAGTATGAGTGGTGTTTATATATGGAGTGATGACATTTATCAATCAAATTCGTTTTATTCCTAAATGTCGTGTGAAGTGCATAAAAAAAAAAAACTAAATATATATATGATATTTATTTGCTTGTGTGTATGTACTTATGTACTTGTGTGATTGTGTGTTGATGTGTGGTGTGTGTGTGTTGGTTATCTATTGATTTAGTAGTCGTTTGGAATATATTAAAATCATATTCCGGAATGTCATGGTGCATCAGAAAGAAGATGTGAAGAAGTGATAGTCATAATCATAAGATGTTATTTTTGATCTACATACATATTTGGCAATTTAAGTAAAGTAGCAAATAAAACTGGTTGTAAATGATCTAAAAATAATCTATATTATTATTGTTGATTTATGAATGGTATAATATGTTTGTTTTGATTGATTTGGGTTTATTAATTAAATGTTTTTGGTTATTATTTATATAATATTGTATTGTTTTTGAAAAATAATAATAATAATAATAATATTGATTATAATATAATGAAACTAATATTGTGTAAACAAATAAAAATAAAATAAAACAAAAAGTATTACTCCTCCCACTTTAATATGTTTATTTGTTTTTATTTTCTAGTTTAATTTAATCAACAACAATAACAACAATCAGTAATAGAAACAATAACAATAGAGTATTAAAATTAAATTTATGATTGATTGATTTATTGATTGAATTGTATGATGATGATGAATGAATTGAAGTTTTAATAATAATCACATATATATATTAATTATATTGATGATGATGTTTGTTTGTTTGTGTTTGTACTTGTACCTAATATAAATCTTCGTGAAGCAATAGCAACAATAACAATAACAACAACAAACTAAGCAAAGCAAAGCAATTACAAAACAACACATAGCTAAAACACCCACCAAGCATATATCGCATTAATCAATGATTTGATTACCAATTTAATTATTGCCATCATATTAAACAACATCATCAATTACCACTACCACCATTACCATTTCAAGGTACTACTAAAACAAATAAAGCAATTTCCTTTCATTTCTGTTTTTATTTATTTTTTTAAAAACAAATAAAAAGTATATTGTGGTCACACACTAATATGATACATATATCAAAACTTTAACAAACACACACTATCTTTTTTGTTTAGTGTTGTGTTTTGATTTATTAGTGTGAATTCTTATGATTTGTTTTTTATTATTGTGTTAGTGTGTATGTGTATGTGTATGCTTATCAATCAAAGTGAAAACAGTGAAACGCAATTGGTATATATGTTTAATTGTCCACATACCAACTACGAGGTAAAAAAGCAATTAAGGAGTAACTATCACCTGCATTCATACACTTATTTAGGACTGGTGTTAATAAAACTTAAATGAAAAGGAAACACACAACAAATGAATTGATCATTGGTATATATTGCAGATATGATTAGATGAGTGAATTGATTTGTGTGTTGTGTGCGTGTAATTGATGTATTGTATGTATTGTATGTGTGTCACTGAATTGCATTGTTGTAACTATTCATGGTTGATTCTTTTAATGACTGATAAACAATAATATTGATTGATCAAACAAATTGGATATTTGATTAATCAAATGTTCAACACCGATGTTTAAAGGGGAGGAAAGAACTCTTGATTGATAAGATTGAAGCATTGATCACCACCAGCTACATTTCGAATTCTAATCATTGATATTTTTGATTTTGCCGGTTATGTTGATATCAAAGAAGAGTCATCATCATTGTTGGTATTAATATATCGAATGCGAAGTGTTAGATAACACCACAAATACGAAATGTGTTTCCAAAAATAAACAATATCTTATCTGTCTCTCTCTCTCTCTCACCCTCTCTTACTAATAGTTCTTATTCTTCTTCCTCCTACTTTTCCTATATTTGTTGTATTTTTATAATTATAAATGACCTACTACTACTAAGCTAAACTAATAATCCTTTGAGAATATTCTGATTTTTGATTATAATCTAATCCAGAATTGGAACTAACCAGCAAAGTAAAATATAAAAATAAAATAAATAAATAAAACAATAATCTTTAGCTAAAAAAAACTAACAAACTTTTAATCATTAATCTTATTTTTGTTTTTTTTTTTGCATAGTTTTTTGCAATTTTTAAATGATTTTTTTTGATATTTTTTTGCAGATATGATTGACCGTTTTTGGTAATAGATTTGTTACAATAAAAAATCGTTTATTATCGAAATTTGGTGTGATTTAAAAATAAATCAATCTTGAGAACATTTTAAGTTTATAATTTTTTTGTTTATTTATTAATTTATTTATTTTTTTAATAATAATATTGAGTACGTAACGATTTTGTTTGTTTAAAGATGGCGTGGGGTGTTTTTATGTTGCTGTTGTTGTTGTTTAAAGTTTTGGACCGGCAGCAAGTACTTCGGCTGGAGCTTTGTCTTGATATTTCTTAAAGTTCTCGATGAAAAGAGTGGCGAGCTTGGTGAGTGTTTGTGTGTATTTGGCTTTGTCTGACCATGTGTTGGATGGCATCAAAATCTCCGATGGAACACCTGGACAGCTGGTTGGAACGTGAAGTCCAAACACTTCCATTGGGGTGGTTGGTACCTTTTCGAGTTCACCACTGTGGATGGCGTCGATGATGGCACGAGTGTAGGCGAGTTTGACACGCGATCCAATACCGTAGCTACCTCCGGTCCAACCGGTATTGATGAGCCAGGCGTGTGATTTGAATTTCTGAAGTTGCTCGGCGAGCATGTGGGCGTATTTAGTTGGATGCCATACAATGAATGGCTCACCGTAGCACGAGGAGAAGGCAGCGGTTGGCTCGGTGACACCGACTTCGGTACCGGCAACCTTAGCAGTGTAACCCTGGATGAAATGATACATAACTTGTTGTGGTGTCAGCTTGGAGACTGGTGGCAAGATACCAAAGGCATCACAGGTCAACATGATGATGTTCTTTGGATGATTCTTGGAGAGCGCTGGGAACTTTGTGTTGGGGATGAACTCCAATGGGTAGGCGCAACGGGTGTTCTCTGTGATGGAGATGTTGTTGTAGTCGACCTTACGAGTGTACTCGTTGTAGACGACGTTCTCGAGGACGGCACCGAAACGGATGGCGTCGAAAATCTCTGGCTCCTTCTCACGCGACAAATCGATGCACTTGGCATAACAACCACCTTCGATGTTGAAGACACCGTGGTCGGTCCAGACGTGCTCGTCGTCACCGATCAAGTAACGGTTTGGATCAGCGGACAAAGTGGTCTTACCGGTACCGGAGAGACCAAAGAAGAGAGTGACGTCACCCTCCTTACCTTCGTTACACGAAGAGTGGAGTGGAAGAACACCCATCTTTGGCATGAGATACATCATGATGGTGAGGACACCCTTCTTC
This sequence comes from Heterostelium album PN500, assembly GCF_000004825.1. NCBI lineage: Eukaryota > Evosea > Eumycetozoa > Acytosteliales > Acytosteliaceae > Heterostelium > Heterostelium album. The sequence continues at coordinate 1,122,135 of NW_008805070.1, read as the reverse complement.
ATCTCACCGGCATACTGGGTACCGAGGATGACCATCTCACGACGAGCAAAGTCGAGCGAGACACTGGTGGCCGACGACATACCCTTGGTGAAACGATTGGCTGGGAATTGACCGGCGTTGTAGATGGTGTAGTCTGGCTCACCAAAAGTCTTGAGCTCCTCCTTGGTTGGACGGATCAACATGTTGTTCATGAAGAGTGCGTGGTAGGCACGTGCGCAGATGACACGTACTTTGATACGATAGGCTGGATCCCAACCGGCGTAACCGTCGATCACAAACAACTTATCGACGGTGTTGAGGTAGTCGATGGCACGCTCACGGTTAATCATGAAGGAGAGATCGTCCAGTGGCATATTGACTGGTCCCCACCAGATGTCGTTGGAGCTCGATGGTTCCTGGACGATTCTCTTGTCCTTTGGTGAACGTCCGGTCTTGGCACCGGATCTGGTGACGAGAGCACCGGTGCTGGTCATTGCAGATCCAGTTTCATGAGCCAATGCCTGCTCGTAGAGAACTGGAACTGGTGGATTGTGGAAGATATTGGTTTGCTTTGTGAAGTGTTCATCGAGATGTAAGCTATCAACATCTACAAAAAAGAACAAACAGATAGAGAGGAGAAGAGGTAATTAACCAAATATATTTACATATATACTTGAGGTTAGTAGAGATTGGTGTTAAATTAGAGTTCTTCCCTTCTTACCTAGGGTGTCGGCATGATCGTGACTCTCTGGTGGAACATCTGCAGTCGATGCTGACAATGATTTTGAAATTGATTGTGCAACTTGTTGATTAATGGCAGACATTATTATTTAATATATATTTATAATATTATTATTATTATGGTTAATATTATTATTACTAATTAATTATAGATACAATATATATAAGATAAGATAAGATAATATCTAATAGATTTAATTTCAATTTAAATTTAATTTAAAATTTGAAATTGAATTGAATTGAATTGAAGTTGAAGTTGAATTACAAAAAAAATTAAAAAATAAAATAAAAATAAAATCAAATTATTATTTTTATATATGTTATATAAATGTTAATTATGATATGATAATTATATTATATTCATTTAACGTTTAAATAATAATAATAATCTGAAATCTTTTTAATATATAAAGGTGATTTTTTTTTATTTTTTTTTGGTTTCTTTTTTTTTTATTTTTTGTTTTTTTTTCTAAGTTCTTCTTCTTAATGCACCAGAATAATTCATAATCATAGGTAAACAAGTGTTCTAGTGCCTTTTTCAAACACCCACAAGTTCACTCACTGCATCTGTTTCATCCATGAAAAAACATTTAATTTGGTTTATTTTTTCGTTTTTGTTTTTTAATTTTTTATTGTTGAGTGAATATGAAAATTTTAATGCACACGCAGCACTCTAAAACAAAAAGGCATTGCCGATGAATAATTTTTTCACGGACCGTGAGAAAATTGCTTTTTATTGATTTTATTGATTTTTGTAGTGAGATCACACACAACCGACTTTATACAACACATAGCAAGCAGAGAGTGTTAACAAACAAAATTAGTGCATCACAATTCCCTTTGCAGGCAATAGTTAATGAAAGTTAAATTTCCACTTGGTTTTTGTTTTTTTTTTGCAATTGTGTGATTAATGATTATAAATAGAGTATAAAGATGTAGTTAATCAAATTTACTGCCACTTAACACATCCCGAAATGTTCTTTTAGCCTTCATCTCCATCGCCATTGACAACCAAGTTTTTTTTTTTTTTATTAACCGATGAAATTTAATGTGATGTGGATCCACATCATTCATCAACTGATATGGTAATCAACAGTAAATAATAGGATTACTATCAATAGTATTATTAAATGAAATGAACAACTACTTTTTTTTTTATTAATGTTTTAGTAAAAATAAAAGATATTTTAATTATTTATTAGTTAGATTTGACAAATATTATTAAATTATATCTATTTGAAAGACAAATTTATGTTTTAAAACAATAATGTTTAAAATATATTATTTATAAAATTTTATAAATTTGAATTCAAACTCTTCATCGTAACCTTTTCTGCACTAATGAAATTTCGCTTGAAACGACAACATATCAACAACACATGCAAATAAACAGGTGTTGAATGAGAAGAAGAAAAAAAAAAACGACATTGTACAACCTCTTGGTTTAATTTTTTTTTGTTTTGTCTTTCAAATGCACAAATCATCTTTCATCTTTCAAAATATCTTTCAAGATATTTATTAAGATTTGAGTGTGAGGTTAGATATTTAAAAGTATCTCACCTTGCTTTGTGTAAGATATTGTACACTATTTTAAGAGATCTTAAACATAAATATGTAAATTGCTTTAAGACAACAGACAGACAAATGACTCAATCAAAATAGAAAACTACTTGAACTTTTCGCTCATTGTTCACACAAATTGCAATTTTATTTTTATTTTTTTATTTTTTTTTTTTTTTTATGCAGGCAGATTTCTATTTTATTATTGAAATAAAAGACTGTTGTGGTCGAATCACGGTTTTTCAAAAGAATTTCAAATGAAAAGCTAAAAGTTCCAAAAAGGAAAGTTTTTGACTATCGGTTCAATCAACTTTTTAAAATTAAAGATGATTAACTAATTAATCATTAGCTTCTCTTATGGTCGAAGCTTCGACCCCACCAGATTTTAGAAAGAATCTGTAGTTTAATGTTGTTATCATATCTAGATTATAAGAATTGTTGTTTTGGGTGGGATTTTGGTAGTTTACTGGTGGTTTTTGGGATTTAATACTATTGGGTAAAATGAGGACTATCCACATTATGGCATCATCGTTGTTCAATATTGTTTGACAAGCATACTTCGATCTCACTGTTGTTATTAATTTATTAACACTATTCATTCATTTGTGCTATGAAAATGAGGAACGCACCAATCAACAACATACATCAAATTACTCTTTTCTATTTATGGAGGGTTACATTAATGATACTAAAGATTCCACAAACAACAACACAACCGTATTTATCTCCTCTTAATTGGTTCAGTTTTAATTGATTGATTTTTTATTTTATTTATTCTTAATTTAATGTTTATTTATTCATATTAATCACAACACAAATTTATACATACACATTTTCTGTACAGAAAATCATGAACATATCGTATGTATGAACCATTGAAAAATGACACTTTTTTCCTGATTAGAGATGCGTTTTGCAACCCACGCTAAAAACAACACAATCCATAAAAAAAAAAAAATCATAGTCGACCGAATTTAGAGTTTTTCTTATTTTTTTCAAGATGCGGCAACCACAGTGCTTGGTTTTTTTTTAATTACTTAATTTTTTTAAAATGAATTCAAATTTTCGAAAAAAAATAAACAACCAAAACGGGAGAAATTTATCGTTTTTAGTTAATTTGAGAAATGGTTGACCATAGTGAATGATAGTTTTATGTTGATTTTTTGAAGTTTTTATTATTTTTTTTGTTTCATGCAAATTGTGGTTACGATCGCTAACAAAAGAAACAAACGATCTTTTGACCAATGAGAGTGCTCAACACTATGGTTTTTACACCCCGCTAACAATTCAGCGAACTGCAAACAACAGATCTTGGTTTTTTTTTTTTTTTTTTGGGTTTAATCTGTTTGGTTTTTGGTCAGATACACATTGAGATACATGTGAGACACAAGTATGTGACTCTTACAAAATTTTTATCACTTTTTTTTTTTTGTTGTTTTTTGTTGTTTTTTATTTAGAGACGCCACTCTGGTGAGAATGCGACTGATTTTGGAACACTCATCCAAATTAATTAATTAAAAAATTAATGGGCTTCAACTTTAAATAAAAAATTTAAAAAAAATAGATGCTTTCTCATCAACACATTGTAAATTCAGTGCAAGATTAGTTGTTTTCAAAACAAACAAACCACACACCTATACTATCAAGTAAACTTTCCACCGCCACCACATAATTATTGAATTATCATTTTTCAAACAGAGACAGTACCACCCTCTAAGCAGCAAAAGGCTGGTAGTTTTGCCACACAAATACATCATCACAGTTACATAGGTTCATATTGTGTGTCTCTAGCACTGAGTCGACTCGACAGCTTCCTCCTCTTCATCATCCTCATCACCATTGTAATTTATTAATTTTTACTACTCTTTCCAAACTTGTCCAACGTCCAACCATACACCATACAACATCCCACACACCACTGTTGGCACGCATCGTCCCACCAACAACCAACAGAAACTAAAGATTAAAGAAAATAGTAGAATGTGGTACAACATGTTATAACTTTTTTTATTTTTAATTTTTTTAATTTTTGTTTTGTTTTGTTGTTTAGGTTTGTAAATTCTTAGATGTGTCAAAACTTGAATTATTCTAACTTCCTCATTTTCTTAATTCATCCACCCATAAGATTTTATTTTTTTTATATTGTCCAATAAATTATATTTTATAAACGGTCACCTGTTTTTTTTTTCTAAATCCATCGCATCTCACATTTAATCTTTTCACCTCATCTTCAACCTTACTCTAAACCGTCGGCAGTCAAGCTTGTCAGTGTAGCAGTTGACATTTAACAACAAAACACCATTATAACATTATCCAAATACTTAATCTACCAACCGGCTACCAACATCACCACCACTATCAGCCATATATATAAATTACTCTTACAACCCCAACCCTAATTTGACAGATTTGATTTGGTATGTTTTCTTTCACTTGACACATTTCATAGCAAATCAACATAACAGTTACTGTGGACTTGTTGCGAGTTATCTATTGCGGCAGCAAAAGCAAATACCTTTGTCAAACAGTGATCACCTGTTTTATGCCTCCATATTAAGAGTGTCAGTGGTTTGCTCAATGATCATTGTGTACCGGACCTCAATCATTACGATCCTTACGAATTTAGTTGAATTACAGTAACCAAATTCATCTCAACTTTTCACACATCCAACAGCAACAAATTGGCTTTGACCAAACAATCAATCTTGCGAACATACCGATTTTTATCTCGTTTTTTTTGAATATTTTTATATACTATCCTCTCTTGCTTTTTTAGATCGCTTGCTTCACAACCACTCTCTTTAATTTCATTTTTCGACCAACCATTTACAACTTCCAAAATTTCAAAACTTCATTAGGTAAAATTCTAACTTGTCTTTAAAAGAATTATATAAATATATAAATTATACATATATATATATTTATCCTTTTATTATATAAATTATTTTAGTGTTTACTAGTAATAGACACTTAAACTAAACCGACCTGGCACACCTTCAGCATTATTTATTGGCTTTGTTCTTCAATTACATTACCTAACAGTAATTTAAAAGGATTGCAATCCTTATAAAAAAAAAACAAACAACAAAAAGGTAACCCACTCTTGATTTATTTATACCTCTTTACTTCCAATCGACAAATTTAGAATTTTATCATTTTTTATTTTTAATTTTTAAAAAATTATTTAATTATATTATGAGTTCTCTTATCTGGAAACAAATTGTCTTTGTTTATTTTATCTCTCCTTAGCTACTTTCTCATACTTTCTATTGGCTCTGCTCTCTAAATATAATATTTTTTTTTTTGCTTGCCCACAACCATTAAATTTTTATATATCAAATTTTCGTTGATGACATTACTATTAATTTTATGTTGTTGTCAAATTATTATCACCACTAAACAACAACCACTACTACTCTTTATATCAATCATCAAATTTGTTTATAACAACCAATAGGTGTTATAGTTTTATGATAAAAATAATATAACGATGGCACTCTGTATATTCTCCTTGGTTTGGACTGTGTCTATCACTTTATATATTTTTAAAAGTGTTAGTTAATAATGTTGATAGGTGATAACTACCCATTTCCTCAATCTCCACTTCCTCACACAAACCTATCTCAAACTCTTCTCAAATTCTCATCCAATCATCCACCGTATCTTCACCTTAAAAAGGTATACCTTTTTTCAATGAGAATAATAATAAGTATACCTTAATGACGATAGTGATAATGATGTTGCTCTTGCTTCCGTTGTGACACCATACTCACTCACATATTTATACTATATTCTAATAATTATCCTATTGAACACATACCCACCATACAAAATCAAACACAAACGAAATACAATAAGATCTCGAGAGAAATGAGTGATATAAAAGAGATATATGTTTTTTTGTACACACAAAGCATTGTAGCTCCATTTAGTTTGCTTGTTTTGTCATTTATTTAAAAATAATTGTCTTTGTAGTAACAAAATTTTATAAAGTTCAACCCTTGTTGCCCAACATAAATCCATCCAACATCAACCTACCACCCCATCAGTGTTGCTCATTAATTTAAACCACAACATCAACATTTGATCATCATCATTATATTACCACCAACAACACTCCAATAAATCCATACAACAAACACACAACACAATAGTACTAAACTCTTAGTACTGTTCAAATAACATATCCATTCATATGGATGGTTTATGTTTTTCTTTTGGATTTAAAAATGTGATTGATTTTTGGTAAGTGAGTGTGTTGTGTTTTGTTGATATAGATAGAAATTTCGAGTGACCCACTTTGTGTGTGCGCATGTGTGTATGGATATCGGAGTGATGATATGTGATGATGGAGTAGTCTACTCAATTTAAGCTCTTATACTAAACCACTAAAATACACAAAGTCACCCACACACAACCAACCACTAAAATATAAATTAAAATTCACATCTATACCACATAGTATGTACATACAAAATAATCAAATCTATTTCAATGTATAACTATGTTTATTGTTATTGTGGAGGTTTATTTTATTTATTATTTTTATTTTATTTTTGTTTTTGTTTTTAGAAATTGGTTGTTTGATCACTCATCACTTAACTTCACCTCTAACACTATCAAATCTTTCTGTAACGAAACGTCAATTAAAACACTCATCACACACACACATAATTTTTTCATGAATGGAGTGATTTGATTGTTTGTGTGTGTTTTTGTTTGTGTGTTAATTAATTATTATATACATATATAAATATGATACATTTATAAATATTTGATTTTATATCTCTGTTCATTACATTTTGGTTTTTTCTGTTTTTTTATTTTTATATTATTATCACAAACACACACACACATCAAAATGATAATAGTTACCCCACCAATATCTATCTTCACACAATCAACACTTCTTTCCTTCAAGTGTATTTACTGAATAGATGATAATATATATTGGTGGTACTGACAATCTCAAGAGTATTTGCCAAAATATATACCTTTGTTATATTTATTTTTTTTAGTTCTCATCGATCACACATAACTGCTACTTTTAATTAGCTATAAAACAAATTAATTATAGTATAGTAACAGCAAAGTTACTCAATACATTTTTGTTTTTCTTATTTTTTGTTTACATTTTTTTTTTCTCAGTCACCAAGTACTATATTCATAATTCATAATTTATTACCAACACAATAGCAACATCAACAAATATAAATAGATATATAATTACACTTTTTTCAAAATAACGAATTAGATTATTCTTTCATTAGCTTATTTATTGTATCACAATTGTCAAATATTTAATTCATCAATCCTTGTTTGCTTGCTTTTATTATTATTATAATTATTTTTTTTCTGTTACTACACCAAGTGTACCGTTATTTATTTGTGTGAACAACAATAATAATTTTTTAATATTTTTTTTTATTTTATTAAGTTGGAAAGTGTTGATTTTGACAAAGTACCCAACAATCACTAAATTATAAACTACCTATTTCCAATCATCCATCCATTGTGCCAACATACTTATTCCTCATATATCACAAACATCGTCATCATAAATTATCCACTATAATTGAATAGCTGCTCAAACCAAAACCAATAAAACCATTCAATCCTTACCACAACAACAACATTTCGTTTAATAAAACCATTAAACCAATAATCAAACAACATCAAATCAGTTCCTAAATTTGATTCCAAATGTTGGGATAATAATAGCATTCGTAATAGCAAATCATTTATTTATTTATTTATTTTATTGAATCATTATATCCTGAATTGAGGATTGTTTACTTGTTGGCAACTAAATCATACATTGTCTAATTTCAGCAAAAAACCATTCAATCATTCAACATATTATTTATAGAACCCTACACTTCTTACAAGCTACTCTCTAACTTCCATCTTTACTCACTTGTGATTGGCGTCAACCAACAACATCATTTATTTCTTTATTCTTTTCCTCTGTCCTGTCCACTCATTTTACTTTTAATGATTTAAAGTAGTCGCTACAAAAAGGAGATAAACAAAAACTTTTTTCTTTAACTAGAGAGAGATAATTTTCTTTTTAGATTTCTAAATTATTTATTTATTTATTTATTATTTATTTATTTATTAAATTATTTATTGTAACAAATTTGTTATTCCAGTTTTTTTATAATCAATTTTTCATATCTTATCTTATAATATTTGAATTCAAAACAAACCTTAAAAAAAAACAAACAAAAAGAAATATTATAATCCAAAATTATTTATTTATTATTTATTATTTATTAAATTAATCCAAAATATTTATTTATTTAATCAAACTCAATCAATTATTTATTTATTACTTATTTATTAAATTATTTATTTATTTATTTATTAATTAAACAACAAACTCAATATTAGAATCCAATTATTTATTATTTATTAATTAAATTATTTATTTTTTTTTCAAAATTTTAAAACTCAAACTCTTTTATAATTTGTCCTTTGGTTATTTATTTATTCCATTCACGTCTCATTAACTCAATATTTCTTATCTTCACATTCTCTCAGTTAACGACAACAAAGTCCCTCTCCGCCCAAATCATTCAACAGGAACTAGTATCAGAAGCAGCAGTGCAGAGTTTCAATTAGAGCCGTATTATTACTATAATAATCTCTCTATTTGACCAGCCGCCTTGACGAATTTTAAAAGGTATGTTCATTTTTATCATTTTGATATTAATTCTAGATGAAACCATCAAACCACCAAATCAAACCTTTTAATCCATCATCAAATCTCACAAATGTACCTTAAAAAGAAAAATGCAAACAAAAAAAACCTTACGCTATTGTTGTTAATCGGTTTTCTTTTGCTTATTTTGCTGTTTTGTTTTTGTTTTTTTTTTTTTTTTTTGCATTTTTCACTCAACGGTGTTTTCAAACAAAATTGAAATATCTCACTCAGAAACATCATCATGAAATCACCAATAATATCCTTTGACCACCACACCGCCCAAATTGAAACCCCCACTTGTTTTTTTTAATTAATTAATTAAGGTTGTGGGGGTCGATTCGTGATTTGAGTTGTTTTTTATTTTATTTTTTATTTTTTTCTTTTTGATTTTTTTATTAATTTCTAAATTTAATGGCACCTATTATTGCTCTTTCAATTAATTAATTGAACAACAACACTACAAAAATTAAAAAACAATAATTCAGTTTCATACCAAAATAATCGACCCACGCCTCCTCATTATCATTCACACAACTACAACTTAATTAATCCCTTTTGACATATATCAAATCATCATATCCTTGAACCACCAACACCCCACTAACGATCAGTAGTGTTTTACTACTTGTTAAAATTTATTATTTTTAAATAACTAATAAACAAATCAAACAACTGTACAGTTGTAGTAGTTTTGTCTACAATTGCTTTTATCACACCCCACCACCACCACATCTCAAATAATATCATCATTAATTATAATTATCAGTAGTAAGTCATTAGTTTGCCATAAATTAAAACCAACCACCCACACAACACACTTCTGAACAGATAGACAGAGCCTCTGCAACATCAAACAAACACATCACCACCAACCTGACAACACAGGCTAATTAATTAATTAATTAGAAAATCACCCAACCAAACTTTTTGAACAATACAAGAGGCTCGCTACTGGCTGTTGTTTAAATTTTTAAATATCATTAGTTTACACCCAACACAACACCGACTTTTTTCAATTAAAACATCTTTCAAAATCTATTTGGATACTATTTCCACGATATATTTAAATGCCTGGTTACATAAACCACTGTTCTCAATCTAATCTCTAAGAGATTATAATACTGTGGTTCGCCCACCACCATCACTTATCATGGTTGTCCATCCCATTTGCCTCTCACCTTTTTAATATTTATTGATTATATTGATCCCAATCTTCACAAAATAGTCTTTTTTTTTTACAAATAAGCAAATAATATATATAACAAATATTTTAATTGTAAATAATAATAATAGTCCACAAATCTTTTTTTACATTTCATTCAAAGATTTGTTTTATAGTGGATTTCCTTCAATGATTGAAAGGTATCTAACTCTGAAAAAAAACAAAAGAAAAAAAAAAAAAAACAAATCAATCGTGTGTGTTGACAAAAAAAAAAAGAAATCTTGTCCACAAGAGATCTACTCCTTTTTTACTCAATGCATGCATGACTGACTAATCACATCAACCACCACATTCGATAACCTTTTCTCTTAAACATCATCACCATCCATTCATTCCCACATACCACAAACATAGAAATAAACAAAATTCAAAACACACACACAACTCCCTCCACATTCCACAAACTTAAAAAGCAAGCACACCACATCATAATCTGAATATTATTTTAAAAATAATTTTTGTTTTTTTTCCTATTATGTTACTTAAAATTTGATGTCAACAACTTTGACTTTATTTTCCAAAACCAATAATATAAAATTATTTATCTATTATTTCAACATCCACCCCATTCAGCACTAAACTCAAAAGAATAACTCCACACTTCACACCTTCAAACACTACCCCAAGTTGCATTTGCCATATATTTTTTAGAAAAAACTAAATTTTTAAAGTCATAACAAAAATTGAAAAAACAAAAAATCATACCCTTTTGTTGTGTAATTGAATATTACCAAAACATTTTTCAAAGTAAATAATAAGATATCTATCGCACGCTTGAATTTGCAAACTTTGTCATATTTGTCTTTGGTTCATCCATAATATGGTTAGGTTAAGACATTTGTCATTTAAATTAAATGTGGTCTCTCATGTATCACGGTTGAATATATCGCAACCAACCAAATTTCCCTTAAACTCGTTAGTTATTTTAAAAACAGAGAAATACATACCCACATACACCAAAATTCATTGCTAAAGATCATCTTTATCTGCCATATTTCCAATTCTCAACCAATTACCTAATTCCTTTATTTCGAAATAATATTTGATATCAACCGCAAGAAATACTAACTTTAAAACTTTATTCTTTTCATTTCTTTATTTTTCTATCAATTAATTTATTTTTGATTATTATTTATATTATTATTCTAAATCAATTTATTAATTCTAAAAAAAACTAAAAGATTGCTCCACCTCTTCGACCAACTTTCATCACCCCAATCTCCCCACCCACCAATAACTCCTCTTTTTTAAATAATAACATTACTACAACCACATCCACAACAACAACAACAACAAATAGTAATAATACAAACAAGTCCGACAATAGTAAAAAGATGGAGATTTTGCCACAAAATAATTATTTATCATATTTGGCCTCGGCAGGTGCTTCCAATTTGCAATTACAAAATATATTGTTTGGAAATGGCGAGAATCCATTTGCATCCACTGCAAGCTACATGAAGCAAGGTTCATCCACCTCCACCACTCCAACGTCCAACTCGCCATCGCCCTCACCAAACTCGATGATCAGTATCAACCAAGCAAACTGGAGAAAGTGTTGCACCAACGCATCATGTCTGCTATGCACTCGTGGCACCCCACGCTGTCTCTCAATGAACCATCCATCATGGACTTTGATTCTGCGTGTTGTATTTTACGCTCTTGCCCAGATTCACCAGGACAAAGAGTTTTTCAACCTCAAGAAGGAAGTGTATGTCTACCTCAACGATCACTGGGATATCCTCTCGCCAACTCAAGCTCAGTCCAACAACTGGAAGCGCCAAGTCCAGGACGCCCTCTCTCACTCACGCTTCTTCCGTTCCGGTCGTCACACCCTTCGTTGCAACGGCTACTGGCAACTCAAGCTCTCGTGCAACCCATGGAACTATAGCAGCAGCAAACAATTCGAAGCTCTCCGATTCGAAGATGTCCATCCACCCTACTCACCATCACAACAATCGCCACCAATGGCACCAGAGATCTCTTGGCGTATCAAATCGCGCAGCTCACCATCCAAAGACGATCTCAACAACAACAACAACAACAAATCCACCACTCCAACCTTGTCATCAAAAATCACAACATCATCTTCAGGAAATTGTAATAGTTACAGTCCATACCAACGTTATGATAAAGACAAGATCATGGATATCAAAAAGTTGTTATCACTAGGTGTTAACAGCAACAATTCAAATAACAACAACAATAATAATATATCAGTACTTGACTCTGATGAAGATCCATATGATATCTCTTCACCATTGTCATCAGATAACTCCTACCATGGAAGTTCGCCATATAGCCATTCCGTTTCCACCTTTAACCAACCATCCAATTTCAAATTCATCCACCCAAGCAAGAAAACCACCAACACTTCTTCGCTTTCCCCGATTTCATCACCATTCCTCACAGACTCCAATGATATAAACAACAATAACAATAACAACAGTTTCTCAATGACTTCATCTTCTCCATCGTTTGCTCCACCATTCCAACTCACTCCACCATCCAACTTGACCTCAACCACACCAAACAACAGTACATCACCAAAGCATTTATCATCGCCATCCAAACTCATGAGACCGGAATATGGAGATGATCTCATTGTTTCCAAGATTCACCAAATGAAATCAATTCTAAATTGTACAGATTAACAAAACAACCCAACCAAACCAACACACAGCAAACGAAAACAAAAAAATCATAAAAAAAAAAAAAAAAAAACCAAACAAAACAATAAGAAAAATCAAACCTATATAGAAGCCATCCATTCCCCTGTCCAAAATCAACTAAATCCCCCCTTATTTATTTTTATATAATACAGAAATCATATTTATTTATGTAGAATTCCCCATATAACCAATCCGGATTCAAAAAAAAAAAAAAACAAACTCCCCAAGAAAAGAATGTAATACAATTTTTTTCCACTCTAAATATTGGATTCTCAATGTACAGAAATTATTTAAAAACATATAACTGTAGAAATTCAAAAGAATATAAATAAATTCAATTAAATTTAAACAATAAAAAAAAAAAAAGAATCGTATAATCTAAATCTCATAAAGTTTTTATTTATTTTTTAAAAATATTATATTTCAATGAAACTCTCTGGACCACCAAAATAAAAATTGAGACTAAATTATTACTTTGAAAATCTTATCTGTGTTTATTTTATAATAATTTTGAAAACCCAAAAAGTTTTAACTTTCAAAAAAAAAAATGGTTTTAAGATTGCAAAAAAAAAAAAAAAAAAAAAGACAACACTGGGATTGATCAATCTTGAAATCAATCATCATCATGATTGATAGTCGATTCACACTATTACTTCCTCTTCATGTATATTTAGAAAAGTAAATTTTTTTTTTTTTAATAGTTATCGAATACATACCTGTACATAGGTAGAGATTAAGTTATTATAGCAAGAGTAGCAAGTAGTGGTACAATAATAATAATAATAATAATAATAATCATCGCCATCATTGATCAATCATATTACACCATATTAGTTTAGATTTAGTTTAGATCGTATGTAAATCGTGTTATTTAAAAGTTATTCACATATTTTGTTTTGTTTTGATAACATTTATAGGTTTGATAGTTAGTCAGTCATTATTTAAGTTAACTACCATCTGGACACTATCATACATATCTGTGTGGGTGTGTTGTTTTAAATATTATAATATTAAAATAATTATGTGTGTTTATTTAGTTTAGTTTAGTTTAGTGTTTGTTTGTTTATTAAATAGTAAGGAATAATAGTAGTAGTTTAATTGATTGAGTAGTAGGAGTATGAATTAATCACTATGTATTGTTTTTAAAATATTCATCTATGTGCGAAATAAAAAGGTGTGTGTGTGGTTTTGAATCAATTCAGAGCGAAACAATAGATTAGTTATAGTTTAATTTAAATTTATATGTGTGACGTAACTAAATAGCTATTTAACCAACAAGTCAAGTTAAATACCATATGGTTCACTCATAATAACAAGTACTAGTATCAATTAAATCAACCTCAATCAATCCAATCATTTTTCCAGCAATTATAATATAAATATATTAATAAAAACAATATATATTGTTTTTCTATTGCAATATAATTTTTCTTTCTTTCAACAATAATTGTTTGCTGACTTATTAGTTTTATGTCTTTTAATCATTTTTCATATATATCTTTTAATAATAGGTAGCAACAAGCAAATCAAATCTTTATTTTAGATTTACCATTACTTAGAGTTAAAAGTAAGATAAGAATCTGGAATTACCACAATCAACAACAGGATAGATAGATATATACATATATTATTTGGTGGTGGTGTAGTAGTTAATACTATTACTACTACTATTATTATGTGTATACTATATAGTATACAATACAATCATCTCATCTGTTATTTCAATTAGTATTTTAGCAATCATTTATTTATACATCAATAGAATACTACTACAACAATCAATCATCATCATCATTAATAATAATAATGATTATGAATATTATTGTTTATTTTTTTTTACTTGTTCGATCGAATGTTTGGAAAATTCTCTCAAGATTATCAACATTATTGTTATTTTTACTCGATATGATGGAAAAGATAAACACACTGAATATCAAAATATTATTAATTAATTTTTAAAAAAATACCCCTCAAAAATAATAAAAAAACGATTATCAGCAAATTAAACACATCATCTTATTTTGGAAATCTAATAATTGTAATACAAAAATTAATAATTAAAATAATAATAAAATAATAATATTTGTTGATTTTGTTTGGGTTGATCATCTATCATAAAGATATATCAGCATCATCATCATCCTCATCTTTTAAAAGCAAATTCTAGCTTATCAAATCAAATCATTTAATCATTGAATATATATCTTTTTTGTCTTTTTGTTTGTTTTTATTTTTTGTTTTTACTTTTAGTTCTGTCTGTTGTTCCTGTGTTTCTTTGTTTAATGATTTTATAAATATATAATATATTTAATATTAATATCTTTTTTTTTATTTTTAGATCAATTCAGCGCGCATATATATTATTAGTAACACAAAGCATCTAATTTTATACTGTTTATTTTTAAACTATATAGCTTTTATATAATTTATATATTTAGCAGCCTAATATAACAAAAACAACAACAGCAACAATCAATATAACATTCAACATTAGTAAACAGTAATAGCGATAGTTAACAACAACAAAAGTAATATAATAGAAGTTGTGTGGTGGTGCTAAAAACAAACAATTTCATTCACAGCCAAAACACACACACACTCTGTAAAACACAACACCGAATAATTATAATATTTTGCGAGTTTGGTAGTTAGAGAGTGTGGTTACGAATAGTTGATCGTTATTGGTAACACTCAATCTACACACAACAATATTTAAAATATTACATACATCTTGATCTAGAGCACTGGTATCAATCTGAGCTTACTCTTTCAATTTAGCAACAAACATACAGTACTGTTTGTGGTTGGATTGCGATCTACACATTAAAATATGGATGAATATGAAGAGAAATCGAGTCAAGTGATAGGTGTGCTTCAGAAGCTCTCCGATGCAAGAGCTAAAAAAGTGTTACTTGGATTCTGTCAAGATTTAATTAATGTTGAGAAATCAACTATTAACAATAACAACACCAACAACAATAATAATAATAACAGTGGTAGTGGTAATAATGTTACTAAATCATTAGTACAAAGTTCAACATCAGTTACAACAACAACAACGACAACAACAACTAACACAGATCATCTACATTTGTCATCTTCTTCAAGTTTAAATGGATCTAACAGTAATATCAACAATAGTGGCGGAGGAGGTGGAAGCAATACAAATGCAACAACAGGAAAATCAATTCATCTAATTGATCTTTGTCATAGTCATGCTAAAAGGTCACTCCATTCAGGTAATTTATTAAAACAATTAGTTTCTTATTAAAGTTAATTGTTAATTGTAGAGTTTTAATATTAATTTTTATATTTGTGTTTTTTTAAAATCTATTCATTATTCACAGCACAACCAAGTATACTTTGGAAAATATTGGAATATTCAATTGATGAATTGGATTACTTGGAACAACTGTACTACCAATATAAAGAAACAAAAGAAAATCAAAGATTAGTTCAAACTACAACTTCCAGATTGGACGAAATTGCATCGATCATTGCTTTTCTAAATAGTCCTGATAAAGCAAATAGTAGCAGTGAATATGTAAGTATTTAATCGTCCATTCTATACATTAATATATATTTCTGCATAGTATTTATATTAACAACCATTAAAAATAGTATCAATTATTATCGACAGTTAGTGCTCAAATGAAAAGAGTATCTTTAAGATTTAAAGGTACTGCTGATAATAATCAATATACTGGCGTTGTAAAATATGGTTGGATAGAGAAGCGATGTGGAAATAAACAATCTTTTAGAACATGGAAAAAGTATGTAAAATTTAATACTTTCCACTTTTGAGATGGAAATGTTTGATATTAATAATCTTTATTTTTTATTTGGATATCTATCTATATAGGATGTGGTTTATTTTGAAATCAAATGAATTGCAATATTATACAAAGGATAAAGGATTGTCAAGAAGAACAAGTGGTACAATTCAGAATGGATTGGAAATCATCAATTTGGAGGGTGAGATCGGAAAGAAAAAAGAAGGTAAAGGTTGGAAAGTTCGATGGATGAAACTTTTGGATAATTCTCTGGTATATTATAGAGCTCAGAAAGAGAAGGAACCACTTGGTATCATCAATCTCAGTGAGTGTGAGTGGTGTGATATCTACAAGGACGTGTCCAACAAGTTTGTCGTTACACTGAAAACCGGAAAGTTCTACTTCCAAACCAATTCGAAAGACGAGTTGACTCGTTGGGTCAGTGCAATCAAGTCGCGCATTCCAACGAACCAATCGATGCAACGAATGGACCTGGCACAGTTTGCACTCAAAGGAATCGTTTACCTTGCCAATGTAACCAGTGTCCAAGACTGTAATAAATTCAATACCCAACTGAACTGTATAGCTATCACCACGGAGAAGAAGAATTTCTATCTCTCTTTTGACAACCCACAAGACAAGAATGAATGGATGAAGCTTATCACCGATAGTGCTAACAATGCTCACAGTCGAGGTGCACCCATTGGCCAGAATAGTAGCCAGTTACCAGCTTCATCGGGTAGTGGATCCGGTTCCATTAGAAAGTGGGAGGTTGGACAGATCACTCAATCACCTTCCAAACCTTTGTTGACCATAAATAACACTGGAACCAGTGGAGGTGGTAGTTCGATGAATCTCAGTTCCGAAGACATTAAGAATGAAGAGGACATTGAGTATGGATCTCAGATCATAAAGAAATCACGTACCTTCTCCAAATCTGTTACTATTTTCAATTTCAAATCGCCATCCAAGAGTCCATCTTCGTCCGGTGCAGCAACTGCACAAGAGAAAGATGACAGTGACGAAGGTGACAGTGGTGAAGATGAAATCCTTCAGATTCCACATACTCTCAAGTCCGAGATATTACGTCGTTCTGCACATCATATGTTGAAGTCATTCAAGATTGAAGTGTTTATACCCTCTATTCCCGAGCAGGAAACACTGACTTTTCTATGTCCAGACCATGTTTTGGTCGATCAAGTCAAAGCTCTCATCTTTAAGAAGACACCGACATTGGAAAACCTACCAATTTCCGAGTATCGTCTTGGTTTGGACGAAGACAATCTCTTGGAAATTGAATTCCTAAAGTTCATCTATTGCAATACAATGATTGAATTATCGCTAAAGACCTGTGGTATTGTCAAGATTGGTGTGTTTCATCATCGACGAGACAGAAGAATCAAAGAGAAGTTGTACCCCGACAAATTCAATCCGTTACTCTCTTCATCGCAAGAGAGACTCGGTGCAGACTATAGTCCAACTTCCACCAAAAGATCCATCAACCTGTCCACATCTTCAGCATCAGCATCTGCTGGTTCCGCTGCTGCGACCACCGACAACTCTTCCAATGCCATACAAAAGCTACTAGACGATACAATCCTCAATGCATCGCCATCTTCTTTTAGATCATCAAGTACACTCTCATTGAACAGTAATAACAGCACCAACAACAACAACAACACCGACAACAACTGTAGTAATAATATTCAAAAAACACACTCAACACCAAACTCAACACTCACCCCAACCTCCACATCACCATCGATAACAACCAGCTATTTGGAAAAGAGAAACAATAGTAAGACAAATATTATTTCGACTGTACCATCACCAACTACTGGCTTGAAACGACAACCACTTTTGCAATCGTGCCACGGTTGGATTATAGAGCCAACTTCAATGTCATTGAAATCCTACAACTGGAAAATACTAAAGACAGAGACCAACTTTTATAGAAAGTCATTCCTCGATAGCGAGTGTGTGGTCAGTTACTTGGGTGTAGATCAAAAAGTTGGTCCAATTGCATTCACACTGGTTCGTACCGACATTGATAACTACCGTGGTATCTTACACACCAAGCACGGAATCAAAACCACCTGGGTCGATATAAAGACAATTAATTTCGGAAACATCACCTCGCTTTCAAAGAAACTAAAGAAGAGAAAGATCATCAGTCACCTTATTGGTTTGGTAGATTCAAACATCGAAAGTAAAGTACTCAATTTGGTAACGAACCAATCGGAACTCCAAAAAGAATTATTATCACTCGAAGAGCGTCAAACAACAAGTGGATTCAAATTTGGTTTAGTGGTTTGTAAAGATGGACAAATTGTAGATGATGATATTTTTTCAAACCGTAAGTTGTTTATTTATTATTGAATTATGATAAATTATTAATATTTTATCGTATTTATTTAAAAATATATATAGTTTCTGGAAATAGTGATTATGAAGAATTTTTAGATTTGTTGGGTAGTAGAATTGAATTGATGGGATGGCCTAATTATTCAGCTGGTTTGGATGTAAAGAATAATAGTACTGGTACACATTCATTGTATACAGATTTCAAGGGTAACGAAGTGATGTTCCATGTTGCCACAATGTTGCCATATACACCTGGTGATCCTCAGCAAATCGAGAGAAAGCGTCAAGTTGGAAATGACATTTGTGTTATTGTATTTAATGAAGGCAATCACAGTTATATTCCATCGATCATCACCTCACAATTCAATCATGTTGTTATAGTCGTACAATTCGACAAAGCCTCAAATACCTACAAACTATCGGTAGCCACCAAAGACGATGTCGAAGCATTTGGTCCACCAATTCCACAATCCTTAAAGAAAACCGAAATAAGAGAATATCTTTTAACCAAGTGTAAGTTTTTTCCCTCAGGCAATTTATAAAATTATTTTGTATTAATTAATATTTTATTATAGTGATCAATGCCGAAATAGCATCATTGAACGCACCTGTATTTTCAAACAAGATCATCCGCACAAGAGAAACCCTTTTGAAATATTTCATAGAACAATATACTTAATTAATAAACCAAGATTAATCTTGGAGAAAGTTATATATATATTTATTGTACATTTTCCTAAAATAAAGTATTTATAAATATTTGAATATTTGTAATGAGAAGCCATTACTATTAGTTTTAAGCTAAAATAAATCACTGTTCTCTTAGTGTCAGCAACAACATTTGAAATCTCATGAAAAAAAACTGACAAAGAAGAATAAAGAGACAACCAAAATGAAACTGATTGGATATTTTATTTTGGTAAGGGTAATTTATTATTTCAAATAACAACACCTCAATCTATCCAATCATGAACTTCTTTTGAATGTATTTTATAAAACTCTCAAAGATAATATCTGTTGTAACTAAATTTCAAATTGTTATAGTATTTCTTTTTTTCTTTAAAAGAACTATCGGTTTGTTTTTATTTTAAGTAGATTCAGTCAAACTTTGCTTATTTTTAATGATTTCAATAGTTGGACTGGTAACCTTATTTTCTTTTAATACAGCGGCAATTGATTTACGTAATTTCTTTTCGCTAGCTGCTGGATCAGCAATTACTTTAATAGTTCCGACAACAATCTCTTCACTGTGACTCCAGAAATGGAAATCTGTGTATCCTATTACGCCAGTAATGTTTGTAATCTATGATTAAATAACAAAAAACAAATATATATTAGAAAAAGATTAAATCTAATATTGATTATCTATAAAAACATACTTGTCCAATGATTTGATTAATATTTTCATGAATTGGTTCGGGTGTGCATTGTAGAAGAGTCTTTGCAGTGTTGGTAATCAATGGGATGACACTCAGGAAAATGAGGATACTGATGCAGAGCGAACAGATTGGATCGGCAAGAGTATATCCCCAGATCTGAATGATGAGCGACGATACAATGACACCAACACTTCCAAGAGTATCGGCAAGAAGATGAAGGAATACACCATCGATATTGACACTACGCTTCTTTGGTTGATTTGGCTCATCGTGTGCACTACCGCCATGTGAATGACCGTGGTGACCATGAGAATGACCACCGCCACCACCTCCATGAGAGTGTCCATGATCACCATGGAATGAAAATACACCAACCATATTCACCAAGAATCCCAATACAGATACCAACAATAATTTATCGGTATTAATTTCAGGTGGTTCCATAAGTCTAATTAGATAACAATAATAATGGATAGTTAGTAATTTAGTTGTTGTTGTTGTTGTTTAAAATTGAATTGAATTGATTTGATTTTGTTACCTTTCAATTGATTCCATTAGAATTGTAATTGCAATAAAAATAAGGAAGATACCATTGACGAAACCTGATAGAATCTGAACTCTACCGTAACCGTAGGAGAATGATTCCGTCGGTTTCCATTGTGAAATGACCTCTGCCACCAGAGCGATAAACAAAGCGGTGGCATCGAACAACATATGACAGGCATCGGTAATCAAACCCAAACTGTTGGTCCAGATACCATATGCCATCTCGACAAACATAAACATTAGATTGACTACCAAGAATGTAAAGATACGACGACTCGTTGGCTTCTCAATGATCTGCTTAACGATATCCTTCATTATATTGGCGGCACCAGCTGAAGTCAGCCCAGTTCCACCGATTGCACCTACCATTGGCATAGATCCAATGATTCCACCAACTTGATCCATATATCCACCTGCTCCACCTGATTTCGAGAATAATATATGAATAGCTAAAAAAACAAGAAAAAGAAAATTAATCAAATCATATTATTACTATTATTAATATTGTTTTCCATACCAGTTATAATCAAAATAAAACTACCAATAATGAATGGAGTGAATAAAGTTGAGAATCCATAAAACAATCCAATTAAAATACAGAGAATAAAGGAGGCGGTAAGTGATGCCTTACTGAAAATTAGGAATCCCAATTGTTGTTCGATGACAGTGTCGAAATGATGATTCAAGAATATACCAAATAATGAAATAAATAACAATTGAATGAATTGATAAAATGTTGGAATAAACTAATAATAATAATAATAATAATTTAATCATGTTAGTAGGATAATAAAATGATACAATATATTATGTTATTATTATTATTATTAAACGACTGACTTACAGCTAAACTATTGATATTATTATAGATGGATGGTGTCGATATTAGGTATTCCAAAAGTTTCAATGAAAATAGTATTACAGAGGAACCGAGTAGACCGAGAACGTAGATCTTTGATTTCCAAGGCGATTGTCTTGCACCGATGGTCGATGATCCGCTATTATCGAGTGATCCACTGTGATGCCACTTGTAGATCATTCCGCTCTTGTATCCCAAAAGTGAATAAATAAACAAACACAATCCTCCAAACAATGGCAATTGATAACCTATCAATGGTAGTCCATTTTCAGTAGCTACACTACCAAACAATGGAATCGTAATATATCCAATGATCAACATTAAAGTTGCTCTTCCCTAGAAAAAAATATGTAAATAACCTTTGTTAATTTCCAATTGTTGTTGTTGTTTTACAATAACATAACATAAACAAACCTACAATATCATTACCAATGAAGTTTCCACTTTGTATATTATTAAATAACACTGGATATGTTTCAAATGTATAATCTGTCAATAGTATTGTACTAAATTATTTAAGTTGTAAGTTTAGCAAATATTCGAAGTGGACAATGTTATTTAAATCTAGATGTGTATTTATATAGCTACCCTAATGGACCAATATATTTTAAACCTGTATTCCATAGTAATGCAACAACAGTATAGAGAGCGGAAAACAAAGCAATCTGAGTGAGTTGTGTTGATTTCAATTGTGGAATCGATAACCACAACTTTTCGTTTGCAGCAAACAGCAGTGAAGCAATCAATGTTGTATAGGCAGCTACATTAACTACACTCATCGATTGCAACAAAAAGAATGCAACAATCACCGAACATACTCTTAATCCTTTACTTCCGAATAGTAACAGTATAACTGATTGACTGAATATAAATAATACAACAAAAAATTTTGTCGTTATAAGTATTTTCTTCTTTGTGATCACAACTTCAGTAAATGTTACTACTACCTACCTATTCTTTGAATATCTCATCATCTTTTTTTAAAATAATTAAAATAAATATATATAGATATAGTTTCAATATATATATATATATACTATTTATATTTAGATGTATTTGATGACTTTTAGTTTGTTTGATATAAATATATAAAGTAAATTAGATCGATTAAAAAAAATGAACAGAACAAAGTTTGTTAATATTAATCAACAACAGGTTTTTTCACCCCTACAAATTTTTAATCCAGGTGACTCACTTCACCACTCCTGACATGTTTTTTCATTCTTTTTATTCTTTTAATTATTTTTTTGACAACAAACACCGTCGTCGTCTTTCGCTTTTTAATATATTACTACTATTATTAAACAATTATTAAACAATTATAACATAATTCAATCATGTCAGATAAATTCTCATCTATATTAAAATTAACGGAATTAGATGATTTTATAACACCTTCACAAGAATGTATTAAACCTGTGGAAATAAGTAAATCAAAGGTTAGTTAGTTAGCTATTTAGTTAGTTAGTTATTATTGGTTTGTTTTTTGATGTTAATTTAAAGTTTATTTACAATATTGTTAGAAATCGACTAAAGTAGATATTGATAAAGATGGTAGTTATGTAGAGATTGATGAATTTGGTGAGAAGACAAAGTTGGAGAAAGCTACAATTACACTCAATGACTGTTTGGCATGCAGTGGATGTATCACCTCTGCAGAAAGTGTTTTAATTACAGCACAAAGTATTACAGAGTTTCAAAATGTTCTAAATGCAAATACATCTTCAACAACTGCGGTGGCCATCGCCAAAAAAACTATAGTTATCTCGATATCACCACAATCAAGAGCATCGATTGCTGCTCATTTTAATTTACCAATTAAAATTGTAAGTATAATTACCTATTAATAAGTTATTATAGTAGTAGTTGTGATATAGTTAATTATATATTAATAATATTTTAATTTATGTTTATGTTTATGTTTATGTTATGTTATGTTATATTACTTATCTTATAGGTACAAAGAAAATTAGAAATATTATTTAAAAGAATATTGAATTGCGACTATGTATTTGATGTTTCATTTGGAAGAGAGTTCTCACTGTTGGAGTCGGCAGCAGAGTTTGTAGCGAGACATAGGAAACAGCTGGAGAATGCACCTCTACCGATGCTATGCTCTGCATGTCCAGGTTGGATTTGCTATGCCGAGAAATCACATGGTGAATACATCCTACCATATATCAGTACAACTAAATCACCACAGCAGATCATGGGAACTCTTGTAAAGTATTATTTAGGTGAGAAGTTTTTAAATAAAAAGTATGTATCCATCCATCTATCTATAAAATACATTAGCTTACTAACAATAATTACAACATTTAATAATAATAATAATAATCAGACCATCAGATATATATCATGTTACAATTATGCCTTGTTATGATAAGAAATTGGAAGCGAGTAGATCGGATTTCTATAATGATATATTCAGTTCTAGAGATGTAGATTGTGTATTATCGAGTTCAGAGGTTTTAGATTTGTTAAAAGAGAAATCGATTGATTTCGTTGGTTTAGAAGATAAAGAAGAAGAGATTGACCCACAACAACAAATGTTTAGATATTTAGATAGTGAAACAGGTTCACCTTATGGAGTGGAAGGATCAACCGGTGGATACTTTGAATTCCTCTATCGTTACGCTGCCAAGGAGTTGTTTGGCGTCGAGGTCAAAGAGATTGAATATCAAGTGGGAAGAAACACCGATTTCAAAGAGGCATCGCTGGTTGTCGATGGCAAGAAAGTGATGACTTTCGCCAAAGCCTACGGATTCAGAAACATTCAGAACGTAGTCAGAAAGATCAAGATTGGCAAGCTGCCCTACGATTTCGTTGAGGTCATGGCATGTCCGTCGGGATGCATCAACGGTGGCGGTCAAATCAAAGCGGGAAGCGAATCACTACGTGACCAAAAAGTTTTGATTCAACAGGCGGAAGATCGCTACAATGAGCAACAACTACTACAGCCACAACAAGATCAACAAATCAATGAGATCTACAAGCAATGGTTGAACGGTTGTTTCTCGGCCGAATCCAAAACCAAGCTACACACTCAATATCATATGATTGAAAAGAATAAAAATGCGTTATCCATCAAATGGTAACAACTAAGCGTTATCGTTACGATCTACCTAATAAAATATTATCTTTATTTTGATTATCTCAATGAAAATCAAATCGATTAATAACAATAATATCTATCTATCTATTTTGATTCAATCAATCAATCAATCTGGACATTCAGATCATCGATTAAATAGTTGGATATTCTTGAAAATTTGTGAAACGATCAACTTACAATACTCGAATCTCAACCACCCTCACAGTCTACCCCCACACATACGCAACAACCAACATCAAACCAATAAAAATAATCTCAAATGCACCACCACTAAATTTCTTTTTATACATTTTCTCTCGTTTTATTCAGTAAATGAGATGATGTAGATTGTTTTATTTTAGTTAGTCAAGTTGTTGTTGTTGTTTTATTAAATAATTAATTAAATTGTAGTATTAGTTAGTTAGTTGGTATTGAATTAGATTAAGTTTATTCGTTTCTTTCTCTTTTTTTTTTTTGTAATTATATTATTATATAGTTAGTTTTAATAGTTTATCTATTTGTTTATTTTTATCTAGTAAACTAAACTTTTATTCATTAATTTATTCATTAATAACATTAGTTTATTATGATAGAATAAATAATAATCAATAGAACATCTTCCTTGGAATATCGCTTGCTCCCCACAGCTCTGTCTAGAGAATTCTACACTCAAACTTTTTAGTTATTTCACCAAACAAACAACAAAGAATGGGAAAGTTATCTGTTGATTTATTGGTTGTTAACACTGCCGATCTTATTCGTATGAAACAAGAAGAAGCAAGAGATTCGATTGTCGGCTTGATTTTAGCTGCGAAAATATCGGAACCTCAATTGTATGAATATTATAGAGTAAGTTATTGTTATTATTGATGTTGGTGTTGATGAAGAAGAGGAGAAAAGAATATGAAAAAGCTAGCATAAAAAAATGCTATGACAATAATAATTATATTTTGTTTTAGCAACATTAATAATTAATTTAACATTTTGAATAGGAAATGATTAGTAGAGATGACTGTAAAGATTTAGTACCTTGTCTTTCAGAGAAATTCAGTAATAACATGACAACCGTTAGAATTCTTACGATCAGAAAGGAGCTGTGTGCAAGCGTACAGAAGATTCTCGATGAATTTAGAGAATCGATCCAAGAAGATTGTTCACAGTCATCTAGAGAGTTGGCTATCAACACATCACCTTTATTCGCGCCACTTTTCTGTCGTCTCAAACAATTGGAACAATTCTTATTTAGATTAAGTTAATTCTATTCATATATATATCTATATATCTATTTGCATATATCTATCTATCTATCTAACTATATAAATCTATAAATTTATCATTATATATCCATTTAATCTATATATTACTTTCATTTGATAGATCGTTCTTTCGTTGGTTCGTTCTTTTCATTTGATAAGATCATAATTCACTGGTATTTAACAATTATAAATAATCATTTTTTTCATCATTACGCTACCATCAATAAACTATTATATATATATGAACTAGTTTGCTATATATATTAATTATATTATTATACTATATTATTTATTAATAATATATTTATTTTTGATGATATTATAATGTTACTGTTTTGGTTTGGTTGGTTGGTTGGTTTGAATAAAGTATGAGTGAGTGATTTGTATGAATCGATAATGACGATAAAGATGACTATAATATTATTCAATCATTTTTATCATTTCTTTTATAAACTATCTTAACTATCTATTTATGCTGCAATTGTTATTGTATTGTGTTATTTAGTGAATGAGATCTGTATCTAATATTCTTCAGTTGAGTGTGGCTGTTGCTTAGCCAATGCAGCAGCAGCATGAGCTTCTGCTTTCTCTTTAACCAAATCATTCTTCTTTTTCATTCTTAAAATATATCTGTTGGTTGATTTGATTAGTAAGTTAGAACTGTTAACAAAGTATATAATTTATAAATTGATAAATTTTGTCATACTCATCGTATTGGCATTGTTCATAAGCATGTCTCTCATCACCACACTTCCATGGCAAATAATATTCCTTTACTCTACATTTGTTCAATGGAATCAAAAGATGTGCACAATAATCTCTGAAATTCAATGGTACATTGTTGATCTCTAATTCCTCTCTGGTAGCAATCATAACTATTATTATTATTCAAAAGAATATAAATAAATAAATAAATGGTATAAATTAATAACCACAATCACACTATATTCTTTCTATCTAAATATAAATATATATATAATTTGATTCCTGTATTATATAATAATCAAACTGCACTGCTAGATTATAAAAGATATTCGTACCTCTTGTACCATCTGGATTTACAGTCATTGGAGCATCGTGACCCATGTTTATCTATATCTGTTAAATTAAGTAGTAATATATATAAGAAGATGCAGAATAAGTGATGACTATATATTATGTGGTAAGTGTTGTTTTTTGAGTTAATCGAAAAAGATACTATGCTCACTGCAAAATTTCATTGATCATAGAAAAAAAAAGTTTTATCAAAAATAAAAAAATTTAATTTTTTCTTTTTTTTTTTTTTTTAATGATCATCAAACATTCATAATTTTTAATAACATTTTTTCAAAGTAAATAAACAATTTAATATATACAGGATGGCACAGAGTTTCTTAAATAGATTGATACCAGCTGCATTGGGTATTGGTACTGCTATCTCATTGATTGATAGTTCAATATATAATGGTAAGTGTGTGGATGTGAACACATTCACTTAGTTAATGATCAACATGTTCAAATTATTATTAATCACAATTCCAATTCAAATCAATTCAAATCAATTTAAATATTAAATTAGTCGATGGTGGACAGAGAGCAGTTATTTTCGACAGAATCTCTGGTGTATCGGATAAAGTAGTTGGTGAAGGAACACATTTCATTATTCCATGGTTACAAAAACAATTCATCTTTGATGTAAGATCAACACCAAGAAACATTAGATCAGAAACTGGTAGTAAAGGTAGGTTTGTAAACTTTATTTTGACCAAATCCAAGAGTTAATGTGGTAAACTAATCATTTTTTTTGTTAAATATGTAACTTGGTAATAGATTTGCAAACTATCAATATTTCACTTAGAGTATTGTTTAAACCAGATGTAGATAAATTACCATGGATTTACAGTAAATTGGGTATGGATTACGATGAGAGAATCTTACCGTCGGTTGGAAATGAAGTTTTGAAATCAGTGGTTGCCCAGTACGACGCTGGTGAGTTGATCACCCAGAGAGAGGCGGTTTCACGTGAGATTCGTGAAGCTTTGACAAAGAGATCGGCAGAGTTCAATCTGTTGTTGGACGACGTCTCCATCACACACTTGAGTTTCTCACAGGACTTTACCAGTGCCATCGAGCACAAGCAAGTCGCACAACAGGAAGCGGAGCGATCGAAATACGTCGTCATGAAGAACGAACAAGAGAAGCGTGCTGCCATCATCAGAGCAGAGGGTGAGTCTGAGGCTGCCAAACTCATCAGTCAGGCACTACAATCCGGTCCAGGTTTCATTGAGCTTCGTAGAATCGAGGCTTCCAAGGAAATCGCCGAAACCCTTTCGAAATCCGCTAAAGTTACATACATGCCAAACACTGGAAACATCATGATGAACATGAACATGGGTAAATAAATAAATAGTAATTGTTTTAGTTTTTTTTAAATTAGCTTTTTTCTTTTTTATTTCATTTTGGAAATTGTTGGTATCAACAACTTTGCCATACAAAGTTGATGTTGTTGTTGTTGTTGTTGTTTTTTATGTGATTACATTTGGTTCGGTTCTTTTAGTGATTTCTGTTAGTTTTGATAATTCCAATGCAATGGAGATTAGGAATTTCAGGTGAGTTTGAGTGTCGTTGAATAACTTGGATTCTTCTCTTTCGTATTTATCAAAGTAGACACGAATGGTGGCACCTGTCGATCCAGTTCCACTGAGACGATAGATGATTCTTGAACCGTCAGAGAAAATGATACGTAGTCCTTGGTTGGAGGAGACTGATTTGTCGATTGGATCTTTGTATTCAAAGTTGTCGGCATGTTCAATGACGTAGGTTTGTCCGTCTTTGTTGAACGATCGTCCAATGAGCGATCGGTCAGTGATTCCATCGGATACGACCTTCATAACTTCGTCACCGAGCTTAGTATCCACCTCTTCATAGTCGTAACGACTGTAGTAGTTACGTCCGTACTTTCGCCAGTGTTGGTGGACGATCGATTCAATCGATACGAACGGTTTGGCGGCGTCGGCGTTGTGCACAGCGAGAATCTGTAGCCATGCGCAAATCGCCCAGATTCCGTCCTTCTCACGAATGTGATCGGAACCGGTTCCGAAACTTTCTTCACCGCAAATCGAGAGAGTATTGGCGTCCATGAGATTACCAAAGAATTTCCAACCGGTTGGCACCTCAAAGAATGGGATCTTTAGATCTTTGGCAACGAGATCCAAAGCGGCGGAAGTTGGCATACTACGAGCCAGTCCTTTAAGTCCAGATTTGAAATAGGGAATCGATTGATAGTTGCTGGCGATGACGGCAACGGAATCCGATGGGTTGACAAAGAATCGTTTGCCAAGCACCATGTTACGGTCACCGTCACCATCGGATGCACAACCACAATCAAACAATCCTTTGTTCATCTTGTCAACGAGCTCCGGTGCATAAGTGAGATTTGGATCGGGATGTCCACCATTGAAATCCTCGGATGGCACACAATTGATGAGATTGGCCAGTGGAACACCGAGAAGATCGGAGAAGATACGCGAAGCATAGACACCGGTAACACCAGACATCGCATCGAAATTGAAAACAAAGTCTTTTCTTGCAACCAACGACTTGATTTGGTTGAAATCAAAGATGGACTTGAGAAGCGTGGCGTATTCACTTACGGAATCGATCACCTCCACTGTGAAGCTCTTGAATTGAGTGACACCAAGCTTCGAGAGGTCAATGGCGCCAACGACATTCTCTGCGATTCTAATCTCTGAGATCTTGGTGGTCTGTTGGTAGATTGCATTGGTGATCGATTCGGGAGCGGGACCACCGTTGGCAATGTTGTATTTGATACCAAAGTCACCGTTGGGACCACCTGGATTGTGCGAGGCAGTCAGGATGATCGCACCGAGTGCTCTGCGTGCGCGAACCACCGCAGAAATAGCGGGTGTCGACAACAGACCGTTCTGTCCGACCAAGACCTTTCCGATGCCGTTGGCAGCGGCAATACCAAAGATCACTTGAATCGCTTGCTTATTGTAGAAACGACCGTCACCACCGACCACAAGAGTGGCACCCTTCAGCTCGTTAGCATCCAACACATTGAAGATCGATTGTACAAAGTTGTGTAGATACAATCCATTTTGAAACTCTGTAACTTTCTTTCTCAGACCGGAAGTACCTGGTTTCTGACCCGAAAATGGTTTAGTCTCCAATGTTTTAGTTATCAATTCTGGTTCAATCATAATGAATTCTTTGTTAAAACTAAACTAAACTAAACTAATAAATAAAAAAGATAATAAATAAATATAAAATATAATGTAAAATATCTGTCTGGTGTGTGTATAAAAATAAAAAAATAAAACAACAATAATAACAGATGACTTAAATTAAACCAAAACTGTTCAATCAAATTAATTTAACCAAAAAAAATAAACACTTTTTTTTTTTGTTTGGGAACCACAAGTTTATTTGATTTTTATTTTGATTTTGTCCAAATAAGGGTGATTGGCTAAAAAAAATGATAAGAGATAAATTTTTTAGACACCATACCATTTATTAGATAACTTTATTTTTTCAGTTATTTAATAAAACAAATAACATTTTGGAAAAAAAAAACAAAATAAAATAAAAAAAAGATATTTTGATTTTTACCCGATTTTCTATGGATAAGTTTTTTAATATGAAGAAAACTATGATTAAAGAGGTAACTCTTTAGTGTTTGATAAAGTATTTTCTAAACATGTGTAAGAAGATGTAATAATTATTACAAAAAATCAAAGAATGATGTTTTTCAAAAACAAAAAACAAAATTTTTTTTTTTTTTTTTTTTTTGTTCGATCAAGACACTTCAGATTTCTTTTTAATCATATATTACATTTATATTATTACCATCATCATTTAATATATAATCAATCTATAATATCAAAATAGATCAATTCAATAAATTAAAAGATACAGTCATGAGCTATTTCGAAACAAATACATCACCAGGACCTTTCAATGAAATCGATCATTTAACTTCAAGTATGTTGCAATGATGAAATGAATCAATCATAGATGAACATTAATCAATAGGATAATAGCATTAATCATCATCATCATCATCTTTATACATGCAATTTGATTTTTAATCAATCAATCTTTTTTATTATTAAATTATTATTATTATTATTGTAGAGAATATAGATTATATTAATGATTTTCAATATGGTGTCAATATATTCTTAAAGAGAAACGTTAGAAATAATTTTACGACTGGCATTGAGTTTTCACCATCGCCAATGTTTTTCAGAGGTTCGTTCGGTGGACGTTTGTTGAATGATTCTACTACCGTCGATTTGTCGGTCGACAACTCACACGACTTGGAGGTCGAAGTGAACAGTCAACTCGCCAAGAATGTCACTTCGAAGGTCTATGCCAACTCCAACCTGAACAAGATGGGAACGAACCGTCCAGACATGGTCGGAACCATCTGCTACCAGACACCACGTTACTTCTCCGAGTTGAAGATGACCAACAAGAACGATGGCCTGGTCGGTATCTCGCACTTGCAGAGCGTCGCCCGCAACATAGCGGTCGGTTTCGAAGCCTACTACAAAGCGTCACAGAAGAGCGGTGGCGGATCGTTGGCCGCTCGCTACCAAGGCTTCCGTGGAAAACAGCCATTCCAGGTGTGTTCGACCTACAACGTCATGGGAGACCTCTCGATCTCGTTCTTCACCTCGCTGATGCCAGCATTCATCGATTTGGCAACACGTTACACACTGAACACCAACAACCTCCAATCGATGTTTGAAATCGGATCGAACATCGACTTCCACGTCAAGGTAGGACAGCGTCACGTTCCAATTTCACTCGTCCTCCGTACCAGCTCAACATTTGTTCATTCCGCTCGTTTCCAATTCAACCTACCATACGCTAGCGTCAGTGTTGGAACAGTCATTTCAAACAAGAAACCATCATTCGGTTTGACTCTTTCATTATAAATATAAATAATAATAATATATACTTTTTTTTTTCACTTCTATTAATCAATTGTTATTATTGTTCAAGTATTTATTACATTGTTTTTGTTTGAGTTTAATATAAGATAAATAACAAAAGTAATCATATCTATTTTAGGTTTTTAATACGAATAGCATTTATTTGATACAACAATCTATAAGATCCGATATTATATATTGATTATTTAAATCTTTCTGCAAGTGCCCGGGTTATCACAGCAAATTGGACTTGGATCACAACTGTATATAGAACAAAAAAAAAAAAAAAAAAAAAAAATCAAATTAGATACGGTGCAGTTAAAGTGGAGTATTACGAAACTTACGTGTATCCTGGGCAACAAATTTCTTGGGTAAATCCTCCACAAATTGTGGTACTACATTCTTGGGCGCTATAAAATAATAGATAGATATTTGTCAATATTATTATGATTAAAAAGAACAATATAGCATTAAAAATTATTAACCTACTTTACTAAAAATAATCCCAAAAGGAATACAACTACTAAAAAGATTAATTGACGATTCATTTTACTTTATTTCTCTGCAAATATAAATATATATTTATGATGTTTTGTGAAACAAGTAAACAATCTGAGGCCTTATTTATATTTGATATATTTGATTTAAATTTAATTAATATTTTATTTTGTAAGGGTAACCATTGGAATTCAAATCTTTTGTGTACATTCTTTGAAAATAATCAACTTAGAAACAGTCCAACCCAATCAATTTAAACCAATCAGAGAGGTTCATTTTTTTCATTTTTCTAAAAATATCAAAAATGGTCTTTTTTTCTATCAAAACAAAAAAATTTTTGTGTGGTTCCATCTCCTCAGCTCACTTCCTTCTTCTCAGATTGAATTCAACGTTGGTGAAATGAACTCATAATTACACAAAAAGGTAACGATTTCGCTATTCAACATCTATCTAACATCTATCTATTTTGACATAAACAAACTTTCACACTGGAATTTCGCTTTCTTTTCACAGATCATGAACGATAACCTAGTTATCAAATTCATAGATTCTTCCGAATATCTATCTATCTTTGTACATTTTATAGCAAAGTAATGTATTCTTTGCAGAGTGTTCGCATTCTACAAACTAGATCTACCTTATCTTATTATTATAAACTTTAATATTTTTAGATAAAATTTTGAAGCTTGCAAACAACATGTTGCTTATCTTATGTATTGTAATAAGGTTGTGTAATATATCTATACAAATAATAAATATCTATCAATATTTAAGTTTAGTTATTATTGATCGTCTAACTTTATCTACAAACTATATTTTGCAAAAAATGTCAAAAAAAACTATAGTTTGAGGAACAATGATCACTCATGCTTTTTGCATTATGTGCCAATTTTTAACGCGGAAAATCCGATACTCATTTATATGAACTTTTTTTATTGTTTGGTCCAAATCATTCCCAACATGAACTTTTTATTTAGTCATTTATTTTTCTTTTTTTTTTACACAAATGTTTAATAATAAGATGGAAAGATTAAAATTATTTTTTATATTTCTTATAACTATCAGTCTAGGTAGAAGTGCTACCATCAACAATGTGACCTCTAGCCAATATCCAATAGATAAGCAACATAATGAAAGAATATTTCAATGGTTAGAGTTATCACTGAGAATTGGACAACAAGTTCGAGTACCCTTTATTGTCAAAGACAATATCAGTAATATTGTATGTCAATCATTCTCAGAGATATATGACAACCCTTCTATTTCAAAATTAAAAGTAAGTTGGAAACAAAATAAAATAATAAACAAAGTTTAAGATCTTAGTATTCTTAAATTTATTTCTAATCAACAAATATCTTTTAGTCAATATCATACAGTATATATAATCAATCAAACATAAATTCAAATGCATTGTACATTTTTGATTTCAATCAAAATTGTTTTATTGAGCAAAACGATGCTCAAATAAAAAGCAATGGTTTAAATAAGTGTCAATATACTTTTCCAATTCAAAAGTGTATTACATACGATACATATGATAGGTAAATAAAATAAATATCCTAAAACAATATAAATATCATATTAACTATTTTCTTTTTTTATTTATTGATGAAACATAGTGATTTCCAGATGACTTCTACAGTAGTAGATAAATTTACTAGTTTCCAGAAAGCATATTATAACTATCACTCTTTAAAATGGACAGTACTCAAGACGATGATTTTCAACGGTCAATTCCAAGAGTCTCCGGATATAAGTAACCAATATAAAGAGTTTATCAACTCATTTGGTTATGTACTATCGAGTCTATCAGAATTGAAGGTGCTACCATCACAATCAACAATATATAGCCTTACCAATGCCATCAATTCCATTGACAACTCTATACTCTCAGCCACCAACAAGCAATCAATCATTCAAAAGTCAACAACATCCATTAACACCGTATTATCTACTTTTAATGATCTATCAACTGTTTATTTAGATTGTAAAAGTAATACAAATATACAATCCATTCAAAATGTAAGTAACCCTCTATTTAATTAACAACAAAACGTCAATCAGAATATTAACTTATCATGTTTAATTAAAAAAAGGGTATTGTTAAATTACAAACATTGTTAAATAACATCAATAGTAATTTAGATCAACAGATATCACTTATCGATAGTTATTACAAGAGTTGTTCATCATTCCCCGATACATTATTCATCACAAATCAAATGTAAATATTACTATTTATCTATATCCAAAAAAAAGACAATAATATTAATATATATTTTTTTAATAGTTTATTGGAAACTTATAATTTAGTAATTAGTTCTTCTTTGCTAGAAAATATATTAGCAAATGAATTAATCTTGATCAGCAATTATCAGATTAATAATTTTGATGTTACTCTCAACCAAGAGAAAAACAATCAGATCAATACCTTTATTTCCAAAGCCACAACTATCTCCCAGCAATTGGTAGATTTAATACGTGTCTTTAATGGAATTAATGTGGCATCACTTACGGATGTATCGGTTTCCTCTATTGCACAAAGTTCATTCACCTGTCACTACCAACATGCTAGTAGATCATTAAACTCCTGGTCGAAATACGCTTTGTCCGGTAACAACTACGCTCCTCTAGATCTCGGTGATATCAGCTACTGTCGTGATATGTACAATCGTAAATCAAAGAAGTTCCAAGAGTTGGTTATCTCTGGAAACCTATCGGCCTCGAAGTTCAACAATCTTAATACCGAGTTAATATATAACTATGGTTCAACCACCAACAATCTATTAGTAACCAACAGTCTTACAAATATATCACAACTACAACAACAACAATCAAATAGATGGTCAAGTGATTGGGTTTTGTTTTTGAAAGGAGATGCACCGGATACCTATCAATCATACTACTCACAGAATTCAACAGTTGGACCACTATTGAAGAGTAGCTTAAGATCTCTCTTTTCTGCAGATCCCATTTGTGATAGAACCAACTGCCCATTTCCTAAATGCTGTTTCAAATACTTGGATCAACCTACTACCTGTATAGATACTCCACTCTCCTGCTTTATCGTTGAGACAGTTGCAGAGTGTATGCAATGTATAAACGGTCCATCCAGATGTTACTATCAAAACACAGATCCAAGAAATAAGATATGTCCATTCGTTTGTTTAGATGGTGGTTATGAAAAGACTGTAAGTTAGAGTATAAAAACATCTTCATTCATCTTATTTCCAATATATTAATATTAATAATAATAATAATAATAGTTGGGACCAAATGTTTATGTAGGTGCAGATTGTGTTCCTTGTGCAATCGGTAGTTACAATCCAGCGAGATCGAATGAAACTTGTAAAAGTTGTACCATGCCAGCTTCACTTACACCAACCGATTACTTTGGAGCTTTAAATCGTTCCAGCTCCAATAATTGTTTGTTTGGTGTTAAGTATAGTGGAATATTCGTAACGAAGAGTGATCCAAGTCAACTTGCTTTAATTTCAGCTCGATCATTGTTGAACACTCAGCGTACCGTTGAGTTTAAATTCTCACTGCTCAGCTTGCCAACTAGCAATGTATCTACTATCTATAGTATTGCCGGTGTTGACAAGTTAATCATGTTTGGACTGCAATATAGTAACTTACAGCCCGGTCTGTTCAAACCAGTTATCTATAACACAACAACCTCTTCGATATTATATCAATCGATGGTCTCTGTTCCATTGGCGTTGAACGTCACCTATCATATGGCGTATGTCATCTCCGATACGATGGTACTATTCTATCTGAATAGACAAAAGATATTTCAAACACCTTATGCACCTTCTTTTCAAGGTGATATCATTGGTGTTGCCAATGGACTGCATTTCATTGGTGGACCGCTATTCCAACGGCTAAACATGACCCTCGATGAATACAGAGTATTCCTCACACAGCTGACACCGCTCTCACTTGGTTACGGTAGAACCGATTCAATGGTGAAAGCAAGTTGTGATCCAGTAAATGAACAGCTATGTAACAGCCAATGTGTTAGTTGCAATAGTAACGCTGGTTTTGTTCTTGACAATTCAACTTGCACTTGTAGTTGTCCAGTGGGATCGGAAATAGTTAATGGAAGATGTACTTCTGTTTGTCCAGCCGGGTCAATAAGAAACTCTGACATTACCACTTGTCAATGTGTCAGTGGTGAACATCTAACATGGCAATCGAATTACATCACCTTGTCATCTAGCTTCCTATACAAAACACCGCTAAACAGCTATCCAGACAATCAATTAGATGTCATCGGTATAAGATCCGTCAAGTTCTTCAATTCCAAAGGTGACCAAATCATGCCACTCTCTTGTCTAGCTAGTTCATTCGATGTCTATGATTGCAATGCACTGTACGACTCTCTTGACAACACCTATTGGACAACAAGTAAATCTGCTGGATTCGGTTGGGTAACATTTACCATGCCAACTGCTACTACTACTACTACAGCTAATCTTATTGAAAGAATAGATATCTCACCACTAAACAACAACCAAACAATGAAATCAATAACTATTTCATTTTCACAAGTTAATCCAACACCGTTATCAACATCATTACCAACCAATGTTATACCATTGATAAGTAATTTGATACTACCACTAAACTCAACCATTCAAATCATTAGTTTGAATCAACACGATCCAACATTTGCCGGTGACTATATTGTTTGTTCAACATGTCCGTCCGTTCCTATTGCCAACGACAATGACAACAGTAAACAACCAACCTACAGGCTACCACCAAAGTCAACGATACCACAGTCATCTCTAAACTCATGTGGTTGCATTGGTAATTTCAAATTCTATCCACCTCTCAACGGTTGTATGCCACCACTTCCTACACCAACGGCATCGTATCCACCAGGTGCATATCCAATCGGTACAATAGTCACATTCAACAGCAATGTATATGCTAATCAATCCGATGGTCTAGTGATTAGATTTACAACCGACGGTTCAGATCCCACCGATCAAAGTCCTGATATCACATCGCTCGACCTAACGACATTGGGTAACTTTAACATCAGAGTAGCATCATTCCAAAAAGATCGTCTCACAAGTGCAATACTCTCTGGAATGTATTCTTTTCTTGGTATTATCAATTGTACTATTTCACCAACACCAACAACCAACTTTTCTTTATCTGTTACAATAAGTATGTATATAAATATATATATTATAATATTAATAACATTATTGACTAACTAATGATAATTAAAGAATTAAAATGTACAGCAACACCAATGCCACCAAACTCACCATCGTCATGGATATTCTATTCAACCGACGGA
This sequence comes from Heterostelium album PN500, assembly GCF_000004825.1. Taxonomy (NCBI): domain Eukaryota; phylum Evosea; class Eumycetozoa; order Acytosteliales; family Acytosteliaceae; genus Heterostelium; species Heterostelium album. The sequence continues at coordinate 1,084,224 of NW_008805070.1, read as the reverse complement.
TCTAGTGTAACTACATTCTCTCAAATCTACAATGAACTAATTGGTATTATATTAGTTGCCAATCCTATCTATGGTATCAATAATATTACCCTTAATATATTAAGTCAAATAGTAAGTATTTTTAGTTTTGTTTTACTCTTTTATTTAAACGTTTCGTTTTGTTTAATATCGAATTCTAATTATTTTGTTAACAAAATGACTATGTAGTCTGGATACTCTGATTATAGAGCAACATTTAATTATATTGTTATTCCAACTCTACCACCACCAGTCATATCACCATCGACAACAAATGCCAATAATCAAGTTAAAATAGGCATTCGTTCACCCTTTACAGGACCTTCCAACTATTCTATGCAATATGATATAGTACAACAAGGTATTGTAATCGGTGATTCATCACCGAGTGTATATTACTCAAAAGAGTTTACAGTACAATGTCTTTCATCTACAGGTTCTTGTCTAGTACACATTAGAGCAAGAGGAAATATTAATGATTTATATTCAACTATTATACATCAAAATTGTAAGTATATCATATATATATATTTGTATTAATTAAAAACATTAAACTAACTAGTAAACAAATTAATTAAATAAATAGATTTAATATCATTTAATATGATAAATCTATCACCTGTTATATCATCTAAATATGATAAACAGAATGACTCTATGACTGTAACGATAGATAAGAATACCGATATAGAGGATGTCGTTACCATGTATATTATTGATTACTATCCAACAAGAAATGGTCCAATTGATTGTAACTCGAGTAGATTCATCATGGATCAAGGTTTACCATATACATCTGATATTCAACTAAACCTAAAAGGTTATTACTATGTTTATTCAAGAAATATGTTGGTATGTAACTACTAACATTAACATTGTATTACTATAGCATAACAAATCAAAGATAAATTAACATTCAAAAACTTATAATTATAGGGATTATCACAATCAAGTATACAGGTATGCAAACTTGTTGTCTATACAGCACAGATAGAATCACCATTTATACTATCTGATGATACAGTGTTTGTCGATGGCAAGCTCTTAAGAGTTGTAATAGCTGAGAATAACTCTACATATCCTCATCAGGGTAGATTCTATTACAAGTTGAATGGTGGTATTGTCAGCAGCCAAGATGACGCAACACTGTTGGCCTATCCAAATGTCTTGACTATACCAATAGATGATCGTGTTATACAAACAATGGAAATATCAGTGATAGATTGTCCAGATAACTATCAGTGTTCAGTTGCCGCTACCAAGAGTATCAAAGTGGTGCCAAGAGTACCGAAACCATTGTTGACACCGGCAGGCAATACCAACTACTATGGCGATACACCGGTGACTGCAACCTGTCCACTCGGTACACCTCGATACCTCCAAGACAGTGGATCTTCAGTGCCAACCGCTCAGTCAGACATATTCCCAAGTCCGTTAACACTCTTTGCTACCTTTGAAACACAAATCTATCAATTATCGGTCGTTTGTTTCCACGATATTCTTGCACCGAGTCAGCCAACCGCTGCTTCCTATACCATAGAGAAATACAAACGACCTATAACTCCAATAATCATTCCAAACAACGGTGTTATAATTATCCCGAAGGGTCATACCATTCAGATACAGTCTGAGACCGGTCAAAATGATATCTATTTCAATGTAGTCGATACCTATAGTAGATTACCTGTTATACTTTCAAACTACCCGGATCCATCAACTGTTGATCCAAATTCAACCTATCCATATCACTATTCTGAACCGATCAAATTTAAGAATTTCGGTCCAGTTACTGTTAGTGCCATAATTAAATCACCAACTCAACAATCATATGATAAAACTGATTCAAGTCCAGCTTATTCAGAAAGTAAGCTTAAATATCTTTTTTTTTCAAATTAGAAACCAAATACTGATATCTAAACATTTTATTTATTTAATAACTTTTATAATTATTATATTTAGATAAAATTAAAGACTATGCTCCAGAGGTTAAAAACAATCCAGATGAAAAGCGATTCTATCCAACTGCAAAAATTGTACTATATACTGAAGTAATCAATTCACAACAAGTAATTCACTACGCACTCTCAAAAACAGAGTTATTGGAAAATCAAACAATCGAGTACAAAATATATACTGAACCATTTGAAATATTTCAAACAACTTATATTTATGCATTCGTAAGTATAATAGTTAGATACTTCGAATAATTCCAATCAATTACAAAAAAAAAAAAAAGAAAATACTCATTTATATAAAAAATATTTAGGTAACAGGACAATTTTATGTATCAACAAAAACTGTACAACATTTCGTTTATACCTATGATCAATCTCTGATGCCAGCTGGCACAAAAACAGAGAGTGAATCAAACTCGAAACTGGTGAGTATTGAAAAATAATGTTTGAATGTTGTGTCAATTTCGAAAGACGTTAGACATTCAACTAATAATGTGCTTGTACCAAATTTACTAATTTTATTGTAACTATCGATTACGATCGTATCCCTTTAATCTCTTTTTTTTTATCTGTAACCTTACAACTGCTGCTTAAAAAAAGGGATTTCTTGGTTTCTTAGGGCTGTTGATTCTGCTTCCATTTGTATATATGGCAATCAAATACTATCATAAACAACACGAATTGAATCGATATCAACGACTGAGAGAGAGTATACTACCAAACACCGGCTTTGTGTTTTAAATGAACAACAGATGCAGCACAACAAGCGTCTTTGATGTGATCATTCACTTTGCCTCTGTGAATATTTAAGTAATTTTAAATTAACTGTCTCATTTTCTCAGATTATTTCCAAAATGGGCTAAATAAAAGAATAAAAAAGAATAATTTTTGTTGTTTCCAGTTTGATTTGAAGTTTACTTTTTATTTTTTTTTATTTAAATAAACCCACCACTTGGCTATAAGAGGTCCTATTTTTGAAATTGATAGGAAATGAAAAAATTAAAAATAGATTGGTTTTTTGATAAAAAGTTGTGATCATACACAACTTCACAGAATTTACCACCAAAAACTATTTAATTTTAATTTTTATAATTTATACTGTGATTAAACTAAAAAAACGCTTGGGAACTTGTCGATTTAAATAAGGATCATTTTCAGACCAATTTATTTCAAAAACTTCTTTGAATAACAAAAAATAATAATAAAATGTATAAATATCTTTTTACCTTTGTATTTTTAATATTTCTTTCTTCCCATTGTATTGATGGTGCCAAATTTAAAGGTCAATACACTGGTGAATTTATGGATGCTACCAGTTGGGAAGGTAAACAATAAATAAATTAAATATATTCTTTTATAAAATGATAATAATATTATTAATTATTTTTTTAAATTATTTAACATTTTAAGGTGCTTTGGTTCCAGGTGTACAAGAGAATGCAGATATCGATAATCCACAGTCAAGAGCTTTTATGACTGGTCCAGGAAATATAACTGTCAGACTTGTTAGTGTTGGTAATGGTTTAGATCCAAACGACGATCGACTAGTAGTTCAAAGAGAAATGAATTTAAATGCTCTGGTCTATGTCTACCAAAACTCATCTATTGAATTTACAAACAGTAATTTTATTGGTGCTGGATTTATTAGGTTATCTCAAGGTACAATGACTACTGTTGCATCGAATTTCACTAAGGTCCATATTACCTATGGTTCCAAGATGTCAGCATCTGGATTGAATCATTTCAATGAAATCCAAAACAATGGAACTGCATCTTTTATCGATTGTGAAAAAGTAACCATTGGTTCCTATTACTCGGGCCAATGGGATGGTATTAGATTAAGACCTCAAACTACCATTACAGAATCAAATATTTCTTTTAATGTAAATATTAACCTTTAATATATTTAATTTACAAAAACTAAGTTTAATAATATTTTTCTATTTCTAAAGAATTTGGTTGCAAATGGAACTGAATTCTATATTAGTCAATCTTCTGTAGATATCTTTGGTACTTCTTCTATAATAAATTCATATATCTCTTTGAATGAATCAAATATGTTAGTACCAGAAGATGTAACTCTATCTATTGTAAGTCTTTTTTTATTAAAAGTTAAATAACTTAAACTAATATATTAATTTATTTAAAAGAATGGTACTACCTTAAGTACTTCCGGTGAATACTTTATTCAAGGAACTGCTGCTCTTAATGGTCTTTCCAACTTTACCGGTTCCACTTTCGAATTCCAATTGGAGGGTATACTCTATGCCGATGGAATCTTCCTTTGCCAAGAGTGTACATTTAATACTCCCGATTTAGACAGTGTAATGAGTATGAAGAATATCGAGTCCATTGTAAAGTTAACCGACTCTACCATTAATGGTCCAGCAAACTTTACACTGGCAGGAGGTCTCTATATTTTGACAAATGTAAAATCCACCCGTCTGGTTATTGAGAGCTATGCTCATAGCTACGGTGGTTTGTTTAAAGGAACCGTTATTCAAAATGGATACTCTCTAGTGTTGAATGGATCATCTACTTTGTTCGAAGATGAATTCATCAATAACGGTCAACTCATTGTCACCACCAAAATTCAAATTGCTGACGATGTAAAACTAGCACCCACCATTAGAAAGATTAAAAACAATGGACTACTCTTTTTACTACCGAATTCAGAGATTCATGCAACAGTAACTACCTACTCTACTTTTGGTACCTACTTCTGGGACTACTATAACTCCACCGTCTATGTTGAAACCTACATTCATAACGCTGGTTATTTCGTCCTAGACAAAGGAACTACCTTCCAATCAAGCTCACCATTAGTATTCAACGGAGCTCAAAGTTTCTTGCTCGGTACCAATGGTACTATCGACTCATCAGTCACCATGAACGCAACCATGAAAATCGAAAAGGTTACTGTCAACGAAAACTTTGTATCTCAGGAAGCTTCTATTCTATCGTTCAGTCTCAACACTACCGTTCCTCTGATGATTGTTAAAGGTTCTGCTACATTCGATGGTAGTGTATTGATCAATGTCCTACCGAATCCAGACATCGTCAAGAATACCACCTACGAATTGATCACATTCAGTGACTACTCTGGAAATTTCACATTGATCAGAATCCAAAGTACCGATGTCCATTTGAACAATCAATTGAGCCAGTGTGCTAGCACTTCTCTAACAAACACAGCGTTCACTATTACATTCAATGGATGTGATGCTACACCATCAACAACCACTGGCACACCAACCACCGGTGCACCAACAACTGGTGTACCTGGACCAACCACAACATCATCACCATCTTCAGAAGAACCATCATTTGCTCTCTCCAAGATTTCATACCTGTCAATATTAAATCTTACTTTAACTATTTTAGCTTTATTATTACTATAATAAAATTAATCATGCATATTCATTTACAAAACATTGCGTGTTGTGAATCAAAAAAAAAAAAAATAATCCGTTTTTTCAGTCATAAAAAATAAAATCTTTTTTTTTTTTTCATCGCCATTTATATCGATTCCGCCTCTTAGTTTATTGATTCATACCTTTTAATATTCGATATGAATGGTGTACACATTTTAATAACAATTATTTTTAATAAATAATTGATTTTAAAATAAAAACTGAGGAATTGAATTGAATATTTCATATTGTATCAAACATTAATTAATTCATATATTATTATTATTTTTACTAAAAGATGGAATCATTTCTAGGTTGGCTTTTCTATAATTATAGAGGAAGAGATAGTGGTTTGATTATTAATATACCAGAGGTTGCTCGTATTCCTGCAACTATTAGTTTGACCAGTATTGATTTTAAAGATAATGAGCATATGCCTTTGACATCATCACCTGCAGCGCCAGAGGGTAAAAATATGTCACCTCAAATTCAGTGGGAAAACATTCCTGAGGAAGCAAAAGAACTAGTATTGATACTTGAAGACCCAGATGCACCACTTCCCAAACCTATCTGTCACTTTGTCATCAAAGGAATCGATCCAAAGACAACAAAGTGCATAAACGCAGGTGAAATGGTTGCTTCCAATCCATCAATTACATTTGCTCCTGCTGCTTTTGGTAGACTTGGATACCATGGTAAGTTTCAATCAAACTCTTTTACTATTCAACTCTATTTACTAATGAACTATTGTTTGTTTGTTTCTCTGATTATTTAGGACCAAGACCAATTAAAGCCCACGGATCTCACAGATATATTTTCCAAATGTACGCTCTCTCTGATCAATTACCACAACCAAAAAACAAAGATGAATTAGTTAAACAAATGATACCTTTAATCATTTCAAGAGGAGTTTTAACTGGAACATTTGAAAGAAAATAAAAAAAGAATATGAAATATTGTCATCGTCAATTTTTGACGACTGATGTTAAATTTAGACTTATTGAAAGATCTGTGATTTAGGAAAAAAAAAAGTTAGCAATATATTTGATCGATAACGTTTCTTTTGTTTTCTATTGTGACCAGAACAACTTATAAACCAAAAGTCAAAAAAAGATCGTTTGTTGGTTTTTTGATCAGTGACACATCGAACCGTTTTTATTTGTGAAAAAAATCGAACTGTTTGGTTGAAACATCATGATCAAAAAATAAAAAAAAAGATTTTGATTATTTTTTTTTCATACACACACTCTAAAAAAAGAGTTTTGACAATTTTTTTACATAGATAAATGGTGACATCGACCCAATTTAATCAAGTTGTTCGAAATAGTGTGGCGTGAAACTAAGATTTTATTTGAGAATTCAGCGAATTGGAAATTTGATATTTTTGAAAATTAAATAATTATTGTTATTAGGTAAATCTAGATGATAGTTTTTGTACATGGGAATATAAAAGGAGTCCAACTTTGACTTGGCTCATTCATTCCTTTTATTTTCTTTATATAAAATTACTACTACTACAAACAAATAAATAATGCCATTGCCATTAGTCACCAGAAAATCAATCAGAGATAACCAAGAGCACTTGGATTCAGCCGTCGAGTTGATCAAGACTGTCTCTGGTGCCGATTGGACTTTTGAAATCGATTTTGAAACCATCTTCTCCAAGTTGGGTGACGGTTGTGACTATGTCAAGAACGATGCCGGTAACTTCTTCTACAAGGAAGTTGCCATGAGCATTGCCAACTGTGTCGAGAGAGCCTGCAAGCAAGAGATGACCAAGGAAGCTTTGGTCGAAGCCAACTCCCAATCCAAGGTCATCATCAGAGTCAACGAAGACAAGAAGAACACCAACTATTGGAAATATATGTTCGAAGCCGGTTCATTGGTTGTCATTTTCAGAGCTCCACCATGCAATGTAAGTTAAGAATAATTTATTTTTAAAAATAATAAATAAAAATAAAAAAAATATAAATACTAATAATTTTTTTTTTAATATATAGGTATCTGATTTGACTTATTTCGATCTTGCTTCAATTATTCCATCACCAGGTGCTTTGTCATTGAAGGCCAGATTGAATTTGAAGAACAACCAAGAAGCCATCCAAGAATCTTTGGAGCAAATCAAGGTTGCCACCAAGGTCGACTGGTCATACGATGAGGAGTCACTCGAGACTTGCTACACCACCATCGACAGCAACAAGGACTCCATTGGTGAGATCTTCAAGGAAATCATCAACTACGTTGCTACCAACATCACCAAGAGATGTGCCGACGAAATGGTTTTGGAAGCTTTCAACGAAGTCACCACCAACGCTAGAATCATTTTGAGACACAACCCAAAGCAATCCAACTACTGGCAATGGATCTTTGAGAACCAAAACTTGGTTATCTCATTCAAGAGCATCTGCAATGTCAGTGACAACTGTTACTTTGACTTTGAAAAATTATTGTAAACTAGTAATAATATAAAATATAAAACATATAATAATATATAAAATAAAAGAAATCAAAAACTAAATATATAACAAAAAAAAAAACAAAACAAAACTTCTCTTTGTATTTGATTAATTATTTTCTTAATTTAATTTTCTTTTTTTATTATTAAAAATATTTTAAATACAAAATATAAATGTATAGGTAAATGTGTAGATAATTTTAAACTACTTTGACTGTTGATTGACTGGAATTTAAATTTGTTAGGTTGACGTTTGGATCTTTCTTGGCCGTCAGACTAAGATATCTGAGATAGAAATACTTTCTCTTGGAGTAAAAGATGATACCCAATCCGATCAAGAGTGTACCTCCTACCAAACCACAAATCAAGGCGATTTTCCAAACTTCGAATTCTACCTTTGAACAAGAATTGTTGTCTGTCGACACCAACGATGAGAAATCTGGATCCAATTCACAAACGTTACATTGTGGAAGATTGATACCGATGAGCGCAGTCTTTGCTTCTTCATCTACACTTATCAACTCGTTACTAGAGTAGGTTTCTCTACCGTCTGAAATCGAATAGTCAAGGAAACGTCCGTAGTATATAACATCGTCCTTTACGATCATTAGAGATTGAATAGAGCTTTGGTCATCTTTGTTGAATGCATTAATCTCGCCACCACATCCAATCTTCTGGCTTGGGTTGTAAGCAGTGATAAATACAACCCGCAGATAATTCAAGTTCGATGAATAGACCCAGTTTGAAACGTTAACTCCAACCTTTACAGCATTGGGTGGTAGATTGTATGACTTGGAACCAAAGGTGAAAGTTCTTGCCAAGCTTGAAAATGAAATTCTTGTTTTTACTTGCAATTGCTTTTGAGCGGATGAGTTGCTTGGAAGCATGTCGTAGTCTATGGTGGTAAGAGCGGTGCTATTATCGATGGTGTGGTTCCATTGGTCTGGTGTAACCTCAAATTCAATCGATCCGTCGCCACGAATCTCTTGGATTGAGAAAATAGAGAATCTAAACACATATCCGTTGTATTCGATATCTATCGATGGCTTTGTTTTATTTGGTTTGAAAACACCACCTTCACCATCACCAGGCTTCAAATTGCATTTTGGACCATAGTAGTTGTTATCGCAGTCACAAGTACCGGTGATTTCATTGCATTTTCCATTTCCACTGCATCCTTCTCTCTCACACTTAGAATAGTCGTTGCTAACTACCGAAATCAGGCTATGGGAGGTAAATGGATAACCGTCTACAGTAACATTAAGACTGGCTCTACCAGGTTGTAGTTGTGTGGAATTCAACCTGCAGATAATGGTGGTCGATGAAATCTCTAGAATTTGGCATTCTACCGAACCATTAAGTACTACCGATGGTAAATTTAAATTGGTTCCAAAATATCCACCGAGAGTGAGATTTCCTCCGTTGACAGTCAATGAGTTCACGGCAGAGACAATTGGATATTTAAGAATATAATTGTTTATGGGGAATGTTGTCTCTGGAATTCCAGTTGCACTCTTACTGAATATTCTAATCGAATAGTTGCCTCCATTCTCCAATCTCAATGATGTCAGTTCGCATGTATACAGTTGGTTGGCCACTAAAGAGTTGGTGCACTCGATACCAGCGACCGATACGGTGTAGGTTGGTTTTTTTTCAATTTCACCTATCTGAAGCGATAGATATGCAGCACCCTTTGGATATTGTGCGATTTGAAGTGAGCTTATCTGGGGCAATCGGCATGCCATGGGAGAGTACATCTCCATTTGGTATTGACAATAGGGTGAGGCTGGCTCATACGCATTGATGATGGAAGTTTCGCCCAGACCACAGGTCAAATGTACTGTTGTTGTTCTTTTCAATTTGTTGTAACAAGCAGCGCCTCTGGTGGCATTGAAAAACACAGCCAAAGAAGTTCCATTCGAGGACCACGCACCAGGTTCTTCTCCTGTATTTAAAAATCCAGATGTAACATTTTGACAAGCAGATATATCATTATTATTTGTATTACTATTACATAAAGCGCTTGTTCCACAAACTGTCCAGTAATATGTTGCCTGTTTTAAAAATTTCAATGTCAATTTTTAATATATAATTAACAAATCCAGAAAAAAAAATATAATAAAACTCTTACACTTGCTCCTTGAAATGAGACACCCTGATACGAAAATGTTTTACTATTATTTTTTTAAATCAAAAAATTAAATAATAGAAATAAATTTATAAAAAGTTAGTTATAAAGTTAAAATATATAATTATGATGATATATACTTGGCTATAGATGAAAAATCGAAATAAGAATATTTGCAAGTCGATAAACTATTTACAGAGAGAACAAATAAAAATAAAAATAAAATACACCTATAAATATGACTATGATTATTGCAATTGCTTATCTCTAACATTTTTCAAAATATTATCTTTTTTAGAAAACGTACTTTAAATGACAACACTTTATTTCTACTGGTGAAATTATATGAACACAAGCTAACTCTGTTAGTGATTGATAGGTTTGAAATAAAACCAAATCACAAGTTCAATCTGATAGTGAGGAATTTACTATTATGCTAGTAGATAGTTATCAGATATTACATAAAATATTAAAATTAATGAAATGTCTATTGTCAAAATCAGAGTCATTTGATGTTTCCTGTCAACTCCTTGAATCGAATTCTAAACAAAGAAGGAAGTCATAAACATTTTCAGCCCCATCATCGTAGTTATCATGGTCCCTGATATGACCAAAAAAGAAATTGTGATGTTGTTTTTTTGATAAAAATTTTTTTTAGAATCATTGGCAAAATTTTGAATAAAAAACAAAAAAAAAAAGATATTTTGATAAGTGCATAAAAAATGAACAAAATTATAAGATTGAAATTTCTTTGCAAAAATACCAAAGATCTTTTTTGTTTGGTCACTACAACTTGTTTAATGTAGAATCACAGTGTAATTGAATGGGGGATGAACAAGGTTACATCCTATATTCGGAACACCCAAGCAGAGAAGTAAGAGTTGGTTAAAAAGAAATAATAAGAAGAGAAAACTAAATCCCACCCATAACCTTTGAAGTTTAATGAGATTACTGACATTAACAAAGTAATTTAGATATTTCTTTATCTCTATGAAAAATCAAATTTAAATGTCTCTTCAATCCATTGTAACAACGTAGTAAAAAATATGATTTTATTTGTGAAGTGCCTTTTGCAAAAATTTAAGTTATCATTGTTAAAATAATAATTAAATCAATTTTAGAAGATATTGGTTAGTGAACTAACTACCTTTTTTTAAACATATTATTGTTAAATTTTATGAATTTACTCTGGAGAATTAATTATTTAAACAATAATATGTTTTGATAGTTAAAGTATTTTCTTTGTGAGGTGTGCAAAATATTTGAATTTTTTTTATCCGTTCATTTAAAAGATTTTTACCGCTCAAAAATTTCAGCACAATCAAAAACATTCTCATTATTTTTAAATTTAAAAATAAAAATAAAAAAAAATGGTTGATTGATTTTTAATTAGATCTATAATTCTTTTTATATTTGTTATATATCGTATTATTTAAATTATAATATTTAAAGGTTTTGAAAAATGTTACCTCCGATTAGTGTAGATCTTATGATATCTAATATGAAGATGCTATTAGATGCAAAACAATATTCTTCTGCAGAGTTACTAGTAAATAATCAAACCACAAACACAAATCTCACTATTCATATGATTAGATCAAATAGTCGCTAACTGGGCAACCAATTTAATTAATTAATACATGGACATACTTTTTTATATTTTTATATTTTTATTTTTTAGGGAAATTTCATTATATCACTTCCATCTCTATGTAAATCAAATAATAATATTAGTAGTGTTACAGCTCATTATACATCGTTGATTATGTTTGCAGATGCTGTCTCTGCTCAACAACAATATGCAAGAGCGACCAAGTACTACAAGGCATCGTTGGAGCTCATTAATAAAGCAATGACAATGTCATCTGGACATACTTCATTGTTCAACAGTCAGTCTAACAAGCAGCAATCAAACCAAAACAATGCCAATACTGTATTGTTAAAACAACAGGAATATGACATTCGATATAAAATGGCAATATGTCAAATCAATCTAAAAAAAATCAATTTGGCAGTCAGTTATGTACGTATTTTTAATATTGTGACCTTCACAGGTGACACACAATTGTCTCACAGATTGGTGAGTAATCATTGAAATACTAACTGAATCTTATCTATTTCGATTTAGTTGGAATCTATACCAGCCTCCAATAGAAATTTAGCAGTTCATTTAACATTGGCAAGATTATACAGGGATTCTGGAAATGTAATGAGAGATAAAACCAAAGATGCGATATCATGCTTCAAAGAAGCACTTAGGTTGTGTCCTCTTTGTATAGAGGCATACAATGCATTGAAGGAGCTGGGCGAGGAACCAGAGGTATTGCTACATCAGCTTCTAAGTAAACAATCAACTGTCAATGCCAATATAGATTCAACTTGGATACCTGCATTGGCTCAATCACAAATCGAATTGAAACGTAATCAACCTCAAAGTAAGTAGAATCTATAGATAAATAATTGTAATCTTAAATAACCTTTTCTATTCATTATATTATTATTATTATAGAATCATTATATCTATTAAAGAGATTGGAATCTAGATTCCACGGAAATCTTTATTTATTGGAAAAGTTGGCTATTTCCTATTTGAACAATGATGAACCATCCATTATCAACACAATGAATACTTTTCACAAGTTGAGAACAATCGATTCGTTTTATGTTGGATCAATGGATATATATTGCTCTTTATTAAAGAGAAGACAATTACAATTAGAGTTGAACAAGTAAGTTATTAAACCAAAGGTGATTAAGCATGGTATAAATACTAATTAATTTTATTTTTATTTTTGTATCAATAGGGTATGTTCAGATTTAGTTAATAATAATCCAAATTGTGTAGAAAGTTGGACATCTGTTGCACTCTACCATTCACTTAAGGAAAATAATGAAAAGGCACTGGAGAATGTCGACCGTGCTTTGAGTATCCGCGAGAGTCATGCCTATGCACATGCACTGAAAGGTGATATCTTCATGTCGTTGGAGGAACCAAAGGAAGCGTTACCATCACTTGAACGAGCATTTGCACTGTCCAAGACAATCTTTAATGCACGTGAGCTTGTACGTTGCCATCTCTTCTTGAATCAGCTCAGTGAGGCATTGAACGTGGCACGTACCATTCACAGAATGAGTCCAGACTACTCGAAATCCAAGGCTTTAGTTGGTATGGTACTAGCGAATCAGCCAGAGGAACGAGACAAGGCAAGAACCATATTGAATGAAGCGCTCACCATCTCGCCATATTGTATCGATTCCGTTTTAACAATGAGTAAATTGAATCTAGTCGAAGGAAAGACACAAGATGCTATAGATTTGTAAGTAAATCCATTTTGAATATTAAGTTAGATGTTTATTAATTTTATTAATTTTATTATTTATTTGTTATTTAGATTACAAAAACAATTAGATTATCAAGAAACAGATTTGATGCATACAGAGATGGCAACTATATATATGAGTAAAGAGATGTACGATGATGCTATGAAACATTTGAATGCAGCACTAGAGATTAATCCACAATATGAAGCTGCAAGAAACGGTTTGCATAGATTGGATTTAATTCTCAAAGGATTCGACCCAGATCAAATGGAAGATGGTGTAGATGAAGAAGATATGGAGTTAAGAGATGAAGATGAAGAAGAAATAGAAGATCTCGAAGAATAGTAAATCCTTTGTTTTTATATAGTTTTTTTTTTATAGGAAGTTTAAATTAAAACAATAAACTTGACTAACTAATAATTAATATTAATTGAAAAAGAAAAATAGTAGTAAAAGAAAGTTTACACCTTGCGTTACTACTATGTTTATTAAAAAAGTTTAAAAATCAATTGGTTGTTTGGACAATGTTGTTTAGTGGAAGTTGGTGATTCGATTGTTGTTGCTGTTGACGTTGTTGTTGCATTTGTTTATCGATTGTTCCTCTTAAAGAACCTAAACGTATTAAAATCTCTCTGAGTGCTATTCTTACATCTTTGCTGTCGTTCAGTAGCAATTTAATTAGCAAATCGTAAAAGATGCTCATATTTCTCATGAACTTCTCGTCGTTAAACTGTAGCAGTGATTTAAGAATCTTGAGCATTGTGTCGGTTTGAACGATGGTTTCGTTTTGATTCTTAATGTACAACTCTGTCAATTCTCTGAATAGACTGACCAGTCTGTGTTCGGAATGCAATGTTCTTGTGGTGGCATCGATACATTGCTCGGTATATAGTACAATGAGGAGATTGAGATATCCGGTGATAGTATTCTGTTGTAGAATCTTTAGTACGGTTCCGATACGGGAGATCAATGGATGCAATTTGTCGTCTTTGAATACACTGAGACAGAATTGATAGGAGATCTCCAGACAGTCACCTAGACAGAGTAGTTGCGATGAATTCAGGAATTCATAGTGTGAGAATGCAATGTCATTGATGGCTTGCACCATCTGTAGTTGCACGGAGCACTTTGATTGAATCTGCTTTAGAGCATCCTGTTGTGGACCACCACCAAGACTGGTTGTACGAGCATGTTGTTTCTTCATACTAATAAGTGTTGGAATGGTTGGTGACGAATATGATCTGTTATGATGTGGACTGGATGTCGAAGGTAATGGTGAATTTGGTTGTTGATTATTATTGTTATTGTTTGATGTTGGCGATGATTGTTGTTGTTGTTGTTCATCACTATCTGAACCATTGATGTTATTATTATCACTTGAATCATTGTTGTTGGATAATGATTGTCTCTGTTGATCAACAGCTTCAGATGGAGAGTTTTGCATGTTTTCGGTTGATTGTACTCTGGAGATGGGTGGAGTAAGGGAAAGTGGAGTGGTTGGGAGTGATGCCGATTGTCTGAGTTGAATGTGTTCTGGTACGTTGTGATGATGGTTGGATTTGTCAAAGTTGTTGTTGTTGGTACCATTGAGTACAGGTGAAATAGGTGCTGAACTTGGATGTTTATCTACATTCTTTACAGCGAGTGATGAATGTACTTTACCATTGAGATGTGGATTCTGCTTGGTTGGTGTACTTGGTGGTTGTTGTTCATTGATCGTTGGCATTGGCGAAGTTGTTGTGATAACAGTTGGTTGTCCACCCATTCCCATTCCCATCAACAAAGACGATTGGTTGAATATCTCGACCGGTGTGTTGGTTTGGAAGATCTTGTGGAATTGATGACAAACATTTGACCATTGGACATCTGAGAACTTGTTGCCATTCAAAGTGACCAGTTGTATCAAGAAGGTACCGGCAGTCTTGGCGAGAATTTCATTGTCCTGGAGGATACAGCATACAAAGAGGTCAAGCATATCATCGAGAAGGAAACAAATGATATCGATAAAATTGATAAACATTTCAGTCAATGACTTGAAAGCACGGTCTCCAGTGTGTATCAGCCACTTGGTGTCTTCCAAGATGGT
Organism: Heterostelium album PN500; assembly: GCF_000004825.1. Lineage (NCBI taxonomy): Eukaryota > Evosea > Eumycetozoa > Acytosteliales > Acytosteliaceae > Heterostelium > Heterostelium album. Next base: position 1,068,848 of record NW_008805070.1, on the reverse strand, counting down.
TTCTGGTGCACCCTTTGAATAACCGACATTATCAAAGATGGGAAGCAAAACACCACGGAAAATCAACTCCCAAAGCTTCGGTGAGAAAGTTGAACCAAACAACGCGAGCACTCTAAAGAGTGTATCGAGTGCATAGCTACGTAGTTCGCTGTCTTCGTGTGAGATGACACGTGCCAGTCCAGTCAAGAGTGGGAACCACAAGGAAATATGTTGTTCAGAGTCAGTGAACAATGTAGAGTTACTACCGTTGGCACCTTCCTCACGCGAGAGCTGACAGACACGACCATTAGCAAGTTGGACACCACAATAGCTAAGAATATCGATTGCTTTCAATGAGAGATCTTTGTGTTTCGAGTTGGCATAGGTCGACAAACAATTTACATAGTCGATAAAGAAGGTTTCAGTGATATTAGTGAAATCACGACTGAGTTCATCTACGAAATCAAAGGCTTGCGAAGCAATCTGTGGCTCAGCAAAAGAGCTAAGAGTAAAGATGGTGAAAATAGGTTTCCAACCGGATTTGATCATCGCATTTCTACCGTTGGTCAACTGGAATATACACTTGAGAATGAGCTCTCTGACCTCTGGATGACTGTTGGCGTGGAAGATGAGTTCGAGTGGACGAAGGAAATCCTTTTGTGAAGAATCCTTGTTGATCTCTTCGAGTTCGAGGAACTTTTGTGCCAACTGTTTAAGCGAGTCGATGACTAGCGATGAGATGTAGACATTCTCTGGTTGCGATCCGATCTTTGTAAAGTGATCGGCAATCAGTTGCCAAATAAGCTTGATACGCGATTGATTGTAGATAGCAACTTCGACCAGTTTCAACAGTGAGAAAGTCGATGGATTCGGTGTGGAACGTATTTCCTCGAGTGAGATCTGTGTGAGTGCTTCTACAAAGAATACGATGGCACTGTCATTGAGACCGCTGCTATTAACATAGAGGTGATTGGCAGTGTCTAGATCCTTGGTGATCATATCAATGGTGATTCCTTCGGGAATGATTGGAGTGGAACGTTGTGATGATTTCAACTGGAAGAAATCAGAGGTACTCATTGTACGCTTGAGTTTCTCCGAGTCTGGATTTGGATTGTTGACACCAAGATAGTTGATTCTGAGTCGCTCCAATTGTGAAATCGATTTCAATACTGGATGCCACGATTTCTGGAGATAGTTACCGTCGATTCTGGCAATCTGAATCATCTTTTCCAGTGACTCTATGTTCTTTGGCTTCAACTCTTTGATCTTATCAAAAATAGTAAAGTTGGCAAGTGATGAAACGAATGCTTCCTTCTCGATGGACATTGTAAGTAGTGAAGTCAAATTGATGGCACATCTGAAACCCTCCAAGCAAACCAACACGTTTCTGTCTTCTACGTTCTCAAGGACCAGCGAGAGTGACACGAGAATTGGATGCCAAATATACGATAGCATAGTCTTGAGTTGAACGAGAAGATTACCATGGTGGAAACGGTCACGTGTATCAACGATTGGTTTGTGTGGATCGTCGAGGTTGAATGTAGTTCTCACGTTGAGACTGGGTTCGTCAGAGATATCGTCGTCGTCTTTGAGCGAGAGTCGCTGTAGTGAGATACGGTCGTATATTCCAAGGAGATATTGCTCGTCAAAGTTCTTCTTGTCGTTGATTCCAGCGTTCATCTTTATCCAATCTGGCTTGGTCATATGAGTTTTGATTGCAGTGGAATGCAAGTCAGTGGCCAACATTACAATGGCGAATGACAAGATGAAAGCGGCATCGTCATTGGCAAACTCAAACGATGGCGTACTCTGGTTGTCAATATAGAAACGCTTGGCAAATGCCTGTACGACACGATCTACCTTTTGCGCTTCACCCGGCAGACGGAAGTACGCTGTAAAGTAACGAAGAGCATTATCCAGTGTGTAGCCAGTGAAATTAAAGAGCTCAGTGTAGGAATCGAGAATTCCAGCGTTCTCCTTCTCAGAGATGTACACACCGATGCTCGTCTTGTCAAGTCCCTCGGTGTCTCTGAAGAATTTGGCCAGTTGGACGTCGTTACGCTCGACAACACCGAGATTCACAAACTGATCGACACCTTTCTTTGGACTACTCTTGAACTTTAGTTTTGCCTCTTCGATCTTTAGTTTCTTTTGCTTGGAGAGAGTATATTGATTCTCGGCGGGCAGACTTGCCAGCTTGGCAGCGAGACCTTCTTTCTTGCTACGCAGACCCTCGTCCAGACTCTTGAGCATCAGTGCCAAACACTCCAACGCTAGATACTTCACTTTAAGCTCGTACATCTTGTTCTCTGGAACGACCATCTGTGCAATCTTGGAGAGATCTTCGATGGTCCGTTGGAAGATGTCTTTGGAACCGACCGAACAATCGTAGTTTACGTATAGGTCAATCAGAATCTGTGTATTCTCACAGATGTTTCTGAGAACTTGGAGAACCAACCAACGATGTTGGATAGAGCTGGTTGTAGATTCCAATACACGTAGAATGATGATTGAAAAGTACTGTCCAATCTCGTCCTTGAGGAACTCACGGTAATGAACGACAATATAGAGGAACAGAGTCAACGAGATCCTAAAGATGGTGTTGTTTGGCGATAAACCTGATGCCAGAATCGAAGGGAACAATCCTTCTCTGATCTCATAGTTTACAATATTCGGGAAGTTCTTTAAGCATCTTCCAAAGTCCTCAAAGATCGATGATAACAATTCCAATGAGAATATTCTAATTTTAACTTCTGGTGGTGATTCATAACTAATATTATAATATCAATCAATCATATAGTTAGTAAGTTATTATTAATTATATTTCTTATATATATATATAAAACATACTCTGATATTTCTCTTAATGATAATTCACAAAGTAATCTGAAAATCAAGATTGCATCACGTAATGAAATATCATATTCCTCCTTTTCATTGTCAAACGATGCAGGTAAAACTGTTGGATGTATAATCTGACTGCTTGTTGATTCATCTGATGTTGATTGTTGTTGTTGATTTGTACCAGATGTTATAGTTGATTCTTTCTGTTCACAAGTAACTTGTTGATTTGTCTAAATAAAAAATAATAGATCATTAAACATAAGTTAGTTATTATAATATGGATATATATATTTATATATAGTATTTACATTGACAGCTTTATCTATCATTTCATCGATGATATTGGCAACTTGTTCAACGGTTGAACTTGGAGTCAAGATATTTGGAAGTGGTGATTGTAATTCAGGTGGCAGTGACAATGATAGATTAGCCGTACTGACACCAGAGATATCGGGTGTTGTCGCTGCAGATGATGATAGTGCTGACGATACACTATGATCATTATTATTAATATTCGGTTGTAATTTTGGTGTATTATTGTTGTTATTATTATTGTTATTCGTTGATGTTGTTGTAGTTGTGTTTGTTGTTGTTATTGTATTATTATGTTGTACAATATACTTTTGATTATCTATTAGACCGAATAATCTCTTTAACATCTGAGTTATAGATGTCTTTGATGCATTGAGTAGGTTTGAAGCCGGTTTCGAATGTACATATATATAAAAGAGTGTCTTTACTGCCGACACCAGTGTATACTTGTGGAACTTGGTCGATACTGTCACCACCAACTTTACAATCTGCAAAAGTGTCATCTCGTCGCTTACATAAACACTATGCACCAAAGTTGGTTCTAAGAACGTATCGATCAGTTGTTTCCTATCTGTATTTAACATACTTGATATAATATAATTTGCTGCAATCAATTTCTATATCATTTTTAAATTAGTATTTTAATTAATTAAAACAACAACAATAACATACTTCAACCAATTCAACAGCAGGATTAATCAATTTCGGTAGTCTCGATTCAAATGATTGACGATAGATGTTTGAGAGTTGTTGAACGATCGTTATCCATAGTGGGTTGCGTGTGAGTACTTCTGGTTCGGTTGTCTTTGTCAGCAAGTTTGGATGTTGTTTGAGTGTTTCCAATATGTTTCTGATCTCCTCTTTGATTGGTTGTTGTTTCTTTCCACAGTCTGCAAGCACCTTATTGAGACCTCTGTTCAAAAGATTCGCTATTGGCTCCGGTGTACTTGGAGGTGTCTGTCCACTAACACTGCTCGACAACGACGCTACTGCAGACAACCCACCGAGTGGCGATAGAATCGGTGTTGAACTACCTCCAGCTGATACCGATGCATTCTGTTGTGACGATGATGATGCCTTCGACGGTGTCAAAGGTGTAACTATTGGTGTTGACGAACTTGTAGATGCAGTTGCAGTTGTATTTGTAGATGTAACTGAAGCGCTTGTTGAAGTTGCAATTGGTGACTCCTGTACTACTGCAGAGCCATTAACACTAACACTACCATTACTACTCTGTTGTTGAGTACTTGGTGTAGTTGATGTTGACATCTTCTAATACTCTCTTTATTTATATATCTATTTAATATCTATCTTTTTGTGTTTTTTTATGTATAAATAAAATAAATAAATAATGAAAAAAAAAATGACGAAAATGTTTATTTAATTTAAAATATCATTTAGATTTGATAATTTGTAAATAAGTAGAGTTGTTTTGTCTAGTTTAATGTGTTTTATTTATTTTTTTGTTTTGGTAAGTTATGTTTTGCTGATTCAAGCAAAGTTACAAATAATAAATTAACACACCCACAAATAAAAACAAATAAATCAAAAGAAATAAATTTGATTTATTATTATTCGCATAGAAAATCAAAAAATTATCATATTCAATAATTTAATAAAATATGTATTTTTTTTTATTTTTTTCTAATTAAATTCTTTTTTGCACTGCTGTTTTTTGCCATGCGATAAAATAATTCTTGGTTTGAATTTCAACACTTTTTTTAGTTTTGGTTGCATGTATCTTCACTTCACTTCACTTCACATCATATCAAACAAATAAACAAACAACACCTTAGTAGAAGTTAATTTTTATTATTTTATCAAATGATTCACTACTAACGATCAATTAATTAAAAAATAATTAACATTAAATTATTATAGATTAAGATTATTTTTTTATTTTAAAATATATTTATTGGTACAAATCAATTAAAATAATAAAAACTTTCAGATTAGGTAATTAATAAAGATAGAATAGCATCAAATATATATGATCATATAATTGATTCTTTAGATTATTGTTCATTTGCTATTTTTTTTATGACGCTACTTTTTTGTTCCTACAAACGCAAAGCAAATTTTTAATGAAAATAGATGACATAATAAAAATCTGGTTCAAAGGTGGCAAAAAAATGGCATTTATGGATTTTCTTTTGCAGTTTCTCCAATTTTCAAAGAGAAAATAAGCATCTTTGCATGATACCGCCACAAAGATAATATTAATATCTTTAATTAAAAAGCAAGATCAATCTCCATGTTATTTTTTGAATTCTTTTGGTGATATCACCAAACACAAATCACACATATTTACACATTTTTAGATGAAACAGGAAAGATCAAACTTGATGATGGTGTTGTTTATCAATCGACAAATCAAAACATCGGGATCAAAAAAAAAAAAAAAAAAACTGAGCCTAAACCTAAGAACCATTAATAACCCAAATAAAGTTAAATACAACTGTCGAACTATTTATTTATTTAAAATATATTATATATTTGTATAATCTAAAAAAATGTATAGTATCAATATTTCTAAAAACATATTATTTTATTTATTATTTATTAATCTACTAGTAGATTACACCTCTGGTCAAGTTACTTTGAATGAACCAGATCGTAAGTATCCAAGATTTTCTAAATCTTGAAAATCAATTTAAATTAATAATAAATTAAATACTAGTAAGTTCAATACGATGGATCTCTATTCAATACCAACTTGGATGGTCTTTGACAGAGACAGAATGTAGTAAAATATCAACTTTTTTATCATGTATCACTGTTGGTAATGCCCAAAATATAACATCGATGTATGATATTAAAAAATCTTTATCTTTGAAACAACATTCTATTTACCAATTTAAAAAAAAATAAATTAGTTTTATGTTTTTAAAAGATGTTAATCATGTAATTGATCAAGGTGCTGTACCTGTTGTTTCCTCACTTAAATTCAATGCACTGGAACACATATCCTTTGCAACATCCAATCCAGTAAAAGATCCAAATCAAAACTTTATGGTACTTCTTCATGTTCCTGAAAACAATCGACTATTCACCTTAAAGTAAGTTATTAAAACTTTTTAAATAAAGAATATTGAGCGAATCTTAACCAAATTTTCATCACTGTATAGTTTATACAATCTATATGACCCAGTAATATTACCAAATAACTTTGGTGTATATCTTTCTCTTGGTCAAATGTATTTATACCACAAATTATTATTATCATAAAAATCAAACTTTTATTAATTCTAATTATGTTTGCAACAATATATAGTGGATTTTATAATACAACTTTTAATTCCAACATTCCTTCAACTTTATTCACTCCTAATACATTAACTTTTACTTTTCGAGATTCTAAATTCACTAGTTCTTCATACAGTGTTCTGTTGAATCCAAATGTAAAATTACCAGGTTTGAATACATTGTATGTATTTATTATTTCTATTTATGATGATAATTTACTAACTCTTTTATTAAAAGAGCGACATATGCTACACAATCCACCTTTTACAATTTAACATCTGATAATTATCCAAATTTATATTCAGTGTAAGTATATTTATTAAAAAAAATTAGTTAATTTTTATTAATTCTTATTCTATTAAAAGTGATATTATAGCTGATGCTCCAATATATGTTTCTATATCTATGCCTCGATTATCAAATTTGTAAATATTTATTTTATTTTGATTAAAATTTTTATAACTAATCGATATTATACCAAAAGAATTCTACGTTCAACAACATTATATGATGTTAACCCAAATGAATCGAATCTAACAATTTCTGGTCAATATCCCAATCTTAAAACACTGTAATTATACCCCATTAAAAATATCAATGAATCACACTAATATAGTTTATTATGTTAGAACTCTTTCAAAGATAAAGTTTACACCCACTGATTTTTCTTTTGCTCCAAAAATGGACCAAGTGTATGTTAATTTTTGAAAAAAAAATAATTGTTCTTTAATTGTATATATATTAATTTATTTTTGTATTTTTTTTAATAGTACAATTTCAGGATCTAATTTCTTTTCCAATTTAATAAATGTATCATCTCTCTATGCTGTAGATTCTATTTCTCCAGCAGTTTTCCCTTCGGTATCTTGGTTTGACCAAGGAGCAAGAGTGTAAGAATTTATATATTTGATAAAAAAATCTACAATGTTTTAACCAAAAAAATAATCTTTTTAAAATAAAACATTAGTGTTTTGAAGAATATGAGTTTATCTGGACAGATTCCAAATTACCCAGGACAAGGATTCTATCCTGTAACTCTTCACCTACCAAATAACCCAGGAATAACTGGAGAGGTTCCTGAATCATTTTGTTATCTTTTTGATATCGATTTGTCGGGAACATCAGTAACCAAGATTCCAGATTGTTATTTTTGCCAATGGAATCAGTTTTGGTCTTATTTTCCAATAACTTTACCTGAAACCTTTGAATGCAGTAAGTATATTTTACTTTCATAGTAATATAAAATATTTTATTAAATTTAATAATTTTTATAGATCCATCATTCGACCAATATTTATTTGTATACACACCATCAAATCCTGCACCTTTTAATATTACAGTAACTGGAAAGAATCTCGGATTCTATCCAATCCCTGGATTGAAGATGGTCAGAGCAAATTCAATATACACGTAAAGTATTATAATTTTACTATATCATTAATTGTTAATTTTAATAATTATTAATATATTATACAGCTTCCCAGCTAGTGGTGAACCATCAGGAAAGCAGACATTTACTATTTATAACAAGAATTTAACATTAGAATGGGTTACAGATCGTATGTTAATAGTAAATACAAAGAAATTAAACTAATCATATTAACATTTTATTGTAGCTACTAAACTTGATACAGCCACTGGATCTGTCAATGAAGGTTCACTTAGAATCGATATTTTTGGTCAGTTTAATGAAGATTTTATTTATACAATTGATTACAATGATCAGCCATGCTTGGTTGAAAGGATACAACCTACCTTTTTAAATTGCTATGTTTATAATCCAGTTGGTTCCAAATATAATATCGCTACTGTAAACAGTACCTATCAAACATTTGTAATATTATTTGAAATACGAAGTAAGTTGTTAAAATATTTTGATTGTAAAAAGCAATAAAGATTATTAACAAAAACAAATATTAAATAGATACTCCTGTTGTAACAGCAACCTCTGAACTATTGGAAACTGGTGGAGATCTATTGCTTTATGGATACTTCCCAGAGACAATCACTGTATTAGATGTATCTGTCAACAACATTACCTGTAACATTATAGAGTCCAATAGCAATGAAATTCATTGCAATCTTCCTGGTAACCTATCAATAGGATTCGCTGATCTTGAAGTTAATACTGATAACAAAATTTTTAGATCAAAGAGTTTATTAGTTGTTTGTAAGTAAATATATTAACTTATTACCATATCAAAGAAATTAAATACTAATTAATAAACTTTAAATATATAGACCCAATTAAAAAAATTAATAACTGTATATCGAGTTCAAGTAATTCTTCGAAAGACTGTAGTGGTAATGGAAAATGTTTCAATAATAGATGTATTTGTAACAATGGATTCGGTGGATTCTATTGTCAATCAGAGTTAACTCCAACTATAATTTTCAGACCAAATACAACATCGCCAGATGTTGTCGTTAGTAAGAGCAACACACATTTCCAATTCAATATTATTGCAATTGAAGAGTTGAATGATCTACGTGATACAGTCATAAGAAACTCGATTAATCAATCGAAATGGACTTATTCAACTAATAGTACCAATCAATTCGATAACTATAAGTATATTATTAATGATACGAGTGCCGGTTGTTCTCTAGAAGTCAATATCGACAATTTCAAAGTGAATCAAAACATTACATTTGGTAGTATCATTCATAGTTATCCTGTCAACTCTCTGAAGTTGTCAATCACAATTAGTGGATGGCTATTCACCTCGAATTTAAATACACTAAGAGTACTCCTACAGACAGAGATGAAATACGATCAGTTGGAAGATAAATGTAAATCAGATATTCAAAAGAATCAACAATTCGATCAACTTCATAACTTACAATACTTAACGATTACCAAGGATGGTGTCACCTACTTTGGAAGATTCTTGGATTATGTTTTATCAGATAACCGACCTGCTTACTCGTTGAATGAGATCATAAGTAACTCGACAACCAACAGTACTCAATCAGTTATTATTGGAATCAACATGCCACAGAGTCAAACAACTATTATCGATCCTGATTTTTCTGTTCTGGTTGATCCATCAAGTGAACCAACCGATTGCAAAGAATCCACGTCATCTTCTAAATCAATGAAGTTGGTCGCTATCATCGTTCCTATTGGTGTATTTGCAGTTGCTGCATTAGCTGGTACAATAATATATATAGTAAAACGAAAAGAATATCGCAAACAACAAAAAATGCTCCACAGTAAACTTGCAAGATTAAATAAAGATCAGTAAACTCGTATATTAAAATAGTACAATTTTTTTTGTTCCTTTATATGAAAAAAGATGATCAGTTTGATCAATGTTTAAATATCATAAAATTTGTCTTGGTTCTTGAAGAGATGACTTTACACTTTATGAGCTATTATTACTTAAAGTATTGAATAGTAAAGGTTTGGAGTTTAAACTTTATAAAGATCTTACAATATCTATGATTGATTCATCGGTGAGGGTTGATGATGGTGACAACTTTAAGAACACAAAAAATATTGATTATGAGAACCAACAACCATCAATCCTTTTTCAAAGATCATAAAAATCTGATGGGGTGGGATAAATAAAAAAAAAATTGTTTGTTCTTTTTGTGTAATTTTTTTTTTTTTTGACCTTTATTATTAAAAATATCTTCAGATATCGGACTTCTTTTCGTAAATGATATCATCAAATTCAACAACTTACCGACCAATTATTTAAAAATTCACAGTTAGATATTGATGTAATTTATTCAAAGTGTTCTTTGATTTCAATCTCTGTCGTTGAACAAATTTTATTTTTCTTTTCCTCATTTTTGGTTCTTTTTTGTATAATGAAAATCCATTTTCTTTGTATTTCATTATTTCTTTTTTTTAATCTGAAATACCTTTCTGGAGCTTCTATAAATGAACTTGATTGTAAGTATTTCTTTTTATTTTTTTATTAACTTTTTTCTGAACTAAATTTTTTAATCTATCTAAAAAATAGTAAGTTCCATACGATGGCTTTCTATGCAATATCAACTAGGATGGTCGTTAACTGAAGTAGATTGTACAGCCTTATCACAAATAGTTTGTAACACTGTTGGAAATGAGCAAAATGTTTCCATAATGTAAGATTTTCTTAACTATTCAGTATTGGATTCAATAATTTTCTTGATTATTCAAACTAATTTAAAAATAGATATGTAACTTCACTCTATCAACCTACTCCTCAAGGAACCCCACCAACTATTCAAAAACTGGCATTTCAAAATATAACTCGAATTGTTTTAACTGGATACTATCCTGCTGTTGATCCATCTCAAAACATTTTTGAATTGATCAATATTCCAGAGAATAAGTATTTAGAAGTATTAAAGTAAGTTTTTATTTTTTTTATTCTTTTTAATATTTTTTTGACTAGTCTTTTATTTTTTTTCAGTTTCCAATTTGTAGACCCAATTGTTCTTCCTTCAAATTTTGGTTCATACTTTTCAGATGTAAATTAGTGAGTAGTAATTTCTAAAAGAAATATTTATAAATATTAACTTTTTATTTTTGTTTACCAAAACAAGCAATTTCAAGAATTCAATTTTTAATTCTGATATACCACAGTCTTTATTTAATAGTTCAATTTTTTTTCAAATGTCTGGATGTAACTATACAAACAATCAATGGATAGTTCATTTTAATGGAAACTATATATACAAGATTACTCAATTGTAAAATATCAAAAAATACATATTATTATAAATAGAATTTTTAATTAATCATAATTTTTACAGGTTCTTAATATTTCCTGACCAATCTCCAATGATACACACTTTTTTTAACCTTACAAATACTAATTTCCCAAATATGCAACAAATGTAAGTAGGATTTGAATAAATTTAATAAGGAAAATATTCAAAAAAGAAGTTTTCAACTAATGTTTCTATTAAAAGAGAATTAACACTTTCTCAGCCTGTTGATGTTAATATACAAGAATTTCCAGGACAAGCCATGTAAATATATTCCAAAACACTTTTCAATTTCAATTTTGTTAATTTAATTTAATTTTTAGAAAGTTGAAATCTACTCCGTCAAGATATAAGAATGAAATTAGATCAAATTTATCATTTAAAAGTGCATATGGATTTTACTTATTGTAAGTTTATTATTTGATTTTTTCATTTGATTTTTTCATTTGATATTTTAAAATTAATATTGTTGTATTTTAGAGATATAGATAATTTTAATATCAACCCAAATGATTTCAGATTATCAAGTTTATCAACTATGTAAATATTAATATTCAGTTTTAGTTTTTAAATGATCTCTAATTAATAATACATTATTTTACTTCTAGAACTCTTCAAAAATCTGGAGGTATTACAGGACCAAAATATTTACGATACTATAAAGAAATCAATTCAGATCCTTCAACCTATCCAGTTTATTCTTGGTTTGCAGCAAATAGTACAATGTAGGTTGATTTTTAAAAATTTAAAATTTGTTATTTTTACTAAAATCTCATCTTAGTGAAATAAATAATAATACTCACTTGGTAGGTCCTGTTCATGATTATCCAAGTGAAGGGTTTTATCCAATTACTTTGAACTTGGCAGACAATCCAAATATAAGCGAGTTGCCAGAGTCTTTTTGTTATTTAGAAGATATCGATCTCACCGGCACAGCACTTACAACAGTACCAGATTGTTTCTATTGTAAATGGACCTTTTTTAAGAATAGATTTTCTGTTAAAATTCCAACTGATTTCGTTTGTGGTATGATAAGAGTCTATTAATTTAATAATTATATCTATTAATATCTTTTAAACAATAGTTCCGAGATTAGATAAAACTTTATTTGTTTACAATCCAATAAACCCAAATCCAATCAACATGCATATTTTTGGCAAGAATTTGGGTTGGGATAAAATTGCAAATCTGACAATGGTTACAGCAAATTCACATTTTATGTATGATTTCATAAATAAAATACAAACTGGATTAATTAATATTAATATTGTTTTCTTTTTTGTATTTTTTAGATATAATAATAATAATACAACTAAAGGATCATTTTCATTTTTTGTAAATACAACCAAACTTACATTCGAATGGGCCTATGATAGTATGTAATTTATTTTTCATTAATAATTGATAAGATTTACTAATTAGATTTTTTCTACAGTAAGTATTGTCAATGCTGCATTTGGTATTATTGAAGGAACATCGCTTCGAGTTGAAATCAATGGTACTTTCAATACTACAATGGACTATCTAGTTGTAATCAATGGTGTTTCATGTTCACCTGCAGACATATATCCAAATGTTTTGATTTGTACTTTAAGTTCTATACCTACAATCAGAAACCCTATAGTAACTGTAACAAATGAAATTCAATCTATTAATACTACTTTAAAGATACAAAGTAATTATAATATATAATGATCAACAACAAAACCAAATTTTATTCTAACTTTACAATTCTATAGATATACCTATTGTTGTTTCAACATCAAAGCTTTACGAATCGGGAGGAAACTTAACTCTCTATGGATACTTCCATGATAATATTATTCAGGCAAACGTTACTGTCAACAATGTAAATTGTACTATTACCAAGGCAAACTCTACTGTTATAGTATGCATTATTACAACCAATCTGACACCTGGTTTTGCAAATTTAAGTGTATTTACCAATAATATAGAGTTTATATCCTCTTATTTAGTTATATGTATGTATAAATATATATTTTAAATGAATGTTTATTTATTAATATTTTTTAAAAAAAAAAACCAAAAAAAAAGATCCTTTAGATATACCAAATAATTGTATTGTTGATAATTCTACTTGTAGTAGTAATGGTAATTGTATAAACAATAAGTGTGTTTGTAATAGTGGATTTGGTGGTTATTATTGTCAGTCTACATTGACACCAACTGTAATAATTCAACCAAATACAACATCACCCAACGTCAATGTAATTTCAAACAACACACAATTCCAATTCAATATCATTGCAATACAAGAGTTGGACGATCTCCGAGATGTCTTCAGTAGCTATCACTTCAATGTATCAAATTGGAACTATTCAAAGTCATCCGATATTGAAAAGGATAACTATAAATATGTTCTAAATGACTCGAGTGTACAGTTCAAGACAGAGGTCAATATAGATAACTTTAAGGTCTACAAGAATTTAACTTTTGCTGGTATTGAAACTATTTATCCTCCAAACTCTTTGAAGTTATCGATCACTATAAGTGGATGGTCATTCAACTCGAATCTAAATACACTGAGGGTGTTGTTTGCGACCGAGATGAAGTACCAAACAATCGATGATAAGTGTCAATCGGAAATCAGAGACAAACAACAATTCGATCAACTTCATAACTTACAATACTTAACGATTACCAAGGATGGTGTCACCTATTTCGGAAGATTCTTGGATTATGTTTTATCAGATAACCGACCTGCTTACTCATTGAATGAGATAATTAGTAACTCGACAACCAACAGTACTCAATCAGTTATTATTGGAATCAACATGCCACAGAGTCAAACAACTATTATCGATCCCGATTTTTCTGTTCTAATTGACCGATCTAGTGAACCAACAGATTGCAAAGAAGATTCACCATCATCTTCTAAATCAATGAAGTTAGTAGCAATCATCGTTCCTGTTGTCATTGTTGGTGTTGCTCTTATTGTCGGTATGGCCATATTCATTCACAGGCATAATAGATTTATCAGACAAAAAGAAAAAGTTCAAATTAAACTATCTAGATTGAGTGAGACAAATAAATAAATGTTTAATTTAAAACAATAAGCTTAAATTTTATATGTTTTTGGGATTTTTGGAAAATTTTCGGAAAAAAAAAAATAGCTATAATATTTAACGTTACCAAGGATGATGTCACCTACTTTAGAAGATTCTTGGATTTTGTCTTATCAGATAACAGACCTGACCTACTCTTTGAATGAGATCATTAGTAACTCAACAACAATCAATCAGTTAACTGATTCCAATAATATGCCACAGAGTCAAAAAACACTAATAGATCCTGATTTTCTGTTCTGTTTGATCCATCAAGTGAACCAACCGATTGCAAAGAATCCACGTCATCATTGAAATCAATGAAGTTGGTCGCTATCGTCATTCCTATTGATGTATTTGCAGTTGCTGCATTACCTGGTACTTTAATTTATATAGTAAAACGAAAAGAATATTGAAAATGCTAACAGCAAACTTGCCAGCTTAATAGTAATAATAAAGATATGTAAGCACGTAAATTAAAAATACTATTTTCTCTTTTGCTAAAAAAAAAGATTATAAATTGAAATCAACATATTGTATTAGGTAAAATGTTTAAATATCATGGAATTATCTTGATTCTTGAAGAGATGATTTTACACTTTATGAGCTATTTATATTATTATTTCTTAAACAATAATATAAAGGTTTGGAGTTTATGCTAACAATATCTATGACGGATACCCTAATTTGATTCTGATTGATTCATCGGTGAGGGTTGATGATGGTGACAACTTTAAGAACACAAAAAATACATTTTGATTATGAGAACCAACCACCATCATTCCAAACAAGTTATCATATAAAAGATCGTAAAATCTTTTTTTTCTGGTGGGGGTGCGACAAAAAAAAACAAAAAAAAAATAATTTGTTCTTTTTTTGCAAAAAATTTTGGCTGAAATTTGCAAATATCTTAAGGAATCGGACTCCTCCTTTTTCGTAACAATAAGAAAATGATTATACCATCTTAGATTGGTATCACAAAAAAAAAAAACAAAAAAAAAAAACAATTTATTGCATAAAAAGATTTTGTCCAGAGAAATTTAGACCCCTAAACAACTTAACAACTCAAATTATATTGGAACAAATTTATCTTTTCCTCTTTACATTTCTATCATGAAAATTCATTTTCTTTGTATATTATTATTATTTCTTTTTTTAAATTTTAATTTCAAATTTATTTCAGGAGCCTCTATAAATGAACCTGATTGTAAGTATTTGTTTCTTTTATTATTTTTTTTAAAACTAAATTTTTTAAGTTAATTTTTTAAATAATAGTAAGTTCAATAAGATGGTTTTCAAAACAATATCAACTTGGATGGTCGTTAACAGAAATAGATTGTAATTTAATTCCTCAATTAGTTTGTAACACTGTTGGAAATGAACAAAATGTTTCAATGATGTATGAAAAATCGTTAATTATTAAGTATTCTATTGATTCTCTTCCATATTAATTAAAACTACTTTTAAAATAGATTTTTAAATTCGCCCTATAAGGCTGTTCCTCAAGGAACTCCACCAATTATTCAAAAACTGGCATTTCAAAATATAGCTCGAATAGTTTTCACAGGATACTATCCTGCTGTAGATCCATCTCAAAACATTTTCCAATTGATCAATATTCCAGAGAATAAGAATTTAGAATTACTAAGGTAAAAACATTTATTTTTATTTTTGTTGAATTAGTTTGGCTAAAAATTTTTTAGTGTCCAATTTGTAGACCCAATTGTTCTTCCTTCCAACTTTGGTACATACTTTTCAAAAGTAAATTAGTGAGTATAATTTGCATAGGAATAGGTATTTATAAATATTAATTGTTTTTTTTTTTTCTAAAACAAGTAATTTCCAAAATTCAATTTTTAATTCTGATATACCACAATCTTTATTTGATAGTTCAGTCTTATTTCAAATGCCTGGATGTAACTATACAAACAATCAATGGATAGTTCATTTTAATGGAAACTTACTATACAAGATTACTCAATTGTAAGAATTTCATTAAAAAAAAAATTATTAAAAAAGAATTTTAATTAATCACAATTCATAGGATTATAATATTTCCTGACCAAGGTCCAATGATACATACTTTTTTTAACCTTACAGGTACTAATTTTCCAAATATGCAACAAATGTAAGTAAGATTTAAAATATTAATAAAGAAGTTTTCAACTAATTTTTCTTTTGAAGAGAATTAACACTTTCTCAGCCTGTTGATGTTAATATACAAGAATTTCCAGGACAAGCCATGTAAATATATTCCAAAACACTTTTCAATTTCAATTTTATTAATTTAATTTATTTTTTAGAAAGTTGAAATCTACTCCGTCAAGATATAAGAATGAAATTAGATCAAATTTATCATTTGAAAGCGGATATGGTATTTACTTATTGTAAGTTTATTATTTTAATTTTTCATTTGATATTTTAAAATTAATATTGTTGTATTTTAGAGATATAGATAATTTTAATATCAACCCAAATGATTTCAGATTATCAAGTTTATCAACTATGTAAATATTAATATTCAGTTTTAGTTTTTAAATGATCTCAAATTAATTAATGAACATTATTATCATCATTTCATTCTAGAACTCTTCGAAAATCTAGTGGAATTTCAGTAGCAAGATATTTAGAACATTATCAAGAATTCAATTCAGATCCTTCAACCTATCCAGTTTATTCATGGTTTGCAGCTAATAGTACAATGTAGGTTATTTTACAATTATAAAAGTCTATTTTTACTAAAATTTCGTCATTCTATAGTGAAATACATAATAATACTCACTTGGTAGGTCCTGTTCATGATTATCCAAGTGAAGGATTTTATCCAATTACTTTGAACTTGGCCGACAATCCAAATATAAGCGAGTTGCCAGAGTCTTTTTGTTATTTAGAAGATATCGATCTCACCGGCACAGCACTTACAACAGTACCAGATTGTTTCTATTGTAAATGGAGCTTTTTTAAAAATAGATTTTCTGTTAAAATTCCAACTGATTTCGTTTGTGGTATGATAGGAGTGTATTAATTTAATAATTATATCTATTAATATCTTTTAAACAATAGTTCCAAGATTAGATAAAACTTTATTTGTTTACAATCCAATAAACCCAAATCCAATCAACATGCATATTTTTGGCAAGAATTTGGGTTGGGATCAAATTGCAAATCTGACAATGGTTACAGCAAATTCACATTTTATGTATGATTTCATAAATAAAATACAAACTGGATTAATTAATATTAATATTGTTTTTCTTTTTTGTATTTTTTAGATATAATAATAATAATGCAACTAAAGGATCATTCTCATTTTTTGTAAATACAACCAAACTTACATTCGAATGGGCCTATGATAGTATGTAATTTATTTTTCATTAATAATTGATAAGATTTACTAATTAGATTTTTTCTACAGTAAGTATTGTCAATGCTGCATTTGGTATTATTGAAGGAACATCTCTTCGAGTTGAAATCAATGGTACTTTCAATACTACAATGGACTATCTAGTTGTAATCAATGGTGTTTCATGTTCACCTGCAGACATATATCCAAATGTTTTGATTTGTACTTTAAGTTCTATACCTACAATCAGAAACCCTATAGTAACTGTAACAAATGAAATTCAATCTATTAATACTACTTTAAAGATACAAAGTAATTATAATATATAATGATCAACAACAAAACCAAATTTTATTCTAACTTTACAATTCTATAGATATACCTATTGTTGTTTCAACATCAAAGCTTTACGAATCGGGAGGAAACTTAACCCTCTATGGGTACTTCCATGATAATATTATTCAGGCAAACGTTACTGTCAACAATGTAAATTGTACTATTACCAAGGCAAACTCTACTGTTATAGTATGCATTATTACAACCAATCTGACACCTGGTTTTGCAAATTTAAGTGTATTTACCAATAATATAGAGTTTATATCCTCTTATTTAGTTATATGTATGTATAAATAAATATTATAAATGAATGTTTATTTATTAATATTTTTTTTTTAAAAAAAAAACCAAAAAAGATCCTTTGGATATACCAAATAATTGTATTGTTGATAATTCTACTTGTAGTAGTAATGGTATTTGTATAAACAATAAGTGTGTTTGTAATAGTGGATTTGGTGGTTATTATTGTCAGTCTACATTGACACCAACTGTAATAATTCAACCAAATACAACATCACCCAACGTCAATGTAATTTCAAACAACACACAATTCCAATTCAATATCATTGCAATACAAGAGTTGGACGATCTCCGAGATGTCTTCAGTAGCTATCACTTCAATGTATCAAATTGGAACTATTCAAAGTCATCCGATATTGAAAAGGATAACTATAAATATGTTCTAAATGACTCGAGTGTACAGTTCAAGACAGAGGTCAATATAGATAACTTTAAGGTCTACAAGAATTTAACTTTTGCTGGTATTGAAACTATTTATCCTCCAAACTCTTTGAAGTTATCGATCACTATAAGTGGATGGTCATTCAACTCGAATCTAAATACACTGAGGGTGTTGTTTGCGACCGAGATGAAGTACCAAACAATCGATGATAAGTGTCAATCGGAAATCAGAGACAAACAACAATTCGATCAACTTCATAACTTACAATACTTAACGATTACCAAGGATGGTGTCACCTATTTCGGAAGATTCTTGGATTATGTTTTATCAGATAACCGACCTGCTTACTCATTGAATGAGATAATTAGTAACTCGACAACCAACAGTACTCAATCAGTTATTATTGGAATCAACATGCCACAGAGTCAAACAACTATTATC